>NC_140452.1:25053251-25722612 GCF_963576455.1 Neolamprologus multifasciatus | reverse complement strand
TTCTTGTCTGTTGGAGTTCTGGGCTCCTCATTGAATCTCGGGTTTTTATGGAGGTGAACATGAATAACTGTGACATTCTTGCTAATATTAACATTAATATTTGTGGGACCAGAAGAATTTTCTACTGTGTTGTTCACGTTGTCTGTTGTTTGCTGTGAAATAAGAGGTCGCATTTCCTGTCTGGGGTCAACTGTGTTGGAGGTCCGTGTAAGTTCAGGAGATGTCTCTGTCTCCTCTATTTCATTGAAGACGTAAAGATTTTTAATCTCGACATTATTGGAACGATCAACATTAATCTTTGTGGTGGAGGAATTTTTTACTGTGTTGTTTACGTTCTCTATTGTTTCCTGTAAAATCAGATCTTGAATGAGATTCACCAGCTGTGCATAATCCTCGGTCTGTGTTTCATTTGAGGGCCTTTCCGTGGTGACATTTTCGGCGTGCCCAGACCAAAACTGTTGCCACTGCTCATGTGTAACATTATTTAGCAGTTCGTCTAGCAGTGGCCTCACTTCATTTACAGGAGTGGAATCACTCCTGACATTTTCTGTATCTATTCTCGTTGATGGTTTATTGCCCATTGCTTTTTAATATCTATTTGTTTGCTGATAACTTGTTGTCTCTTTGTTAAAGCTAGCACTCGAAAACGTTACAGAGGGGTATTTATGGGCTCGATTTGAACTTAAATCTTAAGTCTGTGGCGTCCTCTGTGTCTATATATATATCTATATCTATATATACTGTATATCTATATATACTGTATATATATATATATATATATATATATATATATAGAGAGAGAGAGAGAGAGAGAGATATCTATATATCATAATAATCTGACAATAACTATAATATTGGCCATATTATATTTACATTACCACAGTGAGATGATTTTAGTCTCATGAACAACATTAGCTAATTGTTATTTACTAACTACTCTTGAAATAACTGTTCGGTACAGAAATGAAGCCCAACAATCAGCCCAACTCATCATATTATGACAGGCTGTCAATAAATTCCTCGCAGTTACACGCCAAAGTTTATAGCTAAACCAACTGTTTTGGCATGTCCAAAGGTCAGAGTTCAGCAACTTAATCCCATTCTTAAGAGCTTTAAGGCCACATGAAATGCTTTGAGAATAAAAGTTCACAATTGTCCTCTAAACAAGGGTTGACCAAGTCATTAGGGCTGGGCTATATCATACCGTTCACGGTAATACCGGTGTAATGTTGGGCAACAATAGGAATGAAACGGATGAACCAGAACTGGTTTGTAAAAATGCTGCAACTTCAGTGGTGTGGAACTGGTTTGGCTTCGTCCGTCAGATACACAACAAAGCACTAGTTTTGGTAGAGCATGCCAGCGGGCCGTCGTTATTACCGTGTTGTTTGGAAAATACAGCACACTTAAAATCAATCCTTTGATTTTTCTGAAAATCAACAGTGTCCCTTATAATCCCGTGTGCCTTATGTATGAATTCTGGTTGTGTTTACTGACCTCGAAACGATTTTATGTGGTAGATGGCGCTCGAAAATCTGTCAAATGTTTTAGTACGACTTTGCTAAGCTACGAACCCGCACCACTTGATGGATTGTCGGAGCATTGCGGCTATCGTAGGAAGGAGCCTCGCGGAGTGATACGTACGCTGTGTCCCAATTCAGGGTCTGCACACTTGAAGTACGCATTTCAAGTGCGATTACGTCACCGCCACGCGACGACGGCTGTCCCAATTCGAAGTGTTCTTCAAATGCATACTCCAAATGCGCCGTCGATTTCCCCGTTCCCCGTCCCATTTCACACACCTCTCACTTCCGCACTTCTTGTACTTATAGTATGCACGTACGTAGTGCGCGTAGTGCACGTACTTCAAGCGTGCAGACCCTGAAATGGGACACAGCCGTACTGTGCTTCAACATAATATTACCGTATTGTGTGTGTATAACCTCTTTTTAAGTTTTGTGGATATTATACATGGTTATGCTGAGGATATGTCGGCCAATTTGTCGGAAAATTTCCAGTGGAAATGCCTTTTGGTTAAACTGTCAGCAAGGAATTTGCATTTACACTGTTAATTTTTTATATAACTTTAATGCTCTTAAAATATAGCCATAATTGTAAGAATAATATCTGGCTTTTAACAGATTATTCTTGTAACAAATGTGAATATGCTGAGTGGCCGTAGCACTGTGCACAGGATAAAACCTCTTGATTTTAGTGTCATGCAGAACTAGATTCAGGCCAAAGATTGCATTTAAGTAACATCGGTGATTAGAAGCCAGTGTTTTGATGTTTTTGGGGGGTTTTAAAGTCTTTCTGATAAGGTTATTTTGAAGTTTATTTTTAAGTCATAAACCTATTTATATTGACTATGTGCACGTTAGCATATGCTACTTCCGGTGCGGAAACTCCTGTGGGGAGTTTTGTTTCCGGTGTCCTATTCGCGCCCTGTTTACGGTCCAAAACAAGTTAAGCAAATTAATAAATCAAGCGGCGATTTACATTTCTATAGATGTCTCGGGCATTTACCCAATATATCTGTAAATGATGTTCATCGACTTGTCGATATTTATCCCTGCGCCTCAGAGCAAAAGAGAAAAGGGATTCAAATGTTATATTTCTCAGCTGTCCCTCGTTTATCGCGGGTATTATGTTCTAAAAATAACCAGTGATAGGTGAAATCAAGTAGCCAATTTTATTTTTTGACGGTGCAAAACGTTTCGTGGACATACAGCACTGCACTTCAGAGTCACACTGCTAGCGATTGATGCAGCGATTCTGTACTGTACAGGAGAGATGTCACGGAGGAGATCGTCTGCAGCGATCAGGACGCAGGACACAATGTGACATAAAAAAAAATAAGCATGCAAACTTGCACTAAAAAATCCGCGAAACAGCGAGGTGAAATGTGAACCGCGTTATAGCGAGGGACCGCTGTAATTTTAAAGGTAAGTCACAACATACCCTTCTTAAATACTAATGTATAGAAACCGTTACCAGCAATTGTTCATTTTTTGTGTGGCTTTTTTCACGGTTCTTTAACATGCTGTGTAGGTGTGTACTTGACTAGCTGATATCGACATAACGGGAAACATCTGGTTTGACTATTCTTCACCTGTAGTTTGAATGCTGAACATTTGCCTGTTTAAATCATAAGACAGTCACTATACAGAGATGTGCTTCTGAATGTGGACGATGTGTCTTCTGCTGCAGTGATGCAGTTCTGCTTATGTTGAGTGATGTAAACAACTGATCGATTTAAACTCTTTTAAACGTCAAAATTGATCATTAGATTTTTTATGACACAACAGTGGCGAGTGTTCCCACCTTCTGCTTTTTGTAACTTAACGCGATCTTTCCGTTTTCGAGTTTTGGACATCAATTTTGGAGTATATCTTCGCAGTAGCGATTGACCGCAAAGTAAAGCTACCGGAAATGTACAACCCCACATCCGGTCTCAAACCAGGAAGTTAGCATTTTCTCGTGCACAGGGTCAATTGGTTTCCCTGGTTTTAAACACAAATTCTAAGCTCTTACTCTTCATTAAAACAAATGCAGTGTTTACCTGTACGGGGACTGACAGCCACTAGAGGTCTCTTTACTCAACGTTTACATTCATCAGTAACTTCCTTCTCAAATGCCAAATGCTAATGCTTGCCAGATTAAATAGGCTTGATAAGAGACAATACGTTTTGCTCTTAATATCATATTATGTTATCTGTCATGTCTTTTTCATCATTCATATTTTATTGATGAGACCTTCGATGGAGGAGTAGCAAATATGCAAAGATTAACTGGTGATTTTTACAGTGTTTTACTGGCTGGTCTTTGGCATGTTATTTTATTTTTGGTGAATAAAACAAAACCTCTGCAAAGACCAATGAAGCGGAGCCGTTACTGAGACACTGAGCTCAGGCAGAGTGAAAGAAAACATGTTTCCAGCATCCAAAACAACAGCGCTGTTCCTGTGACCTCTATTAAAACCTTGACTTGGGAAAAGGGAGTCATTCATAAAAGCATCCTCCAGAAGTTGAATTAAAATATGCAGATGAACTGTTAACCTTGTCTGATACCATTTTTAAATGATGCAGCTTAATGAAGGCAGTTGTACTATTTTACATTGAAGCGAACAAGGGTGAGTCTGAAAGGGGTCATGCTGTCTACTAAACCACATTTTATTTTTTTCCACAACATTTTTCACATTGTGAAATAATACAAAATACTGTCTCAATTAAATTGGGTTAATATTTAAAAATACAAAAACTATGGCTTATTTCACACAAGCACAGGACTCAGGTCAAGGTCAATGTCAAATTTATTTATATAGCACATTTCCAGACAGACGATGCTGCACAAAGCGCTTAACAATATAAAAATGCCATTAAAAAGGAACAATGTAAAACAATAATAACAATATAAAACAATGATAGGACAATAAAAGAGTGAAAACAATAACTTAGACTACTAATAAGACCAAAATGCTTGGGTCATAGTGCGTTAAAAGCCAGGGCATAAAAATGTGCCTTTAGTAGTCATTTAAATTGATCAAGTGTTTGTGCAGATCTAATATTTAGGGGAAGACTATTCCAAAGTCTGTGACCTGCCACAGAGAAGGCTCTATCACCACGAGATTTGAGATCAGTCCGTGGGATGGACATCATTGATTTTGAGCTAGATCTCATGGTTTTTTCCTGGAGCATAAACAGAAGGGAGCTCAGACAGGTAAGAAGGGGCTCAGGCGTTAAGCGACTTGAAAAAAAAAGTAAAAGTTTAAATTGGATCCTGTAGGAGACAGGAAGCCAGTGTAGAGAAGCTAAAACTGGGGTTATATGCTCTCTCCGTTTGGTACCAGTTAGCAGGCGAGCAGCTGCATTTTGGACCATCTGAAGACGATGAATGGAGGCCTGGTCGAGACCAAAATACAATGAATTGCAGTAGTTCAATCTGCAAGTAAGGACAAGGTGAATAACACATTCAAAGACGTTAGCCGGGAGGTATGGCTTTACCTTGGCTAGCTGTCTTAACTGAAAGAAGCAAGACTGGACTACTGCACTCACCTGCTTATTCAATTTATAAGAACCATCAAGGTAGACACCGAGGTTTTTTACACGTGTTTTACAAAAGGAGGAAAGGGGGCCCAGAGCGCTATTGATGTGATTATTGACAAAGTTGCCGAAAATGACAACTTCATTTTTATTTTAATTTAGCTTTACAAAATTTAACGGCGTCCACTGTTTGATGTCATCAAGGCAGCGTTATAAGAGCTGGGGACGGTCTGACCCTGCTTTTGAAGGCAGATAAATATGCAAATCATCAGCAAAGCAGTGGAATGATATGTTGTACTGCAAGAATATGGAACCCAATGGCAACAAATAGAGTGCGAATAAGGCAGGACCCAAAGTAGAGCCTTGATGAACAGAAATGGTGTCAGACCAACCTTCACCATCAAGGCCTTTTCCTGCTCAGAGATTTTCTTCCACCGTTTGGTCAGCTGGTAGATCTCAGAGTTCAGAAACTTGTTCTGAGTCTCATACGCCTTGATGTCATCCTGCAGACACAAATGCAGTCAGACAACCTCAGAGGTTTAAGAGGTTTCAGATGTAGTAAAGCAATATTGGTTGTTCCTTCACTGCTGATAGCTTCAGCTCATTTTGGAAGGTTTTTAAACTTTCTTTAAACACGATCATTTACACTCGCTTCAAGTAAAACTTTAATTTGCTGTAAATTATCTCAGTGCTTCAGGTTGTAGTTTGAGAGTCTGAGAGTTGACGTGGCCAGCGGAGGACGAGCCGGGGCGCCGCGGGTCTGACAGACACGCCGTCACCTGATCGGACAGTTTTATGATCACCTGACAGGAAACAGTCGCACAGTGAGTACAGCTGCAGATTGATTTCATGTTCTACTGTCACACAAAGCTCACAGGAAGTAAGAAAAAGTAACTGAGTACATTTACTCAAGTAGAAGTGGTGGTAACTCTGAGCACTTTTTATTTGTCTGCCAGCTGCAGGCAGTGATTCAACAACGCAAAACTAGAATAGAGAATCGTTCAGCTTCATTTCAGCCTTTCTCATGTTGTGTCTCTGAGTGTGTCCTGTTTTGGTTCAGGCAAGGAGAAGAAGCTGAGTCACACAGCCAGTTACTGCCTGAGATATGATACGTGACCACAGGATGGCGCAGTCGACTGAGCTATATGGTCACGATGGACGCCACACATAAAACACAATTAAAATAAAACCCTGACAGAGTCAAACATGCAGCCCGGGGGCTGGATTAGGCCCACCAAAGGTCCCAATACGGTCCTGGGTGGCTTGAATGAAGTGAAAATTTAAAAGTTCAGATATTTGGAAAATAAAATCATCTCCTACTCACAGTGTGAGGATGCCAGCACAGGAGCAGCAGACTACAGGAAGCTAAAAGCTGCTTGAATGAAAACGAAATGCTATTTAAACCTGCAGCAACAGCAGAAAACTGAGTGAAATTGTATGTTTTAGACTTCACAAGTTGATAGCTCATTAAACATGAACGCTTTGAGAATGCGTTTGGACTTTTCAAAAAACACCTCTGAAGAGACTTCACTAAATGGTGCAGAACACCAACCTGCCCGCTGAATAAAGTCTGAATAAATAAAGTTGGATGTGATCTTTGTGTTCGAGTTTGCTCTCAGATCTGATTGATTCAGCTTCTTTGATGTGAGAGGCTGTCCACACTCTGACACGATGACCCTTCCCTCAGAGGAAACAGTTTCTCTCTAAGATTTCCCTGCAAAATGTTTGAATACCTGCTGCTATCTGCTGCTCGGTCTGCATCACATTCTGCCAAACCATTAAGAGGAATCTTTTCAAAATAAGAGGAAATATTGGATAAGGCATGACAGCTCTGAACCAATCAGTTTGCAGCAAACCAGCAGTTTAATAACACATCACAAATCTGTACAGGAACATGAGCAGACGGAGGTTTCATTAACACAAACCAGTGAGGCCAGTCTGTCCTCAACAGCAGCTTTACTGGAACACTGTGGCTACTGGGAAACACTCCATAAATACACACGTGTGTGTTACTGCAGATATGTTTACAAGTGTCTTTATATGAATAACACGTTTATAAATGTGTTCATACAGCTTCCAAACAAATACAAAGTGATAACTGATGGAAGTAGTGCAGTACTCCTACGTTTGCAGTACTATGAACTTCATCACATGACTTTTATTATGAAGACCTCACAGGAAATGCAGCATTAGTGCTGACAGAGCGACAGGAAGAGCACGTTACACTGTCCCAGCAGGTGGCGCCAAGACAAGTAGAACTGACAAATGAGGTGCCTACGTTTAAATGTGACCCACTGTGTTCACAGTTTGATTTGTTCTACATGTTGCAGCTTGTTTACTTCAATTTAATCTTCACAGCGTCACGTTTCTATGATGTCATCGTTTGTATAATCTAAAGTGTAATCCCAGAGTCGTCACTGAAGCCGGCTCTCTGTCACTTAGTCTCTTCTAACTTTATTAAACACATCCGCAGGAACAACGCAGCGGGTTACCTGTTACTGAGTCACACGCACGTGACACCTTCCTCCTTTAGCTGTGTGAGCTTCATCGAGTATTTGAACTGACAGGTTAGAGAAGGTTACTGATGTGAGATATCAGATTAGACTCGTTGGAAACATTAAAATATCATAAAAACATTTTTGACCATTTGTGAGTTATTCACATTCAAACACGTGTGATCAAACTTCCTAATACATAAAGAGAACGACTCAGCTCTCAGTCTGTTAAGTACAAACTGATACAGCGCCCTCTCCTGGCTGCAGAGGACACTGCACGCAGGCTGAAAAAGTCAGAGAGCCGCTGATGTTAGCACAGGCCCAAACTGAGCTCCAATCACCTACAGGCGACCGCATCACATAGCCCTCCTCAGCCGCAGCTTTTACAGTAAAGTCTGCCTGACGGGTCCCGTAGGAGGTCAGGTGATCGTTGTCTCTGTAACCTGAATGGCCACCTTGAGTCGACTGCTGGCGTGCTGTGAATGGAGAGAGATCACGTGTCTCCACCATGTGACTCCTTCTCACCGCGGGCTGGCCGGCGGCGTCTGAGTCTGGAGAAACCTGCATCTCCATCGCCTCTGCCGGCTCCTCCGCTGCTGCTGCTCTGCTCCAGAGTCTCTCGCCATCCGGACCACTTCCGGGATGATCATGTGATCCAAATGTCTGGTCTCCACAGGAACCAAAGTGAGTGGGGGGTGGTCAGGCACTTCCTGGGTCTCTGCGATGCTGCTGGACAGGAAGCTGGTCAGGAGACTCGAGCGCTCCTCGAACAAGTCCTGCTGGACCTTCATGGGGCTGGAGACACACACGAGACACACCAGAACACAGAGAGATGGGATCAGTCCCAAGATCAGTCCCCCCCCCCCCCCCCCTTTCCTCTGCAGGGGGAAGACAAAGTACAGATGACGGGTTTGTGCATTTGACCTGTGAGAGTTCTCTCAGCATGTCTGAGAAACAGCTGAGAGAGTTGGACTCTAACCAGAGTCTGATTGGCTGTTGCTCTCCTCTGATGGGGATGACCGAACTTCTGCTTGGAGATGTCAGAGGAGGAGTGCTGGCAGCACAGCGCGGAGGACCCGGGTCATCGTTCTGCAACAGATCAGAATAAAAACACTGAGCGGTCATTCTAACCGGAAGGCCAGAGAGCTTCGACAATGCAGCATGTGAGTAGGAGAAAACAATTATTAGAATCTAATGTGCTTAAATTTGCTTAGATGAGAGGGTCCAGCTGTAGATCAGAGGAATAGGGAAGGATTTGTGAATGTCTGTGTGTTTTAGTTTGGTTTAGCTATAGGCCTGAGAGTGTGTGTAATTGTGTAGAGGGAGAGGAATTTATTGACACTGGGGGTCTGCCTGTTATAAAAGGAGACAGGAAGCTACAGTTGGGGGATGCTAGGACTGTATGGAACAGATAGGAAAGAGAGAAGTCTGTTACCCTTGTCCCTGAATGCTTGCACCTGTACATCTCCCCTTCTGGAAGGTGCATGCGTAACTGAAGATGAATAAAGGTTTTGTGAAATAAATATTGAGTTCCGGTGTCGTCTCTGGAGGCCCGAGGAATAAAAGAACCGGGGTGAAAATGAAAACGTAACAAGCGCAATGTCCTGAAATATTAGCATCAAAATACACTTGAGTACCAAAAAGTACTAATCGTGCAGAATGCCCCATTTTTAAATATTAATAACTGCAGTGCTGTCACATGCAAGCTGGAGATTTTAATTACTTTATCACCAGCTGTGACTACAGGTGATAATCAAACATGTTTCATAGGGATGTGACTACATTTAGAAATGTCACGCATTTTAGGTAGACTCAATAATTGTAGGAAATGTGTAATAATCATCACTGATATCCATGATTCCTTAAAACTGTGAAGTATAGGGTATAGTTTAGTGTTTTGAGACAGATTTTTGATCGAAAACATTTTTACGACTCACTAAAATCCTACAGCTTATTTAAGAAGAGCTGAGTCTTTTTTTTAAATCTACATTTATAATGTAGATTTAGTATTAACTCACCGACTGTTCAGTCCCTGTTTATGTTGCTCTGTCACCACCCAGAGGAAGTTGAAGTGCTGGTCTGCTTTTGTGCTTCATACTCTCACCCCACCACACACAGACACGGCTGCAAAAGATTCCTGCTGAGAGCACAGATCCCCTACATGTGAGTGTAATAGCTACAGGTACTGGACTGGACTCGCAATTCAGATGCTCTCTACAAAAAAGGGCAGAGCAGGCTGTACCTGCAGCGGACGCTCAGGTCTTTTGGAGTGAAGGGCCCACTCCTGAAGACCTTTTATGACTCTGTGGTGACCTCAGCCATCTTTTACGGTGTGGTCTGCTGGGGCGCAGGATCTCTGCTGGGGAAAGAAAGAGACTGAACAGGCTGATCCCAAGGGCCCTCTGGACCCTGTGTAGGTGGTGGGTGACAGGAGAATGGTGGCTAAGCTGTCATCCCTGTTGGACAACATCTCCCACCCCATGCAGGAGACTCTGACAGGAATGAGCAGCTCCTTCAGTGGCAGGCTGCGGCACCCATGATGTTGGACGGAGTGATTTCGCAGGTCTTTCCTTCCAACTGCTGTAAGACTCTACAATATGGTCTCTGCAGAGGACCACACATGTGCAGACACACACACAGCATACAAAATTGTAACTCTCACCCCGTCTCCCTGCTGTGAAATGGCACCAAGTGCAATTTCCCCTATGTAACAAAATACTTTATTCTATTTGTATAGTATTTATTCTATTGTATATAGTCTTCTATTTTGTAGAGTATGTTATTCTGTTTATCTTATTCTATTCTTTTTTCTCTTCATTTTTTTTTACTGCTTTTGTACTTCCTGCCGTGACTAAAAATTTCCCACGTGTGGGACAAATAAAAGTTTATCTCATCTAATGTTGGGAACTGCGATTACAAAATTAGAGAATGTGAAAACGCAATATTTAATGGCAAAATTTAAGTGTAATTTCACAGGAACTAATTAAGTTATTAGTCTTGAAGACTACTTAACAAAATGACAACAGAGCTTGCCTATCTCCTCTAATTGCTAGTTTCTCTCCAAGCTCAGTTTTTAGGAAATGTCAGAGTTTTTCCATCAAATAAAAACAGGTTTGGCACTGAATCAAAAAAAATCTGCAAACCAATATTTCAGATTATCAAAGAATAACAGCTGAAGTAGTAACAACAGAGGACTATTTGGGGTTTGACAGCAATTTATCACCTGTGTCCAATCTCTCGTATGGTTTTATGTACTGGAGCATGTTAATCCTTGACAGCCTCACAACATCATCATCAATTTTCTCTCATCCATCATGCATTCAAAATCTAAAGGGAAGTTAACTTAACAGAAACAATAATCACATTTCCCATTGAACGAGTATGATGAAGTCTAAATTTCTGTCACTTTTAACTTATGATCAGAACTAATATGAAAATAAATGTTAGTATCTGTTACAACACTTCCACTGATGTTGTGGTTTAAACTCATTTGTACCTAACCCTGGGATATGTGCCTATGTCGTTTCAGTTATTGAGTCCTGTCTCACTCCAAGAAAACAAAACTATAATGTCCAAAACAAATTGCAAGCGAATGTCTCTAAATGGTGCTTGAAGGAAAATTAGAGAAGCCGACCAGCAAACAAAAATGAAGTGTATGCACATAGAGCTCTAAATGTGTCTGGATACTTATCCAAACACTCAACGATCCAGCAGAAATTGTAGCAGCTGTTGCTCGCTCTTCTCTTCTCAGGGGTACCGGCAAGACGACAGGACACGGTCCATCTTGTAAAACTGAGAGAACGTCTACTCCCTAGAATGGAGGATTAACAGTGACTTGAAGGCTATCGAGTGCAAAAAATTCACAGTGGGCTCACTCAAGCTTGCTTTGCCTAAGCCAGAGGCCATGTGAGCTCATTCACGTTAAGCAACACCACAGTGTGCCGACTCAAATGCTGTTGAGGTTTACTTCTTCTTGACCTCACCTATCCTTTTGACATCCCAGCTGGAGAAAAGAGTCGGATGAGGCTGGAGTATTTTTCATCCATTCTTTATTACCAATGCAAAGTAAGTGGGGGGTGGGGGGGCTGCCCTGTGTCACCCCTCTCCAGTAGTTTTACTAATTCTATTGTTCAGTCTTACAAATCATTTCCTGTTCTTTTGATCTGCAGCCGCCCCCTGTTATCTAAGCACATTCTATTCTGTTGTTTTATTCGGCATAGCCCCGATTAGAGAACAGCTCTTGAACACCGCGTTACATCATATGTCATGACATAATAACATACAGAAATTTAATAATAAGCATAAAATATGGAAGAATGGATAATAATGACTTTAAGGCTATGACGTGTAAAAATGTCAGTGAGTTCAAACAAGCTCGCTCTGCCAAAGCTGAAAGCCATGCGTGCTTAAACCTCCTCCCGCCCAAGTTGGCTACCAAGTTGACTGTCGTGAAAAAGTCGTGAAACAACAACATCGTAATACTTAAAGGCAACTGTAGCGCGTAGTGTATAAACCTTAATGTAACCGTACAGTGAACATCAGGACATCAAATAATAAATTAATACTGGGTTACAGCACCATGCTAGTCTCTAATGTGCTTTATGCTAACTCAGTTTCCCACAATATTAAGTTTCTTAATAAAAACAAAGCATTTGCCTTCAATAACTCCTACCAGGGCTGGATGCTGGCCGGATGAGTGAGAGTGAGACAGTAGATCCGCAACCTCGGGAGCGGATACACCCTGTCCTTTTCCCGGTTGCCAATCCCCGATAACAGCCGGTTAATATTAATGTTAGCTTAATGGCTAATACTAATGTTCAGAGCACATCACGTGAACGTTCTAAACGAGCTGGGTATGAATGAAACTCAAAGCCACGCCCACTGTGACATCACAGCACGTTTTCCTTTGAAGTTAAAGGCTTGTGAGGGCTTAAATACATGGTAACAACCACTGCACCAACAGCACCTAGCGTTGAAAACACATTTTAACAAAATTAATTTACTGATTCAGTAGGCTTATAAAAAACAATCTAAAGGTTTCACTATACCTTCTTTATCAATTAGGCAAGGCAACAACTAACTGTTCCTAGCGTTAAAGACACATTAAAAAAAAAAAAAATTTATCAATTCAGTAGGCTTCTAAAAATTGACAACCCAATCTGTCTAGAAAATGTGGCGCTCAGTATTCGGCCGCACAACTTCTTCAGATACTGATGGCTTTGAGGAGCTTGACAGCTGTTATTTTGAGCCTGATGGGTTCCTTTTACCGATTTTCGATTCCAGAGATGAACAGTTTACCCACCTCTGAAACACCTGAGGTTCCCGAAAATCCCGAACCAAAGACCAGTACAGTCATACAATTCCTTCAGATACTGATGTCTTTGATTGTACAGAATATTATTTTGAAGATGATGGGCCCGTTTTCCCGATTATTGATTCCGGAAATGAACAGTTACCCACCTCTGAAACAACTGAGGTTCCTACAAGTAGTGGTGTCTGTGAAAATCCCGAACCAAGAGACCAGTACAGTCATACAATTTCTTCGGATACTGATTTCTTTGAGTGTTTAGGATATTATTTAGACCCCGATGGGCTCCATTTCCCAATTATTGATTCTGGAGATGAACAGTTACCCACCTCTGAAACAACAGAGGTTCCAACAAGCAGTGTTTCTGTAAATGTCAATGAAAAGTGTCCCACCAATGAGAGTAACAGCATTGATTCAGTCAGTGCTGTCCTTCCTGAACCTTCAGATACTGATGAATCTGAGGAGAATTTTCAACAAGAGGAAAGAAAAAACTATTTTTTCCCAAGTTCAAACAAGCCTTTCAGCTCTTTCTTCCTTTATTATGGCTCCAGTTGAGTCTGTGGGCCGGGGAGTCATTTCTGTCACTAGCCAAATCCTTAATATTGGTCGCGCACCATTTACCTCCCCCACTAGTGAAACTGAACCGCCACCCACTTCTGAAACAGCTGAGGTTCCTACAACCAGTGTTTCCGTAAACACCAATGAAAATGAACAGTCGACCATCCTCCTTACTGAACCATCAGACATTAATATAGGTGAAGAGAATTTTCAGAGAGAGGAAGCGGAAACTAGTACATCCAGAGTTCACGAAATGATTGCAGCGCTTTATTCCTCTTGTACAACTCCAGAGTCTATCAGCAAAAGAGAAACATCTGAGGTTCCTACAACTAGTGTTTCTGTAAACACCAATGAAAAGGAACAGTCGACCATCCTCCTTACTGAACCATCAGAGATTCATATATCTAAAGAGAATTTTCAAAGAGAGGAAGCAGAAACTAGTACATCCAGAGTTCACGAAATGATTGCAGCTCTTTATTCCTCTTGTACAACTCCAGAGTCTATGAGCAAAAGAGAAACATCTGAGGTTCCCACACCCAGTGTTTCTCTAAACACAGATGAAAAAGAACAATCACCCACATCAAAACAATTTGTAGATTCGAGGGACCGGTATAATACACCCGACTGGGCATTCTTGTTTGAACCTGAAACACAACAAGGGAACAAAGATTAAATTTGACACCTGAAAGTGAGGAAAGAAACGAACAGTCTCCCTCTGAAACAGCTGAGGTTCCCATAACCAGTGTTCATATGAACAACCTTGAACATGAACAGTCTTCCACCAGTGAAGCCCAGGTTCCCACAACCAGTGATAGTGAAAGACCTCAGCCAGGGGAAAGGTATTGTTTAAATGAAACAAACAACCCTCCTTCTCTAGCTAGTATTGGTTCAAAAATGTTTAAAGACAACTGGGTCATGAATAATGTACGCAGCTGGGCATCTTTCTTTAAACCTCGGAACACAAGGGACCAAGGGACTGTACAAAGATTCAATTTCACACCTGAAGGTCAGCAAAGAAACAAGCAGTCACCCTTTGAAACAGGTCAGGTTCCCCCAAGCAGTGGTTATATGAACAACTCCGAAGATGAAGACACTTCAACAAGTGAGAGTTAGAGCACTGATTTATTAGTTAGAGCACGGAGATGAGAGACAAGAGGGCAACACACCTGGGAGAAATCAGAGCCGACAGTACAGGGGAAACGTAAAGTGAACACACTCACATGAGAGGGGACCTTCAGAATAAGACAGGAAACTCACAGACAGAGAGAACTAGATGAGACACTAAACTTAGACAGATTCACATGCAGACAGTGTGACACCATAGACAGACAGAACACAGAAGTGGGACCAGGGCAGGCACAGAACAGAACCCTAACAAATGGCAAATAACAGAATACATACTCAGAATAACAAAAGCACAAAGAAACACAAAACACTGAGTCGGCAGACTCAGGACCATGACAAATGGTGTCCTTCCAGAACCTTCAGATATTAACAGATCTGAAGAGTATGAAAAAAACGAACAACATAAGTATTTTTTCCAGAGTTTACACAAACCTTTCAAATGAAATTCAATATCCATAGCATATAATGACATCACAACTATCCCCCAGCCAGTCGAAGCAGATGGCTGCTCCTATGAGTCTGGTTCTGCTGGAGGTTTCTCTCTGTTAAAGGTGAGTTTTTCCTCCCCACCGTCGCCTTAGTGCTTACTCATAGGAGATCATTTGATTGCTGGGGTTTCTCTTTAATACTGTGTGGTTATAACCTTACAGTATAAAGAGCTTTGAAGTGCCTGTTGTAACTTGGCACTATTAGATACACTTCAATTGGCTTCAACTGACAAAACATTGAAAAAATAAAAAATCTATCAATCAATCAATAAATAATGGATTGTGTGTGTGTTTTTATTTTTCTATACCAGGGTAAGTGCTAAAGCTTAATGGGTTACAATTATAGCCCATAATTGTAAGAATAATATGTGGCTTTTAACAGATTATTCTTGTAACAAATGTGACTGTGCTGAGTGGCCGTAGCACTGTGCACAGGATAAAACCTCTTGATTTTAGTGTCATGTAGAACTAGATTCAGGCCAAAGATTGCAATTTAAGCAACATCGGTGATTAGAAGCCAGTGTTTTGATCTTTTTGTTTTTGTTTTTTTAAAGTCTTTCTGATAAGGTTATTTTAAAGTTTATTTTTAAGTCATAGACCTATTTATATTGGTTTCCCTGGTTTTAAACAGAAAATTTAAGCTCTTCATTAAAACAAATGCAGTGTTTACCCGTATGGGTACTGACAGCCACTAGAGGTCCCTTTACTCAACGTTTACATTCATCAGTAACTTCCTTCTCAAATGCCAAATGCTAATGCTTGCCAGATTAAATAGGCTTGATAAGGGGCAATACGTTTTGTTCTTAATATCAGATTGTGTTATCTGTCATGTCTTTTTCATCATTCATATTCTATTGATGAGACTTTCGATGGAGGAGTAGCAAATACGCAAAGATTAACTGGTGATTTCTACAGTGTTTTTACTGGCTGCATGTACAAAAACTCAGAAAGCCTTTCAAGAAGGCAGAGTAAAGATGAATTTATAATACCTTCATTTAGACTGCGTATTTATCAGATTTTTGCTGACATTGACTCTACTTCAGAATACAATATATATTTTTGCGTTCAACGTTTGATAATGTGTCATGCGCAAAAGCATCAGCTCTAAGAGCCTTGCTTAGAGAATGCTTTGTAGTAAATCAGAAGAGTCGACTCCCATTGAGCGAGAGCCGGTGTTGTGCCAAAAAGTGATTAAAGTCATCTTGAGCCACAAACAACATTCTTGTAACAAGATAGAAGCCGCAATCAGTTTTTGGCAGTGACTTTAATATAACCTTTATTTATGCAGTAAAAAAATCTCATTAACATTAAAAATGTATTTTGTAAGAGTAAGTTGCCCAACAGGACAGCAGAAATGGCAGCAAATATTACAATAGTTCTGTAAAAATATTTTAAGTGGGGATAAAGGACCTGATTGGTTATAATGTAAGTACAAGTTGTAAAGATACTTAAAAAACAGCTAATTTTTAATTCTCTATATAACCCCTTTGTAAACCCTGTTCACCGAAGTCTATTTACGAACATACGCAAAGATATTACACATAAAAAATACACAGAAACACTGGAAATCAGTTTTTGGCAGACAATCACTTTTTGGCACAACACCGGCTCCTCACTTTATTTCCTTTCGCTGCTCAGCTCTCACACAGTGGCTCAGCTATGCTCCAATCCCTCCATATTGTGGCCAATCACATGCGAGGATATAGGATAATATCATTATGTGAAAAAACAGAGAGGGTGAGAGACGTGGCAGTCAAGTGGAGTGTGCGTCTGTCTTCTCAGTAAGTGAGTGAGACAGTAGACAGCGGTGAGGAGGGCTGTGCGAGTGCATCGCAAAAACACATAAATATGCCTGACACCTGTAAACGAAGCAGCATATGGCTGCAGTTTAAATACTTTTTTGTCTCGGTCTCGTCTCAACTTTGTCTTGGTCTCGATACCCTCTGGTCTTGGTCTTGGTTTAGGCGGTCTTGACTACAAGTCTAATGATCTCATCCACTTGCATATCTGGTGTGATCAGAGGTGGCAAAAGTACAGCTATTCGGTACAAGTCATACAGTTATTAGTGTTAAGAAATACTCCAGTAAAAGTTGAAGTATTATACCGATTAAACTTCTTTACTTTTTGAGTACATTTCAGAGCCTCTTAAAAAGTACAGCCTCTGAAATCCACTTAAAGAAAGTAAATGGGTCAATGGGTCTAGTTTATATGATATGCTTGATATCAGCTCGTCTCAAGGCTGCTATCCAGGCTCGACGCCTTCGTTTGGTAACATCCGATACCTGAGCTCCTTGATGTTGCTTCCAGCTTGGGAAAGCATAAAAAGACAACCCAAGCTTATTCCCGTGCCGACCGTAAGATCGAACATTGCAGCCGACCGTAAGATCGAACATTGCAGCCGACCACACAACAAGTACGAACCATGGATGTGCTTTCGCTCCTTCATCGCTTGCGCTTAGACCCCGAACATGGCGGATCAGGCCAAAATCCTTTCCACGCCCACCCCCGTGACATCACGCTCCAAAGCCCTATACTAATGTTCAGAGCACATCACGTGAACGTTCTAAACGAGCTGGGTATGAATGAAACTCAAAGCCACGCCCACTGTGACATCACAGCACGTTTTCCTTTGAAGTTAAAGGCTTGTGAGGGCTTAAATACATGGTAACAACCACTGCACCAACAGCACCTAGCGTTGAAAACACATTTTAACAAAATTAATTTACTGATTCAGTAGGCTTATAAAAAACAATCTAAAGGTTTCACTATACCTTCTTTATCAATTAGGCAAGGCAACAACTAACTGTTCCTAGCGTTGAAGACACATTAAAAAAAAAATTATCAATTCAGTAGGCTTCTAAAAATTGACAACCCAATCTGTCTATAAAAATGTGGCGCTCAGTATTCGGCCGCACAACTTCTTCAGATACTGATGGCTTTGAGGAGCTTGACAGCTGTTATTTTGAGCCTGATGGGTTCCTTTTACCGATTTTCGATTCCAGAGATGAACAGTTACCCACCTCTGAAACAACTGAGGTTCCCGAAAATCCCCAACCAAATGACCAGTACAGTCATACAATTCCTTCAGATACTGATGTCTTTGATTGTACACAATATTATTTTGAAGATGATGGGCCCGTTTTCCCCGATTATTGATTCCGGAAATGAACAGTTAACCACCTCTGAAACAACTGAGGTTCCTACAAGTAGTGGTGTCTGTGAAAATCCCGAACCAAGAGACCAGTACAGTCATACAATTCCTTCAGATACTGATGTCTTTGATTGTACAGAATATTATTTTGAAGATGATGGACCTGTTTTCCCGATTATTGATTCCAGAAATGAACAGTTACCCACCTCTGAAACAACAGAGGTTCCCACAAGCAGTGTTTCTGTAAACGTCAATGAAAAGTGTCCCACCAATGAGAGTAACAGCATTGATTCAGTCAGTGCTGTCCTTCCTGAACCTTCAGATACTGATGGATCTGAGGATAATTTTCAACAAGAGGAAAGAAAAACTATTTTTTCCCGAGTTCAAACAAGCCTTTCAGCTCTTTCTTCCTTTATTATGGCTCCAGTTGAGTCTGTGGGCCGGGGAGTCATTTCTGTCACTAGCCAAATCCTTAATATTGGTCGTGCACCATTTACCTCCCCCACTAGTGAAACTGAACCGCCACCCACTTCTGAAACAGCTGAGGTTCCTACAACCAGTGTTTCCGTAAACACCAATGAAAATGAACAGTTGACCATCCTCCTTACTGAACCATCAGAGATTCATATATCTAAAGAGAATTCTCAAAGAGAGGAAGCAGAAACTAGTACATCCAGAGTTCACAAAATGATTGCAGCTCTTTATTCCTCTTGTACAACTCCAGAGTCTATGAGCAAAAGAGAAACATCTGATGTTCCCACACCCAGTGTTTCTCTAAACACAGATGAAAAAGAACAATCACCCACATCAAAACAATTTGTAGATTCGAGGGACCGGTATAATAAACCCGACTGGGCATTCTTGTTTGAACCTGAAAACACAACAAGGGAACAAAGATTAAATTTGACACCTGAAAGTGAGGAAAGAAACGAACAGTCCCCCTCTGAAACAGCTGAGGTTCCTACAACCAGTGTTCATATGAACAACTCTGAAGATGAACAGTCTCCCACCAGTGAAACACAGGTTCCTACAGACAGTGTTTCTGTAGATATACATGAAAATGAACAGTCACCTTCTGAAACAGCTGAGGTTCCTACAACCACTGTTTATATGAACAACTCTGATGAAGACACTTCAACTAGTGACAGTTACAGCACTGATTTATTCAATGTTTACCCTCCAGAACCTTCAGATATTAACAGATCTGAGGAGAATGAACAAACGAGCAATGCAAGTATTTTTTCCAGAGTTTACAGAAACCTTTCAGCTTTGTATTCATTTATTAGAGCTCCAGTTGAGTCTCTGGGACAAGGAGTACTTTTCGTCATCAGGCCCATCCTTACTATTTGTGGAGTGCCGTTTACCTTATTGTTCAATCTGTGTTCGGCAATTACTCGGCGTATGTTTCCCCGGACCCACAGACGAATTTCATCCCTAATTCCTACACTGAGAAGATTCTTATGTGCACATTGTTGTGCAATTGTTATAATTTTTTTCTTCCATGTATTGACAATTGCACTTATAATATTCTTCGGCATGAAAAGATCTAATTAGTTCAATCACTAATTCTAGCAAACAAACACCACTTGCTATAGCAACATTTTCACATGAAATTCAATATCCTTAACATATAATGACATCACAACTATCCCACAGCCAGTCGCAGCAGATGGCTGCTCCTATGAGTCTGGTTCTGCTGGAGGTTTCTCTCTGTTAAAAGTGAGTTTTTCCTCCCCACTGTCGCCTTAGTGCTTACTCATAGGAGATCATTTGATTGCTGGGGGTTTCTCTTTAATACTGTGTGATTTTAACCTTACAGTATAAAGAGCTTTGAAGTGCCTGTTCTAACTTGGCACTATTAGATAGACTTCAATTGGCTTCAACTGACAAAACATTGAAAAAATAAAAACTAAACACATCAATAAATAATGGTGTGCATTTGTTTATTCTTTCTATACCAGGGTAAGTGCTCAAACTTATGGGTTATAATTGTAACCCATAATTGTAAAAAAAATATGTGGCTTTTAACAGATCATTCTTGTAATAAATGTGACTGTGCTGAGTGGCAGTGGAACTGTGCACAGGATAAAGCCTCTTGAGTTTAGTGTCATGTAGAACTACATTCAGGCCAAAGATTGCATTTAAGTTACATCAGTGTTTTGATCTTTTATGTTTATGTTTTGTTTTTTTAATAAGGTTATTTTAAAGTTTTAGAGCTATTTATATTGGTTTCCCTGGTTTTAAACAGAAAATTTAAGCTCTTCATTTACCTGTACGGTGGTTGACAGCCACTAGAGGTCCCTTTACTCAACGTTTACATTCATCAGTAACTTCCTTGTCAAGTGCCAAATGCTAATGCTTGCCAGATTAAATAGGCTTGATAAGGGACAATACGTTTTGTTCTTAATATCAGATTATGTTATCTGTCATGTCTTTTTCATCACTTGTATTTTATTGATGAGACCTTTGATGGGGCAGTAGCAAATACTGAAAGATTAACTGGTGATTTCTACAGTGTTTTTACTGGCTGGTCTTTGGCATGTTATTTTATCTTTGGTGAATAAAACAAAATCACTGCAAAGAGCAATGAGGCGGTACTGTTACTGAGACACTGAGCTCAGTTAGTGTGAAAGAAACATGTTTCCAGCATCCAAAACAACAGCGCTGTTCCTGTGACCTCTATTAAAACCTTGACTTGGGAAAAGGGAGTCATTCATAAAAGCATCCTCCAGAAGTTGAATTAAAATATGCAGATGAACTGTTAACCTTGTTTGATACCATGTTTAAATGATGCAGCTTAATGAAAGCTGACAGCAGTTGTACTATTTTACATTGGAGCGAACAAGGGTGAGTCTATTTTTTTCAAGGTTTAACAACATTTTTCACATTGAAAGTGAAATAATATAAAATACTGTCTCAATTAAATTGTGTTAATATTTAAAAATACAAAGACTATAGCTTTTTTCATAAGCCAATAAAAATGTACTTGGACCAGTAAAATCCCGAGCCACTGACCTGCATCTATAGCCTTGAGGATTCAATACACTTATATAATACAGGATAATAATCAATTTTTTTTAATTTTATTGTATTTGCGTGTATATAACTCACTCACTGCACATAATATCCTCTTTGTATATATATTCACTCACTGTATATGATGTTCTCACTTATTTTCTTGTTTTTTGCACAGTCGAGGAGCGCATCAGGTCAAATTTCACTGTGTTACACTTGTATAACTATGCACGTGACAAATAAACAATCTTGATTCTTATTCTTGAGATCCACCTGCTTTTTTACCTTAAGCCACTTCGAGCATAATTTTTGGCCAATTGAAACCCATTATAACCACCTTTTTAAATTCCTTGTTATTGACAGTACTAAATCATGCAAATTAGGTAAAATTGCTTTCATTCTAAACTCAACACATAAAAATTGTAGTTTTTAATGTTTTTTTTTTTTTTTTACCAAATTACAAAGTGTGCCTACAAAAACCACTCTACTGTGGTTAGCACATCTTGCTGCTAATGAGGATGCACACAGAAGCACACACACTGAAATATAAATTTTGATCGTTTTAGTGGTCTTTTCAGTGGTTATTTGGTCATTAAGTGGCCTTTCTGGCCACTAACACACCATGTGCGATTTTCTTTTTGGCTATTCATCCCCCTCCCCCCAATAAATAAATAAATAAATAAATATAGTAAAAATAAGTCATTGTTCCAGTTACTGGTACTGACCTGCCATGATGATAAAAAATAGTAGGTTTCACCATTCATATGCTAAAAAATGTTTACTTTATTGCTATTTTCTCCCAATACATAATATGTAATTGACTGGTATTCAAAGGGTATAATTTCTGAATTTGAATTACATTTTGGTTTTCATGACTAGGACCGGTGCTAATTTAAAAAATCAAGTCAATAAAAGTAGCAAAATGTTTTTTTATATATTCACTTTATAGCATTTTGTAAACGTAAACAGGGGGTGGCCATTTTTGGCCACGAATAAGCTGAGAGAGTTTTTTTGTTTTTCTGTCACTGCACACAAAAACAATGATGCATATATAATCCTTTTTTACTCCAACACACCAAGTCATTTATCTTACTTTCAAATCTAAGGACTCATATCCAAGGTAAGGTCAGCGGAATTGACTTATTTATATCTAGAAATTTTTTTAATTTATTTATATATATTTTACTTGCAAAACTTCAACTGTGATGGAAATTGGTATATTACAGCAGTCCTTTTCTGTGTATTAGAGTCAGTACACGATCACATTTTTGTCATCTCCTTGCCATTACCGGTGCTCTTACTGTCCATATGGGTGATGCTGATCTTGGTGGTCATGTTCTCGCTTATGAAGTGGAGGATATTACGCAGGGAGCGGTTCATACTGTCTTTGAAGCTTTGACCCAGACACACATAGAGCAGAGGGTTGAGGCAGCTGTTAAGTAAGCCAGGCAGAGCGCTATAACGTGTGCCAGGTGAAGTTTGGGACTCACATAAGAACCCTGAGGGGTGGTCATTATAAGGAAATCCAGGATGTGCAGAGGTATCCAGCACAAGAAGAAGCTCAGCACCATAGCGATGACGACCCCCAGGGTTTTCTTGGATCCAGTCCGACCTCGTGTCATTCTCCTCTGTGTGTTGCTGAAAACCACCAAGTGACAAACTAGAATAACCAGGAAAGGAATAATGAATCCAATTAGGAAGCGAAAAGCAGAGACAGGCCAGGCACTGTCTACAGTGTACTCCATCCTACACTCTCTCTTCTCGTCACCTGCCTTAATCTCCTTGGCGTACACAAACTGTGGGATACTGCCTATCAGGGCCAGGACCCACACAGCAACACATCCATAAGCACCCTGTTTGGGTCGCCTGTGGTTCTGACACCAGATGGGTCTGATGACCAGCAACAAACGATCCACACTGATCACAACCAGCTGCAGGATGCTGCAGTACATCACCAGGTAAAACAGGCCTCTGATGAGCATGCAGGCCAGCGGACCAAAGTGCCAGTGATGGTCGTGAACCAGAGGGACCATAAGCAAGGGGATGGAGAGGCAGCACAGAAGATCAGCCAGAGCGAGGTTGAGGAACCAGAGGGAGGTGACAGAGCGGAACATGCAGAACCCCGTCACCCACACCACCACAGCATTTCCAGGCACACCCAGCAGGACCACAAGGCTGTACATGACCAGAGCCACTATCTGGATCGGCTTAATCTCAGGAGTCACAGACTCAATAATGTCAGGAAATGTGAAATTATCATCAGAATGTCTTATTATAATCACCATAATCCATGATTCCTTACAAGTGCACAATACAGGATATACGTTAGCGTCTTAAAACAGATTTTTTTATCTAAAACATTTTCTTTTTTTTCATCAAAATTTAGAATGCGA
Organism: Neolamprologus multifasciatus; assembly: GCF_963576455.1. Lineage (NCBI taxonomy): Eukaryota > Metazoa > Chordata > Actinopteri > Cichliformes > Cichlidae > Neolamprologus > Neolamprologus multifasciatus. Next base: position 25,699,037 of record NC_140452.1, on the reverse strand, counting down.
CTTTAGTATTAACTCACCGATTGTTTAGCCCCTGCTTGTGTTGCTCTGTCACTACTAAGAGAAAGTTGTAGAGTGTTAGAGCTGGTCTGCTTCATAATCTCACCCCACCCCACGCAGACACAATTGCAGAAGATTCCTGCTCGAGCATGTGTGGAAGAATGGCTGTTAACTGCAGATCACTGTCTGACATGCAGAGCAGAAGAATTTGATTCTAAGGTTCAGCAGGTTAAGGATCTCCATGCTGCTCTGACACTCTTAAAAAATGTTACTAGAAAGCAGCAGAGGCTGCATTTCATATCAGCTCCACAGCAGTTGATTTAATTGACTGGGTTATTCTACAAAGGAAGAGGAACTTTTAGTGAAATCAGCTGGATAGTCTTACATTGAAATGCTAACCCACGACCTCTGCAACTTTTTAAGAACGCATTTGCCCGTTCTATTTGATGGGTGGTTTTCTTCTAATCACATCATCTTGTATACTTGGTTGTCCTAAGGTTTTATTCCCTTTTGATCTTTATTACATGGTTTGGTTTACAGTAGCTGCTAACAGCAATTTAACACTTAATTATAGAATTATTCAAATAAAAAGTTGCACATTTGCCCCATATCTGATCAACTTGGCTGTTTACACAAAATCTGAATTTGTTACAAAGAACTTGTTAAAGGAATTACTTTTAGACAAGAACTAGAGAATTGCAAGTTTTCTCGGTTTATTGCCCAAAAAATAAATAAAATTAAAAAAAAAAAAAAAATCAGAAGATTCCAAGTACAAAATATTGTGTATCAATTGATTAGCCCTTGTTGTAAAAGCTCAAAAATAAAAGGAAATGTCTACACAACAGATATCCAACAACTATCCAAATATTTGCATATCCAACATTTCCAAATAATTCAGGCCAAACCAATTAGTTAGGTGTTTTAGAAATTAAAGCTGCCCAATTTGCTTCAAGTACTGGGCATGCAGATATGCAATCAGTTCCAAATGTAAATGTTCATACTGAAATCTACAATAGACCGCCACACTAAATGTAAATTGCTTAGTTATCAACCCATGTTTATAACAGAGCCAGTAAAATGAAATGAATTACACCTGGGATTCTGTGTGCACTCCATACCTCCATCACATTTGTCATATCTATCCTAGCTTTCTGGCATTTCAAGTTTGACACAGTTCTTGGATTTGCTGTCTGCCATGTTAACTTCCTATCTGTCCATCACCTTTACCAAAACTGTCAGACCACATTCTCCCTATCACATGGTTCTGTGCACATTTTAAAACAGCGTTATTGTGCTTGTTCTAATTTGAAATACACTCCAATTGAAAGAGGGCTTATTTAAAAAAAACAAAACAAACAAAACAAACCCACACACACATTTTAACACCACATTGTTACCCTTGTAGAAGGTGTCTGAATGGAGGGCTGCCTCTGCCAATTGTAGCTGTATTCTGCCAGCCTTTCCTGGATGAATGGTGCCAAGTAAAACTTCTTCCCACAATCAATTCTTACCTGATCCCACAGACGGAAGATAAAACACAGACAAACATAAAGCAGCACCTTTAAACACAGGAAGCATCCAAGCCATCCCTAAAGTACCATAAAACATTTAGTTAAACCTAGACTGGGTAATAACAGACTGGAAATAAGTTCATACAAATAGCATGAGTCAGGTTATTTTACCTGTACACTCCCTCATAAATAATGATGTTGTCTTTAACTGGCATAGTGAAATGACTGACAATGGTCTTGCTAAAACCATCAAAAGCCATAACATAGGTCACTCCAAACATAGCAAGTTTCTCATTTGGATCCAAATGGAGCTTATGACCCATGTACTCTGCATTGTAGGGTGTGGGGTTTAGATTTCGGACTCCTTACAATGAAACAATCAAATGATTAAAAACTCAGCAATATCAATGGACAAATGAACACAAGATATTTTGGGGGGGGGACCTTGTTATTTTGGAGTGCTCCACATACTGACTTACAAGGGTTTCAGCAGAGAACCTGACAGTCGCTCCGAATAAAACTAACTAACAAGATATTAGCTTATAGAGAAGTGCATTGGTAAAATAGCTTTACACTTCCTGACTCCATCCGTCAGGAAGTCAGTGATCCATCGGCCGATGGGTTCAGGCACATTCTTCTGGGAAAGCTTGCTTTGGAGAAGGTCTGGAAAGATGGTGTTTAAGGCAGAGCTGAATTCCACAAACAGGATCCTGGCGTAGATTCCCAGGGAGTCCAGATGCTGCAGGATGAAGTGTAGAGCCATGTTGATAGCATCGTCTACAGACCTGGCTCTGTATGCAAACTGTAGGGGGTCCAGGAGGCGGGCCGTGAGGGTCTTGAGATAGTAGAGAACCAGGCACTCAAAACACGTCATGACCACAGGTCTGTAGTCATTTAGTCCGGTGATCCCTGGCTTCTTGAAAGCTATATATGATATAAAAATGATATAAAAAATGTTAATCACCAAAAGAAATTATACCATAGTTCTTATAAAGCCTTTAAAATCAAAAACACCAGCAGTGTGGCAATGTTGTTGACTTACACTGTATATAAAAACGTTGACTTTGGCTACATCAATTTTTTTTACTGTATTATAAACATTTTCTACCATGAAGAGTAAAGTATTTTGGGTTGAATTAAAATTAGCCTTTCCTCCCTGGTCCCTTTTTGTCATTGTTAGTGTGCTCAGAGATCAGGCCCAGCCCAGTATCTACCTGGTTATGTTCAAGGAGCTGGAGGGGATAACTCAAAAACAACCAGCGTCTCAGGCCCTGGATGGGTAGACGGACGGAGCAGCTTGTATGCTGCAACATCAGTGGAAGTGAGTTTCACTGACTCATCAACTTGTCTGAGGTTTCATAGCCTCCTCCAGACTAAAACAGATGTCACATATTTAACTGACAAATATCTGTTAGATTTTATAACAATCACTCTCCTCTATTTACTAATTTCTCTTCAAGTTCAGTTTTTTGGAAATATCAGAGGTTTTCCATCAAATAAAACAGGTCTGGTACTGTAACCAATATGTCAGCTTATCAAAAATAACAGCTGAAACAGTATCTTTAACAACAGAGGACTATTTGGGGTTTGACAGCTACAGGCCATTTGAGCTCGTTCACGATAAGCAACAATACAACGTGAACGAGCTCGGTCTTAACTTGGTATGGTATGTTTAATGCACAAAACAAATAAAGTTAAATAGAAATCAAATTAAACATACCTTACCGAGTTAAGGGATACCACAGCACTCTTAAAGTAGTGCTAACCACATCGAAACAGTAACAAACAAACTCGTTTGGCAAACTCCGTTTAGCATCGTCGCTAATTATCATGCTAACAAGCATATCCGGGATTAGAGAACCAATGGCTCTTAACACCGCTTTATATCATACCGTCATGACATTGAATAAGCATAAAAAAAAAAATCTTACCTAGCAGGGGCATGGATAATGGTGAATTGTGACTAATGGCTATGACGCCAAAAGATGTCAGTAAGCTCACACAAGCTCGCTATGCCAAAGCTACAAGACATGCATACTCATACCTCCTCCCGCCCAAGTTGGCTACCAAATTGACTGTTTGCGAAAACTCGTGAGCCAACTACGTCATAATACTTAAAGGCTATTGTCGCGTATAATCTGGATGTAACCGTACAGTGCACATCAAACAATAAATTAACACTGGGATACAGCACCATATCATAAAGTCCTCCATTATTAATTTAGCTAATGTGCTATAAGCTAAATCGGTTTCCGACAATCTTACTTTTCTGAATAAAAACACAAAGCATTTCCCTTCAATAACTCTTACCAGGGCTGGACGCTGGCCGGATGGGTGAGAGTGAGACAGTGAGGCCGCAACCTCGAAAACGAATATACACCGTCTTTTCCCGGTTGCCATTCAACGATAACAGCTGTCAATATTAATGTTAACATAATGGCTAATACTGACGTTCAGGGCACGTGGAACGTGAAAGTTCTAAACGAATGAAAAGGAACGCCTACCGTGACGTCACAGCACGTTTTTCCTTTGAAGTGTAGATTAAAGGCATGTGAGGGCTTAAATACTCCTCAGGTAACAACCACTGCACCAACTGCACCTAGCGTGGAAAATACATTTTAACAAAATTAATTTATTGATTCTATAAGCTTCTAAAAGTCCTCCAAAGGTTTCGCTATAGGTTCTTTATCATTAGGCAAGGCAACCATTCTAACTGCACCTAGCATTGAAAACAAATTTTAACAAAATTTATTGATTCAATAGGCTTCTAAGAATCTCCAACCCAAACTCTCTGTAGAAATGTGGCGCTCAGTATTCGGCCGCACAACTTCTTCAGACACTGATGGCTTTGAGGAGCTTGACAGCTGTTATTCTGAGCCTGATGGGTTCCTCTTACCGATTTTTGATTCCAGAGATGAACAGTTACCCACCTCTGAAACAACTGAGGTTCCTATGAGCAGCGATGTCTGTGAAACTCCTCAACCAAGAGCACAGTGCAGTACTTCAGATGCTGATATCTTTGAGCTTGACGAATATTATATAATTCCCGATGGGCTTGTTTTACCGATTTTTGATTCCGGAGATGAACAGCTAGACACCTCTGAAACAACAGAGGTTCCCACAAGCAGTGAATTTGATGGATCTGAGGAAAATGATAATGTTGTTAGAGGAAGTTTTCAAAGAGAGGAAGGAGAAACAATTTTTTCCCGAGTTCAAACGAGCCTTTCAGCTCTTTCTTCCTTTATTATGGCTCCAGTTGAGTCTGTGAGCCGAGGAGTAACTTATGTCACCGGCCAAATCCTTAATATTGGTCGAGCACCATTTACCTCACCCACGAGTGAGTCTAGTGAACTGTCTCCCACTTCTGAAACAGCTGAGGCTCCTGCAACCAGTGTTCATATGAACAACGTTGAACAGGAACAGTCTCCCACCAGTGAAACACAGGTTCCCACAACCAGTGATGTTCATGAAAGACCTCAGCCAGGAGAAGGGTATAGTTTAAATGAAACAAACAACCCTCCTTCTCTAGCTAATATTGGTTCAAAAATGTTTAAAGACAACTGGGTCATGAATAATGTATGCAGCTGGGCATCTTTGTTTGAACCGGAAAGGGAGGAAACGATTGTATACAGATTTAAAAGTCCGCAAAGCAACGAACAGTCGCCCTCTGAAACAACTGAGGTTATCAAAACCATTGTTTCTGTAGATACACATGAAAATGAACAGTCCCGCACCTCAAAAAGAGTTGTATATTCAAGGGACCAGTTTATAACGCCTGACTCGGCGGAGGTTCCTACAACCACTGTTTATATGAACAACTCTGAAGATGAAGACACTTCGACCAGTGACAGTTACAGCACTGATTTATTCAATGGCGTCCTTCCAGAACCTTCAGATATTAACAGATCTGAGGAGAATGAACAAACGAGCAATGCAAGTATTTTTTCCAGAGTTTACAGAAACCTTTCAGCTTTGTATTCATTCATTAGAGCTCCAGTTGAGTCTCTGGGACAAGGAGTACTTTTCGTCATCAGGCCCATCCTTACTATTTGTGGAACACCGTTTACCTTATTGTTCAATCTGTGTTCGGCAATTACTCGGCGTATGTTTCCCCGGACCCACAGACGAATTTCATCCCTAATTCCTACACTGAGAAGATTCTTATGTGCACATTGTTGTGCAATTGTTATAATTTTTTTCTTACAATGTATTGACAATTGCACTTATAATATCTTCGGCATGAAAAGATCTAATTAGTTCAATCACTAATTCTAGCAAAACAACACCACTTGCTATAGCAACATTTTCACATGAAAATTCAATATCCTTAACATATAATGACATCACAACTATCCCCCAGCCAGTCGCAGCAGATGGCTGCTCCTATGAGTCTGGTTCTGCTGGAGGTTTCTCTCTGTTAAAAGTGAGTTTTTCCTCCCCACCGTCGCCTTAGTGCTTACTCATAGGAGATCATTTGATTGCTGGGGTTTCTCTCTTAATACTGTGTGGTTTTAACCTTGCAGTATAAAAGAGCTTTGAAGTGCCTGTTGTAACTTGGCACTATTAGATAGACTTCAATAGCTTCAACTGACAAAACATTGAAAAAATAAAAAAATCAATCAATCAATAAATAATGGTTGTGTGTCGTGCGTTTTTGATTTTTCTATACCAACGTAAGTGCTAAAGCTTAGTGGGTTACAATTATAGCCCATAATTGTAAGAATAATATGTGGCTTTTAACAGATTATTCTTGTAACAAATGTGACTGTGCTGATGGGTGGGCCTTGTGCACTCTGTGCACAGGATAAAACCTCTTGATTTTAGTGTCATGTAGAACTAGGATTCAGGCCAAAGATTGCATTTAAGCAACATCGGTGATTAGAAGCCAGTGGTTTTGATCTTTTTGTTTTTGTTTTTTTTAAAGTCTTTCTGATAAGGTTATTTGAAGTTTATTTTAAGTCATAGACCTATTTATATTGGTTTCCCTGGTTTTAAACAGAAAAATTTAAGCTCTTCATTAAAACAAATGCAGTGTTTACCCGTACAGGTACTGACAGCCACTAGAGGTCCCTTTACTCAACGTTTACATTCATCAGTAACTTCCTTCTCAAATGCCAAATGCTAATGCTTGCCAGATTAAATAGGCTTGTTAAGGGACAATATGTTTTGTTCTTAATATCAGATTATGTTATTCTGTCATGTCCTTTTTCATCATTCATATTCTATTGATGAGACTTCGATGGAGGGAGTAGCAAATACGCAAAGATAACTGGTGATTTCTACAGTGTTTTTACTGGCTGCATGTACAAAAACTCAGAAAGCCTTTCAAGAAGACAGAGTAAAGATGAATTTATAATACCTTCATTTAGACTGCGTATTTATCAGATTTTTGCTGACATTGACTCTACTTCAGAATATTTATATATTTTTGCGTTCAACGTTCGATAATGCATCACACACAAAAGCATCAGCTCTAAGAGCCGTGCTTAGAGAATGCTTTGTAGTAAATCAGAAGAGTCGACTCCCATTGAGCGAGAGCCGGCTCCTCACTTTATTTCCTTTCGCTGCTCAGCTCTCACACAGTGGCTCAGCTATGCTCCAATCCCTCCATATTGTGGCCATTCCCATGCGAGGATATAGGATAATATCATTGTGTGAAAAACAGAGAGAATGAGAGACGCGGCAGTCAAGTGGAGTGTGCGTCTGTCCTCTCAGTAAGTAAGTGAGACAGTAGACAGCGGTGAGGAGGGCTGTGCGAGTGCATCGCAAAAACACATAAATATGCCTGACACCTGTAAACGAAGCAGCATCTGGCTGCAGTTTAAATACCTTTTTGTCTCGGTCTCGTCTCAACTTTGTCTTGGTCTCAATACCCTCTGGTCTTGGTTTAGGCGGTCTTGACTACAAGTCTAATGATCTCATCCACTTGCATATTTGGTGTGATCAGAGGTGGCAAAAGTACAGCTATTCGGTACAAGTCGTACAGTTATTAGTGTTAAGAAATACTCAAGTAAAAGTTGAAGTATTAAACTGATTAAACTTCAGCCTCTGAAAAGCACTTACAGAAAGTAATGGGTCAATGGGTCTAGTTTATGTTGCCTACATTGTTGAGGATGACTTTGCATCTAAACAGGAAATGAGCACAGTCAGGGGTTAAAGTAGCATTCAGCAGGCGGGGGAACCCTAAATTTGGTTGTAATGGCTCAGTGTGGGGAAACACAACTGAAAATAAAATTCTACTGAGAGCTCCTGCAGATTTCTTAGTGTAGAGGCTGTGATCAGCTGATCTGCTGCTCTTTGTGGATGGACACAACTGAACTCAGCATGATGTCAGCAGATGTTTCATGAGTTGTCCTGGCTGATTTCCATCCTCTGCACTAACTTGGAGCTGGGTGATATGGCCAAAAATATTTATCACAATACATATTTGAAAATTTGCGGTAACGATATAACTGATGATATAATAAATGTGAGACAAAATACAACTTTTTTTCATGTGCATTAAAGCTATAAAAAATTTAACAGTGGCAAATGCAACTTCCTTGCTGAAAGTTTAACCAAAAAGGCATTTCTAATTAGAAAATGGGCTGACATATCCTGAGGACAATGTTCCCTCTAATTTTTCATTTGTCTGAGGCTACGTCCACACGTACTAGAGATGGACCGATCTGATATTACGTATCGGTCCGATACTGACCCAAATTCCTGGATCGGATATTGGCGAGAAATAAAAAATGTAATCCGATCCATTAAATATCAAAAAAGCACCTCACAAAACTTGCTACACGGCGTAACTCGGCTCATAACCGTAGCACTAGTAGCAGTATGCATCACGTGATAGAGCGGCTGTGTGTATTTGGAGCCTCGCTACCAAACCAGCATTTCATCTCCGAGGAAGTTTTCCCAGAGAGAAGTAAAGCAAGTGTGTAAGTTCATCTCTGAATGTTTGTAAAGCATTCCCACGTTAAGCTTAACAACAGATATATGGAGCGACTGCCTCTCTCTCTCTCTCTCTCCTGCTGCTACTTCAATCGTGAAACTGCTTAATGATTAGCTGATCGGCTTTTCTGTCCGGAGTCCGTCTCTCTTCTTAGTTTTTGGGCCCACTTCTCACCAGAAAGAGGAAACCAGCGGCTGAACAACAGCAGCACTATTAAGCTTGATAAGCTGTTGTTAGAATTTATTTAATATTACTGTCTACACCAGGATCTTTTTCTATGCAGCTGACGGCTGGTAACTGTGCAGGAGCGGATCTAGCACAAGTTTAGCCAGGGGGGCCGATAGGGCATGAACGGGGAAAAGGGGGCACAAAGACATACTTTTCTTTCTTATTCTCATTTAAATGTCTAGTTTTTAATAAATAATTATCTGACTCTTACACCCAAAGTTTTAATCTGATGTAAAATATATAGAAGTCCATACTGTATATAGTAACTAGGGGTGGGTTTTTTATAATCGATTTATCGATTAAAATCGATTCTGGCTTGGATAACGTAAAATCGATTCATTAAAATCCTGAATCGATTTTTAATATAAATTTATTTTGCCCGAAATACCAGAATCTCTGGTGAAATCTCACAAAATTTCAACAACCACCAAACAGCTAAGACAGTAAATGAGAGCAGGAACACGGATTCTGCACAAAGACTTAAACACACAGCGCGACCCGCGGATCAGAATCAGTTAGATGTCGCCTTTCTCACGGTCCGGGGGCTGAAAGCTGACAGCTCGCTGATTCTGATCTGTCGGCGGTTCAGCGCTTTGTGTTCACGCCCTTTATGCGCTGATTCTGAAGCTGTTAGTTTGATGTCTCTCCAAACAATATTGACCGAACCAGCAGCAAAAGAAGATCCAAAACTACGCTTCACATAAACATCGTCATGTATTCACTCTTACTTTTACTGTTTTGCTTCAACCACAGCTCTCTCTCCTCTCTCTCTCTGTACTGTTTTCTGCATTATTGGTTGCTTGTTATGCACAAGACTACCGTTGTTTACAGCGCTGTCGGCCGACGGTTTTTTCCCCCGTTTTATATACTTCCGAAAGAAAACCTAATTTCTGCCGTTCAATACTGAACAAATGTAAACTTTTTTAAAATTATGCAAAATGCAAACGCTTACCGCTGTAACTTCAGAGGTAATGTTCATATGTTGATTAATGGTTTTCTTTCGTTTTTGATGTACTGCAGAATATTTTTTATAAAATCCCAGGCCAGGAAAATCGCCTTCATGTTTTTCTGTGTTTTATCCTCAGCTACTTTGACACAAAGGCATCTGCTGTGACGCTCACACCTTTGATAAAGTCTTGCGTGTGTCAGCTTCCTTTTTATAGATACAAAAATATGTAAATGTACCTGATCTGAATTATAATATTTCTGACTGTCAAAATTTCCCAGATTCAAATCGAAGTGAATCGAAATCGAATCGAATTAAATCGAATCGTGGATCGAATCGATTCGGGACCTTGTGAATCGGAATTGAATCGATTCTAGAAATCAGTGACGATACCCAGCCCTAATAGTAACTGTTAAGTCTAATATACCCTAGTAAGCTATAGTACTTTTTCCTTTGGGAAGATACCATCTGTGCAGTCTGCAATTCTGTTGAAGAAAGATGTTGAATCTATTTAATTATTCTTGAAAAATAACTTATTTCTGTGCATTTTTCCCCCTGCATCAAATTAAATTTGATTACATCAATTAAGCATCATGAGGTGGAGGGTGGTTCCCTATTTATTTATTTTTTGCTGGGAGTTTGCAACCCTATTAGTTAGGTTACTTAATATTTCTGCTAAGTACTCTTTAAAATACCAGAATAGGGAGGATGGAGTAGGTTTAAGTTTATTAGATTGATCAGTGTTGCTGAACTATGAAATATTTTGGGCGCAGTGTATTTTTTACATACAGGTATAACAGAATAGCTTTAGTGTTGTTATTTATTTAAACTTGAGTATGAACTTATACAAAATGCAGCAAGATATTAAAAAAAAAACGTTTTATTGATAAAAAAAACCCACACTATATCGGATTCATATCGGTATCGGCAGATATCCAAATTTATGATATCGGTATTGGTATCGGACATAAAAAAGTGGTATCGTGCCATTTCTAACACGTACCCGGGTATTTTTGAAAACGCAGATTTTTCTATGCGTTTGCACCTTTCGTCCACACGTAAACGCCGTTTTCGGTCACTGAAAACGGAGATTTCTCAAAACGCCTGCAAGGGGGGATATTTTTTGAAAACGCAGTTTTTGCATTTACGTGTGGACGAGAAAAAACGGAGAAATGCAGCGTCAAAGGTGTGGCGCCTTTTTTGACGTCACATTGTGCGCCACGTTATTGTTTCGGTGAAATTAATTTCTACAATACTGTTACTGTTAATTGTACTCTCTGCAGTGTTTAAATCCTTACATATACACACACAGTTACTGTCCCTCCACACATACGACTTGGTTCTGCTTCTATGCCCCAGCTTTGTTTACTATTTCCCGCCGAGGCTTCTAGACTTCTGATTGGCCAACATTTCTACACGGTTAGGAATATATCGTCACCTGTTGCTTTGGCATGTTCCTAGCAGCATTTTCCTTCATTTCTGCGTTTACCGTGTGGACGGGGATTATTTTTAAAATGAAAACGGAAAATCTCAGTTTTCAAAAAAACCCGTGTACGTGTGGACGTAGCCTGAGTGAACACAACTCCCCGAGCGGTCCCTTGGACCAGCGGTCCCCCCAACCCCCGGGCCCTCGGACCAGTACCGGTCTGTGAGTCGTTTGGTACCAGGCCGCGAGAGTTGAGGCTCAGGTGTGAAAATGTATGGTTTTCAGGGTTTTTATCGGTTTTCAGCGTTATTTTGTTATCGTTTTTATCGTTAACTCGGTTTTCCTGGGTCTTTTCACGTGTGTTATGATAAATCTTTTTTTCGGGGACCGGTACTAGTTTATTTTGTTGTATTTATCCGCAACACCTTAAAGGCCGGTCCGTGAAAATGTTGTCCGTGTGCAAAAAAAAGTTGGGGACCCGCTGCCTTGGACCACTGTGAGCAACAGCAGACGTGTGCACTGTGGTCACACCGGCATCGAATCCATCCAAGTTACATGGTTTATTAAAATAATCAAATTACAGCATTTACATTTATTTTAGACTACTTTTAATTAACTGCTTTAGCCCACTTACAATGAACATTTAAAAGAAAAAATCTTGTTCATGACCTGTGTAGTATGTTAATACTATTGGAAGTAAAAATAACTTGAACTCCAATTTTGAAAACAAAGCTTTCTTTTTTCAAACTATTTACAGAACAATCAGGTGTTCGGCATCAAATTTGATGCCACGCAATGATAGCATTCAGGAAGAAAATCAAACATTGCATATATTTTATCATAACTCTGGTTTTATGTGGCCTATCAACACAATTTAAAAACTTGTATAAAGTCCACACTTTTTACGTCAATTGTTCCGTCTGTCCTGCTCACATCTCCAATGGTTGTACACGTGTCATTAACGTGGCTTCACTCCACATCAGCCACGCCGCTTTGCTAGCTAAAACACCGGTCTCAGCATATAAGGACGCTGTTATAGCCTGTCAACGACGCTGATTAGCTGCGTATATACGAATGTGAATCTCATTATTGGCTGGACTATGGGATAAGTGGCATTGTTCTAATCCATACAGAAAGCAGCTAGTCACTTACTGACTAACACTGCAAACAAAAATGTTAAAGTATTTATTTTAATTTCAATTCAGGTTAGATTTTTTTCTGTGCGCAGAGACCGTACCGGCAGTGCGCAATTGCGCACACGCACAGCTTAGAGGGAACATTGCCTGAGGATAACCATGTATAACAGCGGTCCCCAACCCCCGGGCCTCGGACTGGGTACCGGTCCGTGAGGTCGTTTGGTACCGGGCCGCGAGAGTTGAGGCTCAGGTGTGAAATGTATGGTTTCAGGGTTTTTATCGGTTTTCCAGCGTTATTTTGTTATCATTTTTATCGTTAACTCAGTTTTCCTGGGTCTTTTCACGTGTGTTATGAATGAATCTTCTTTTTTTTCGGTACCGGGTACTAGTTTTATTTTGTTGTATTTATTCACGACACCTTAAAGGCCGGTCCGTGAAAATATTGTTGGGCATAAACCGGTCCGTGGCGCAAAAAAGGCTGGAGACCGCTGATGTATAATATCCACTAAAGTTAAAAAGAGAAGCTTTGCAACATAAAACTGCAGTGTGCCAAATAAAAAAGTAAAATACGGAGTTTTTACTGCCGTCCCCTCTTAATTTAACTGTGAGTAATATGTTATTTAGCTTAACTTTAATCACAGCCAAACCGATTTACTCAGGAACAAATAAAACACTAAAATAAACCAAACATTAAGAAGTGATCTAAGTCAAGGGTTAGGGGTTAACTCATTCTACTCCATTCTTCTTGCTTCCTCCACTTCTGTACCATTGATTCATTAATGCTGTACTGATGGGATTTCCGGCTCTTTTTAGAGAACCGGCTCTTTCGGCTCCGAACCGGCTCTTCAGGTTGTTTTGTTGCTTTAATTAATTTATTATTAAAAATAATATAAAATTATGCACCAAAGGAATTACTAATGTAAAAAAAAGTGGTTTTATTTATATATGTTATATATATATATATATATATATAAATATATATAAATATATATGGTGGCCCCTAGAGACAAAACCACGTACAAACTCCAAAAAGCACGTACAAACTCCAAAAAGCACGTACAAACTCCAAAACACATTTCTAGCATGAACTGAACTTCCAAAACAGCTACCTAGATCACTTAAATTACACAATTGAAAGAATATGTGTATGGTTTGTGTATTTATACACAAGCACTCATATATATTCAAATTATTTACTACCACACACCAAATCCGGTCGTTGGTACTTGCTGGCTTGTGTAGCCACTAGGTACAAAAGCTCAACACTGTGCCTAGCATCCTGGAGCACCTCCGTTGTATTTTGTACGTGTTTTGGAGTTTTTACGTGTTTTGGCATTTGTATGTGTTTTGGAGTTTGTACATGCTTTGTCTTTAGGGGCCACCGTAAATATACTTTTATTTATTCACTCCACATAAATGTAATAAATAAATCATATAATACAAAAAACCAAGTATTCACAGTTCAACTTTTAACAATTTAAATTTTCAGCTTTTTCCTTTTAAGCAAATTTAAAGTGAAACAACACAAAACACTGCAAACCACAACACAATTAAATATAAATTAAAATATGAAAACAAAAAGAAGATGCACATTCTCTGTCATATAAGCCTACATGAATAAACTTTCTGAATCCTTTATCATCTGCAACTGAAAATAGTTGTGTATGTGATGTTGTCCCTGGCTCTCTTTCTGTCTTTCCTTCCTGCTCTGTTCCTGTGCTACTGCGAGTGTAACTACCGCCCCTCCTCCCTCTTCCCAGCACAAGCACAAGGCTCACGTGCACCGGAAGCGGGAAAAAAGTGTGAGAGAAGTTGAGAGAAAGGGGGGAAAAAACCCACAGCTCGCCTAGTTCGCTTCAACGATCCGGCTCTAAGAGCCATTTAGTTTGCGACCAACACATCGCTATAATGCTGTATTGTATCACAGCTGCTCTATTCCCATGTGTCTGCAGTATAATAATGACTAACTTCGTATTGTGGATGGATTTTCTCAGTTGTTCTCCTGACTGAAGTTTGGTCCATTTACAGCATCCTGCCATGCGATTGTATTTGTCCCTAACCATCGAGAACCCTCATGTTAACTTTTATCGAGTGGAAAAAGCGTTCGTCCTCCAGCTTCACCGTTTATGTTATGCTAACATAGCTGTGTCGCTAGCAATCACGTAGCACATCATTATATACCACCTAGTCCAACTTCAGTAACCCTACAAACATCACTGCTGTTTAGTTTTCTGTCTTCATTTGGACAGTTGGAAGTTTAGTTGGAAGTGATAGCAGAGCTGTAAGTTTGAATTTTTTCAGAAATCTCTCAGTCAGAACAGAATATCATGTTTAGGTAACTAGCGAAACTAGCGAGCTAACTTCATGATAACTTCTAACTCCGTTAAATGTAATAAATTCTGTTTTCATGGATGTTAAACTTAATTGTTACACCTGATAAAGCAGCAACACTGATCATTTTATTAAAGATGAAAGAATTTAGATAGTTTTTGACTCTCAGTGTGCCGCAGTGTTCATTTGACTTTGGGACCTGAAGCCAGTGTTGCCAACTTAGCGACTTTGTCGCTATATTTAGCGAGTTTTCAGACCCCCTAGCGACTTTTTTTCTAAAAAAAAGTTGCTAAAAAAAGACGTGAAAGCGCATATTGCTTTTACTCTCAACAAGCAGCGGGTGCTGTAACGCAGTCAGTTCTTCTTTACTCGTTTACTCTTATGCTGTTTTGTGGATCACAAGGTTTAAAACCACTTATAAACACACACACACAAAGTAACTCCACCAGAGTGCCTATTTCGGGTCACTTTTGCCGGTCCAAGCCCGGATTAAGGAGCAGGGTTGGAATTGTGACATTAAAAAAAAACAATAATTGCTAAAAGAAATTTAATTTGTAGTTCTAAATAAACTCTAAATGCATTTAGGACGTTTTTTACTCACTTTATGTCTCTTCCACAATGTTATTTCTCTCTCCAACAACGTAGGTTACAATTACATTAGCATGACCAATTATGCAAATTAGGCGATGACTTCATTTAGCGACTTCTAGCGACTTTTAGGACAGCCAATAGCGATTTTCCTTACTGAGGAGTTGGCAACACTGCCTGAAGCGGACACTGCGGCACACTGAGAGTCAAAAACTGTCTGCTGGCACAGTCTCTGCGCACAGAAAAAAAGTCTAACCTGAATTGAAATTAAAATGAATACTTTAACATTTTTGTTTTGCAGTGTTAGTCAGTAAGTGACTAGCTGCTTCCGTATGGGATTAGAACAATGCCACCTTATCCCATAGTCCAGCCAATAATGAGATTCACATTCGTATATACAGCTAATCAGCGTCGTTGACAGGCTATAACAGCGTCCTTATGTGCCGAGACCGGTGTTTTAGCTAGCAAAGCGGCGTGGCTGATGTGGAGTGAAGCCACGTTAATGACACGTGTACAACCATTGGAGATGTGAGCAGGACAGACGGAACAATTGACGTAAAAAGTGTGGACTTTATACAAGTTTTTAAATTGTGTTGACAGGCCACATAAAACCAGAGTTATGATAAAAATATATGCAATGTTTGATTTTCTTCCTGAATGCTATCATTGCGTGGCATCAAATTTGATGCAGAACACCTGATTGTTCTGTAAATAGTTTTAAAAAAGAAAGCTTTGTTTTCAAAATTGGAGTTCAAGTTAAATACAAGATAAATACAACAAAATAAAACTAGTACCGGTACCGAAAAAAGAAGATTTATTCATAACACACGTGAAAAGACCCAGGAAAACCGAGTTAACGATAAAAACGATAACAAAATAACGCTGAAAACCGATAAAAACCCTGAAAACCATACATTTCACACCTGAGCCTCAACTCTCGCGGCCTGGTACCAAACGACTCACAGACCGGTACTGGTCCGAGGCCCGGGGGTTGGGGACCCGCTGGTCCAAGGGACCGCTCAGGGAGTTTGTGTGTTCACTCAGGCTACGTCCACACGTACACGGGTTTTTTTGAAAACTGAGATTTTCCGTTTTCATTTTAAAAATAATCCCATCCACACGTAAACGCAGAAATGAAGGAAAATGCTGCTAGGAACATGCCAAAGCAACAGGTGGCGATATATTCCTAACCGTGTAGAAATGTGGGCCAATCAGAAGTCTATAAGCCTCGGCGGGAAATAGTAAACAAAGCTGGGGCATAGAAGCAGAACAGAGTCGTATGTGTGGAGGGACAGTAACTGTGTGTGTATATGTAAGGATTTAAACACTGCAGAGAGTACAATTAACAGTAACAGTATTGTAGAAATTAATTTCACCGAAACAATAACGTGGCGCACAGTGTGACGTCAAAAAAGGCGCACACCTTTGACGCTGCGTTTTCTCCGTTTTTCTCGTCCACATGTAAATGCAAAAACTGCTTTTTCAAAAATATCCACCCTTGCAGGCGTTTTGAGAAATCTCAGTTTTCAGTGACCGAAAACGGCGTTTACGTGTGGACAAAAGGTGCAAACGCATAGAAAAATCTGTGTTTTCAAAAATACCCGGGTACGTGTGGACGTAGCCTCCGACAAATGAAAAATTAGAGGGAACATTGTCCTCAGGATATGTCAGCCCATTTCTAATAGAAATGCCTTTTTGGTTAAACTTTCAGCAAGGAAGTTGCATTTGCACTGTTAAATTTTTTTATAGCTTTAATGCACATGAAAAAAAGTTGTATTTTGTCTCACATTTATTATATCATCAGTTATATCGTTACCGCAAATTTTCAAATATGTATTGTGATAAATATTTTTGGCCATATCACCCAGCTCCAGTTAGTGCAGAGGATGGAAATCAGCCAGGACAACTCATGAAACATCTGCTGACATCATGCTGAGTTCAGTTGTGTCCATCCACAAACAGCAGCAGATCAGCTGATCACAGCCTCTACACTAAGAAAATCTGCAGGAGCTCTCAGTAGAATTTATTTTCAGTCGTGTTTCCCCACACTGAGCCATTACAACCAAATTTAGGGTTCCCCCGCCTGCTGAATGCTACTTTAACCCCTGACTGTGCTCATTTTCCTGTTTAGATGCAAAGTCATCCTCAACAATGTAGGCAACATAAACTAGACCCATTGACCCATTTACTTTCTGTAAGTGCTTTTCAGAGGCTGAAGTTTAATCAGTTTAATACTTCAACTTTTACTTGAGTATTTCTTAACACTAATAACTGTACGACTTGTACCGAATAGCTGTACTTTTGCCACCTCTGATCACACCAGATATGCAAGTGGATGAGATCATTAGACTTGTAGTCAAGACCGCCTAAACCAAGACCAAGACCAGAGGGTATTGAGACCAAGACAAAGTTGAGACGAGACCGAGACAAAAAAGTATTTAAACTGCAGCCAGATGCTGCTTCGTTTACAGGTGTCAGGCATATTTATGTGTTTTTGCGATGCACTCGCACAGCCCTCCTCACCGCTGTCTACTGTCTCACTCACTTACTGAGAGGACAGACGCACACTCCACTTGACTGCCGCGTCTCTCACTCTCTCTGTTTTTCACATAATGATATTGTCCTATATCCTCGCATGTGATTGGCCACAATATGGAGGGATTGGAGCATAGCTGAGCCACTGTGTGAGAGCTGAGCAGCGAAAGGAAATAAAGTGAGGAGCCGGCTCTCGCTCAATGGGAGTCGACTCTTCTGATTTACTACAAAGCATTCTCTAAGCACGGCTCTTAGAGCTGATGCTTTTGTGTGTGATGCATTATCGAACGTTGAACGCAAAAATATATATTGTATTCTGAAGTAGAGTCAATGTCAGCAAAAATCTGATAAATACGCAGTCTAAATGAAGGTATTATAAATTCATCTTTACTCTGTCTTCTTGAAAGGCTTTCTGAGTTTTTGTACATGCAGCCAGTAAAAACACTGTAGAAATCACCAGTTAATCTTTGTGTATTTGCTACTCCTCCATCGAAAGTCTCATCAATAGAATATGAATGATGAAAAAGACATGACAGATAACATAATCTGATATTAAGAACAAAACATATTGTCCCTTAACAAGCCTATTTAATCTGGCAAGCATTAGCATTTGGCATTTGAGAAGGAAGTTACTGATGAATGTAAACGTTGAGTAAAGGGACCTCTAGTGGCTGTCAGTACCTGTACGGGTAAACACTGCATTTGTTTAATGAAGAGCTTAAATTTTCTGTTTAAAACCAGGGAAACCAATATAAATAGGTCTATGACTTAAAAATAAACTTCAAAATAACCTTATCAGAAAGACTTTAAAAAAAACAAAAACAAAAAGATCAAACACTGGCTTCTAATCACCGATGTTGCTTAAATGCAATCTTTGGCCTGAATCTAGTTCTACATGACACTAAAATCAAGAGGTTTTATCCTGTGCACAGTGCTACGGCCACTCAGCACAGTCACATTTGTTACAAGAATAATCTGTTAAAAGCCACATATTATTCTTACAATTATGGGCTATAATTGTAACCCACTAAGCTTTAGCACTTACGTTGGTATAGAAAAATCAAAAACGCACACACACACCATTATTTATTGATTGATTGATTGATTTTTTATTTTTTCAATGTTTTATCAGTTGAAGCCTATTGAAGTCTATCTAATAGTGCCAAGTTACAACAGGCACTTCAAAGCTCTTTATACTGTAAGGTTAAAACCACACAGTATTAAAGAGAAACCCCCAGCAATCAAATGATCTCCTATGAGTAAGCACTAAGGCGACAGTGGGGAGGAAAAACTCACTTTTAACAGAGAGAAACCTCC
Source organism: Neolamprologus multifasciatus (assembly GCF_963576455.1). Taxonomy (NCBI): domain Eukaryota; kingdom Metazoa; phylum Chordata; class Actinopteri; order Cichliformes; family Cichlidae; genus Neolamprologus; species Neolamprologus multifasciatus. Next base: position 25,680,082 of record NC_140452.1, on the reverse strand, counting down.
AGCAGAACCAGACTCATAGGAGCAGCCATCTGCAGCGACTGGCTGGGGGATAGTTGTGATGTCATTATATGCTATGGATATTGAATTTCATGTGAAAATGTTGCTATAGCAATTGGTTTTTGTTTGCTAGAATTAATGATAAACTAATAGGATCTTTCATGCCGACGGCCATTACAAGTGCGATTGTAAATAAATGCAACAAAACAATTATAACAATTGCACAACAATGTGCACGTAAGAATCTTCTCAGTGTAGGAATTAGGGATGAAATTCGTCTGTGGGCCAGGGGAAACATATGCCAAGTAACCTTATTGTACAGATTGAACAATAAGGTAAACGGTGTTCCACAAATAGTAAGGATGGGCCTGATGACGAAAAGTACTCCTTGTCCCAGAGACTCAACTGCAGCTCTAATGAATGAATACAAAGCTGAAAGGTTTGTGTAAACTCTGGGAAAAATACTTACGTTGTTTGTTTGTTCATACTCTTCAGATCTGTTAATATCTGAAGGTTCTGGAAGGACGCCATTGAATAAATCAGTGCTGTAACTGTCACTGGTCGAAGTGTCTTCATCTTCAGAGTTGTTCATATAAACAGTGGTTGTAGGAACCTCCGCTGAGTCAGGCGTTATAAACTGGTCCCTTGAATATACAACTCTTTTTGAGGTGGGGGACTGTTCATTTTCATGTGTATCTACAGAAACAATGGTTTTGATAACCTCAATTGTTTCAGAGGGCGACTGTTCGTTGCTTTGCGGACTTTTAAATCTGTATACAATCGTTTCCTCCCTTTCCGGTTCAAACAAAGATGCCCAGCTGCGTACATTATTCATGATCCAGTTGTTTTTAAACATTTTTGAACCAATATTAGCTAGAGAAGGAGGGTTGTTTGTTTCATTTAAACTATACCCTTCTCCTGGCTGAGGTCTTTCATGAACATCACTGGTTGTGGGAACCTGTGTTTCACTGGTGGAAGACTGTTCCTGTTCAACGTTGTTCATATGAACACTGGGTGTAGGAAAGTGTGTTTCACTGGTGGGAGACTGTTCCTGTTCAACGTTGTTCATATGAACACTGGTTGTAGGAGCCTCAGTTGTTTCAGAAGTGGGAGACAGTTCACTAGACTCACTCGTGGGTGAGGTAAATGGTGCTCGACCAATATTAAGGATTTGGCCGGTGACATAAGTTACTCCTCGGCTCACAGACTCAACTGGAGCCATAATAAAGGAAGAAAGAGCTGAAAAGCTTGTTTGAACTCGGGAAAAAATTGTTTCTCCTTCCTCTCTTTGAAGACTTCCTCCAACAACATTATCATTCTCCTCAGATCCATCAAATTCACTGCTTGTGGGAACCTCTGTTGTTTCAGAGGTGTCTAGCTGTTCATCTGCGGAATCAAAAATCGGTAAAACAAGCCCATCGGGAACTATATAATATTCGTCAAGCTCAAAGATATCAGCATCTGAAGTACTGCACTGTGCTCTTGGTTGAGGAGTTTCACAGACATCGCTGCTCATAGGAACCTCAGTTGTTTCAGAGGTGGGTAACTGTTCATCTCTGGAATCAAAAATCGGTAAGAGGAACCCATCAGGCTCAGAATAACAGCTGTCAAGCTCCTCAAAGCCATCAGTGTCTGAAGAAGTTGTGCGGCCGAATACTGAGCGCCACATTTCTATAGAGAGTTTGGGTTGGAGATTCTTAGAAGCCTATTGAATCAATAAATTTTGTTAAAATGTGTTTTCAACGCTAGGTGCAGTTAGAATGGTTGCCTTGCCTAATGATAAAGAACCTATAGCGAAACCTTTAGACGACTTTTAGAAGCCTATTGAATCAATAAATTAATTTAGTTAAAATGTCTTTTCAACGCTAGGTGCAGTTGGTGCAGTGGTTGTTACCTGAGGAGTATTTAAGCCCTCACATGCCTTTAATCTTACACTTCAAAGGAAAACGTGCTGTGACGTCACGGTAGGCGGTCCTTTTCATTCGTTTAGAACTTTCACGTTCCACGTGCCCTGAACGTCAGTATTAGCCATTATGCTAACATTAATATTGACAGGCTGTTATCGTTGAATGGCAACCGGGAAAAGACGGTGTATATTCGTTTTCGAGGTTGCGGCCCCACTGTCTCACTCTCACCCATCCGGCCAGCGTTCAGCCCTGGTAAGAGTTATTGAAGGGAAATGCTTTGTGTTTTTATTCAGAAAAGTAAGATTGTCGGAAACCGATTTAGCTTATAGCACATTAGCTAAATTAATAATGGAGGACTTTATGATATGGTGCTGTATCCCAGTGTTAATTTATTGTTTGATGTGCACTGTACGGTTACATCCAGATTCATACGCGACAATTGCCTTTAAGTATTATGACGTAGTTGGCTCACGAGTTTTCGCAACAGTCAATTTGGTAGCTAACTTGGGCGGGAGGAGGTATGAGCATGCATGTCTTGTAGCTTTGGCATAGCGAGCTTGTGTGAGCTTACTGACCATCTTTTGGCGTCATAGCCATTAGTCACAATTCACCATTATCCATGCCCCTGCTAGGTAAGATTTTTTTTTTATGCTTATTCAATGTCATGACGGTATGATATAAAGCGGTGTTAAGAGCCATTGGTTCTCTAATCCCGGATATGCTTGTTAGCATGATAATTAGGTACGATGCTAAACGGAGTTTGCCAAACGAGTTTGTTTGTTACTGTTTCGATGTGGTTAGCACTACTTTAAGAGTGTTGTGGTATCCCTTAACTCGGTAAGGTATGTTTAATTTGATTTCTATTTAACTTTATTTGTTTTGTGCATTAAACATACCATACCAAGTTAAGACCGAGCTCGTTCACGTTGTATTGTTGCTTATCGTGAACGAGCTCAAATGGCCTGTAGCTGTCAAACCCCAAATAGTCCTCTGTTGTTAAAGATACTGTTTCAGCTGTTATTTTTTGATAAGCTGACATATTGGTTACAGTACCAGACCTGTTTTATTTGATGGAAAACCTCTGATATTTCCAAAAAACTGAACTTGAAGAGAAATTAGTAAATAGAGGAGAGTGATTGTTATAAAATCTAACAGATATTTGTCAGTTAAACATGTGACATCTGTTTTAGTCTGGAGGAGGCTATGAAACCTCAGACAAGTTGATGAGTCAGTGAAACTCACTTCCACTGATGTTGCAGCATACAAGCTGCTCCGTCCGTCTACCCATCCAGGGCCTGAGACGCTGGTTGTTTTTGAGTTATCACCTCCAGCTCCTTGAACATAACCAGGTAGATACTGGGCTGGGCCTGATCTCTGAGCACACTAACAATGACAAAAAGGGACCAGTGAGGAAAGGCTCATTTTAATTCAACCCAAAATACTTTACTCTTCATGGTAGAAAATGTTTATAATACAGTAAAAAAAAATTGATGCAGCCAAAGTCAACGTTTTATATACAGTGTAAGTCAACAACATTGCCACACTGCTGGTGTTTTGATTTTAAAGGCTTTATAAGAACTATGGTATAATTTCTTTTGGTGATTAACATTTTTTATATCATTTTTATATCATATATAGCTTTTAAGAAGCCAGGGATCACCGGACTAAATGACTACAGACCTGTGGTCATGACGTGTTTTGAGTGCCTGGTTCTCTACTATCTCAAGACCCTCACGGACCCCCTACAGTTTGCATACAGAGCCAGGTCTGTAGACGATGCTATCAACATGGCTCTACACTTCATCCTGCAGCATCTGGACTCCCTGGGAATCTACGCCAGGATCCTGTTTGTGGATTTCAGCTCTGCCTTAAACACCATCTTTTCAGACCTTCTCCAAAGCAAGCTTTCCCAGAAGAATGTGCCTGAACCCATCGGCCGATGGATCACTGACTTCCTGACGGATGGAGTCAGGAAGTGTAAAGCTATTTTACCAATGCACTTCTCTATAAGCTAATATCTTGTTAGTTAGTTTTATTTCGGAGCGACTGTCAGGTTCTCCGCTGAAACCCTTGTAAGTCAGTATGTGAAGCACTCCAAAATAACAAGGTTCCCCCCCCCAATATCTTGTGTTCATTTGTCCATTGATATTGCTGAGTTTTTAATCATTTGATTGTTTCATTGTAAGGTGTCCGAAATCTAAACCCCACACCCTACAATGCAGAGTACATGGGTCATAAGCTCCATTTGGATCCAAATGAGAAACTTGCTATGTTTGGAGTGACCTATGTTATGGCTTTTGATGGTTTTAGCAAGACCATTGTCAGTCATTCCACTATGCCAGTTAAAGACAACATCATTATTTATGAGGGAGTGTGCAGGTAAAATAACCTGACTCATGCTATTTGTATGAACTTATTTCCAGTCTGTTATTACCCAGTCTAGGTTTAACTAAATGTTTTATGGTTACTTTAGGGATGGCTTGGATGCTTCTTGTGTTTAAAGGTGCTGCTTTACGTTTGTCTGTGTTTTATCTTCCGTCTGTGGGATCAGGTAAGAATTGATTGTGGGAAGAAGTTTTACTTGGCACTGTTCATCCAGGAAAGGCTGGCAGAATACAGCTACAATTGGCAGAGGCAGCCCTCCATTCAGACACCTTCTACAAGGGTAACAATGTGGTGTTAAAATGTGTGTGTGGGTTTGTGTTTTTTTTTTTTTTTTTTTTTTTTTTAAATAAGCCCTCTTTCAATTGGAGTGTATTTCAAATTAGAACAAGCACAATAACGCTGTTTTAAAATGTGCACAGAACCATGTGATAGGGAGAATATGGTCTGACAGTTTTGGTAAAGGTGATGGACAGATAGGAAGTTAACATGGCAGACAGCAAATCCAAGAACTGTGTCAAACTTGAAATGCCAGATAGCTAGGATAGATATGACAAATGTGATGGAGGTATGGAGTGCACACAGAATCCCAGGTGTGATTCATTTCATCTTACTGGCTCTGTTATAAACATGGGTTGGTAACTGAGCAATTTAAATTTAGTGTGGCGGTCTATTGTAGATTTCAGTATGAACATTTACATTTGTAACTGATTGCATATCTGCATGCCCAGTACTTGCAGCAAATTGATACACAATATTTTGTACTTGGAATCTTCTGATCTGTTTTTTTTTTTTTTTAAATTTTATTTATTTATTTTTTTGCAATAAACCGAGAAAACTTGCAATTCTCTAGTTCTTGTCTGAAAGTAATTCCTTTAACAAGTTCTTTGTAACAAATTCAGATTTTGTGTAAACAGCCAAGTTGATCAGATATGGGGCAAATGTGCAACTTTTTATTTGAATAATTCTATAATTAAGTGTTAAATTGCAGTTAGCAGCTACTGTAAACCAAACCATGTAATAAAGATCAAAAGGGAATAAAACCTTAGGACAACCAAGTATACAAGATGATGTGATTAGAAGAAAACCACCCATCAAATAGAACGGGCAAATGCGTTCTTAAAAAGTTGCAGAGGTCGTGGGTTAGCATTTCAATGTAAGACTATCCAGCTGATTTCACTAAAAGTTCCTCTTCCTTTGTAGAATAACCCAGTCAATTAAATCAACTGCTGTGGAGCTGATATGAAATGCAGCCTCTGCTGCTTTATAGTAACATTTTTTTAAGAGTGTCAGAGCAGCATGGAGATCCTTAACCTGCTGAACCTTAGAATCAAATTCTTCTGCGCTGCATGTCAGACAGTGATCTGCAGTTAACAGCCATTCTTCCACACATGCTCGAGCAGGAATCTTGTGCAATTGTGTCTGCGTGGGGTGGGGTGAGATTATGAAGCAGACCAGCTCTAACACTCTACAACTTTCTCCTAGTAGTGACAGAGCAACACAAGCAGGGGCTAAACAATCGGTGAGTTAATACTAAAGTCGCATTTTAAATTTTGATGAAAAAAAAAATGTTTTAGATAAAAAATCTGTTTTAAGACGCTAACCTATATCCTGTATTGTGCACTTGTAAGGAATCATGGATTATGGTGATTATAATAACACACATCCTGATGGTAATTTCACATTTCCTGACATTGTTCAGTCTGTGACTCCTGAGATTAAGCCGATCCAGATAGTGGCTCTGGTCATGTACAGCCTTGTGGTCCTGCTAGGTGTGCCTGGAAATGCTGTGGTGGTGTGGGTGATGGGGTTCTGCATGTCCCGCTCTGTCACCTCCCTCTGGTTCCTCAACCTTGCTCTGGCTGATCTTCTGTGCTGCCTCTCCATCGCCTTGCTTATGGTCCCTCTGGTCCACGATGATCACTGGCACTTTTGTCCGCTGGCCTTATGGATGTGTTGCTGTGTGGGTCCTGGCCCTGATAGGCAGTATCCCACAGTTTGTGTACGCCAAGCAGATTGAGGCAGGTGACGAGAAGAGAGAGTGTAGGATGGAGTACACTGTAGACAGTGCCTGGTCTGTCTCTGCTTTTCGCTTCCTGATTGGATTCACTATTCCTTTCCTGGTTATTCTAGTTTGTCACTTGGTGGTTTTCAGCATGACACAGAGGAGAATGACACGAGGTTGGACTGGATCCAAGAAAACCCCGAGGGTCATCATCGCTGTGGTGCTGAGCTTCTTCTTGTGCTGGATACCTCTGCACATTGTGGATTTCCTCATACTGACCACCCCTCGGGTTTCCTCTGCGAGCCCCAAACTTCACCTGGCACACGTTATAGCGCTCTCTTCCTGGCTTACTTCAACAGCTGCCTCAACCCTCTGCTCTATGTGTGTCTGGGTCAAAGCTTCAAAGACAGCATGAACCGCTCCCTGCGTAACATCCTCCACTTTATCGGCGACGATCCGACCACCAAGAAGAGTGTCACTAATGTGGACACCAAGAGCACCAGTAATGGCAACGAGATGACAACAATATGACTGTGCACTGACTGTAATACTTTTGCAATAGAATAATCGTTTCACAAAAGAATAAGTAATTTCTGATGACCTTGGCTTGCATATGAGCCCTTATATTTGACAGTAAAATAAATCACTTGTGTATAAGTAAAAAAGGTCTGTGGATGCAAATACCCTGCCTTTACTTTTTGAGTCAATAAGATTTTTTTTTTCTGGTTAAGTTGGGTTGTAAGTAGATATGTTTTAAGGTGTAAACTTATTTCAAATAATTACAAAACAATGCAGTAACGTCCAGTTGTGTAAGTGTTCTTTTCATTAATCACAAGAGGGCGAAACACTCTTCTGATGCTCAGTTGCTTAACTCTTTCCCCTTTCAAAGCCTACTTGGTTCCCTCTTGAGGATCTTTTATATTTCAGGCTTGTTACCCTTGGAAAGATATTCTGATGGTGGTGTGTTGTGACAATGAGACTGGAGTAGAGGCAAGACTGAAATGGTCTCGACATGTGCAGAGGAGGGACAGTGGATACACTGGACAAAGGATGTGGAATATGGTGTGCCTGGCAGGAAGAGAAGAGGAAGGCCTAGCAGATTCATGGATAAAGGAGGACAAGAGGGCTTGTGTGACAGAAGTGGATGCTTGGAATATGGTGAGATGGTGGTAGACCTCTGCTCCGGTGACCTCTAAAGCAAGCAGCTGAAAGAAGTTGTGGAAAAGACCTAAACAGTGTTGTCAAATGATCAGACAAAGAGTTCGCAGACTGTGCTAGAAAGACTTCTGGGAACCTGTCAGGCATTTAGCAATATGTGAAGTTAATATATACACAGTTTTTTTTTCTTCCTGGTATAACGTAATACACTTCCAGGTTAAATTTACTTTGTGGAACCACCTACTTTGACTTTTACAAGTAAAGCCACAAATGTAATTCACTCAAGTACATCCACAGGGTCTTGACAATTTAGGTGTCACAGTTTAGGTTTTCTTTTGTCGTTTTACAGCAGCGGTGTCGAACTCCAGGCCTCAAGGTTCGGTGTCCTGCAGTTTTTAGATAACACCCCGGGTCTACACACCTGAATCAAATGATTAGTTCATTACTAGGACTCTGAAGAACTTCAAGACATGTGGAGGAGGTAATTTAGCCATTTAAATCAGCTGTGCTGTATCAAGGACATCAAAAACCTGCGGGACACCGGGCCTTGAGGCCTGGAGTTCGACACCCGTGTTGCATACATTGTACAGGGTCAATCTATGGGGGTTTTATCCATGATTAGATTTAACTAATATATAAAACCTGGTGTGTGGTGGATAAATGCCATTACTTAAGAGATGTTTTTATCAGTTTTTGTCAAAAAACATGAATGAAGACTGTGCGACCAATATCCTGAAATAATGTTTAAAATGGAAACACCATTCAAAGAATAGTTTTAAAAAATGCATGAACAACATAACATTTTCTATTGAATTACTGTATATACTTCAGATTGTCTGCACACCTGCTGTTCTATTAGCAATACAAAACTGTATTTGTTTTTTTAATTTATAGCTTGGATTAAATTTAAGTGAGGTTGCAAATAAAAGACTTAGATCATTAGAGTAATTTAAAAATAATGTATTAACTAAAAAGTGTTAAGGACAACAAAACAAACTTTTGGTTGGGCAAGAAATGCAATTAAAAGAGACTCACCAGGCCATGAAAGGGTTGTTCTGAGAATATATAGACTGAAAAGATTAAATATGAAGCATATTGCCATGTCAACATAAATAAAAATAACTGTTATTGGACTTGTGGATGTGATATTGGATTTGTACTATTGTGCACTATTGTATTGCACATTGACAAAGGCTATTCTATTCTAGATATATCAGAAACACAAAATTAGAAGAAAAAGATCTGTCTTGGGAGGATTTTCAGCTATAACAGCTTCAACAATTATTGAAACACATTTAAAAACTCGAATATAGACTGGAAGACTGTGTGACATCATATTGTCCTCTAACATTGAGAACAAATACAACACATGTATTGACTAGTTATAGCATAGTAACATTTGCTAACTTGAACATTAACACTCAAAAGGGTGTTCAAAGGAGAAACATTTCCCTTATCTGAATCATTGTTACATTTGATAGTTTTATGTTGTCATGAATATGAGATCTGCTGTAGCACTGTGTCTTACAGTTGGGAACATGTTAAGGTTTAGTCTGGCAGGAGGAAATTGACCTGTCATCAACAACTGAAAGATAACTGAGCTCAATTACACTGTCACATGGCACAGTAGACTAAATAGATGTAATTAAATGTGGAGAATATAGTTCATTTACTTTGGTAACTAAACACACGAGAGTTAACGTGTGGACGGTAGGATAAATGAATTCTGACAGGATGCTTTTAGAATCTGCTCTACCAATCTAATAAAACTAATGCGGTGTAATACAACAGGCTTGCAATAAATTCTTGCTTTGTGGGAATTGTTATGTTCAGTCACTGAATTTCTTGATGAGTGTGTTGGTCTGGCCACTTTGGTTGATTTGCTTTATTGATTTGATTTGTGAAAATTTGTGATGCTCAGCTATACTGGTTTATACTATTAAGAATTTTTTACCATTATGTTGATACTCTAGATTTATGAAAATGTGATATTTAGTATGACGACCCCCTATGATCAACCACTTGACCACAGTGGGAAGAAAAATCTCCCTTTTAACAGGAAGAAACCTGGCAGAACAAGGCCCAGTGAGAGGCAGCCATCTGCCGTGACCAGTTGGGCGTGAGGTGAGGGAGATCCCCCTAATGCTTATTTACATTGCAAAAGAATTAGGCTTTTCGGGGCTTCCTATTATGCATTGAGGATTTCTTGTTCACTCACGTTTTCCACTCGTTCCTAAATAGAGTATGCCAATAATCTGACTTCAGCCACTGGTCTGTGTCCATTGGTACCTGAGCAAGGAATACGATCTCCATTCCTGCCAGTGATAGAAGGTGAGCACTATGTTGCCTCTATCAAGCATCACCTTCACAATTGCCACCATGTATAGAGGTCCATACGTGCCACTCTGCTCGAAATCGAGGGACAGGATAAACGCCTTGCCGACTGTCACAGGATCTCAGCTCCACCTTATCAAACAGGTCAGATTTATCAGCAGAAAATATCCCACTGCGAACTGAATCTAAGAAACGTGCATCTATTATACTGGCTCTTTCACGATTCAATCAATGATTAACCCTTTGTTTGCTCATCTACTCTTGCTCTGTAATATGAAGATCCATAACACTTTTCATTTCTCCCAGCTCAAGCATCTGTGGACAAGCCTGTTGTAGCAAGACTCTAGTTGTTGCACATTTTCATTGTAAATAAATTCCCTGTATTGGAGGAACCCTGCGCTTAAGTCCAGTTTTGCATCCCAGTAAAGCTGACAAAAGCAGAAATTTCTCATACATTAAGTAATGCTATGGCTGTAACGACTCATTGACAGGATCTGAGAAAATGGCCATGAGACTATTGCATGGGGTACAGTTAAGCTTGAAATTTTCTTTAACTTGATGAATACTTTGATTAATTTATGACATTTGCAAAACATTCCCATCACCGTCATCCATTAACCTGCATGCTAACACTAAATTAGTAATAATAATAATGGATTGGATTTTATATAGCGCTTTTCAATGCCACTATTCATTCACTCTCGCATTCACACACTGGTGGAGGCAGCTACGGTTGTAGCCACAGCTGCCCTGGGGCAGACTGACAGAGGTGAGGCTGCCATATCGTGCCATTGGCCCCTCTGGCCAACACCAGAGTAGGGTAAAGTGTCTTGCCCAAGGACACAACGACCAGGACAGAGAACCCGGGGATCAAACCGGCGACCTTCTGGTTACAGATGCGCTTCCCAACCCCTTGAGCCACGGTCGTTAAGAAGATCAACTGGGAAACCTTCAGCTATGGTAAATGGTAAATGGCCTGTATTTATATAGCGCTTTACTAGTCCCTAAGGACCCCAAAGCGCTTTACATATCCAGTCATCCACCCATTCACACATGCATTCACACTGGTGATGGCAAGCTACATTGTAGCCACAGCCACCCTGGGGCGCACTGACAGAGGCGAGGCTGCCGGACACTGGCGCCACCGGGCCCTCTGACCACCACCAGTATGCAACGGGTGAAGTGTCTTGCCCAAGGACACAACGACCGAGACTGTCCAAGCCGGGGCTCGAACCGGCAACCTTCCGATTACAAGGCGAACTCCCAACTCTTGAGCCACGATTTATTAGAATAGTAATGTGTGAAAAGAGAATGTGAATAACAGGAAGCAGCTCAGTGATGCTGGGAGATCTCGGTCAGTGGCTCTAATAGGGTTTCAACTTTTTTGCCCTGAAGACTTAGTGTAGTCATAATGCAAGCACCCACAACCTCCTCAACCAAAATACTACTACTTTTCTCACTACTAGGGTCTTATTGTCTTACTATATTTTGTATTGCAAAAAGTATTTGGGCGTTTTTCAATGTATTCTTTTTCTGCTGACCTTTATTCAGTTGAGTTCAGAGATGACCTCCTTCACTTCCACCCAGCAGTGCTCCACCCTTCAAATGGCATTACTTCTGAGCACTCAGTGCTGTGAGAATGTTGAGCAAAAACACATTTTCACAAAGCCAGCTTCCTGATATTGCTATATTATGCAATGTGAGTCTAATTTTAACTTTTTTGGAACTTTTTGATGACTTTGTGTTTCATTTCCTGATTTTTTTTTTTTAATCTTGGTGATGTCACCAGGCTAAAACGGGAAATCATACCAAAGCTATTTTTCTCCTTCTTGTTTATGGACAACTGTTTTTCTCTTTTCTTCCAAACTTATCTCTCAGTAGTGGAAGTGAAAGATGCTGACTAACTACGGGGTCTTAATGGCAGCAGTTACCACAAGGTTGCAGTTCACTTTTGAGAGGCACTGTGCAGCATGGCACAAAGGGAGGCAGCAATAGTGGCTTTTTATTACAAGAGCTAGATACCACTAAAAAACACTTTAACTGTGCTGTAGCTTCTGAGTAGGTTAATTTCTGAATAACATTCTAATATGAGAAATATGTTATGTTACTGTCAAATTATTGTTATGAGTTAAAGAATAAACTCTTTTGTCCTATAAATGCAGGACTGCATTCATTTTCAGGTGTTGAGGTTTTTTGTTAAAATATTAACAAAGGCAGAAATAAGCCATTTTAGCTGGCCTGACACAATCATACACAAACTCCTGACATACACTCCAAAAAAAAACTAACAATTAAATAACAATTATTACTAAAATATCTTAAACCATTTAACTGAAATCAAAGGAAGTTTTATTTCTGGACTTAAGGGACACTGAATACAAAGAACTTGGCAATTTTAACTACAAAACTCCAAATTGACAGGACACACCGATCACAACAAAGAACAGATGAAAACTAGGGGCTTAAATACACACAGGAGGTAAACGGAGCACATACCTGGGAACACAGGCGAACTAATTCTGACGAATGAGCCAAGGAAGCAAAGCCAAACACAAAGCACATGGCACAAGAGACTATCAAAATAAGATCAGAAACAAACAGAGACAGAGACTCAACTTTTACAAACTCGAAGAGTAAACAAACAGACACGTGATCAGGGCCACAGACGAAGATAAGTACATATTACAAACTAAGAAGAAAAATGAAAATATAAACAGATTACGAACTTGGAATGAAACCATAAACTAGACACAGACTAGGTAAACTTAACACAAAGATCAAGACTGATTGACTACAGGAGACACTAAGGAGACAGAGAGACATGAGACCAAGACAGACTGGAAACGAAAGTGGAATTAACTAGACCAAGGAACTAAGAACTAGAAACATAAATAAATAAGCTTGGAAGCACATGGGAAAATACTAAACACCAAAGGACTAGGCAATGAAGAGCTAAAGCATAATCACATTATAAATCTAGAAACAAATCAAAAACCCACAAAACTGAAGAACTGGGTTCAAAGCCAGGGATCGTAATAGGTATATTTACAAAACTAGGAAAGGAAGTTTGCTTTATTAAGAATTAGACACTTTTGTGCATGTGGAAGTGAAAGAGAGAAGCAAGTAAAATGATGACTGGTGCCTAAAACATCAGGTTTAACGTAAAGTAACTTTATTGAACCTTATAATAAGTATAAGTAAGTATACAAGACAAGTTTTGAGCTACTGATCAATTAGGAATTGTTTAAATTTTACATTCTACGAATGCAGATAAGCCTGGTTAAACAAATCTATTACAAATAAGGTTCTAGGTATCAATTGGTATAATATATAAAGGACTGATCAACCTATTATAGACCTATAAAAGTGGTGGGGCATTGCAATTTTTACATGTGCTGCTCTCGGATTCAGTGAGTACATAATCTGAGTTTTTGGAATTTGATCTTGAGGCGTCCAAAACACTCTACATCACATTTTTTTGGTTACTATAGCACAAATCTAGCAGTTAGTAAAGCGCTACTCTCTTTAATGACGCTTTTAATTAAACTGTAGCTCTCTGTATCTCTTTCAGAATGTTTAGAGTCCCACCAGACCTAATTCAAATGCCCAGAATTTTTTTTAAATTTATCTAATTATTGCAAATGTTCTAAATAAATATACAGCTGCTTCCCTGTTTGGACATTAAATATTTCTCTTTTTTTGTTTCAAAGCTGATCATTTTTCCTACAGAAGTATTTTCAATAACCACTTTACATTTTGGAAGGTCCTTATCTGGTTAGAAATCTGGCATAGAGCTTGCCTCAAGTATCGTCACATTGTTACATTTATGACAAGGTTAATATGCTTGGTTGCTTATTAAGCATTTTTAAATGTCTGGTAGACTCTTTGAAACTTTAAATATGTCTTATGAGCACTTCTCTGCAGCATTCTCTACTAACTCAGTGCCCAGACACTAACTTTTAGCTTTAAGCCAGTGATAGTATCAGATGTGCATAAATCCCTCAAATGTTTGGAAAATCAAGAGGCCAAGGCAACTTATAGTCTTTCCTTTAGATTTTTTAGTTACTTTAAAAAAATATTTATTTTGATGCAAATCAAATTCCCACACTATGGACCTCTGCTTTTTGTTCTCCCTTTGTTTAAAGCTAGGGATCTGATGATTTCATTGTATCAGTGGATAACAAGCAACACTATGTAGCCTTTTTTTTTTTTTATCAATCAAGCCAAGACATTTGATCATAAATGCTTAAGCCAAAGACTTGTCAATGCAGGGTTGTCTGAAAAGAAAAAAAAAACAAAACAGTTGGATCGATTAAAAATTATTTATTAGGCTGGTCTCAGTGTGTACAGGTAGAAGAAAACACTTCTAGTTTCCTTAATGAAACAAAGGAGTGCCCCTGGATTCTGTTCTAGGGCCACTGTTATTTATTTTATATATGAATAATCACAATATCACTACAGCAAAGTTTACTTTTTATGCTGATGACATGTTCATATACTCCTCTGCACCCACACTTAATCAGGTTCTCTGTCATCTCCAGCCAGCATTCAGTGCAGTACAGCATTAACTGTGATTTAAAACGTTTTAAATGTTGACAAAACTAAACAGATCATGATGTTCTCAAATTCAAAATCTAAACCACTGAACCTTTCAGGTATTACAACAGTTCAGGGCTTGTATCTCAGTCAGCACAAGTACTTAGGAATTAAAATTGATGACTCGCTCTCTTTTATAACCCACATTAAGCAACCAGTGAAAAGAAATGAAATTGAAACTGTTCTTTTTTGTAACTTAGAACAAAGTTAAATCTGTTTCGTGAAAAACATATACTATCAAACTCAATCAAATTGAATTCAATATTAATAACACTGAGAACACAAAAGTTTCTTATTGCAAACTAGTCTTTGCATTCAAATAAGTGGGAGGTTATCATGTTTGTGGGATTTGCACATTTCCCACATTCACTGAAATGGCAGCTAGAGTGCCGCCATGATCTTTTGACCACATCCTTCAAACACATCTGTTGATCTGTATTTTAACCTCAGGCAGATTCATTTCAGGTCTCAGCTCATAATAACTGAATTGTAATTTTTATATTTTTATATTCTTTTCTTACATTGTGCGTACTTGCAGGTGCAAAACACACGAATAAAGTAAATATTACAAATTGTCACATCACTTCTGTGACCTAATGACCTAGGTCACAGAAGTGACCTTGGTCATTAGGCCTGTGACCTAATTATTTCTTGTGAAATGAATTTTTTGCAGTTAAAAATTAAAATTTTTTTTTTAGATTCACCAATTTTGTGACTGCAGTTTCACGCCTACAATGAGGACTCTCAACAGAGATCATGTGCAACTGTGTCTGTGTGGGGTGGGGTGAGAGTATAAAGCTGAGACGCAAACCAGCTCAACAACTTCCTCTCAGTGGTGACAGAGCAACATAACAAGAGGCTGAACATCGGTGAGTTAATACTGAAGTCTAAACTTGATGGTACTACTAAAATTAATTAAAAAGTCAATAAATATTTTTTCTTGATTGAATTGTATTATTTCAGTGAGTTATGAAAATGTTTCTTATACTTCACAGTTGTAAGGAATCATGGATTATTTCAGTGACTATAATTACACATTTCCTGATGATAATTTCACATTTCCTGACATTATTGAGTCTGTGACTCCTGAGATTCAGCCGATCCAGATAGTGGCTCTGGTCATGTACAGCCTTGTGGTCCTGCTGGGTGTGCCTGGAAATGCTGTGGTGGTGTGGGTGACGGGGTTCTGCATGTCCCGCTCTGTCACCTCCCTCTGGTTCCTCAACCTCGCTCTGGCTGATCTTCTGTGCTGCCTCTCCATCCCCTTGCTTATGGTCCCTCTGGTTCACGACGATCACTGGCACTTTGGTCCGCTGGCCTGCATGCTCATCAGAGGCCTGTTTTACCTGGTGATGTACTGCAGCATCCTGCAGCTGGTTGTGATCAGTGTGGATCGTTTGTTGCTGGTCATCAGACCCATCTGGTGTCAGAACCACAGGCGACCCAAACAGGGTGCTTATGGATGTGTTGCTGTGTGGGTCCTGGCCCTGATAGGCAGTATCCCACAGTTTGTGTACGCCAAGCAGATTGAGGCAGGTGATGAGAAGAGAGAGTGTAGGATGGAGTACACTGTAGACAGTGCCTGGCCTGTCTCTGCTTTTCGCTTCCTGATTGGATTCATTATTCCTTTCCTGGTTATTCTAGTTTGTCACTTGGTGGTTTTCCGCAACACACAGAGGAGAATGACACGTAGTCGAACTGGATCCAAGAAAACCCTGAGGGTTGTCATCTCTGTGGTGCTGAGCTT
The DNA here is from genome assembly GCF_963576455.1 of Neolamprologus multifasciatus. Taxonomy (NCBI): domain Eukaryota; kingdom Metazoa; phylum Chordata; class Actinopteri; order Cichliformes; family Cichlidae; genus Neolamprologus; species Neolamprologus multifasciatus. The sequence continues at coordinate 25,663,956 of NC_140452.1, read as the reverse complement.
CTTCTTGTGCTGGATACCTCTGCACATCGTGGATTTCCTCATACTGACCACCCCTCGGGGTACTTATGTGAGTCCCAAACTTCACCTGGCACACGTTATAGCGCTCTGCCTGGCTTACTTCAACAGCTGCCTCAACCCTCTGCTCTATGTGTGTCTGGGTCAAAGCTTCAAGGACAGTATGAACCGCTCCCTGCGTAACATCTTCCACTTCATGGGCGAGGAACCGACCACCAAGAAGAGTGTCACTAATGTGGACACCAAGAGCACCAGCAGTGGCAAAGAAATGACAAAAATATAACTTTCTTGCATATGAAGGACTGCTGTAACATAAACATTTCTGTCATGAAGTTTAGCAAAAGACTTTGGCTTGGATTTAAGTCTGTGAACACGAAATACTTTTTTCCAGTGAATTTGGGTGGTAAGTCAAGTCAAATTTCAAGATTTCAAAAGCAGAACTGATAGTTACACTGTAAGGTTTCTGTAAAAATCCATGTCTTACGCAACAAAACTCATGAAAGTTCTATTTTTGGCTGTCACAAAAAAATTACTTCAGAGCATTATGTATATGATGCATTTTCTGACTTTTTGTCATGTTTTAGTATAGTTTGGTAGCAGAAATAAAATACATAGAGATTTGATTACTTTTTTGCAGTGATTATAGAAAAATGCTGATTACATCTTCTTGTATACATGCTGTTTTCATAGACCACAAGAGGCAGACACACTCTAAATGGCTGACACTCAATTTGCTGTAGAACTCTTTGAAAATAAATCAAAACTATTAATACCAGTTATAACTGCTATTAACAGTTATGATTTTCAGTTATATATCTCTTTTAAGCCCCAGTATGTTTCAGAGCCATAGATCCTGCATAGGTGCTTAGATTCTATTAATAGCTGGTGGTTGGTCCTTTGCTACATTTTGCTAAATCTAAAATCAGGAATCTTGGAGTAGTTTTTGACTTTTGTTTTCACTTTGAATGTTCATCTCAAATGTCTGCTTAAGAAACAAGTGAAGTCCCATTGTGTGACGCTCTGAACTAAATGTGTTTTTCATGCATTTTTTTCATTATGTGTGGATTATTAAAATCCATTGTTCACTTCTGAACACTCCAGGTTGTTCTGAACACTGCTGCAAGGCTTCTGACTAAATCTTCCAGGTACTCTCATGTCCCACTGTTGCTGACCCAGCTGCACTGGGTCGTCATTAAATTCAGTCTCCACTTTAAGATTCAAATTTTGACCACGGACAAGCACCAGCATACATTAGTGAACTTTTACATCCATACGTCCCCAGCAGGTCGTGTGATCACCTCCTGATCACCTGGAGATACTGGTTGTGCATTACATGAGGCACTAAATGGAATGAGAGCTATTTGTAACAGTGGCCCCCAGACTCTGTAACTCTCTACCTCTTGGTCATCACAATGACTTGGTGATCTCTTTCAAACAACAGCTGATAAATTTTTTTAATCTTTTTAAAGCTTGAGTTTGTGATGTTTATCTTAAAAGTTGATGTAAAAAAAAAAGTACATATATGTACTTATATTTCTATGTATATGATGGAGGTATTTTGAGGCAAAGAGACTAGAAAGAGACAAGAGCTACGATAAATAGTCAAATCTGGGGTTTGACCATCATTACATAACTATTAATATTGTTTACCATTACATATAGTTTGCTATTACATATCAAGGCTCAATACACACTATTGGCTGTATAGATACTTTCATACTATACTCAACAGAGAGAGTTGGTCATGAGCTGCAAATCCATCCATCCATCCTCTCATCCTACAGTGGATTACCAGTCCTTCACAAGGTTAAAGCAGAGAGCTTAACATCACATGGGGGGAAATGTATTCTTGAAAGTTTTCAATCAGGATTTCTGCATTTCTAACTTTTAACATATAAAACAGAACCTTAATTTTTTGCATTATATGAAATATTAAGAATATATTAACCTTCATTTTGCTCGTTAACACATTGTCTTTTTTGATTTAAGAATAAACAAAAAAGTGCTAAAATATCAAAACTGAGTGAAATGCTTTCTTTATTTACAAACTACAGTTGTTCCAAACAAGGCCACATATTTATTTACATGTCTAGGTCCCAGTGTTTCAGGGAATCTGTGAGTTTAAACATGCATGCATGAATGTACACAGGCCCCTTAGTGTGGCCTCTAATAAATCCATCCCTGACACATGGATGTCTGGTTCTTTATGCTCACTGGCTGCAGAGGAGAGGTAGTAAGAAGTTCACTGCAGTGAATCCAGGACATACCAAGAGGAGCTCAGTAATAGCTGGATATGCAGAGGTGTGTGCATTGATTCCCTGCTGAGAGACTCACAGTTGGTGCAGGATTTTTGAGTCTGCAGGAAACCAAATTTAAACATGGTTATTCAGTTAAGTTTTAACATTCATACCACATTTCTAAATCGTTCCCTTGACTTTCTTACAGAGGATTGTGAATTTGTAGGAATAGGGAGATATTCATTAGCACAATTCTAGTGGATTAATCCAACATTTCAAGTGCATTGCAAAGTTTAGTTGTAGATTTTCTGCTAATATGTTGATTTTTGCTTGTGTTTGAATGCAGTTTAGCACAAAGAATTCAAAGAAATTCCTGTTTACTTTATGACTTTCAGCAAAAAGCATAATCTTTAAAAAAGACCAGGTTATTATGAAATCTGAACACAGCAAATTTACCTAGTATGTTTTAAGGCCTGTATCACAAAGATTTGATATAGTTTTTAGACTAATAATGTGACTTGGTGAAAATATCAGTAATACATTAACTAACCACAATTGTCTGATGAGAGCAAATGAAACAGGAAAAACTGCCAGCATATTCAGTCACTCCGCTTCTAGGTGGTACATGTCATTTGGTATCAGTTGTCATCCATTAGAGCAGTATACTGCCCATTAGTCTTGTGTCTGATGGTTGTCAACTGGAAGATACATTTAACCAGATAGTACAAATGAAAGATCTTTGAATAGATCATTATTCATGCCAATACATGTAAAGGAATCTCACTATGACATATTGACATATTGAATATAAAGATGGGATGTGATATTTGACATAGGATTTGGTGCCAAGTACGTTACTGACGAGTATGTGTTTAAAACTAGTTTGACGATTTTCTCATACAGTAGTCATGACTTTAAGTGACCCTGAGCGGAATCTGAGAATCTTCTTCTTCAGAGCGTGGGAAGCTTTTATCTTGACAAAGGCTTTTGGTTGAGATGGGGTATTGGCAGTGGCTTGTGGTGAAGGAGAGGATGAAGAAGAGGTAGAAGCGAGGCGGGGTGGCAGCTGCTGGGGCCACACCAGCCCCCCGCTCTCATCTGAGTCGCTGGATAGTGAGCTGGAGGCTGGAGAATATACCTCGCTCATGCTAGACTCGGACTCTGCGGGGGCAGCACCACCATAGCTCTCCTCCCCCTGACAGAGAGGTGCGCTTTCCTGAAAGTCCTGCTGCCAGTGCTTGGTGTGCTGCTGTTGGTGGTAGTTCTGGGGTTGGGAATGGGAACAAGAAGGGCCGTGGCGGACTTTTCGAGGTGGTCGTCTGTGTACCTGCCCTGCTTGGACTTCCCCCTCATCTTGGCTGAGCTCCAGGTTAGATCGCCAGCGTCGGCTCTCGTTGTGGCCGTTGTTGACCACCTGGTGTCCTACAACCTGGTTTTGATTGTGAGGCAGTGTATGAGGATCACCTCTGCCTTGGGGCCTCTCTGTGGTGCTGTACCTCCTCTCTGGAAGCACCCGCTGACCCAGGAGGCTGTTTTCAGACTGGGATCTATTGGTTTTACTGCTCGACTTCTTGGATCTCTGTCTCTCGCTGTGATTTTTCTTAGATGCTCTGTACTTGAGGTGATCAGGAGATGTGAAAACTTGGTTGGACTTTGGCTGCTCTTGGTTGTAATGTCTTGGGGAGCACAGAGGGGCATGACAGGCTTGTCCAGGAATATACTGAGCACTTACTAAACTGTGCATGTGAAGAATAGGGGGCTGTGGATGTAGATAATGATGGGGGGATGGGGGTTCACAACAAAGGTCAAGAGCCCCAACTCCACAGTTATGGTCCAGTGAGGGCGGAGGGGATGGTAGCCTTCCACCCAGGGAAATTAGATTGGGCTGGGGGTAGGGCAGAGCTAAATAACAGTCCTCCTCCAAAGATGGGGCCTCCCCACCACAGGCCTCTCGCTCCAGGTCACAACCCCATCCCTGGCCATTAGGATTTGTAGAAAGGTCACCATGGGGCTGAAGATGATGATCAGAAGGGCGGTGCTCTGTGGTTAAAGAAGGAGTTATCCTGTGTAGGGAGCTGTTTCCAGAGCCACTGCAGTATGGGGGGTCAGGGCTAAGAGTGGTGCGAGGCTGACAAGGTCTTGGTGTGAGGGTATGGCGTTGGATGAGACTCAGGATGTAACCCTCTACCTTCAAAGCCAGCTGATAGTCCTCTTCGGTGACCTGATCCTCTTCAGGTTGCTGCTCCCAGCCACCATTGTCTCCACTGGGGTCCCACTGCCAGGAGTCCACGGCAGTGCCCTCCTCAGCAATACCCTCAAGAGGTGGGTAGGGGGCAGAGAAAGAGCGGGGTAGCGTGGTACGTAGAAGTGGTGCATCAAATTCTCCATCCAGCATAAGGGGGTCTCCTGATTGCAGAGAGAAATATTGAGAAATAAGTGAAGTAGTAAGTAAAATCATCCTGAATGCATCATTATGAGGTGATCAATAAAAGTTCTAATAGTTAAACAGTAATAAATAATCTCAAAACTAAGAGTCTGCAGCCATGCCACTCTCAGTCTGTTCCCATACATTTGCAATATTAGCATTTAACAAAAACACAAATAACAGAATTGAACTTGTTATTAGGCTGGGTCTGACGCATCGTCATCTTTGACCTAAAAAGATGGTAATCAGAACAGAGCCAAACTCCAGTCTACAGAAAACCCTAAAATAAAAAGAATAAGTCTTCCAATGTTTATTAAGCCTCTTTCACATAAAGACAGTTGACTAAGAGTCTGCTGTTTTCTCATGCTAATATGCAAAGAGTATGTGCTAATATGTTAATCATTTTACTTCAACAAGAGCACATATGCAGGTTTCACAATATCTCAAATCTTCCACGTCTGATAGTCTTGCTTACCCACAGACTTTGGCCTGTCACTGGTGTAAGCCCAGGAGGAGACACTCTCTGTGGGCTCAGTGGTACAAGATTTTCCTTTTGGTGACTGACCTTCACTTGATTCATAGAAACCTAGGACACAGTGTAATTAGTGTAATTAATTCATTGCAATTTTAATGATTTCTTTGAACTGTTTTTTTTCCAGGGTGGAATGATTGCACAGCATGCATCCTAAATAACTCGGTTTGGGATTTTCTTGAATGTACACAGGGTCAAAAGGATACATACAGGCTCATATATGCACATATATGCACAGTCACTTAAATCTTTTAATAAGTGATGCTGAAGGTTCTGCAATGTCTTTTAATTGAACAACAACAAAGCATATTAACTTCTAATTAGTGAGAGGTTAACAGGCCTTATATTGTACAATCATTTTACTCTGGAAAAAGAAGGGTTCAAAGAAATCTTTAAAATCCTCAAATTACCATAACATTCACACAGATTATGAGTCTATGTAAACTTCTGATCATAACTGAACAGAATTAACCACATCCCACGCATATCTTTGGACGGTGGGAGGAGAACCCACACACAAAGGCCTCAAATTGGACTCAAACCCAGGACCTTCTTGCTGTGAGGCAAAGGCACCAATAAAAAAAGAAAGGCTCATCTCATCTCTTATAACTCATTCCACTCCTCAAAAAATATGAAGTTTCTCACTGCATTTCACAAATAGGCCACAGATTAAAATCACAAACAACTGGAGCATAAAGGAACAATAAGAGCAGAGACTCAAACATGAAATACAAAGAACACAAGTTTCGTTCAGCTGAGCAACACTCTGGAAAAAAACAACTTCATTTACTGAAAAAAGGGAATTATATAGTGTGTTTTCACTTTGATTTAATTGCCTTGCAGAAATAAGTACCAGAACTCGGTCGACTGTTGCCAGTTTCTCCTTGGGCTCTGTCACAACAGTCATCAGCAGCGTCGATCCTCAGCTCTCCCACCTGCTGTTCCAGCGTTTGCATTAGACTCCATGGGGAGCTCTGAAGAGCACTCTGAAAAACAGACAAACATGCATTCAGACTATTTTCTTGTGGTCTGTAACTGGTTGAACTGATGGGAAAATAACTGTTAAGTAGACAGTACGAAGCAAAAATGATTGATTTTAGGAACAAAGCAAAAAAACAAAAAAAATTCCAGCAGTGTTTGTAGTTTAATGAGTGCTTTCTGGATATGCTAATGGCAGAAGCACAGCTGTGAATCGTTCGCAGCTTGTTTCTCCAGCTGCAACATTGTTCCTAATTTATAATGCCTGAAAATATTAAAACCAATAAATCAAAATAACAAAGCCAAAACTCTGATGCAGAAGTGTGCAAAATCGAAACGTGGCCATCACATGACCATCATTTATAAAAGCAGGCTTACTGAAGAGGCAGCCGGTTGAAACATGAATAATTCATAGCACTGTGAAGGAGGGGGAAGAGGGAGGGTGGGGTGGACACACACACACACGTGCTTGCAGACACTCACGAGCCAGATATACAAATAATTGCTCATTTAGCTCAAACCAGCAACAAATGAGACTGGGTATATGTTAAACATATGTTAAAGTCCCCCCAAAACAAATAAATAAATAACGCTGTCGTTCTCACGCTTGTGTGTTTATGCTTTTGGAAGCCCACCCCGTTACCTCACACAGCCTTCCTCAAACCACTACAATCACCCACCCTCCCATTTACCCATCTGTTTGTGGTAAAACCGAGTAATTAAACATGCTGGTTCATCCAGCCTGATCATTTTTTGCTGGTGTCATATTGACAGCATGTGACACACACACTTAACATGGGCACGCATTTCCATGCCCGCCTACCTGAATGGGTTAACACAAGTGCACAGACAGCTCTATTTGCAAGACTTTAGAGGACATTAAATGGACTTTGATTCACTGCCTGCGGGCTATCTTTCATTATGACAGCTAGCTGTCACAACCTAACCCTTCCTTGTTGCACTTGTGAGGAAGACAAGTACCCAGAATCTGAGTCTATAAACAAACTGTGTCAGCAACGTGAGTAATACCTTCTCTGATACACGCAGACCTAATACAGGCATTTTAGATGGCTGGATTTAATATGGCTGACACGCAACGCTCGTTAAGAGACTTCATTACCAGGCGATTGAGCGTGCCCTCATAACAAGGTGACACTTTTCACATTACACACTTCTCACGACAGACAACTCCTTGCTGAGCTCTGTCATTGTCGACACATGTAGCTGGATGACATGCAGAGAAGCTCGTTAGAAATCCTCTAAGAATGCACTTTATTATTAACAGACAACAGATAAAGATAATGCAGAATACTGAATAAATAAATACGTAAATAAATAAATACATAAATAAATAATATCAGAGAATCAACACAGCATCAAAGCAGGGATTTGTTTATTTGGGTGGTGCTGGAACAAAGTGGCTTTTAAGCTGTGCTGTGCACCACTTTGGGACTTGAAGCCTTCATCCATAAGGAAGAAGTGCACACTCACTATGCAAAGGTGTAAGTCATCAAGTACAACTGAACCAGCCAACCACTGTAAATGCCTGGCTATACAGGGATGGTAGGTTCAGCTGTTGCTCATCAATCAGCCACAGATTGCTCTAAAAGACTTCTGATTAAAATGTAATGAATTGTAGCTGACGAAAAGTCACCCAACGTAATCGAACATAAGAACTTTAAAAGTGTTTAAGTATTGTGGCATTTTCTACTCCTCTATGTGGTCTATAAACAAACTGCATTAGGGTCAAATACATGCTCATTTAATCTTAAAATCTCAGGCCGTTTTTACAAATGTTTTTACCACAACTGATCTAACGGTGAGTCATTCATTTGCAAAACATTCCCTGTAACATTTTGTGCAAGCGACATAGTGGCAACATCAAATTAAAAAGATCAACAAACAGACACGATCATTCTTTTTGTGTTACAGTGCTGTTATTATCTATTCAGAACAGTAATGTGTGAAAAGACAATGTTTATAACAGGAAGTGGCTCAATGTTTCTGAGAGATCTCTGTCAGTGCCTTTAGGCTCTAACTCCACTGTCCTGCAGACTTAATGCAATCATAATGGAAGCACCGACAACCTCTTCACCCCAAATACTGTCACCTCTTTTGTCTCTGCTAGCGGCCTTATTGTCTTACTATAAACAAAGCGCTAGCATCACTATATCAATACTGTTTTGTACGGCAGAAACGTTGGGTGCTGGTTTGTGGTAAAGAAATGCTGAGAGGAGGGGAGGCTATTGGAAATCAATAAATCAATGATGCTATTTCAGAGTGGTAACTGACTGCCATCTAATTGTGGACATATGCACAAACACTGTAGAAGCCACAGGGCTGGATATTAATTTATAACAAAAAACAAACAAATCTCTGTGGATGAACAAACCATTTGGTTTATACTGTGACATTTTGCTTTGACTGCACTCTGTTATTACAGGTCTCACACTGGTTCCCAGACATGCTGCACACTGTATTATTGCTTTTTTTTTTTTTTTACTGCATCCTGCAGGCTGCTGGGGGATGGGGGAGATGAAGAACACTGTGCAGCCAGTCTCACTTATAGCCATTAAGCTGCTGTGGCTGTACAACACATCAGGACCACCTGTTCTCTCAGTGAAAAACACTGAGCAGCAGGTGAGGCCAGGTGAAACCAGGAACATGAACAGTGACTGGGCAAATTTTCCTGTCATTAGCTACTGCGCTTTAGTATGTATGCAGAACGTGATGCTGCAGAGTTTAATAAAAGTGGATTGTCTATGTTGATATAGAAAGATACATTCAAATTCAGTCACACATTGGGTTTTGCTGCAAGACAACAGAGAAGCAGGCAAAAGTGTCTCTGTATTTTTTTTTAGAAAGGACCAATGACCAGTGAAGGCCGGTGGGTCTTTGAAACAATATTGAGAGGATAAAGAAATCTATTGAACAGAGAGCACAAAGCATGCAGCCTCACTGCTGGACTTTCTATAATTAAAGCTATGTTGTGACTGGATCCACAGTGGGAGGCCGGAAACACACACACACACACATGCACAGCACATGCACAAACACAGGGCACCCTGCCCCCCGTGTTTGCTCAGCTACTGATCTCTTATTTCTTCAGAGCACGTGGACACATTCTAAATGATTTGTTTTAGTTTGGTAAAATATATTCAGTGATTTTGGGAGGAAGTTCTTCACACGCACACAAAGAGTTTATCCATTGCATTGTGAATAGTATTAATTAGTTTCGTCTGAATCTGTTCAGTGTGCGCAGTGGCTCGTAGGCACAGCAGCAGGGTGCATGGCCTGCAAAGGGAATCCTTAAAGAAAGACTTGAAACAGGCTGTGCTCATGTGACTGAAAATTGCATAACTAAATGAGAGTTGATCTCAAAGTGCGCTTGTATCATAATGTTTGCACGTGTGTATCGTCTGTGTGCATATAATTTGTATGTTTTCTGAAGCTTATTTGCTAGAACGGCTGTGTACACAAAGAAACCAAAGAGCACAAACAAAAACCGGTTGAGGTTTTTGTTTGTGCGCCAGAACAAAGCGCAGTAAACCATCATGCGAGTGATCAGTCACTGCTGAGCAGACTATACGTTCACTAATGATGCGCTGCTGTCTTAACACAAGGACACACACAGCCTGATTGATGATGAGCCAGCAGTTTAGCAAAGACACAAAACAATAGCAAAATCCACTGTAGATACAAACACACAATCCTGTAGAATGCAAAGATTTTTTTTCTATGTGCCCAAACATGCAATAATTAAAAATATGGTTTAAATCCCCTAGGCCAATTAATATTCTTCAGAGGAGATTAAATAACATTTCAGAGCACATTTTCTCCCCTAAAATCAAACACTTCTCCGCTGATGGATGTATGTGTGCCACATTCATACAAAATTCATATAATCCCTTCCACTCTCTCCAAAAACACACAGCAGGGAAGCTGAGAGGGAGGTCAGAGATTCGTGCTTTCCCAGCTGCTGTCTGGCGTCCCACAGCTGTCAACACCTTCAACACCACATACTGTATGAAGAAGGGGGAAAAGAAGAAAAAAAAATTGCATCTCTCAGCCTGTTTGCTGCCACATTCATGTTCAAGGCACACACGCTGTCAGTCTCATGGGTCAGTTGTTTCTATGTCACACCGTGAACTATACATTTTGCAGACTTTAACCTACACGCGAAATGAGATTGGGGATTTGGCTCGGACGCAGATGGTGACCTGATATCACGAAGACTCAATTTGAGGCTTCAATTAGAGTCCTGTCGGGTCCAAATATTCTCCCAGGACTTTCCCGTGTAATTACTCACACGCTTGGATGAGCGCAACAGTTAATAAACATCGATCCAAAGGCGGATTGCGCAGAAATGAAAACGGGGAAATTATGCGCCCTTGTGAGGAAACTCGTGTCACTCCTTCACTCGCCTTCACTCGTCACTCTCCAGCTGATGTGGAGACGGGATGAAATGCGCTGGCAGCTCCTACAGCACCGGATGTGAGCGTAACTGCGCGTGGCACTCTCGAAAAACTCACTTTATGATGATCGTTAATTTATTTATTTATTTTTTAACAGAAAATAATATCATGTCATATTTCTAAAGCCAGTGCGGAGAGCCACCTATGTGCGCCTTTTCCTCTCACTGGGGCCTCGATCGCCATCATTAGTATTCTGCTCCATATGCGCCTATTGTTAGGGCCCCGGCGGAGGAGGAGGAGAAGAAGGAAGGGAGGGTGGAGATGTGAAGAGGAGGAGGCTGATTTAATTTCTCCCTTTTTTCCACCCTCTTTAATAATGCCATGCTTTTGTAGTAATGTTGAGACAACACCAGAAGTTAAAACGGAATTAAACCTCACCGAGACATAAAAACTTGGGCAAAAAAAGAGAGAAAGTGAAGAAGAACCGTTTTCAGCGCAGATAAGTGCTCACTGGTGCGTGAAACTCCCCGTGTGAACCGCTGATGTAATGCTGTTAGTGAAACTTCTATTTGCCGTTATAGAACCAGTTTTAACCCCCCCCCCCCTCCCCGCCCGTTTTACTCTGGCAACATATCGGTCTTATTTTGCTTGAGCGTCACGTAAATAAAAAAAAAACAAAACAACATTCCATCAATTACACGGATGCTAATGTTCACATAAAAACGTTAGCTCCACCAGCAACAAAAAAGCAAGAGGAATAATTCATCCATTTATGATGTGCGGAGAGTACAAATGAGAGCTTGTTAAGTGGAATATAAAAGTCTAGGCGGAGGGAACAATGGGCCATTAAATAGTCGGTCTGTGGCACAAACGGCGGCTGCTCCACCCCCTGATTTCGTTCCCCAGGGGCATAAATCTCAGCCAAAAAGCAGAGTAACGCATTACACCCTTTCAAACAGAGACCCTATTAATCAAGTTGAGTAACTTTTTTTCCTTTGCAGCTAGACTTCACAGCAGCACAAAAGGCGCTGCCCAAACTAGAAGACCATCCAGCGGTCAAGCGGGTTTCAATGAGTCTACGCTGAAGGCTATTAGATATTCAAAAGTATGTAGAGTTGTGATACATGACAGGGGTATAAGGTGGAGTTCTTTTATCACAGGGTGGGGTAATGCGGGAGGGCTGGAATGCAAACATACAGTGCAGTAAAAGGCTCAACACAAACTTCTTACCAGCTGACGTCTCAGTGTCAAGTTTTCCTGGCCCCAGCTGCTGAAACATCTCAGCTCTCCTCTGGAGCTTTCCTGGGCAAGCGGGTCTCCGAGAGCCAGCGCCCCCAGAACCAGACACTCCTGCCGCTGTCTGCGGAGCTCCAGTTCGCATAGCCCGGCCAAACACGCCTCCAAGCGCTCTTTGGTTCGACTGCGTTCCACAGTTACGGGATACGAGAAGGCACGATGCATGCCTCTCAGATCCAGGAATTATGTGCAATGAAAGCTACTTAGTTCCCTTGTATTGTAGTTTGCGCTCTCCAGTTGACCCAAATTTACGAGGGCAAGCGCAGGCTATAAAGGGCCATGCTGTATCCCATTCCTTGTGATAGTATGGTTGCCTTGGAGCTGCATGGTTCTCCAGACTGTCTATCCGCTATACATTTTCTATTTCGCAGCTGTCAAACGGCAGGAACAGAGCTCCGCCCTCTGCGACCAGCCAAGGCGAAAAAGTGGGGCTCGAGCCATCCGCCCCTTTGTAAATCCACTCTCAGCCTTCATTGGACACGAGGGGCTGGCGGGGTGATGCGCGTAAACGATGTCCCATCCCCCTTGATTCATGACAGCGAGGCGTCGACCTCACCCATCTTCCCATCATGGACCTACACTAATGTAATTCTTCAGGAGGCAGTAAAACGCATGAAGCAATTTAACGTCGCCAACGGAGAAATGAATTAAACAACGACAAGACAGAAAAAAAGGACATCAAGTGAAGAGGATCCAATAATCTGATCGTCACATATCTTTTCACCAACATCTAGTTTGTATTGATCTACCTCATCTCCATGTGTTGTCTATAGCAAATGATTAACTCATGATTTATTGAGGGAAACAAGTTTTCCTCCTTCTTCATTTCACCCCCCGCTGCTCGCGGTGCTGCATGTCTTCTGGATGCTGAGGAATGCAGAACACGTCTTCCAATCAACGCTGTAAAAATGTTTATGAATGTTTTATAAAGTGCACGATTTTGTTTAGTCTGTGCAAGAAAGTAAAAAAAAAAGAAAAGAAAAGAAAAGAAAAGAAAGCGGAAGCCGAAAGACACCAAATATTGAACAATACACAGGATAAGCAATTCATTCACTACCATTATTTAGCATTTTTTGAGGCTTTTACTTCGCACATGCACATGTCTGCGGTTTTTATGGCGTCATAATTAAATAATTAACAGGCAATTTATGAAACATAAAATGAGACAACAGGGAGCTGTGAGAATCACGTGAGCCATCTCTTCTGACTGCGGAAGGTTATGACAGAGTTGTTCTGTAGGTACAAATCCTAAAAATAACAACACTTTTAAACATGACATCAATATTTAAAAGTCTTATGATTTTATTTTTTTGAGTGCAGTAACAGATGAATATTTCATCCATGCGTCACACACTATTTTCCTCAATACTACTCTCTCTGTTAAGTCTTCTGAGGTCAAACATATTGTGTCTGTAGCAACCGCAGACAAAAGAAAGTATATGCTCTTTAAATTCTAAGGTTTTAGGTATCAGAATATAATAAAAATTATTCGGTCCTTAGCAAGTTATACAACAACAAGAAGACATGACATATTAAAATGCGTCATTAAAGCACGATGCAGAAGCAGTGTGCAAAATATTAAGTACATGATTATTTCTTAACAGTATTAAGAGTGTGGGCTGGGTGCTGCCAATGAAATGCACTGAATTAGCTGAATTAGTGTGAACATCTCCATTAAAGCAGAAGTGTTGGCACTTTGTTTGTCTGGAGAATTCAGGTGTGTGTTAACATGATGCCACAGAGGAAAGACATCAGCAACGATCTTAGAATCTTAGAAACCCAAAACAAGAAAATCCCAAGACTCTAAAGGTCTCAGTTAACATGCTAAATGTTAAAGTTCATCATAGTACAAATAAAAAACACTGATCAAATATGCCTTTTTTGTAACTGTTGCTGGAACAAAGCCCATTCTCTCTATAAGAAACAGGGCAGCTCCATTGAGGTTTCCAAAGTTGTATCTGAACAAATTCTTCTGGAACAATGTGCTTTGCACAGACAAAACTAAAGTGGAGATGCTTGGCAATAATGCACAGCACCATGTCTGGAGAACAAGACAGAGACAGAAAATCACCTCATACCAACCAGCCACAGGGCCTGGGCAGCTGGCGAGTCGACTATAAGCTCCTGTGGATACCAAGGTATTCAGTCAAATATGAGGCCATCTGTTTGACAACTAAAGCTTCCTAAACTGGGTTATGCAGCAATGACTTCAAGCACAGAAGCAAATCTACAAAAGAATGGCCAAAAAAAGAATCAAAGTGTTTCAGTGGCAACAAAGTTCAGATCTCAACCTGATTGAAATGCTGTGGTGGAAGATCTGTGCTTAAACTTAGAAGAATGAAACCTCACTGAACTGAATCAACAAAAACTATAGAGAAGAATCAGAAACTACTGAATCATGTGGCGTACTTTGCTTTTTTCATGTGCTGCTTCTGCACTTCTTAAAAGCGACATGGTGCTAGGTTCTTAGACTGTCAGAGTCACTGATTGATTTTTTTTCCATTTATTTTTGGGTTTGTGAAGCAAATTCTAATTCTATGCTATTTACTCTTTTGAGTTTTGTGTTTTTTTCAGAGTTTTCTTATTTATATTAGTAGTCGTCAGTTCTTCTTTAAATAGTATCAGTTCCCTTTTCTGTCCACTCGCTCCTTGTTTCATCTCAGTGTGTTGTCAGCTTCCGCCTCCATGTTTGTTTACCTTTAATGTGTGTCTAGTTTATGTGTTTATGTCAGGTTCACATTCCATAGTCCCTGACTCTCTATTTATGTTTCCTGTTTTAGTTTGCTAATCCTTAGCCTCGTGGGCATTGTGTTCAGTTTTCCTCCCTCTCATCAGTTACTTCCTGTCCACCTGTGTCTTGGTACTGTGTCCCAGGTGTTTCTTCTCTGCTCTAATCTCCCCGCTGTGTATTTATACACTTTCTTTCTGTTGTCAGAGCGTAGTTCAGTTCTCTAGCGTCATTCTGATCTCTGGTCCCTCGTGAATTGAAATAGTTTGCACTTGTTTTGCATCGTTTTGTGTTTGGCCTTATGTAGATTTCCATCAATCCAATAATGCCTTTTGTTAACCTCTCCATCTTGGGTCCTAACACAACATATCCTGACAGTAAGAGCTCACGTGTTGCTGTTTATCTTAGAATGAGGTTGTATTTACCTCATTCTCAAATCTACTAAGGATCCGTTTTTGTGATTCAATTCCAGATTTTCATGAATATAAATTTTCTTCTCACGCATTACTGCATTTGTGAAACTCAAAAGTAACCACACCAAAAACAGCAGCGGCATTTGTTTTAGTATTTTTTCTTTATTCAAACTTCCAACCTCTACTTCACATGAACCAGAAAGCCACTTTTATCTCCCGTCTCTATGAGGCAAAAGTCATCAGCAAGTCAAAACCTACGCGCAGCGCAGGTCGGATTCTTTTGACAGTGTGCGTGTGTGCACACTGCAGATATACACAACATATACATACAGCATATTCATCTCATGTAGAAATTTCACTAAAAGTCTAGAGATCAAAACCTTTAAAAAAACATACAGCAGAATTCTCTTTGAACAGAACTACACAGTACATGTTTTATCAAGACACACTCGAAGAAGAGTTTTAATCAGTGGTCGTTTTCAGGAGGTTGCGTGTGATTCCTACTGTGTGTTAACCAAGGCTGTTAGTCAGCACTGTGTTGCAAGGGTAGCTCTGTTGCCTCTAGGCGAATGCCCAATGGATACAGTTAACAAAGCACGTACAGAAACTCCATCTGCTGTCAGTGACAAAATCTCCCAGATTACCTTGGTTCCACAGTTGTGCAGCGATAGCAACCATACAATCATTCGATTAACACAGATTAACTGCGTGAGTGCATGCTAGGAGAGAAAGAGTGAAAGCAAATGGACAGAAAAAAAAGAAGTAAGTGTTGATTGCTATAGAATGAAACTTAATTTGTTTAATTTGCTGGTAAAAATGAGAAACAGAGTTCTGAAGAAAAAGAAAAACAAGAAGTAAATTTGCATAACTGCTCAGATTTGTGAAATAAAACTTAAGTTTGCTGTCGCAACAGCTTCCTCAAAAGCCCGATCGAGCGTCTGACTTGGACTGAGGTGACATTAACTGCTTCACTCAGCCGCGACGGTGAAAACGTGTCAGTAAAACCATCTCAATCAAGCATTTACTACAGAAGCATCTGAAAATGAAGAAGAAGAAAAAATCTACTCACTACACTTGAAAACAAACTCTTAAAGCATTTCAGTTACATTTCCATGTATTTGCACCATCATACACACAAAGCATAACTTCACTATAATCGTTCAGTGCCTTCGGGATTGTGAAGGTGATTTCTATAAAACAGAAAACATCTCAAAACCACTCACATTCACGTCTTAAGGTTTCTGTGCGTTATCGTCACTGTGCCTCCTTCAAATGGAACGCGCTCAATATGTCGGTCGAGAACACGCCACAGTAAAGTTATCTGCTTGCCCTCATACTGATCGCTCGTCCCATCTTTGCTCCGGAAAATGGACGAGAAGGTGTGCCAGGCTAAGTTCGGGGCGAGGCCTCAACAAACGTAACACTGCTTTTTATATAGCTGCTTTCAGCTGCTCCCTTATTCACAAGGGGGTTGCCATAGCAGGCAGCTCCGTGTGTTTGATTCGGCAGATAAAATTATTATTATTATTATTTTTTTACACCGGGTGCCGTTCCTGATGCAACCCCAAGTAGAGATTTGTGCATCATTCTGGGATCAAACCTGGGGATGTTGTTAGGTGAATGAGTAAACCACCATACTAACACCTGTGTGTGTGTGTGTATATATATATATATATATATATATATATATATATGACATACATGATAAATACTTAATTTAAAACAATACGTTCTCTGTGAAAGTACATTTCTACTTTCTTTTGGTTCAATTTAGTTGCATAAAGTTAATTCTCATGCTTTCACTGCATCCAAGACAGACACTTGAAACGGGGAAAGGTAGAGTACATTTTGAGTTAACGCAGGTATTTTTAAAGGAAGAGGTTTCGATTTTGAGGAATGTGCTTATGCTCTCACTTTTTATTTTTTTTTTTATTGAGAGTAAGATGAAAAGATTCTACCAAGATGCCAAATATGAAGGTAGATCAGGTAAATCTAAACTTACAAAGAATGAACAAAAACTGTCAGGCTTAATTTCTTTTTGTTTCTTATTTACTTACTTAGTTTACACACGTGACAGTAGCATCCGATCATATCATCCAACCTTACAGCAAATGTGCAGATTTCCTAAAATGCCAAAACCTCTTCCTGTTTAGCAAACAGCGGCAGCTAATGGGGTGAAATGAACAGAAGAGTTGCTCACAGGGGGCACGAAGGGTTCATTTCCAAAATAGCATGTATCCATTTCATTTTTGCAATCTGCAAAAAATATATATTTGAAGTTTTTTTTCCTGCCCTTATTTAGAAAGGGTTGTCACAGCAGGTAGCTCCGGTTATTTTTGATTTTAAGCGAGATGCTCTTACTGACACAATCTCAAAGGGGTTCGTGTTTCCTCCTGGGGTCGAGCCAGGCATCGTTTAGCTTCTTAGCCAAATGTGCATGTGACACTACCTAACCAATCGATCGTGGCTGTTTCCAGCTGTCTGATACATCATTTTGGAACAAAACTCTTCAAATGTGCAGCTGCACCCTGGTGGGACTAATGCAAGGCAGCATCCAAACACATCAGCATTAAAAAAAGAAAAAAGGCAGTCCAGCTGGAAGAGCCAGAAAAGAAACATAGACATGTGGAATGGTAAAAATTCCTGCACACATAATCACACACACACGTACACGTACACATATACACGCTCACGTGCGCGAACACAATCGCGCGAATGAAGAATCATACTTGCACACTGGACATGTCACAGACATATCTGGCATGCATCTTTAGAAGAAAACACTTTTTGTTAGAAATTCTTTAACTGGTCTAGAGCTCTGATCATTTCTGTATGTACATAAATTAACAATAAATATAGGTAATGTTTTTTTATATATTTTGAAATATATATATATATATATTATTAAATAATGAAATATTCTTATATATTTCAAATATATTCATGACCTCTTTCCAATCTGAAACATTTTTAAAGAGATATAATCACAGTTTAGTAATAAAACATGTAAGAACACAGGACTCCCTACTGGTCGGTCTAGCTGCAGCGTCCCCGTTTCAAAGTTTATCAAGTTTTGATCAAAGTCCAGCCTTTTTTTTTTTTCTTTTTTTCCCCAGACTAATACATTCGACTTCATCAGAAGGATGAGAAATAATGCGACATAAGGTAGGTAACACTGTGACGGGAGAAACCGAGCCTGTGAATCGCATCTTATCAATCTTACGCTCTACTCATCGGTATGTCAGGGAACCAGCCCCGACAGAAACCACACAGTCCAGGCTCAAACAAGGCAATAAGGGCTGATCAGGGAAGCTGATCTCCTAGCTACAATACGTCTTTTCTCGTGGAGTGAACCTGTCCTCTGATCACCTGGAGGTTTACTGAAGGGACGCTGCAGCGAGGACCTCTAGGGTACGATTGATTTGGAACAGTCGGAGAGTGTAGAAAGCCGTTAAGACTCAAAAGGATCCCCCTCCCCTTTTCTTTGACTCAATCTCTCCTCTTCTTCTGTTCTTTTTCAGACACACATAGACTGGAACTGGACCACATTAACACTGACTGAGGGGAGATAGGTTGTCTAAATGCATGCAGTAGTTTTCCTTCGCTCTCTCCGCCACGCTCCTGGCTCACATGGCTTACAGTAGGATGCACTTGGAAATAAAGAGAGTAGAAGGAAACGGTTATCCCCAAGGTGTTTAGAGGAAGCAAGTCTTGCACCTCCTCTTGTTGGGGATACCTCGATTCCTGTGTGTGATCGGGACCCTTTCTGTCCGTGGTTTCGTCCTCTGGGGGTGGTTTTAACTTCCATACGCTAGAGATGACTGTTCCTCTCTTTATGTCCATGGATCCGCTCACTATTGGTCCCACCACCCCCCCTCTGTTCTCTCTCTGTCTTGCCGCTGATGGCATACTGGTTCAAAAAGAAAACAGGTCCCGTATTGCACAGCATGCCCTCATGGCCTGATGGTAGTGTGTCAGTGATAGCGACTCCGCTTCTCCTCAGTCTCAGAGGTGTAGTCCCTTAAACCAATGCCTCTCTGGAGGTTCAATAAAGAGTCTTTCATCTGAAGAAGCAAAACAACAGGAACAGATGTTAAATAGTATTTTCTCCATTTTAATAACAGGTGAAAAAGTTATTTAAAGTGAATTTAATCATTTTATCATTGGTGACATTTGAAAAATTGCATTGATGGTGATTGATGATTAGTGGAAATGTTACAACTTCACAATCAGTGTCTAGAAAATTCCTCAACTTAGAAAAGCTGCTATTAAATGTGGTATGAATGCACAGTAGAGAGGCCTTTTTTTCCTTTTAATTAAGTATTTTCTGATTCTTGAATATCCATTATTCAAGTGGGCAGTGTGAAATCCAGTTTAACCTCCTAGGACCTGTCGTCCACATATGTGGACATCACATTTTGGGTTATTTAGACCAAAATACTCAATTTTGCTCTACATGGGCCTGATATCCACTTATGAGGACATTATACTGCTACTGTTCTATCGACATTTTAAATGAATATCCTCATATATGGCTCTTATTTTTCTTAAAAACAAAAATAAGGTAAAAAAAATCTGGTAATTCTTTGTTTTTACATTTATCGGGCCCCAATATGCCCAAATATCAAAGAGAAATTAAAAATGCATGCCGTGGAAGTTCGGGTCTTAGGAGGTTAAATATCAGGAGGAGGAGTTGGCACTGACTCTCGTGACAGCGCTCTAGGAGTTGAATTTGTGGAATTTGTAAGGTGGGGGCAATTCATTTCACTTTTTATACATTTTAATAAATCTACTGACATTCTTATTTAGTTCTAATATAGATAAACACCCTCCAGCCACTTCATTAGCTTCTCAAAGTTCTCACAAACATGGTCGTAATAGCATAAATGAAAATCAAGCTAGTTAGCAAATGTAAGCTTTGGTCAGAGTTGAATATATTTATGAGAACACGTACAATCTCTTCTGGCAGAAATAATATTAAAATTACACTAATATTTAAAATGAAACTATTAAAAATATTGAAACATAAATAAAAGTAAAACTACATTTTCAGAATTATTATTTATCTTATTTAATTTAAATAATATTAATTATATTATTATTTACCATCTGCTGTAAAAAAAGAAACTTTTTCTATACCTGGTCCAGCAGCACTACGGATGACTTGATAATCTCCCTCCACTTTTGCAGCTCAGCATCGTGGTACCGCTGCTGTGCCTCCAGGAGTTGGGCCCACTCCATCTGCGTCTGAGGCAGTTTACTTGGAAAAACACACACACAGATAAACACACACAGCAACCTAAGGGTGCAGGCACTGAAGCATTATTTCCATTTTAAGGGACTGCTAACAAGCAGTTTTTAAAAAAAACTTTTCAGTAAGCAAGCACAGAGATTTCCTGTTCGAGGCCATATGGATGCAGTTTACTTTACGGATGTGTGTGCCTGTTTACGTCTGGAATTGTATTACAGTGTTTGGGTATCTTTAATGTGTTTAACAGAAAGTTCTGTGTAAAGAGTAATGAAAAAAACAGTGCAAAAAAACGTGTGTACACATGGATCTGTTGGGGTGTGTTTACCTTTCATGAAACCGCAGACCTTGCCAGGTTGTTAAGGACTGCGCAGAGTACTCCAGCATCCACAGTTTGTAGAAAAGCATCATGTTGAGGAACACAAGCAGGACCAGGCTGGAGGAGGGCAAAGAGACAGAAATGAAGAAAGAGTCAACAAACGAGGGCTCAGCTTCACTTTGAAATCATTCATAATGCCTCTAATGAGCTGGTATGAGCACTCTGATGTATACTGAAAGTACACTTTGACTGTGGGATGATTTTCAATAAATACTGAATACAGACGGATGACAAATGTAATGATTGAATGAATCTCTGTTATGCTTTGGAGGCATTTTGCTCACATAGTTTGGATCTACTTGCAAACTTTATCCTCCCTGACAGGATAAAGGACACAAGGGCGTCGCTAAATCGTTTGATATGTAAACACATGTGGGAACAAAGCTTTTTTTTAGAGTAATGAGAGTTCAACATCACTGAATGCCTACAGGAAACTTTGGACTGTGCATCAGTCAGTCAGTCACTCTCCACCGACATTGAGACATTAAATAAAAGAGCAAACTTGCTAAGGAACGCTAAAGCCAATCAATCGGCCGACATAGAGTGGCCCAGTACCTTACTAAGACAGTTTGTTAGTTTTTCTATAATTTGTAATCTGTCTATATAACAGAGAACATATATGTGTACCTGAGACAGATCCTATGGATGGCAATGAAAGAAGAGGAGAAAGGAGTTACAGTCAAAAGAACAATAATGACATATTTCTAAGGAAATTAAAATAAGTCATGTCAGCATGTGTCAAATGTACATTTACATCCTGATGGACAACTGTGCAGCCATCCTCACAGGAATGACGCGTGCTCTGATGAGCTGCTTACACAAAGCTAATGATGAGCAGTAGTTTGGAGACGCTGTACAGAGCGAAGCCTCCGGGCAGGTGTTCTGGACTCTGGTGTCTCGTTTGCGTGGAGCCGGCCACGTGTTTGATCCTCTGGATCACTTCCTCATCTGTCGGCGTGGTAACGGGGCTGAGAGCCTCATCCAGATGCTGGCTGCGCATGTGGGGAAGTGGCCTCTTCTTGCGCCTCACCGTGGAGTTCTTCACCACTTTTGCCTTTGGAGACAGCTGGTGAGTCTCCATGAGTATCTCCTCCAGCTTGGACAGCTCCAACTCTGAGAGAGAAAAAACACACCTGTTACATATAAATATATATAACACCCATGGACTTTCAGTTTGATGAAAACATCCACATGGCTTTGTTCTCTCTTTAAGAATTAAGCAATGATTAGATTAAGTCTATCTTTGCCATTATTTCTCCCCTTGAATGGGGGGAGTATGTAATCGGTTCCATTTCTTTGTCTGTCTGTTTGCTGCAGTCCAGTGTCCAAAGTTTTTAAGATATCATTGTGAAAGTTTTGTGTGATGGTAGATACCAATAACAGCTTCAGCTGATTTAATTAAGGTATAACTAGGGTCAAGATCACATCAAATGTTAAAATCAGTAAAAAAAACTATATTACCCACAATTTTTATGGATCATCTTCACGAGTTCACAACAACATACCAGGCCTTGGAGGACGGGTACCATGTTGGCTGAGCATTTGAGCTTGACCTTCATTGTTAGCGCTCAAGATAATATCGAGCATACACCCCCTTTTTTGAAAAAATACGATACTCTACGAGCTCACAGTGACGCCATAACAGGCTGATGTCATCATATTCTAATAAAAACAAGCTGACGTCAGCATGTTGTAATAAAAGCATCATAAATAAAGGTTTTAGTTTAGCTCTTGCTCTTCGAGTTGCACTCTCTGAGTCTTCTTGTTAAGAAAACCACATGACTGATGTGACCAATCGAAACAGCCAACCAAACAACCATGGAGTTTACCAAGATGGCGGAAGTTTTCTTCAAGCCCACTCCAGAAGTTCTTCTCTATGAAGCCTTTTACCAGCCCCCATGGCTGTTTCCTGTAACGCAGCTCTGTTGATATCCTAGGAGAAGAGGATGACTGTATTTATACACAGGTTTTGTCTTTGCAATAAAATGCTAAATAAATTGAGATAACCCATGAAAAGAAACACTTAAAAATAATTTAAACACGGGGAAAGATGGTCCAAAAAATAAAAAAAAGAATTATGCCACAAAGTCTTATGACTCACCGTAACCGACACTTGTTCTTGGCCACCCTCGTGAGCATGTAGCGGTTGAGAGTGTAGAAGTAGTCATGATAGGGGACGTCGTGTGTGATGACCTCAGCATCAATGATGTAACACTCACTCTCCTGACTGGCTTTGTATAGAGTCTGATAAAATCAACAAAATGTAGTTTAAGTGTCTCATAAAGCACAGCAGAGCTTAAATAATTAAACATGTTTCTACTTGACATGACTCTACCTGTGTCTCAGTGACTGTGGCTGTTTTGGGAGCCAGGGGGTTGGACAGAGAGATGGTGTACATGATTTCTCTGGTCTGGTTCCCATCTTCCTCCTTCTTCCATGGATGGTACACTATATCTGAAAAGCAAATGTTCGAATTGAATAAAGCCTGTCTTTTTAGCTTGCACTCTTTCCAAGGAGCTCAGACGTGACTCGACTGAATCACGTGCAGGAACATTAGGCGTACCGACCTGAGAATCGCCTCTGCTCCATGAAATCACTCATGAACTGGGACTCCGTGAAAAGGATGTCATACAGCTTGTCCACACTGAACTTGTAGATCTCATTGATATGCTGCCTGCCATTGAGATCCTCGTGGAAGGCTTGTACCTCTCCTACACAGCAAAGAAACACACATAACAAATAAAGAAAATGCATTTCTTATGTTCTGATTTTAAATGATATGAATAGTTGTCCTGTTATAGCTTCTGAAATCTGTGAGAGCAAAGACCGTCCGCTCTCTGCAATTACCTTCGTCGTGTGTTTCTGAAGAATCGCTGAGCTCAGTGGGGATGTCTTCATTGTCATTGAAGTCCAGTGACGGTGATGGGACAGGACCAGCAGGCCCACTGGTCTCATTCTTTTCCTCCACCACCAGAGGGACAGCCAGCAGATCACCATCTGGCAGGCAGTCTGCATATTCCTCAGCTGGGAGGTCAAACTGTGGAAATTTATGGTGAAGTTATTCAGAGATTCTGAGGTTTGCATGTGATTTGATTTCAATTTTTGTGATTTTTTTTAAAATACTGAAAAACCTAACAAAATTGCACAAAAATATTGAATCGAGCAATAATGATACAAATTAAAACTCTTATATGCAAACTAAAATGTTATTTCCTTTTTAAAAATGTGAAAAATGTCAAAAGCTAGAATAAACACTGAAATAAAAAAAATAGAAGAGAATTATCTGCCAATGATTTCATGTTTTAGGCTTTACGTGGTTAAAACAGAGTAACTGCAACAACTTACTGTGATGGTATCGGGGTGGCCAGGCGTGGGGATGGTGCTGTTTGGGATGAGCTTCTTTTGTACAGGAGGAGGGCTCCCTTCAGGCTTGGCTTCTACGTTGTTCTTGGACAAGTTATCATTGTTGATCTCGTTCTCCTCATTGGGAATCTCCTCACTGAACCTGAAGGCAATGGAGAAACGTGACAGCCCAAGACTTTACTGCAGCTGTAGAGATGTCTGCGATAATAGAATAGCTAAGTTACAAATATATGAGTTTCTGCCTGTAGTCTGGATGTAAGCAGTAAATGTGAATTTCTCTGATTGTAGACAGCAATGGATTTACAACAGATGGCAAGAGATTTCTAATTTCTGCTTATCTGTCACAGGTAATTCCCGTGTTATCAGAGATTGCTGACTTGACCCCGTTCGATCACAAACTGATAGCAGAGTGAGTCCTTTTTATTGACATTTTATTGTCAACTTGACACACCCAGATGGCTACTGATTGCGAGCATGACCTTGCCACTGTCTACGAATCAACCACTGCAAAGGCAGCATGGTTCGTGGTTTTATGTAGGAGTGTTTTTCACACTGGCCAACCAAAGGAACTAGCTAACATTACCGCTCCATGAGGGGAGAGCTATTGTTTCTGTATGTTTATATTATGTCACACGTTTGTGTCATGTCACACCCTCACGGGTTCATGTGCTTCTATGTTGCAGAGGTAGGTGATGAGTTCTCAAATGAACGAGTTGTTCAAATACATTTTTTGGCTCTTCTGAGCACAGTGAGCCAAGTGCCATTTATTTACATTATGTCATAAGGAACACAGACACCTCCACAGACAATTTCTCCAAAACGGATGAGCTCAACACAAAAAGGTCGAGATCGATAACTAGCACTAGGGGAGAAACATGTAAACTTGATTTTGAGGCAAACGGTCTCTCATGTCTACATACACTTATGTGTATGTAGACATGTTCGTAACAAAGCCTTTAGCCTTCACTGTGAGTGCATTGTAGAATAAAAGCATTCAAACCGTGACTGTATTAATAGTACATCGGCACAGAAAATACTCAGTATTTACTGGCTCTGGCTCATGTTGGCCGGAATAATTATTTTCTAATTTGGGAAATTAGGTAACCAAATGACAATATTTATAATGGTAGCCATAGTAACTGATGCAGCACCATAACCAGACATACCCCATGGTGTTAAAGTCATCATCGGGAGGAACGTAGTCCTCGTCGTCACTGGTCAGGCCGAGCTCGTTGCCATAGCACTGATGAACAAAGTGCCAGAGCTCTTTGGGGCACAGAGGCTGCAGAAGATCAACAAACCAGTTAAAAGGAACGAAGAGAGTGAGGAGGGAACCATGCAGCAATTTTTTGTTGTCATCCCATGTGTGGCAAAAGAAAAAAAAAAAAAATAGACCAAAGCATAAAGTCACAAATTGGATTTGCTGACCTTGTCGAGCAGCGCATTCTGCCACAGTCTAAACATCATCATGTACGTCCTGTCCCTGGCTCCGAACGAGGTGAAGAAGTGCTGCAGGGAATAAAACGCGATCTCGTATTAGCCGACATGGAACTAAAATAACACCATAAATAAAGGAATTTGCATCATGTACAAAGACATGCAAATAGAAAAAAAAGGGAAGAGAGTCAGTTCTGGGAGATTAAATAAGTGGAAACTACAAAAGTAACAAAATACAAAATGAAATGGAGAAATAATTTTGTAAATTAGTTGAAATAAATGAAAATAAAAACTAAAGCACATATTTATGACACATTTACTAGGGGTGCAACGATACTCGTATCGATATTGAACCGTTCGATACAGTGCTTTCGGTTCGGTACGCATATGTATCGAACAATACAACATTTTTAATTTATTTTATCAACTTTCCTTCTGACGGCGCTGTCTGTGTTGAGCGCTCAGTGGATCTGCGCTTGACAGTGCAGCCTAGGCAGAGTAGTCGAACACAGATTCACTGAGCGCAGGGCAAGCTAGCGAGACAGAAGTTAAGCTCTCCTTGCAACATGGCAAATTGAACCTCCCCCACCCTCATTCACATCTGGCGTTTGGAACTATTTTGGTTTTCATGTGATGTATGACCCTGAAGGTAAGCGTGTCATGGACTAAAGTAAAACAGTATGTTGGATGTGCCACGCAATGCTCAATTACATGGGTGGGAACTAGTGTGTTAGCGCAGTTAGCTCGTTGGCTGTCCAGCCCCACACACGGGGCAATCCGCGGTAACTCGTTAACGGAGATTTGCCGTGTTGTGGCGTTAACCTCATTTCAGATTAACGCTGACAGCACTAGTGGGAACACAACGAATATGACTGCACATTTACACTGACATCATCCTAGTGCAAAGACAAGTGAAAGCAGAGAAAAACAACAAGCAGGCATGCTACAAACTTTACCGGAGTCAGCGGTTAGCACATGATTCTCCTTATGGGGACCTGATATGTTTAATATGCTGCTGAGAATATAGCCCAGAAGAAGCTTATGTTATAGCTTTTATTTTGGAAAGAGCCATTCCTCTGTAATAAACTCTCTTTTCCAAAGATGAGTGATTCCTCAATCAGATACAGGGCTCGCAAAATCGCTAGCCCGACGTCCTGGGGCTAGCGATTTTTCCAGTCGGGCTGCCCTGCCCTGCCTGTCGGGCTATCGTAGGAAGGAAAAATATATGTCAATGCTTTTGCATTCTTTCGGAAATGTAGCTGGGTAATTATGTCATTGGCGTCGGTGAGCCACTGTGAATATGTGACATATTGAAATCGTGTTTGAATTTGCGCTTGTTTTTTGCTTTCACTTTGCAATCACGCGAACTGTGTATAGAGAGCGACAGCACTGATTGGTGAGTGATGATAATTTGCGCACCAATTCCTCTGACATCATCTTATCAATCGTTAGCTTACTATGCAAACATGACAAGTGAAATCTCCCGCAGCAAGCTTAAACATGTGAGAGGTTGATCGCGCAGAGAATCGCTGAGCGTTGTGTGAGTGCGTGTGTAAAAGCAGCAGGATATATATTTTAGTTCTGCTGAGCCAAATAAGACAGGTCAGGGTGAAGAAGTGACAGCCAAAGAAAAGCTTACCACAAAACGGAAACGTTATGACAAATCAGACTATAAGGCAAAAAGAAAGTGCAGCTTTATGGTTTCATGGACAAAAGAATTTCTGTGGCTGCAATATGACGAGCTAAATAACCAGGGCTGCACATAAGTGGTCCGCAGGTGCGTATTCGCTGTCAAAATAAAAAACGCGCACAAGATAAGAAGTTGCAACGCGTGTTTGCATACATAAGATTTTCTGGAGGAGGACAGACATTTGTTTAGAACTCTTAAAGATGTCGAAGAAGCTCCTTTAAGCAGTTACTTTGGTGTTCCTCCACCTCCAAAGAAATGTCAGAAGGAGTCCAAACCACAAAAGGCTTCAAACAAATGATGAACGCACAGAGATGTGGTGCAGAATGTGCTGTGAAAATTTAATAAATGACAAATTAATAAAAAGACATAAACATTTTTTTTGTATCGAAAAAATATCGAACCGTGACACCAAAGTATCGAACCGAACCGAACCGTGAATTTTGTGTATCGTTGCACCCCTAACATTTACGGGTGCCCTCCATAATGTTTGAGGAAAAAGACGCAATTTTGTAGTTTTGCTTCTGCACACCACCACCCCACAGTGGGCTGTAAATCAAACATTTAATGTGTGATTCTAATGCAGACTTTCAGCTTTTATTCAAATGTTTTTTCCCAAGAAAGTACAGGGACTAGAAAGTTACTGAAACCTCTTTAATTTGCAGCTTGTTTGCTTGTGTCATTTGCATGCAGTTTTGCATTTAATAACTAAAAAAGCGCCTCTGTTTCACTGAGATCAGATGACTGACTGGGCCATAGAAGAATATCCTGTTGCTTTTCCTTAAGAAACTCTTGGTTTGCGCTTCCAGCGTGCTTTATCTCATCATCCATTTGTAACTGTCTGATCAGTTTGGCAGTATTTGGCTGAATCTGAGCAGAGAGCACAGCTCTGTAAACTTCACACTTCATCTTTGTGCTTCTATCAGCAGCCACATCATCAATAAACACTGACATGTACACACTGAAAGTCTTGCGTATCCCTTACCTTCTCAGTGTCCGTGCAGACCTGGATGGCATTGGGAATGAGCCGGGCGGTCTTCTCCTTTGTCATTGAGCAGATGTCCTTTAGCCGCACCGTCAGCTTTAAACAAACAAACAAATGTACACCATTACTTACACACACACACACCCAATACTGCCAGTAAGAATGCATAGAAGTGCGGCAATACCAGCGTTTCCCAGCGGAAGATGTTGCTATAGAAACAGATCCAGTTCTCAGAGAGGTAGAGTCGTCCCTGCAGGAGGATGTCCCGCTGAAGAGCACAGGAGTAGTCTGCAACATGGATGAGTCATGAAATCAGATCATGATGGAAAATGAGAAAAAAAGACAGCACAGGAACTGCACCATGTAGCACAGAAACAACAACAACAAATAGGACACAAAACTGTCCATTTCAGCAAGTTCGAGTCAAGTTCACATGCAGTTTGATTTAGTCGGAAGCATTTACAACAATGACTGTACTCATAGGAACACTGAGAAACTCTCAACAACAAATGAGCAAAACTTGTGTTCACATTACGTGTTCACGTGAGTGCCCGAAAAGGAAAAGGTCTCCTCAAACAATGACACTAAGGCCTCTGAAGACCGTGGGATTTATTTTACTCAGTGATAAAAATCGACACATATTTACAGTCATGCCATGATGTCAGCCGGTGGGAATATCCCGTACTTGTCTGCTCCGGAAGGATTAATCATTTTCTAATTACTACCAAGCTGGCTGCACCCTGCCAGTACTCAGATGGCCTCAGTGTGTACACTCACCCACAATGAGTCTCTCTGTGTCAGGGAGCTGCTTGAAGAGTTTCCTAAAGTCCTCATTGCGCTGCTTGTATGTCGGGCTCAGCACCTGCAGTGACAGGCAAAGTCAGAAACCACACACACACAAACAAACACACACACACACACACGCAACACACTCGCATCCTCATGCTCTCTTCACAAGTGTTGCCTTTGTCACACAGCCTGGGTTACTTGTTTCCACGAGCATGTGAGATAACCTTGTTAAAACCACCCACAGGTTTGATCGGTATGTCCGCTTTACTTTAATCATGCCGTGACTTTCATCCTGTGGGGGATTTTCACAGTTACTGCAAATGGAAATACAGAGTACGGCAAGCACAGGTACGTAGCCCGAGATATCTGAAAGGACGCATCATAACCGATTTAAAGCGCAATACAAGGAAAGAATCAGCCCAGTGCAAATCATTCAAAACACATGCTGCCATGATGGTATTTATGAGTCAGGATATCCTATTTGCATTACAGGGCAACATATTTCTGACAGTGAGGCTTTTGTTGGATCATCGATGAAACCTCAAGTGTAAACAAGCAGACAGTGTTGGCTTATTAGGATCAAACGGGAAGCATATTCTGTTTCATATGACCAGTATTTTTCTTTATGCTTGGCTTCAGCTGACTAGATTAGCCTGTGATATATCTCCAAATGTGTACCAGAGGGAAGGCTCTCACTGTCCGTGCCAGATGCTTTCCTTCAACAGGAAAACTTCAGGAAAACATAACAGTAACAAGAGTTAAGCAGAAAGAAAAAGAAAATACATATTCCTTTTGATCGAGGCTCAAGGGAGAAGTCTAAAGCCAAAAAACTGAAAGTGTTCTTAAAAAAAAAATCATGCTGTTCTCTGCAGACATCATCATGTTTCCATTTTTTAAAACAACCCTAGATGAAGTCACTCACATAGTAACTGGACAATCATGCCAAACAACAGGCCTATGTGAGCTCAAGAAGATTTCAAATAGCAATGACTCACAGCCAAACCACTTGTTTGAATTATTGGTGGGGATTTACCACAGAACTACGCTTACAGCAGCATGCACAGCACACAAAGTTCCCTAAAAAAAACCCCCTCTGGGCGATCCTCTGTTTTGCCGCTTCAAGGTTACATTTTCATTTTTCATCGCTTCTCCGCGTGATGTTTTCGGCTTACGAGCTGAGGTCGACTTACAGCAGGAATCTCCTCACTGTCCCACTCGGGGTCTTGAAGGTCTGAGGCAGCCCAGCCCCACTCCCAACCCCATTCCCCTCTAGCTGGACCCTGCAGAACCCACAATGCCAACGCCTCATCCAGCTCCAGCATGGCCTCCCAGTCAGACAGCGTACAGTCCTCATCCAGTTCCATATTCAGGGCGCCAGATCCTTTTTGCTGCCTGGATGGAAACAAGTTTTCCAAAAATGCGCCCAAGTGGGCTCGTCTCACAGCCGACTTGACTTGTCAGTTCGAGAAAAGTTGGGAAAATAAGAGAAGCCAGACAATGTGTGCAGCAGTTTGAAGCTGTAGTATCCGCGCTCCCCTCCTCCTCTTGGGTGCTGCTCCCTTTCAGCACTGAGCAGTGGACACAACGCACTCCAGCCACATGATTCCTGTCTCACTCTGTCTTTCTGTGCCTCTCTCTCGCTTCCTTTCACGCAGACAGGGAGAGGAGTTACGGCCGTTGCCCTCTAGTAACCCCAGCCAACAAGTCCTTTATTATCACGCCAGTAGCCTTTTCCTTTTTTCTGCTTACTCCTCCTCGTAAGTGTGCAAGCAGAGCACGAGTGTGTGTGTGTGCGTGCGTGTGTGTGTATTGCTGTCCAGGTCTGAGTGCCTGATAATTACTCTGTTTATGACCAGCAAAGAATGAGGCGAGTTTACTCTGCAGACTGGAGGATTAATATAAACAAAGATGTAGCTGGAGGGAAAAAAAGTAGGACTGAAAATAGGGAAAAAAAAGCCAAAGTATGTGTTGAGTCCGTCTTACAGTCTGAGCGAGTGATTGAGTTATAGAGAACAGATGTGAGCATAACCTCCAGTTACCTCTGGCTGCAAAACAACACCATCAATCTTGAAAGGGACTGCACCGGGTCGCAAGCCAGGGTTTAAATAGCAGAGCGAGGAGAATGAATAAATACGCGCTCGATAATTCTTTGCTCTTGGGCTTTTAACGTTTACTTTATGAATGAAAGGCCGCCGGAATCCAAAGTACGAGTACTGAACGTGCTGAACGCTGGCGATTTCAAGGAACAGCAGGTATGGAGTGGTTCCTTCTTGCCTTGGTATTAAGGTCATTCATGCACTCCTGACACCTGAACCCCCTCTGCTACTTTCAGTGGGCGAGAAGGATGGAGAGCTTCTACTTCAGCAGCACTTAAAATCGATAGATTTTCTTAACAAAGAAAATGCTTCAGCGCTCAAAAACGTGGGCGCAGTTATGGAGGTCTGACTGGTGAGCAAAACAAAAAACAAAAATTTATAAGTCATATTTGGGCACTGGAATCCAGCCACGAGTCCCATCTTTGCGTAAGTTGAGGAAGCAGAAAGAAAAATATCATAGGCTTCTTGGAAAACATGCGTTTACATCATGAGCATGAAACTTAATGAAGGTTCATCCCGTACTTGTGGTATTTCTGTGTATTCGTGTCGATTTTTTAGCTTTATAGCTTAAGGAAAGAAAGAGTTCATTGACTTGACTGTGACTTTGCATGCAGAGTTCAGGCGGCACAGTGACGCCTAGGACGAACGGGGTATAAAGTGGAACTACCAACACACAGCGTGTATCGATCTGGTTAACTATTAACATGCTGGACAAACAGTAGGGGATGGAGGAGACTGGTACTGCCAACCTGGGTGGGGTTTTATGCTGTGTACTGGAGGACTGTGTTTATCCTATTAACAATAAACTCTCTATTTTACTACCGCTGTTGTTCATTTTATAGAAAGTTGGTCTCCATGCACTAAACTCATGCGCTGTCTGTCCAGATATCTCTTATCTTGCTGTTTGTTGCTTGTTTTCTCTTTTCCTGCCAACTTCCTGGAGGCCACACATTTGTGTAGATGCAAAGCGAATAAGAAAACGCAATTATGCTGCTCCTAAGAAAGTGAGGTGACCGTGCCTACCTCGTACGGGTTCGCGTTAGGAAAGGTGGATGTTTAGTCACTGTAGTTTCGAAGTCGTGGCCGATCGCTACTGCCACGTAGACGTGCACACACACACATGCACACAGTGTCTGACAAGCAGGCGCATGAATGCTACAACACCTATGTGTCAGAATCAGGTGAATTGAAAAAGGATCTGTTAGACACACGTTTCTCCGGCTGATTGAGCTTTAGTAAAAACACATGTGTGTAAAGATTAGTGTACAAGATGTCAGGAAGGTAGCCCCGATGCTAATTAAATTCACCATTATGAATCAGCTGTGATGGTGAATTTCACCCCGATTCACATTGTCAGCGGGGTTTGAAGAGAACATTGTAATGCCAATTCTGAATATCCATAAATGCGATATCAACATTTCTTATTTTCAGGCTTTTCCTCCCTGTTTGTGGCTCGGAGACCTGAGGCCAGCTATCCTGTTGAAGTTGTCTCACATACACACTCTATGTAGTTTTAGTCTTGAGCCAACGCAACTTCGAAATAACAACAACGTGAACTTCTTACTCTTAAGAAGTTCACGAAGCTACAAAGACTGACTGGCTTGTTTGGGTGCAACTCTTAGCTTGGTGTGCTTAATGTGAGTTAATGCTGGAAAGCTTCATCCCTGCATCACATGTGCTGATTTAAATTTGATGGCTCAAGTCATCTCTGTATGTCAAAACAAAATACTATTTTTAACTTGTAAGCCACAGTAGATTTGTCTTTTGTGTCCACAGCATTTACTCATCACCAAACGTTTCAGTCTTATTTAAAGACTAAATAATTTCCTTTCAACATCTGGGTGCTGTAAGCTAATGCATATATGTATATGCAGTATATGTGTGGACTGTTTTCAGCTGCAGAACTGATACAGATGGCAGGCTTGTAGTACAAAGGGACTCGAAGGAGCATGCATGTAAACAGTTGTGACCGTGTTCAGGGTAAAAACACGGCACGCAGTGCTTCCGCTGACAAAAATGCAGATCTGCAAGACAAAGGAACAAGAAAACTTGGTAATTAATGAGCAGGGTGGCTTCACTGTTAAGTTTGGCCTTTTACAGAGATTTGTTGACAGCAACATAATCTGGAGGTAAGGGCAGATCATCCTGCCATCTTGTACACGACAAGTTCACTGTGCTGGTAGCCGGCAGTATATCATCTGCAAGTATGACAGTGACATCTGTGAGAGATTATCAGTGCAGTCCAGTGGTTTGCAAACTATAATGTCCATTTTCTGGTAATTTTATTGAAATAAAACTAATAATAACAGCATCAGGAAACTCTCATGCGTCTGCCTCCTCTGCTTAAACTGTAATAATTTAAGTTAATGTGGCTCCTTCCCTTGTGGTGCCTCTATTCTCCACCAGGGGGCCCACCCCACAGTTTGAGAACCACAGGACGGCACTTACAGCAGTGATTATCACTTGTTACGTTCTGTTCCAGATAGTAGGTCAGTAGAGGAAATGAAATGGGTTTATTACAGCTGAGTGCATTAGCGAAGTATTGAAAAGCTTTCAGAATCCTTTTTCATGTTTCAGCTATGTTTAGTTAGGGCCTTGTGTTGTCTCCTTGATTTAATGACAGACCAAGAGTCCGTGCTTGTCAGGACACAGGAAAGAGAGCTGGGCAGGAGGAAAACGTGCCACAACCTAAAGCACCATGCTTCATTCCCATGGCGCATTCAGAAGCCCTTGTGATGGTTTACTGAGCTGCTTAGTACAGTGAGGAACTCAGTGTGCTACCACCTGTTGCTCGCCAGAAATAGAAATTCACTTGTGCTCACAGGTCCACGTGTAAAATGCAAACCCTTTGAACACCGTTACCACTACGAAAGAATAATTGTGCTGTACGATTCTTCAACACCGCGTTGAAAACACAATATGGAAGATCTTGTTTTGAGCTTTACCATGACAGCACAGTGCTTTCTACTTCAGCGTGTCACTTGCTGGCGGTAGCAACGCTGAGTGCTGAGGGAAGGCAATGGAATGAGAAACAGGCAGGAGGGATATCAAAAAATCCCACCAGTCTGAGAGCAAGAGAGACAAGTTAAAGATAATCAGGGCTGGACAAAAATACAAGTCATGCTTACTCTCAGGATGTGTTGTCTTTCATGCTGGGGAGAGAGGGGAAGAGTGTACACACAGGGAATAAAAAAAAGGAAATAAACCAACAGAAGAAATAAAAAGAGCACAAAATCGGGGGAAAAAAATCCAATAAAGACCCTTCTGTAGAAACTGTGTTCTCACTTATTAGTGGTTAACTCCACTTAAACCCACACAGTTGGCAACCTTTTTTTTTTTTTTTTTTTTAAAACAGGTTTAAAATATTTGTTAAGTGGATGTTCAGTGGCTATCTACAAAGAGAACCATGGTTAGGAAAACAGTGTTAGCACACCACCTTGTGGTGAAAACACAAAACTGCAATAATCTGCGTCGATTCTATACTGTGTGATACCAGTGAAATATGTGGGCATATTAGTCAAATCTTGCACTGCAAGTTGTTGTCTTGCTTTGCTGCATCAAAGGCCCACTTGCTGCTATTTTAAGCCTCCTGCTAATCCCTTCCTGCAGGACCAGTAACGCACACTGGTGGTTCAGTGCTCCAGTAAACAAGGTCAAGGACAACAGACCTTTCAGCTCCTAAGCAGTGTTAGCAACTAAACCAACACTTTCAGGTGTCACAAACATGACATGAAGACACCCCAGCACACATACACACACACACACACACACACACACACACACACACACACACACACACACACACACAGAAGGAGATAAAGAAGGCGTGACTTACGTTGTACCAGCTTTGGCTCTTCTGTGGAAAGAGAAAAAGAGGAAAAGCATTTAACTCCGTGAAACTAGTGAACAGTGCAGCAGGCTTGAAGGCTTATGCAGATACACACGATCACCTTTTTAATAACCAGATCCATCAGATGTAAAACAATAATTTGTTAACAGCAGAATTCCCCACACTATTTAAATAATGTACTCTATCCTGAACATGGAAACGATGGAGGGTTAAATTATCTTCCAGTCCACTTACGTATACACCCAGACAGACATGTCTACTTATCAATCAAATATAGGACTTTTCCCCAAATCTTCCAAGGAAGACCTGCTTCCTGTGTTGGTGGAGCTGAAAGTAATTTAATTCTAAAGCATGTTGCGTGCTGCATTCGCTGACTGGATATACTATGTTTGTATTTCAAAATACCTTTACAACAAGACGTACATCGATATGTCTTCAAAAATCATCACATTGCCTGCGTGGAGTTTATTTTTTAAAGAAAATGTGAAAATTAATTCACCTTTGTAGTTTAGTGAGAGCTGTGATGATATTTAAATGACCTGTAATGGGTGTGAAACGTGTCACTGGTGATTTTCTATAATTTGTTCATTTGATGTCTCTTCTTAGACAAACAATCACGTCTGTTGCGGTTTTACAGCAGCAGAGGGCAGCAGAGGTGCGGCCTAATAAGATTCACAATTCCATTCACATAAACACACTTTCAACTCTAACAGTCTAAATGCAAAAAGTCCCACAGAGGGAACATGCAGGTGATCATTCAAAGGGGAGAACAAAGAAGAGGGTTTTCATGGGAAGAAGACGGGGACTAAAGAGGAGAAAGTGCATCATACAGCATGTGTCTGGCAGCAGAGGGATGATTGACAAAGAAATATTATATTAATACAAAAACCCAAACTGGCACAGTAAGTTAAATCTGATGTGAATAACAGACTTTGCGGATAATCTAGAATGAGTTTTGGCAAGAACACAGAAAAAAAAAAGTTGATGATGTTGATTGTGACAGTGTAGCTGAAGAGTGAGTCACATGTTTCGTATCACACTTTGACTTGGCAGCTTTAGAAATTGCCACAAAACACAAATCATGGACTGAATGAAGCCCTCAATATTGCAAAACTGTAATTTTAAAACACAGAAATATTTAGTTTGTTTGTTTTCTGTTCAACAGGGTTTGCTGCTTTTCTGGTGTGCGCAGCGTCAGCTAGCATTTAGCTGCAGAAGCAGGCTCAAGGCTGTGATGATAGCTGGGCCAATGTGCGCTACTCTGATCTGAAGGTGACAGAGAGAAATGACTCAGAGTCCACTGTCTGGACAAGGCGTGCATGTATGCATGTGCCACTGTGTTTGACTTCCTGTGACTACATAAGAGGAGGGGCAGATTTCTTGGTTTAAATTTCAGATCATATTGTTTTAAAGAAATAGTTTTGTGTCGGGGCAAAAGAATTGGCTCGAATAATAATATTTTGTCATTTACAGTGCTGACAGTCACTACAGTGGAATCAGTCTTCTGATTAAGCCGGGCTGATTATTTAACATTTCAGAATGAAATCAGGATCCTTTCGCATTGAGTCAGAGGGTGGGAGCGCACTGGAAAGGACAAGAGGGACGGGAACTAGAAATCCATCTCTATATGATGGGTAAGTGGAGGCCTAAGGGACTCAATGGGAGGCAGCAGGGATTGTGAATGGGTCAAATGAAAACAAGAAGAAATGCTTACTTTAATCAGGTTTAGCCTGTCATACTGAAAGAAAATTAAAGAGAAAACAAAAATGTCAACTAAAGCAATGAGCAACGTAAACACTGACAGGAATGGAAACGCGACACACTGATATCGTAAGCGCCTGTGGCTCAAGTACAACTCTGAAATAACACTGCCAATACCGATGTAACAGCGTCAGAGGGCTGACTGAGTGGTTAGATTAGCCTCTCCATCTAGCTGGATATGTTACATTAGATGCCTGATTGATTATTATTACATCAGGACTGCCGTTTATGCCATTTTGCATAGAGGCACGGTGCATACATTTCTTCTACCAAATGCATCTTTGATTTGTGCATCATTAGGGTTGGGGCGATCGAGCTCACGTTGCTTGGACCTAATGCCATTGCTGAGGTCATGTGACCACTGCAGGCCACAGAGGCTTTATATATGTATACATATACATATATTATTTATATATCTATATATATGGGAGATATTGCAAAAGAGTTAGGGTGGGGGTGGTGAGGGTTCGAACTGCGGCACATAAAAGGAGAGTCATATGATCAATTAGGATCTATGTGTGTGCACTAAACTGATTGTGTGACTGCGCAGCAGCAAACAGAGCATCAGGAGGGCTCTCTTCACACCGACCTCCAATTTACTGACTCACTCTCCCATTTTTGCGTCTTTCTATTCATTTATGGTAAAAAAAGAAAAAAGAAAAAAAAAAAGCTTTTTAATTGCACCCTATAGCCTGAGTCACTGTATAGCCGAGCCACAAATTGAATGACTGACATGAAAAACACTGCGACAAGTAGCAAATTAGATGATGGGGCTACAGGATAGCTGATGCACCAAAACGTGACCGCAGTCTGGAGAATTTTGGGGCATGTGGTGCAAGAAATTTTTTAAATTAAATATAAAAAAAAGATAAGATTAATTTCTTTCATGTGATGACAGAGAGGCTGCTTAAATAAAGATCCGGTCCTGCTGCTCTGGACTAGGATGCTGGCAGTATTTTAAAGAGTTCATCCTTCTACAGGAAGGGAATTACAGTACACAGCATAACAGATATATAGCACTATTACCGCAGTGTAATAGCGAGATAAGTTTGTAAAGAGAGTTACAGGACAAAGGCCCAAGCAGGGAACAGGAAGGGGAGGTGAGGAAGGAATTTGGACAATTATTTGCAATATTTATTTATGTATTTTGTGAATTTCTCTACATCTGAATAGGAAAAAACAACAACAAATAATCCTGATGTGACATTTCTGTAGAAATCCATGTCATATAAAACCACCAGAAAGGGAAAGGAAGGAAAGAGGAAAAGGAAAGGAAGTGAGTGAGGTTGCGTAGGGTTATTGGTATTGCAAAAAACGTCCATCTGCTGTGATGAAGGGTGCAGATGGGGATCGCAACGGCTGCAGTGTGCACAAGGGGGCAAGCCGGGTTTCAGGGGGAAGCATTCGAAAAACAGGAATGTTGTTTTTTGGGGTTTTTTTTCACAGCGCAGCTCACAAGACAGGAGGTGTTGCAGAGGGGAAGTGGGCACGGAAATATTAGAAGAACAGAAAAAAAGAGTAATGCTTACTTTGGAAAGACGCTTGTGAGACTAGCATGCAATCAGGAGAAGAACAAAGAACAAAAAAATCAGATAGAAAAATGAAACCCCAAAAACGAAACAAACTGCAAGAAGAAACAGCTGACAGTACCAACAGAAGAGCTGAACAGTCTTTATCAGATGGTATGTATTATCATTATGGCATGTAGCAGTAGCAGCAGCAGCAGCGAAGAGAGAGACGGCGTGCACAGTGTGATGTGGAGAAATGAAAACGATCTCAAAAACCCAACGGAGATCAGCGGAGATGGATGAGGCAAAGCCAAAAAAGGAAATGGAGTGTGATGGCTTGTATCTTCTGTGAGAATACCTGACTTTCAAAGATTTAAATTCGCTTGTGACGAGAAATGCTGATGAGAACTCAGATCCAAAAAAGAAAAAGCTCCAACACTTGAAAGCTACACAGAGAACATGCTCAGCGCAAGAAATCCTAATCTCTGATTTGAAACCATTGTTTACATTTTACATTTGTCAATGCAAGTCATTTCCTGGATTAATTTTGTTGTTTAGCAAGCTAAAACAGGTACAATATAAAACCTTTACTGATTGGCTTCTTTAAACTTTTATTGTAAAATTAGTGAAAAAATGTGTGTTCAGGAGGAATAGAGAGAATAGTGTTATCTGTTCAGATTGGTTTTGGAGGGGTGGAGTGATAGTTACAGATCATCAGTCACCTACCAAGTCAATAATCGATCCTAACACGTGCGTCACTACACTAGAAAATAACTAAAACCGGGGCGACACTGACGTGTTAGTGCAGCCACAGTTACACAGCTGGATCACAAGAGTTAAAATATCATCACGACTGTCAGAGAGTCAGGAGGACTAATTTAGAAGATGAAAAAATGTAATGCAACATAGCAGGACTAAAATCACAGAGGAAATCCAAAGCATGGCAGGTAGTTGCTAACCTCATTTCGGTTCCCTCCTATTGATTTATGTCTGCTTTCTACACGATTATGTTCTTGGTGAGTGTAAGCGTTCACGTTATAAAACCAAATCTTCTCCAGAGTCCTGAAATTCGTCTCCACCATCTTACTGTATTTGAGCCAAAGTGGAAACAACAACGTAAAAATTACACTCAACTGTAATAATGTGTATGCTTAGGTTTGAGGTTAAAGACAACATATTGTTAAAGCAGGTAACACTTTATACTAAAGATCATTGTTAAATGGTGAAGCTAATAAACAGCTTACTTATTTTGAACAGTTTTTGACGTTATATTACATTATAATTAATAATGTTTAATAATTGGTTAAAATAAGCAGCTTTAAATGTTCAGTATTCAGTTAAAAGGCGTCCCTGAAAATGATTGATGCCCAGTCAAATCAGTTAGTGTACAAACTAGTTAACTAGTTAAATGTTATTAACAATTATCAAACATAATCAATGATAATTCCTTCACACTGAAATATTTTTTTTACTACAGTTTAATTAATTCTCAATGAATAATTTATTACTGAGGATTATTACTAAGTGTTCCACTTAGGCCTTATCCTGCCCGTCTCACCTTTATCTTTGTCTGTGATATTGACACCTGGTGTCCCACTGTGAAGCAGCTCTGTGTGACGCAAAGTGTTGTCGAGGTGTACGGGGGCCTCTCTTTCTGCAGTTCTGAGTGTTTTGGGTGGAAAGGACACACAGCTCAAAAACGGCTGAGAGACGCTGAGCGCTGCATCCTCTGTTTTATCCGTTTTTAAAAAAAAAAAAAATATGCCAGTGAAAGTGCACCGTGTTTCAGTCCGTATTGTATTTCCATCTGATCAGATTCCAGATGATGCATCGAGAAGATAAAAAGGCGACTCTCCCGTGTACTCACCTTTGAGTTCTTTCCCCCGCTTCGCGCTGACTGCACGGAGTACGTTCTCTGGACAACCTGCTCAGGCGTGGAGGGGGACTTGTCAGAGGAGTGGTCTGAACCCTTCTCCACCATGTTCTCACCCTCCTGGCTCTGTGGTGTGGGAGAGCGCGAGCGTTTACGCAGGACTGGTGAGCAGGCGGGCGTGCTCTTGTTTGAGTTACTGGCAGTGCTAAAAAAACCAACCAAACAAACAAACAAACAAAAAAAAAGACAGAAAAAGAAGAGAATTCATTCCAATGTGATTTACCCTCACAACAAATATTAAGACAAACTGCTCTGCATGACAGCGCTGACCTACAGGTCAGTGTGGACAGCAGCACAGCACGTACACTGTTTGCTCAGCCTTACATCACTTGAGGCTTAATAGGCTTGAAGCACCATGTGCTAACCTGGCTAATAATGGCCAAGCTAATACGGGAACTCAAAAACAACAACAACAACAAAAGCAGCAATGACGAAACGAAATGGCGTGAGCTACATCCACATAGTTATTAAGAAATCTTTAGAAAAAATATCAAATTTGAAAGATCCTCACTGTGATATTTCACTATTTCTGTTTTGCATGCAGTCCCAGACCTTAACTGTGCACAAGGTTCCTATCTGCTAGGCTCTGTGATCCAGAACTAGACTATCTCAAACATCTCTGGCTGAGTAAGGAGCCTTCTTCTCCTAATGACAGAAGCTAACAAAAGGCCCTGTAAGTGATCTGTGTGACAGTGTGCCTGCCAGGCCTGGTTACTTGACATGGCGTTATGCAAGCCATTACGTCAGTCGATGGCTGCTGTTAGTGGTCATGAATTACTGATCTACCGTTACATTTGGGACTTCACTGCAGCTTGGAGCCTTGAATCATAGAGAGCGGTGATGACAGCTGCTGTCTGACTGTCAGATGCTGCTGTACCAATAGCTGCTTGATTTTAAAAGACAAGGACATCACAGAGCCTTCACATCTGTTGACTCACTAAGATAAATAATGCACGCCTCTGACATCAATACATATGATTACCTAAAGTTCAGTTCTTTCAGTCGATGATCATTTTAAGTATAGTGTACATTGTGTATTCCTTAGTGACGCCATTAAGAATACATTTAAGGGAAAGCTGTCCTTAAAAGACATTAATTGTTAAACATTTAGAATTTTAAGTATACATTTATTTCTGCCAACGGTAAAGGACCACCACATGAGATTTTAGTGCAGAGCTACAGTTTAGCTTTCTAATGAGTATTTTTATTGCCTCTCACGCTCCCTCTTGTGCTTTTTGGCGTTTCATATTAACTTCTGGCATTGTACATGCCATGATGCATGCTATTAAAGTTTGCAGCTTGCTGATCTGATATGCACCGTGCAGTACGATCTCTGTCTCAGCCAGAAGATTTGTAGTTAAGCGCATATACGACACACCTGGAAGTTGGGGGACAATCAAGCAAATACTTTGATTTTAGCACAGGCAACACCCAACCCATAACTAAAGGCAACTAAACCTGCCTTTAGTTTCCAAATAAAGGATGACATACTAGATTAAAAATCACAACGGACAATGAAATTATGACATTGGTTATTCAGAACGACACCTGTGCTGCTTTTCTTTAAAGGTGAATGGGTGGTTTTGTAAGGTTATACATTTTTTATGATGTAAGCAGATTCTTGTCTGGGCTACAAAACACTGTGGGAAACCCTGTGGGCAACTGCACATGATGATAGGAGGATGGAGAATGGCACAAACTGTGGCACATGCCTGTAGGTGGTGGGGGCGGCTGTTGTGTTCCGTGCTGCTGGTGGACGTGTAAACCAACATGAAGCACAAAGGTGTTCAATGAACATCTTTTATGTTTGGTCAGATAGAATATTTGTGTTTTGGGGACTTTTGGGAAGACATGATGGGCAGATTTCTAATTTTTATTACTGGGTTGGGCTCCAGTAATAAAAAATGGGTTGAGCTCTGCCACCTCTCCTTGGTGGCAGAGCTCCAGGGGCTCTGCCACCAAGGAGTTAAACAACTCCTTGGTGGCAGAGCCCCTGGTGTTGATGAGGTCCGCCCCGAGTTCCTGAAGGGCTGTCCTGGCTGACACGCCTCTGCAATGTTGCGTGGAGATCAGGGGCAGTACCCGTGGATTGGCAGACCGGGGTGGTGGTCCCCATCTTTAAGAAGGGGGACCGGAGGGTGTGTTCCAACTACAGGGGGATCACACTCCTCAGCCTCCCCGGGAAAGTCTATGCCAGGGTGCTGGAAAGGAGAGTTCGTCCGCTAGTCGAACCTCTGATGCAGGAGGAACAATGCGGTTTTCGTCCTGGTCGTGGAACACTGGACCAGCTCTTCATCCTCTCGAGGATACTTGAGGGTGCATGGGAGTTTGCCCAACCAGTCTACATGTGTTTTGTGGACTTGGAGAAGGCATTCGACCGTGTCCCTCGGGGTGTCCTGTGGGAGGAGTATGGGGTGTCTGGCCCATTGCTACGGGCCATTCGATCCCTATACAGCCGTTGCAAGAGCTTGGTTCGCATTGCCGGCAATAAGTCGGACTCGTTCCCGGTGGGTGATGGGCTCCGCCAGGGCTGCCCTTTGTCACCGGTTCTGTTCATAATTTTTATGGACAGGATTTCTAGGCGCAGCCAAGTGGCGGAGGGCTTTCGCTTTGGTGGCCTCAGGATCTCATCTCTGATCTTTGCGGATGATGTGGTTCTGTTGGCTTCATCGGGTGAGGGCCTCCAGCTCGCACTGGAGCGGTTCGCAGCCGAGTGTGAAGCAGCGGGAATGAGGATCAGCACCTCCAAATCTGAGGCCATGGTTCTCAGCCGGAAAAGGGTGGAGTGCCCACTCCGGGTCGGGGATGAGGTCCTGCCCCAAGTGGAGGAGTTCAAGTATCTCGGGGTCTTGTTCGCGAGTGATGGGAGAAGGGAGCCGGAGATCGACAGACGGATTGGGGCTGCAGCTGCAGTAATGCAGACGCTGCACCGGTCCGTCGTGGTGAAGAGGGAGCTGAGTGTAAAAGCGAAGCTCTCAATTTACCGGTCGATCTACGTCCCTACCCTCACCTATGGCCACGAGCTGTGGGTAGTGACCGAAAGGACGAGATCGCGGATACAAGCGGCGGAAATGAGCTTCCTCCGAAGGGTGGCTGGCATCTCCCTTAGAGATAGGGTGAGAGGTTCGGCCATCCGGGAGGGGCTCAGAGTAGAGCCGCTGCTGCTCCACATCGAAAGGAGCCAGTTGAGGTGGTTTGGGCATCTGGTAAGGATGCCCCCTGGGCGCCTCCTGGGTGAGGTGTTCCAGGCATGTCCCACCGGGAGGAGGCCCCGGGGCAGACCCAGGACACGCTGGAGAGATTATATCTCTCGGCTGGCCTGGGAACGCCTTGGTGTTCCCCCGGATGAGCTGGAGGAGGTGGCTGGGGAGAGGGAGGTCTGGGCCTCTTTGCTTAGGCTGCTGCCCCCGCGACCCGGCCCCGGATAAAGCGGATGAAGATGGATGGATGGATGGATGGATGGATGGATGGATTACTGGGTTGGACGCAAACCCTGTTACTTAAATTTGGCCCTTAAAACTGTACTATGTGCTGGGTCTTCTTCAGTGTGTTTGAATTCCAGAACAAAAATATAGATATAATTAAATACAAGATCCTTTTATATACTAGTTCCTCACTAATGTATCGTATTTGATCCATGACAAATTTAAGACAGATTACCATCATACGTTTTATTGTAATAGGCTGTGACACATGGTGAATTCCCAACCAGTTCACCCTATTCTAGTATTTTCTCAACAATTCATGTGAAAGCATAAATAAATCATGACTGAAACCACGTGTGTAAGACCAAGTGATGCACAAAAATACAATTCTGTGCACCATGTGCCCCTTGACTGGGACAGGTGACTTATAATCAGAACAGCTGTCACCAGTTTCACAAATATCAACCAGAAAAGGTGCAAGTAGCGCACTATACCAAACCTTAGAAGAGCACAGGTACATCAAATAGATGTATTAACAATATATATCAAAATACAATAGCTACAGAACTGGAATCTCATGACAAACCAAACCTGCACCAAGACAGTCCACACTCAGTCATGTGTCTGTGTTCTCAATGATCTCATAACTGCAGACACAAACACATTTTTGCACAAATAATACAGATAAAACATACTGTTTTTGTGACTTTGCATCCAAACAGAGCATTTTACTGTAAGACATAAAATCTCAGTCTGCACATTTGTTTGTTTCTTTGTCCGCCAACTCCAACACCTACATCGCCAGGAGCTGAGCGATAAAACTAGGCGCACGTTTGCATCTTAGGCTCCTTTAAGTTCTTTTCCATATCAGATATTATGATATCACCATGTTGCCTAGGAACCACCTAGCAATGGGCAACTTATATGAGCTGCTTTCAGTATTGATGCACCTGCATCCTTTTATTTCATTATAATGACATTTTATTTATGTCCACAAAACTTAATTTATACACCATCAGACACTTGATGGCTTCATTTAAAAATCTGCCAAATCCAACATAGGGAGCTACCCACTGTGAATAATTTGTATTACCCCATCAGGTTGCCTGGCAACCACCTAGCAATATGTAAAAATGACCCGTTTTTAGCATTTATGTGCCTGCGACATCTTATGCTAGCATCCTGTTGCCTTAATTAAACAAGAAATAGCACAAATAGGCCAACAATACTATAGCATGGGCATGTGCTGGGCTCATAAATGTGCCTGTCGTGTTATTTTGCATGTCACATCCTAGGCTGGTCACTCTCACTCTCACACTAGCAGGTCTGGACTAGAGCTGCAAGACTGGATGGAGTTCCCATCTGGTCCTATGAAGGTTAATTACACTAAAAGTCAAAATGCTTGGATACTACAATGTAGCTACAATGTAGCTTGGTAGCATCACCAAACAAAAATAGACAATACATAAAGATAATGGCTTCTATAAG
This sequence comes from Neolamprologus multifasciatus, assembly GCF_963576455.1. Taxonomy (NCBI): domain Eukaryota; kingdom Metazoa; phylum Chordata; class Actinopteri; order Cichliformes; family Cichlidae; genus Neolamprologus; species Neolamprologus multifasciatus. Next base: position 25,618,968 of record NC_140452.1, on the reverse strand, counting down.
GGTTACCTGAAGAGCATAATTCATGTGAATCCATGTTAAGTTTGAGAGATGCGGTTGGGTAACAAAAACTAGCAAATAGAAGAGATAACAAAAAAAAGACATGGCTCATCTCTTATAATGTCCCCGCATGCAAAACATGTACAGCGACCCCCACTTGTTGTTTTCAGTAATAGGAATGCACGGATCACCTCTCCCTTCCAGATACACGGCAGTAAACAATGGAAACACTGAATCCGTCATCAGCATATGAATGACTGAACCCAATCGGTCATTCACACAAGAGTTTGCTCTTTGAACCACCGGGCTAAGTGTGGACAGAGTGAACATGCAGCCTTTGCTAGCCTGGAGAAGAGTGGACAAAAGCATCAGTCGCAACTGCTTTGTTCTTAACTCCCTCATGAAACACAACACTGAGACACAAAGCGAGGACCTGTCACAGCATTATCTCTGGACGCTAGTATGTAGTGTGATTAATGTCAAACACAGAGTTCGGCAGTAGATTAATAGACAAGGCTCTTACAGTTATCACGTCATATGAAAATGCCGTATGTAACAGACATGGCAAACACTGCAAACCTATATGCACTATTGGTTGTATTGGAGCTAAAATAGGGCAAGAGTCCCTACTGCGTCATAGGGTGGCAATGATAAAGTGGCCTGAAGGCTGCTGTGTGCACTTATATTCAGTGACATATATACAGTATACACACAGAGAGAACTTCAACAAATTTATCAGTTTAAAAAAAAACCCAAAAACATATCACTTGGAGCATTGCCTACTACAAAGCTCAAACACAGCTCTACTTTGAATGAAGATCGCTATAGCAACAGTGGACAGGATGGCTTAAATATTCAATGTGTGTGGCTAAATATACTCAAGCTCTGCAGTCAGAGAAGCCGTCTGAGCCGAAAATACAGCAGGACGGTGATGTGACAGACAATACCGCACGTGACAGACAATACCTCACAACCCATCTGGGCACCGTCATTGTACATTTCATGATTAAGCAAGTGTTTGTGTCTTCAAACAAACAGCTGTCATTTAAACATTGATTATTTACATTGCATCTGAGAAAACTTGAAGGTACAAACACAACTTGGCTCCGGAAATGTTTGGATTTTGCCTCTGTATCCCAGCAAATGGAGTTGAAATGAACTGAGATCCAAGGGAAGTGCAGAGGCTTGGCTTTAATTCAAGAGACCTGATAAACTGTTACATTAATTGTTGAATAATTGCAGACTTTTTTAATGCTCAGACTCTTTTAAATGCAAGTGAAAAACTCAAAACCTATTTTGTGGACACCTATGGGGCTATTTCTTTATTTCATTAAGCAGATAAGAGATCTGAAGATGTCTTATCTGCAGTTGCAGTTGTCAATGCAATGTTTCAATGCAATGTACATGAAGTAAATGGAGACTAGGATGACTTATTCCTGTGCTTTTGTTGGTTCTGAGCAGTAGCTTGGACTGAGTCGAGCTAAGACTTGATGATACAACAAGATGAGTAACAAGATTTTTGTTGTCCAGTTTTAAAGTTTTGCCTAGTTACATAAACCCCCCCCCAGAGAACTGACTTCAAGGTGTTAATCACACAGGATCTTGACGTGCCAGCCATTCACAATAGGTCAAGTTCTTGTGCTCATAGTGAAAGAAAAAAGAAAAGAAAGAGAAACAAGCTCGCTGTTTGCACCACTTTGTTATAGTCTTTTCTTTAAATAAGCTCTAAAGCCCTAAATCCAACCGGCTCAAGCTGTCCAAACGCTCAACTTCACAATAGAGCAGAGTTCCGGGCCTTTCCATGGGCCCCACTTGTTTTCACAGTTTTGCTGACCCTGGAAAATACCCATCTGGCATTGGTCCTTCAGCTCTGCTTGCTCCCAAAGGACCATGAGGAGCACCACGCTCGGTAGCAACCACTGCACATGCGCTCACAGGAATGCGCGCATTGAGCACACAGGAGCAGAAGTAAACATGGGCATGCGCGTGGACGCACAGTATGTATGCCCACTAATCACACCAGGCACGTCACAGCTCGCTTTGTCTTGCCGAACTGATAAAAATAGTGACATCGCACACACAATCTACAAAATAATACAGAGTAAACCACTTTGGTATTTAAATGCGCCTGTGAACTGCACAGATTACATAACCAAAACCATTCTACCCCACCCATCCCTTTTTTACCCTGCATATGCACAGTGGCACTAACGCATGCATCACAGAATCCACCATACCCCTGATGAAAGACACGGCCCCTCAGCACCTCCTCACAGCAGCCCTCGAGGCAGCGACAGCCCTCGCTGGCCACCGTCACACACTCAAACACCACCATGTCCTCGTAGGCAGCTCCCAGTGATGAGCTGTTCCCCCAGTGGATCATCCCACAAACTGCACACTGCACTTCTTTTCTCTCTCCGTGCAAAAGAAAAGGTAGCTGGAGAAAAACATGGTAAGAGTGAGAGAGACAGAGAAAAAAAAATGGGAGGAGGAGGCTGGGTGATTTCCTTCAGCAGGCTTACAGCCACTGATCTTCCCCAGCCAGCTCTGATCTCCTAATAACCAGCTTACGTTGCCCTTAACACCACCTGCCAAAGAAGACGCATTGGTGGTCTGAGGTGCAACTCTCATCCTCCTAGGATTTTCCTTCTAAATAGAACGTGTTGATCCAAGCAGGGAAACTCATCATTATGCCGGCTCCGTGTCAGTCTGTCTGAATGCAGGCAGGTATGCAGGCAGTTGTTCCCAGAACTAACCTGCTTGTAGCCATGTAGGGAGCCACTCCGCAGCGCTCAGCCCCTTTCAATCAGCTTCATTCACGCAGCGGGAGCCTTAGATGAGGAACAGGAAGAAGGAGAGAGGAGGTGGATGAAGGGTGGGGGGGAGAGGAAAGAGGGATGAGGGATAAAGGGGAGGAGGGTGGATGATTTCCGGAGCATGCCAGGAGGATGAGAGGTAAAGAAGGAGGAAGCAGACGCAGCAGAGCGAGCTAAAGGGAACATATTTTGTTCCCAACAGATGGAGAGAAGCCACCGAAGCCAGGATATCAGACCTCGTTCTTCTCTTTCTATCATGCGCTCGCCTCTCCTTTGTCAGATACGGGCTGATAAGCTCCCGTTCTCTCTTAGCAACCTGCACTTTTCCGTTCCCCCTTTTTCTTCCTCTGCTCTCTCAGCCATTGGATCATCTGTCTGCTTATTGCCTCTCCTAGTATCCAAGCGAGGCTCTTCCTCTCGCGATCGCTGCTGCTGGGTCACAGGATTTCAGGGCTGCAGGCTGACAATAGATAGAAGAGACTGAAAGAGAATGTGCGAGCCAGGCTAGAGCGAGAGCGGGTGAGAGACAGAGACGGAGCTAATGAGGAAAGAGATGGCTTTCACTTTGCATTCCATCTCTGCCCAGCGCCGGTGCACTGAGCCTGCTTCTTCCTCAATTATTCATGTGTTTCATGAATCGGAGGGGCTGACATCACCGGCATTCAGGTCACTTTACACTGGAAGCTCCTTCGAAATCGCATAATGAGCCACCCATTTCTCAGTGGTAAACACATTTCATGTTTCACACCCACACACATGCACAAAGCCACAGTGTTTTTTTTCTAATACTAGAAGTAACCCAAATTCATATATTTCAAAAGAATCATAGCTGCTGATGCTCCCTGTATGTGTCCAACAAATATTTAGGATTAACCTGCGATTCATCTGTGGAACTGTCACTCCATAGCTCCTAAAGCATTCTGTGTTTCCACTTTATCTCATGGTCAAATGAATAAATAAAGATTAAAATAAGAAGCTGTATCATTGCTATCTATTTTAATGCAGATATACAAGCAGTTCACTTTGCATTGTAACACACGTGTGCGACGCCTGTCATTAGTCTTTCCTGCTGCAGTGGAGAGTGCTTCCTGAACTTGATCTCACCTCTGATTGTTTTGCATTTTAAAGCAAAGAGTGCAGCAATAATCAAACATGCCCCTGAATATAAAAGGCATCGCTGATTTAAACTTTACATGAACCTACAGTACTTTCCCCCGAAGCAGTGAAAACATTTTTACAGACAGTTACATTATACTTTAATGATGTTTCATTAATGCATGCTCAAGCTCTAATTACAGAATATAAAGGTGCATAGTTTTACAAATTTGGTATTTTATACATGGGCGTTTGAGTCATAAAGGTAAAAAAAAATAGAAAACACAAGATTACAAAAACAAATTGGCCTCTTATGGATTTCACATGGCACAGTAGGAGAAGTGGATGTGTAAATAACAAAATAAACCATCCCTAAATCCCATTAAACTGTTCACAGTGATGACTCATAGTCACACTAGTTCCATTTTCATACGGCCATTTTGCTACAGGGTGCCGCAGCATTCCTGTTTATTTCATGTGTTCATGTGTAGAAGGGCTCAGTCCTCTCCCTTCACCCAAGTCTGATGCTTCCAGGATCTCAGCTCCCAAACTAGTCACAGGTTTCATAGACGTCACGACCTGCTCGAAGTTTTAAAGCCTGTTTCTGTTATTTTTGTTGCATTTAGTTTTTATAGCAATGTTAAACTAATGTTGGTGCTTCCTACCTCTGCTTAGCATTAAATACTATCAATACTGGACTTTTCCAGTTTCTAGTTTTTTTTAAATGTGCATACAGTATAACTGTATTTACGCTGGTGGGTTTGGGATTAGCGAACCATATACCAATTAACCTAACCCCATTAACTGTGGGAGGAAGCCGGCCACGCAGCCAGGTGTTGGAATCGAATTCAGGACCTTCTTGGTGTGAGGCAACAGTGCGGACAATAATTACCTGGATTACATTATTTTAAATAAACTGAAAATGGAAAAAAATCTGAACACAAAATCACACAATCATTCACCTAATGAGGTACAACTGGTTTCTAATTATTATGGGTGAACCTGTTCCATGTGAAACCTAAAATGTTTGTTTATATTTACTACTTTATTAATTATTACTATGATTTACTTCTAACTGCACATTGTTGTGAGACTATAATAAGCTTGCAACAGCGGAAACCTGTCACATGTACATGCCAGGAAAAGTCATTTTAAGGTAATGAATTCACATTCACAGCCATTTACACATGCAGGCTATCGCAGTCAGTAATCACCTCTGTGTCTGTAAAAAGAAGCAAACTGAACCTTTAGCTGTGCTGCTGGAAAGACTTGACCCTGGGGCTGCAGCATTGCTGGCTGCCTCTGTGGGAGCGCTCAGCGGAGCTGTGCTGTGGAACAAAGGGAGCTGGTCCACTGAGCTGGACTACTGTGTGCCATGATAAGCCCGCCCAGACTCACACCAACAAGTGACCTACTTAGAGAACCTCTGTTCTCATTGTTGTTGAACCCGGGGGATACACAGATGGTCAAATTGACCACACACTCACAGACATGGTATGAAATGAACAGCCGTGTTTACGTAGCTGCTCCTTTGCAGCTACGTAATGATGATTGACAGGTTTAAAAAAACTATTCATTTGATTTCATACAGTTAATTTTGCTGATGATGTACGTAAAAGACACCACAAACGTTAGAGGCTCCTATGACTTTTGAGAGGAAGGCGTGCTGTTTACAGAGTTGTCATGACGACACCAATGTGACGATGCCTCGCTGGGTCGGAAATGTCTGTCAGCCTGACTGTGTCGGCCGTGCAGCTACCATGGCAGCCTGTCAAGCCATTCATGTGCACCGCTACTTGAAATGTTCCCAAGTCGAGGGAGAAGTAGAGAGCTGGAGGGTGGTGTGTTTGTGAGTCAGAAGGGGGGGGGGGGGGGTGTTCTGATGATGCAGTATTTAAACACGCTATTAGCAATCAAAAAATCCCAAGAGTTCAAGCTGATGATCGGTGTTTCCATTTGTTTTGTTTTTTTTTTTTTTTACCAAGTAAAGGAGACTGAAAGACTGACATAACACTTTCTGCATCAATGTACAGTGTGTCCCCACAGTAAAAAACTAAACAAAATGCGGGGCATTATATAGGTTACCTTTCCTAAAACTATTTAAATCTATTCCCACAAGCATGACTTTAGTCCCAGGCTTAATTATCCTCTCTGTGAGACAACCTAACATAGGCAGGCCTGTAACAATTTTTGGGTTCTTATTGAAGCTGTCACCTCTGGGTAAAGGAAGCTGTTTTAAACGCTGATATAATTAAACATGCCGAATTAAATTCCAAACCACAGCTTGATGAGGTAATTTGAGAACTCAAGGTGTCAGAGAGGGACAGGAAGGGACGGGAAAGTGGCAACCGGATTAGGCCCCTGTAGGACACTTTGTCCCAGTGGGACGTGGCACAGCCGCTGCCATCTGCAAGGGATACACAGGCGGAAGCAGGCTGGGTGACAAAGCTCTGGGCAGGAGGTAGGGCGAGGGAAACAAAGTGAAGTATTTTTAAAGTTTGAAAGTCAAATAAGTAAGTAGTGCTACTACTAATGTTTGAAATATGTAATTAAATATTTTGATGAGAAACACAGGAACACCCTGGTGTTCTCATGCTGTTATGTTGCACTTCTATCCTAAAGTTAAGCCGATACGAGCAATTGATTCATTTTACAGAAACAAAGATGATAATCAATGAATACCAGTTCTTCAAGCAACAGTTTCCAACACCCAGTAATCATATGATCTCGAATGTGATCTTTACATTGAAAAAAAATAAAAGGTTAATTCATACTGTTAGAACTTGATTTGTTAGACAAACGTCTTCTGTGTGTACATTTTCATCCTTTTCTGGGCTATAAGTGAACCACAAGTTCTTATTTACTGACAGTTAGTATTAAACAAAACCTTTTTTACACTAGTTCCCTAAAACCTGCTTGAATTTAACCTGGTGCATATGGACGCATACATTAATAACTACTCCACCTGACTGAGGTAATGCTGTAAAATACAGCATCTCCATTGTATCAATGTTAACTTTACTTCACTGGTCAATCTGGATATTTCATCTCTCTAATATATGCCAAACCTTTCAAGTCCTTCATGGTTACAAAGTTCTGCCCATGTCAGAGACATAAATATGCATCATCTCCACATTACTGCGGATTATGCATCTATAGCTACCACTGTTTGTGCCCTGAAGACTTTCATGACCCAGTCTAATAAAATATATAGTCTCTTTGTTTAGAGGGGCTTTGTGAGAGATGCATATGTAAAGGTATGTCTGTGAAGGTTCTCAGTCATCCAAGTCATCGTAGTCAAAGGGGCTTGCAAAGAAAAGCGTCTGGACTTCTTTAAGTTACTTGAAGACGTTTCACCTCTCATCCGAGAAGCTTCTTCAGTTCTAAGGTCAAATGGTGGAGAGTCCCAGATATAAACCTAGTGGGAGTATCCCCCCACAGAGGGACAAAAGGACCCCCTGAGCTTGCATATCTTTGCAAGCTCCTTTGAATATGTAAAGGTACTATTTTTAGGCTGGCGAAAGAGCAAAGTATATGTTATGTATGTGTATATGAACCAGTTTTCTGGTTCCTGAAATATTCATAGTCTACTGACTGTGGGACCTTTAAGATCGCAGAAATATATATAAAAATATATATATGAAAAAGTCTTTTAAAATGTTATTCCTTATTTATTCACATATAACCAAACTTCCTAGTCTTCCTACTTAGGTAAGCTGAACCCTGAACTGCTAATGTATGCATTATTCCTATATCCCTAAGTGCTGTTATGTAACCATCTCTGTGTTTTTCATTGACTTTGTGAATCAATAATTCTGGCTTCGTCAATCATATCCGCTCATACTGCAGACACAAAAAAAGCTTGCTGCATCGGATGCAGCCTGGGGAACAGTATAATCGGTGATGACAAATGGCTTGTGGCAAGGATGCACTAATAAAATAAGTAAACAGGGGGATGGGGGGACAAAAGAGAGAAAGGGAGATAATCAGCTGAGGCTGGACGGGAAAGCCTTCTGCAGTTTCTCTACACTGCGGAGCCCCCTGTAGTAAACCTGGGAGTTCACTGTGGCCTTGCCTGCTGGTGCAGTGGTCTATTTCTGACTCTGCAGCTGGGTCCAAGATGCTGCACCTATTCCTTACAAAATCTTGACTCTTGACGTTTCATACTTTTGTTTTCAATGCAGGGGGCTGATCACATCTGACACCTCTAATGGCTCTCGAGGACCAGCTGGACAATCAGCAGTTCACACAGAGGCACAGTCTTTTCCTTCTCTCTCTCTCTAACACCATGCATATACTGTGCTAAATTAAACGTTCTCTGTACAGAGGCCTGGGAGCTACAATTTTCAAGTCAGCCTAAAATAGCCCAGAGAGCTCAGCACTGGATATTAACTGCCCGAAACTTTGGATTCTATATATGCACATGAGGATCTAAAGCAGCTATGCAAATTCTTTGCTAGGTGTGAGTATCTAAATATCCCTGCTGTTTTGACTCTGTGTATGACAGCAGTGTATATGGACACAGCACATACATGTAGATGAGGTAGTGACAGAGCTCTGCTCCACAGCCGCAGAGGGGAATACAAATCGTGGATGGAACGACTCCTCAATGCCACTTGCTGCTTTAGCATGACGCGAAGCAGGGGAAGGGCATGCATTCGCCATCTACGATCAGTAATGTCATTATAGACAGAGGAGCTAAACAACTAACTAGACATGTTTGGGGCGAAGCAAAACACACGTTTCTGTATGCGAGTCTGCACACTCACAGTCTGTCCACCTATCCTGCAGCAACAACTGGCTCGTGCCACGTGCAGTGAGTAAGCTCCAGCTCTAGCCTGCTGTCAGTGCCTTGTTGCTACAGCTGCTGTTGGCTGTATGTGCACATCTGCGTGCGAGTAAGTGTGTGTGTGTGTGTTTGTGAGCAGATTTAAGTCAGGCCAAATGTCATACCAAGAGCAAACATCCATACACTGCGGACACCGTCAAATCCTGAGCAATCTCCCTCCTTCCCCCTTCCCTTTCTCACACACACAAACATGTGCGCACATATCCTGTCTCTCTTCTTCTTCCCTATTCCATGTCTTCTGATTAGTAAGTAATCAACAAACCCCACACTGGATTTCTTTAATACATTGATGAGCGCAGATATGTCCTCATCCCACTGAGATTAATAAGAACTGCATGTCCAGTGTCAGCTCCTGATTTATAACCTTAATAACAAAATGAAGTGATAGAGGTATGGAATGACCTGCAGGTCGCACTGTTTTGCCTACAAAGCAGATTGCTCCTCGAAGGATGGAGAATAGTGTCATAAATACTGACAGTAGTGAGTTTAGTGCTCAATCATCTCAGTGATAAATGTGAAACAGGCAACAGATCATAAAGACATCAATAGCATGTGCATGCATTTCTGCCCCATAAGAGCAGGACATGCATGCTAGCCAGCCAAACAGGGTCCTCTAAGGGTCCTGTGTGGATGCAAACAGGAGGACACATTGGCTGACACGAACATATATGCACTCAATATGATTTGTTTTATGAAGGCCTGAGAGGAAAAATTCAAAGCTGCTGTCTGCATCTCGAAATACCCGGGGGTTTATGTGATATGTCTGAAATGCATAGACAAAAAGGAGAGCAGAAAAGAGATGAAAAAGAGAAGAGACGCAAGAAAACAGAGATAATAAAAGAGAGACATTAGGAAAAAAGAAGAAGACGTCCTGCAGGAAAGAGGAGAAGTCCTCATGAAAGTGAGAAGGAAGGAAGGAAGGAAGGAAGGAAGTGGGACGCACGTTGCCGAAACTGCTCCCCCTCCAGTTTTTTTTCTTCCTGCAGTGTGCCGTAATTCGTCTCTAAAAATATCAAGCAAGAGGAGGAGGAGGAGCATAAACAAACACACGGGGAGGAGAGGATAAAAAGATGGACGATAGAAGAGTGCACGGGGAGCGCACAGTGCAGCAAGACAGGCTAGAAAAGAAAGTGAGAGTAGAATCACTTGCTGGTGCAGAATCTGTGTGTCTATGTGTGATAAGGAAGGAGCAGGAAAACAGGCAGGGGGGAAGGCGAGAGTGAAAGCCGCGGAGAGACCGAGAGAGCATGTGCATGCTCTTTTCCAGGCAGCCACGTGAGTGTCTCTCCTCAGCTGCTCCTTTCACACTGAGCCAGCCAGAGGGGAGCAGAGCAGGGTCGCTATAGTCACAGCGGGAAAAAGCACGCTACACCACACTGGCCCCACCGGATGCACACGCTCTGGTCACAGCTTACTGGTCCTGATCTAGCCCTCATTACATGCCAGTTTCTAGCGATTTACATAAGCGTGTAGAAATACACAGGTGTTAGACAGACGGATATGTGCTCGATTTAATAAGCACAGCTAAATAAACATCCATCAAGCCTCATTAAGAGAATGTCATCTTAGGATGACACGCGTCATTAAAGCCACAGAGGACAAAATACCAGAAAATAGCCCAGACATCTAGATGCTGGACTGGGTTGCGTTTTGCATTCATGACAGGCTCACGGCTATTTGGGGGAGGAAATAACGGTAACATTTCAAACACACACATTTGGAGTGCCACATCTCCTTGTCTTTTCTTACCAGGCGAGCTTGAAGCCTTTCATTAGTACAGCGAGGAGTGTCTGATATCCATAGCGTGTTGTGGGCACTGGGCTGCCCGTTCACACCGCCGCATGCTGACTGACAGCCTGCCAGTGCCTCACCTCCCATACACAGAGCAGGAGAGATGCACAGGGAGAAGAAGGGAAGAGAGACACGCACAGGCTGACGGATGGTCGGGAACCGAAGTCTGGATGGATGATCCTCTCGGCTTTCTCCAACCTCTCTGCTACATTCCTTCGCTCGGATCAAGATGCCGCAGTGCTGAGCACTTGTGCCAGAAATTCACACCTCCCTGGGGTTCCTCATTTTTCCCAAATGAGAAGGAGGTGACCTGCACTGCAACATTCGCAAAGCAAGCTGCAGCATGCAGCAGAAGCACAAGGGCTAGTGATTGCAAATAAAAGCCAACATGGCTAGTTGTTGCTCCTTTCTTTCAAGCCCCGGTCGGCTTTCAATCAGGCTCGCACACTGTCGCTTCAAGCTTCTGTTCGCTCACTCTAACTCTCTCCGCCTCAGCCTCTGCTGCGGATGAAAGCTGCACTTGCTGTGCTCACTATGAGCAGGCGCAGGATCTCCACCCTCCCTCCCCCTCCCTCCTGTTCTCTCTGTCCTTTTCCCTAGATGGCTCTCTTTCTCTATTTCTCTCCAAGATAAGCATAACTAGCCCAGCAGAGAGGGCTAGAGCAGGGTGGAAGGCTCCTGCCATAACATCCTCTTTGCATTTACCCCTGTGCTCAACTCCGACTATACAAGAACAGCATTATTTGAGGGAACCTGCTGCAATTCTTTCCTCTCGTACTCGTCTCCACCCCTGATCTGTGTCAGCGGCTAACCCTGTTAATCTCTTAATGCATTGAGTGTAGTGGGGTACTTGTGTTTATAGCTATGTGGCCTGCACACATGATGAATCAGATGGCCTTCATGGTAACTCAGTTTGCTTAGTTGGCTAGTAAGTGTTTTATAACTGCAGTAACTTGACTTTAAATCAAACTGCCCTAATAGGTGGGGGGATAGTTCTGGGTGCTGGGTTCATAAGTCTGTCAGCAATAACTGCCCAGTCAACAAATAATGGGAACTATCCAACCTAGCCAGTGAGTGTATTATGCTGTTATTCTAGTTTTCCAAAAGATTAGTAGTTTTATTTTTAAATACCCTGGAGAGAAGTGCAGTGTTTGACATTTATTATACCTACACGTGGCTTTTTTAGCAGCAGCTTCTGCTAAGCTAAAGCAACAAACCACTCGAAAAACTAGAGTATATTTTAGTTGTGGGAATTTATGATTATGATTCCATTTGCTCATTATTTTTCAGGCACTGGTGCGTGGTAGTAGTAAAAGCAAAAGCTTTTAATTAAATTACCAACAAACGGCGGGGACATTTTGAGGATATTTGAGAAAAAGGGCGATTGGTCCCCTTCAGAATCACATGTTATTATTTCCGCCCCGTTAGGCTTAGCCCATGAACATCATAACACTGAGCTCAGTGAGGTCAATCATTTTAATCTTAAACTATATCAGTGAGCAGCAGGTTGACGATCTATAAATGATAACTCAACTTTCTGAAGAAAATATCCAGAAATGTGGAGTGACAAATCTGTCTCGCTCATCTTTGAACTACAGTCTGTGCCTTGCAACCATTGAATGGCTGTAAAATATAGCAAAGGCCACTAATACAAAAAAAGACACATAAACGAATGGCTGAGTATTTCATGCTCTCAAGTTTGCGGTCCACTGAACACAGAAGTAGCTGCTTATCTCTTCCCTGGATCACTTGAGGCCACAGGGTTCAGAGAGCAGCTGATCATTCACTTTAACAGAAGCTGTCATCAAAAACGATGACTGACTTTAGCACCGACGCCGGGTGAAGGTGCAGCCCATTCTTCCTGTTTAATCTTCTCACACGAATTACACCTCATTAGGGGTGACTAATACCATAACAGATGCAACACACACATGCTCTAAAGATCTAGAATAACAATTCTAATAATTTCCTCAATTATTAATAAAGTATTCTGATTCTGATTCGAATGTAGACCTCTTATTTTACTGAAACATGTTTGTTTTGGAGAGATGTCTTTTTCTGTTGTTGTTTGAATACATTTGTTTTATTATCACAACCTATGGTTAAACTGTGTAAGCAGTTTTATTAAAGCACAGTTTAGTTATAATAAGTTATTATTGAACTCAGCCTGAGCCACTGACCTTCAATCACTCACTTTGATTTCTAAAATGTAGATGTTGCCACGTGAGTGAGCACATGCCTGACCAATAAATAAAACGATAGCACGCAGATAATACAGATAAACTTGAGTACTTCAGTCTGCGAATAACATTAATATGCTCCAGTCACAGCCAGTAGGCCAAAGTTAAAGGGAGTTCTAAGCCAACACCTCGCTACACACATAGAAAACTCCTGTGTTGCTATAATGCTGCATTAACGCCACAGAGATTTCTGATTAAAGTATGAGCTGTGGCAGCGGAGTATAACAACTCATCTATTTATGGCAATGCAATCATGCTCTGAACTGTAACAAATCAGAAGTTATATGTAGGAGACAGGGAATAACATCATAATCTACTCATATGTGAGTCTAGAACTTGTATCTCTATATCGAGTATTTGGGAACACATATTGATCACAAATAGGGTTAAATCAGTTAACCTTCACCGTCTCTGGATGGTGCTTGCTAACTGGTGGATTACTGTGAGTGTATATGGTTGCTAATGCACACATTAAGAAGTGCTGAATAACATAAGCATGCAAGATTTTTGAAAATCTATATTTTCTGCGGTTTTGTGGATGATACTGAGCCACTATACATTATTTTACAGTAGTCTGGCAAATAATTTCTAATGTCTATAATATGTCAGCAGCATAAATTCATCTTTGCACATTTGAGCATGTCTTATCTCAGAGGATTGCAAATTGTGCTCCATGACTAAAAGAGGGAATAGACAGCAGCTGCTCACTCTCAAAAGCCCCCCAGACCCCACTGTGATTACTTTTATCATGAAAAACTCTCACAGTGACAACGCTCAGTGAGTGCAACTTTCATCGCTTCACCAGGAGTGGGCAAGAGCAGACAGATGGACAGCTTCTTTCTCTACTGTTAGCCAGCATTTGCAGCTAATGTGAATGCAATAGGACTGTGGGGAAAGGGGCAAAAAGTGAGGAAAGGAAAAGAGGGAAGGAAGTGAGGTGAGAGCAGGTCTCCCAGGATGAAGCTGTGAGAGCTTGAACTTCATTCAAATAAAAAGACTCATCTCACACAGTGGCCATATGGTGCACACCTTATTTTAGACTGCTAAAAAAAACCCAGGGAACTAAATAAATAAATGAATAAAAATAATGAAAAAAATAATGATGTGAATATGTTCCATGTAAGATTAGTGGCGGTCATGATTTCTGGAAAATTCCAGGGAGTCTTTCACAGATTATGGAGTGAGATGTCACCTGCCAAGGCTTTCAGTCTTTAATGAAAGCAGAACCCAGCTATTGTAAAGCAACTGCAACACAGAGCATGCATTGTTCATTTCTGTCACTATCACCAGATGGGTCTCTGTGACATTTTACTAGTTCTGCTGCCTTTGTAAACTTCATTGATTTTTCTATATCACAGGTTTCTTCATGTGTATCTGTAGTTTGAATCTTGACAGGGCTTGAGCTCAGACACAGGAGACACGGGGTGCTGAAAGGACAGCTCCTCTGGTGAAGAGTCAAACAGTCAGTGACTGTTTGACTCTCACCGACGCCACCTGCTGGTCACTGAGTAGCTGAGTCTTCTGCAGAAAAATATTTGTTATGTTCAGATGAAGTGTTATTATAAAAGTATTCAATATGGGATCAGGAAAAATGACTTATTGTCAGGATAAACTCTAAAATAAACTTTAAATGTTAAATAAAAAAATGTGTTCAACATTTTCTTTTTTCACCCAAAGACATAAAATTTTATGTTTATTTACACTAATACAGTATTTTATTGAATAGGCGTTACGGATAGTAGGTCCTTGTAAGTCTGCAAAACACTGGTCATGTGATTTCTCAGCTTCTTTTTTAGCATTCCTTGAACCATAATCTGATCCAGAGATGTTTCATTTATATCTAAGAATAGCATTGGCAGATAATCTGCATTAATCCCTCTACACTGCCTTGTGGGATTGGATGGTGACTCACTCATTCTGCCCGCAAGGCATTTCTTACTCTGAAGCTGAGAATGGATTACTCTCGCACTGGTTTCTGTCAATATGGATGACCCTCCCACGTTCATCTTTACTCTGTGACCACAGAGGGAGAATTGGTGGTCACGTGACCAGCTGACAGTTTTGTTTATCGATTAACTGACCATGTTGGATAATCTGAGTTCCCAAGGTCACAGCGTGGGGGGAGAGAGCACACTTTTACAGCCCGCAAACACAGGCGTACATCGTATATGCACGTGGGTACACATCAACAATAGCATTTCTTTGTCTTTTTTCTTCTTCCTTCAAACAGCAAACTACAAACAGATACAAACATTAGATTTGGAATAAGATGAAAACCAAATCAGTGAAAAATATCAGAGATTAAAAAACGTCAGTATGTGAACTCAAACATTACTAAACCGTCATGATTATAACATGAAGAGGAATGAATAAAACCCTTAAAAGTCATATGAGCGATGTTGAGATGAGATGATGACACAGCGATACAAGCTTGACGTGCACGACTAACAGAAGCAACAGATAAGCCGGGGACACAGCCAACGTCTCCCAGTAAGAATAAGTCTGAACAGATGCAAACATCGGACAACAGCACACAACAAACATCAGCTCAGGATGGCTTAGTGAAATTTAATATTCTGTTGAAAACACACAAGCAGCACGCATCGCACCGAGGACAAAAGAGACAATATGCAGACGGCCAACACTGACATAAAAATAAAAGTAGTGTAAGGAAAGCCAGACTGATCCAATGGTAAAATATGTTTATGTTTAATGGCAAGAATCAAGCAACACTGCAAAGGGACAGTCGTCACGTTCAATATCAGGTTGACCCACAAAGTGATAAAGTAAAGTACAGATGGCCTTCTGCCTGCTTGGCACGTGTGCCATGAATAAAAGAACAAAGTACTGCACGTGCTGACATTAAAGCACTCTTTAAAAAAAAACCCAAAACCAGCCTTCCACTTCCTGTTTCTGCTGAAACAAGCAAGATGGAAATGGGTCGATGTTTCTTTTAAAACAAACCTGCAACGCACACATCCATAATTACTAAACAAAGAAGAGAAAAGGAGGATAACGGGATTTTGGGATTAAAAACCTAAACAACAACGTGGGTGTAGGCTTGAGGATTAGTAAGTAGACAACACACTATAAACAGTAACATGGTAGCTGGAGTCTGGTAGGTATGATCTAAATCTGGATTTTATCCATCATTTCATTTCAAATCATTTCACCGTTCTTCAGCAAAACACAGGGAAATTTAACACCAGTTTGAATATTTGATAAATAGCCCCAAACACATGGAAATAGCCTAGTTTGTAAGCTAACAGCTTTTAAATAATATGGGTAGACTAGTACAATTCTTTAGCTTCAGTAAAGCTTAATCGTGGTTTTGAGATATTGGCCTTCATTTACAAACATGTGCATGGAAACATTCCTACCCTGCACAAAAAAGTGTGCACGCAAAATTACCGTCAGGTTTCTTACACGTGCACACCAGCCTAGTTTGTTCTTACAACTTTGCACTTGTTAGTACATCAGATTCATTCTGAACCAACAGTGTTGTGCAAGCTACATATATGTGAAGCAGACTAGCAGAACTAAAACTATTGTGTCCAAAAAGGGAGTCAGAGAAGACAAAGGTTACAAAAGTGGTTCCATGGGAGTAATGAGAGTAAAAACAAAACAAAACAAAACAAATAAAACAAACAAATGAAAAAGCATGGCTCAGGCTAAAATAACAGAGGATCTGAGTATCTTTTAAAATTAAACAGATACTGTGGTAGTAAAAAAAAAAAGTGAGAAAACGAAAGGTAAGAAAAGACTAACAGACTGCAAGTAAAAGAAGAAAACAGGTGGAGGACAAAAGAGTGCGTGATCTGTCAGTTGGAGATGAGAAACTCCCTGCAATAGGGGAAAAGGAAAATCCAGTTTCTGCAGCTTCCCTGGGATAGTGCCAAGAAATTAGACTATTAGACAATAGACAATTTAACATAGGGTGGTGATCAGATAAGGAATACTGGAATAGATTTAAATTAAAAGATAAAAGTCTACATGTTTCCTTTTAGTGTTTGGTTTTCTGATATTCAGTGTCTTTTTTTTGTTGCTTTATTTAGTTGCAATTCTAAGCACTTTGTGGTTTATGGTCTTTTAGGCAGCATTGAAAAAATGACCAAAAGGCAACAACAATAACAAGAAAATACTAGTAGCAGAATTCCTGTTGAACACTTAATACTTTACATGTCTTAAGCCTGCCAGGCCTTCACTGGTCAGAGGGACATTTTTTGAGAAAATATGAACAAATTTTGGTCTGTACTTCTTGATTAACTTTTTATAAAATTGATCGATGGGAGCTCCACTCCCACTAACAGTGTGAATGGAGGACATCTGATGGTTCACTCAGTCATTCCCATCAGTAAAAATTATATATTTCCTCAGGTCATTACTGAGTGTGTTGCAAACATCTTCAAATTGCAAACTGACACCTTGTAAAATATTTAGGTAATATATTTACTACTAACTAAACTACTGTGCTTGGTCTTCAATCTCCTTCCCGCTGTAAGCTGCTAATGATGCTTAAAATGATTTTAGCAGCCACTGTGTGAGCTTTGCTCGTCTCCCATCCTGAGTACTTTAAGAAGATGCTTATGATAAACCTCAATGCTGTTTCATTTATTGGCAGCCTCACTCATAAAATTGTGGAACGTGATACTGATATTCAATCTTTTTGAAAAACCCCTGACTTACACTTTCTTTTTTCTTGTGTAGTTTATAAAAAAATATCTTATATCTCTTATGGATCTCTATATGTGTTTAGAACGGAGAAGTGCCTCCAACCTAAATTTTTCTTTTTAGGGATTATCTATCTATTAGGGGTGCAACAATACTCATATCGATATTGAACCATTCGATACAGTGCTTTCGGTTCGGTACCCATATGTATCAAACAATACAACATTTTTTATTTATTTTATCAACTTTTCTTCTGACGATGCTCTTTGTGTTGAGTGGTCAGTGGATCTGCGTTCGACTACTCTGCCTAGGCTGCACTGTCGAGTGCAGATCCACTGAGCGCAGCGCAAGCTAGCAAGACGGAAGCTAAGCTCGTTGCAACATGGCAAATTGAACCTCCACCCCCCTCATTCAGATCTGATTCAGATTATTTTGGTCTTCATGTGAAGCATGACCCTGATGGTAAGTGCGTCATGGACAAAAGTAAAACAGTATGTTGGATGTGCCACGCAATGCTCAATTTGTGGGAACTAGTGCGTTAGCGCAGTTAGCTTGTTAACGTGTTGACGCCGTCCAGCCCCATGCACGGGGCGATCCGTGGTAACTTCTTAACGGAGATTTGCCGCGTTATGGCATTAAAGTCATTTTAACGATATTAACGCTGACAGCACTAGTGGGAACACAACGAATATGACTGCACATTTACGCCGACATCATCCTAGTGCAAAGACAAGTGGAAGCAGACAAAAACAACAAGCACGCATGCTACAAACTTTACCCGAGTCATTTAGACAGCCATTAGCACATGATTCTCCTTATGGGGACCTGATATGTTTAATATGCTGCTGAGAGTATACCCCAGAAGAAGCGTATAGTATAGCTTTTATTTTAGAAAGAGCCATTTCTCTGTAAAAAACTCTCTTTTCCAAAGATGAGTGATTTCTCGATCAGATAGATTCATTTTTTCATTTTGTTGATTCAGCAACATTACATTTAAAAACTGTACTTTTGATTTAAAATATATATTTATAATTTTAATAAATGATAAATTAAAAAGGCATGAACATTTTTTGTATCGAAAAAATATCGAACCGTGTTACCAAAGTATCGAACTGAACCGAACTGTGAATTTTGTGTATCGTTGCACCCCTACTATCCATCCATCCATCCATCCATGGTACAGCTGACTAATGGATGGAGCAGAAAAAGCATTTTAGCTTGGAAACTTATGCTAACACATGATGTTATAATACACCTCTTGTCTGAAATGCAGCTACCTGGCAACTTTAAAGAGGCTTTTAATGAAGTGCATTGACCTTTGAAGGAATAAATTGCGTGAGAGGTCTGAAACACTTGACTTCACGAATCGTGACTCCTTGAGGTTCAAACAATTGAATTCACTAATCATGATGTCATTTAGTTACCAGCAGAAAAAAACAAAAAAGTGTAACGTCTACTCTCTAATGCACCACATCAGTGACTCATCACTTCCATGACCCTGAGCTCCTCAAATACACAGATGCGCCATTCAGAAAAATGATGTCATGACACAGATCGGGTTTCGCTGATCTCTCCAGATCTAGTCCACATCCAGTAGTGTATGGTATAGGTTTTAGCTGCTGCTGTAACACTGCATTGCTGACACTTTTGTCTAAGGACAGAAATGTCAAAGAGTTGTCTGGGGAAGCCGTGCTTTCCATTTACTGGAAAGTAACATTTCATTATATATACCCAAGATTAAAATGTTCCTTTTTTTATTATCAGTACTTGATTTGTTTTGGTATGAATATCAAAAACCTTCTCACTGTCACCAACATCTTTCTTTGTGTCTGTGTATGAAAAAGGTCCACATGACCTTGTCTTTAAGAAGTGAGAAATGCCGTGGTGTGGACACCAGCACAATCATTCAACATTGGAAACACTCTTCATGCTCTTGCTCAAGTCCTTGCTTGGGTTTAACTTAACTTGAAGTCTAGTGTCCAGCCTATGATGGCGTTCGGTCTACATTAGCGCGTTTATCAGTGGTATTTAAGTGCCAGTGACGTGCAAACACTCGTCCGCTCTGAAGCAAAAGCTTGAAGGCTGAGTGAGGGATGCTATTTTTATATGAAAGGACTCTGGCTATAGAGCAGTGGCGAGATAAGGTATTGGGTGAAGAGATATTGACTGACCCCTCCCCGACAACCCTCACTTCTAGTCAGTCAGGGCTGTTGCCACAGAGACGACCCTGCTACCATCAGAAGCAGCCCAAACTGCTGCTTCAGGGCCACATGTGGACCTTGGGTGCTTTCTTCACATAAACACGCAGATGTAGTCCGTGAAACAAAATGCTAAAGCCCACCTGAGCACACCCAAACACACACACATACACTGCGTACTACTCGTTGCTATGCCACTGTCGTCAACAAGGCATTCAACAACTACGTTTGAGCTATTTTGAGCCACACAACTGATCTGTGTCACTCATGGTGACAAAGCAACAAGGTCTCAATCTTGCATTGATGCACTCCTCTCAATTCTTTTTTCATCTTTCTTTTATTTACGCAACAAGCCTATTTTGTGGGTGAAAACTGGAAACAGTGGATTACATCAATACGGTCAAATTCAAGGGAGAGGGACAGAGTCCTCTAATGACTTAGTGTTATGAGGAATTTCTTCGCAAATGCTCCAGCTAACTTTCATAAAAATCAGCTTGGTCGTTAGAAACAAAAAACGTACGGTGTTATTCACAACATAATCTCCTGCTGGTAATAATCATGTGCAGGGAATTGATTCTGATGTACATGCTTTAAGCACTCGTGAAATTTTATTATAAACTGGATAAGAATGGGATACGGTGGTGCCAGGAAAGGACTCTCGAGAGAAAGTTAATCAAGAAGCAGAACTGGAACAAAGATATTCTGACATTTAGTCCTGAGTGAGTGACTCCCAAAACACTAGGAAATAAGATAGAAGATACTGCGCAATTATAGACAGGCTGAGTAAAACCTCGCTTCACTAATAAACTGATATTGTATAATCAGTGGTGTGTAACTTCTTTTTAATCTTTCCAGTTTGCCTACAGCCATGTCCTTGCAACGAGGCTTTTGGGTAGTTAGATTCTGGATGCAAGAACAAGCACAGTTTCACATAACTGGGTTGCGCTCTGAAAAGGACAATGCTGACCTCGTCTCGTTAAATGATGCAACAGCAGTTTTGCTCCTGGATCTTCCTCACTGTGAAATCTGAGGACCATAAGAGGCTGATGGAAGGCAGAAATGCATCTTGGGATTTAAGACATGTCAAAACAGTGCCCTCTCTTGGTGGACCTGAGCATGGCATTTTCAGAGGTAAGGTCTTTATGGTCTGAAAGTATTTTTTAATTAAAAACATGATATTATAGGCAAGTACATTTAGAGAATGAAGGACTGCATGATGTGCTAGAAAGTACTTTATATCCTTAAAGACATGACTCACACCCAAACTGCCACACAATATCACTGCTGTGTGTGTCTTTTGAGATACATCCTACCTTTGAGGTTTCCATATCAGTTTCTTCCACTTCTTTTGCTTGGCCTATCAGTAAAGGTAGAGAAGAGTAAATGAGAAGAATATTTATAATATGATCCTCTGGATGGTTGAACTAAATGCAACCTTTTATGTGTTGTGGTTTCTGTAGATGGGCAAGATGACCTTTTCACTAGTAACAAAGCAGATCTTGGTCTCAAGACAGCCAAGAAACTCACTCTCAGCTATTTCACTGTGGTTATTTGTGAGCACTTGGACTCAAATTTCAAGGCCTAACGGACTTAATATGTCCTGATATCAGCTGCTAAACATCCAATTTAGGGAATTTAAACATCAGGGAAAGGGGGGGATATAATTATTTGATCTCCTGCTGAATTTCTAATTTTTATGGTTTTTCATTTTAATGGAGACAGAACATCAACCAACCAGTCAGAAAAAGAACTCCATTACATAAAAGTTAGACATTAATTTTCATGTCATTGAGTGAAGTAAGTATTTGATGTCCTACAAGAAAGCTGGAATTCTGGCTTCCATTACAATCAATCAATCAATCAGTTACTCAACAACAGATGCTTCTGATCTCATCTACTGCAGCGGTCCCCAACCGTTTTTGTGCCACGGAATGTTTTAATGACCAAGACAAAAACTGTGGTATCTTGCAACTATAATAATAAATGCGAATTCACTGTGTAATTGTGTAACTTTATTAGCAGCATCCTCCTGAAAATGCGCCAACAACATTGAGAGTAACATCCTCCTCTCCTCCCCTCCTTTAATGCTCTCTGGTCGCTATGGTAACGCGTAAATATTTCTTTCAAAATAAGACACACAACTACAACACGGGAAAAGACCCAGGGCAACTGAGTTAACGATAAAAACCCTGAAAACCATAAATTTCACATCCGAGGGTTGACTCTCGCGGCCCGGTACCAAATGACTCACAGACCGGGGGTTGGGGACCGCTGATCTACTGTATTTAAGCACACCTGCTCACAAAATCAGTTTCTTCCATTCTCAGATTTTTCTGTCAAAGGACATCAGGGACAAGACTTTAGAACTGCACAAGAAGGTAGAATGGGCTACAAGACCATCAGCAAGAAGTGCTGTTTGGGAGATTATTCGGAAATGAAAAGAAATTGAATCTGGAGCTTCATGGAAGATCGTGCCTCGTAGGCTGAGTATAACCATGAGAAAAGTGGTGAATTAGCCCAAAACCACACAAGAAGAGCTTGTTAATAATCTAAAGGCAGTTGGGACTACAGTCACCAAGAACACTGGTAACACACTACGTAATGGACTGAAATCTTGCAGGTCCCCCTGCTTAAGAAAGCACATGTACAGCCCAGTGTTCAGTTTGACTGTAAACATCTAAATGATTCAGAGAAGGCTCGAAAGAAAGCGCAGAAATACTTATGTCACTCAATGACACGCAAATTAATTCATAACTTTTATGTGATGTATTTTTTTTCTGGATTTTTGGTTAATATTCTGTCTCTTTCCAATAAAATGAGCATACAAAAAAATTAGTGACTGCTCATTTATTTACATATACATTTTTAACTGCATTTAATAAATAAACCAATATATTACTGGGTAGTTTGCTAACTCAACTGCTGCCAGTGACTCAAGACAGTGTATTCATGAATTATGGTGATCAGAGGCTCTTAATCACTCCTTCATCTATGTAGCAAATACATAATACAAATGTATTATGCTGCAATACATTTGCCTCCTGAGTCAGGGCCATGGCTTCCCACTCTTTTTGCCCGTGACTGAGCTTCCCAGCAGCTTCCTTCAGCTGTGCAACACTTTGTACAGACCCAATGCCCGTCAGTGAGGTAATCAAATTTGATACTTTTTCACCAAGAGAAATTGATTAACTGGAGTAACACCAGCAGATACAGAATAGAGGTTCTTTAGCTAATGCTTCGGTATAATGCTGCTTACCTTGAGTCAAATAAATGCACAGTGTCAAATTCCTTCAAGCAGGTTTTGTGGTACTTTTTCAGAGGCGCGGGGCACAGGAAAAAGGAACCCCTTAGCAAGAATAATCAAGACTGACTTTGGAACAGCTAGAGGAAAAATCAATCACGCCTCTGATGGAGGAAGGCAATTTATTGAAGACAGATTACACCACTTGATTTATAAAACCTGAAAAGCAGGCTTCCAGTAAAAGCGGCTATGTAAGAAAAGCAAACTTCTGCAGAGAATTTAATCTGAGATCTTTGGAGTTTACATCTCTAAACAGCTAAACCCCTGGAGCTTGAGTTTCAGACACTCAACAGAGCAGAACTCAGCAGATCTGTTTTGTCAGTTTGAATGAAAACTGTAAACATTTAAATAGACAAAGCTTCAAAATGTCCCCCACCCTGGGCTCAATGAAGCCATTTTTTTGAGGGTGTCAACAAATAACTGGATAGATTATAGAATGTTATCAATAGACTACTCATGAATTATGTAATTGTTACTTTTATAATGATTTGAAACAACTGTGCTTCTGGCTCTCCATCTACAACATATACAGCATATCTGCAGAAAAAATGAATGCAATGTTGGTGTGCAGGGGCAGTGATATATTCATCAGTGGGACTGATTTGCTGATGAGTATAAGTGAATCACACAGTGAGTCAAAAGAGGCCCTGTGATTAGTCAGCACCAAGGTCCCACTGAATGCAAACACATGGCCCACCCAAACAGATACACTATGTTCTGTAAGTTGATGTGAAAACCTCAAACCTGGATGTACAGGGGTGACTGCAGTCTGTGCTGCCTGTCTGCTTATCCTTACCCACATACAATACTTGAGTGCCCCAGTTTACTATATTGAGATGTAATAAACCATAGATCCAATTCTCCTGCAAACCAATGCCTCAGTAATAAGACTGTATAGGTGGACTTAAAGAAATCATAACTGGATTGCGGTCAATAAAAGATCCAACTGTAGTCAGACCTGTCTTGAAAGTGATTCATGAAAGACAAAGACAGGTCTATACTTAGTTTTCATACCATTAGGCGGCATATGTGCATGGCATATCTCCTTGTGTAACTCTGCAGTGAGGCAGATGTCCACCCAGCATGAAAACAAGACCTTTCACGAAAGCAGTAAGCGGGTTTGCCAGTGACAGTTAGATTGTCTTTAGACAGGAGGACTTAATGAATCACCTTCAGTGTGACAACTGGTTCAAAATACAGGTTGGAGGGAAAAAAACCTTACTTATAAAGGTTTAGAGATGTTTTTAAAGAAGCTTTAAAAGAGCTCTAGAATTTCTTTTTAGGTCCGTTTTGCATGTCACTATCTTCAGCAGCTAAAAATGATATTTGAGCCTTACAGTCATTGCTAAAAGATTTGAATTTTCCTATACAGTGCATCAAACTATATCTCTAACCAAGGCCGAGATATCCAAACATATTAACTCACAGAACTCACATTTTAGGAGGAAAATATGAAAAGCCACACATTTTTAACTCTATTTCCAACGTATGAGCGGTTAGGAACAACAGTATCTCATAAGCTTTAGCGTTTTAATTTACAACTACATGTAATTGAAATTAATTATAATTTTGGTAGAACTTTGACCTTCGACAAGCTAATGTGATTCAATGGTTATTTATATATCATATATATAAGTAAAAAAACGTTCATGCCAAAGTATATGACAGGGAAGAAAAACGAAATGCATGTGCAACTGGTATGCAATTTAGTTTTCATAAAAATTCCTGAAATGTAATTTAAAAAAAAAAGATATTTGTGAATGTATATTAGTGGAGACACTTACATACTTACAGTGTGCATATTGCAAGCTTTCAACTATCCCAGCATATTAACAAATTGCAGCTTAGTTCATATCATAATATTTAACTGTTAACAAATTGCTTTTTAAAATTTGAATATTCTTAAAATACCATTTTGATACATATCATGTGACATGAAATGTGACTGAAAATATTTAACTGTAACAATGAATGAATCCAAAATAATGCTTAAAAAAAGACCTCTTTTTTCCCACTTCACTTGATCTTTAATGTTTATCTATTGGTGATTCATTTAGTAGCTAAGGGACAGTTATGTAAAGGTAGTGCAGTAATACCTGCCAGGAGTATTTATCACAGGGTGGTAACCTAAAACAGCCCTAGGACTGTCCTGCATCCCTGTCGACAGGCGAAGTATAGCTAACCAAATTGCCCTTAATGGATCTGGGCAGCAAAGATCACAGCCGAGATTTAGAAGCCGGCTGGAAAATCCTCTCTGCTGTGCGTGAGAGGCCGACTCTACAGGCACATTGTGATTTATTCTGCAAAACCCCTGTAGCCATTCATCAGTGTTAGGGAAAATGAAATGTGTTTATTAATCACTCTGACACTTTCTCCCAATTAAATATAAAGGATAAAGCTGACCAAAAGTTGTTGTTTAATGGCGATTTTAACCCAAGCCCCACCCTACAAAAAACATGGAAAACAGTGTAGTCACTGCAGCAGCACATTACAAAATCATATGAACTAAACTTATATTTATGAATCTACATGTATAACAATGTTTCATAATGCACGATGTCTAAAAATGCATAACCTTATATTAGTGTACAGCTGCAAGACATTCATAAAAATATTTAAATAATAAAGCAACTTAGAAGAACAAAAGAAGCTAAAGCAATTGACATTTAAAAACCTGCTTTGGACAGTTTTTCAGCAAAGGTCAAACAGAAAAGGGTACAACAGGGAAATAATGCCAGGGCCATCTTGGTCATGTGAATTGGTCAGTGAGGCTACATTAGCATACATTATTACTTAATTCTGTAGACAATAAATAGCTAAATGAGCACATCTGGATTAAGGAGAACATACGTAGGTAGCTATCAATGTATTTTATACACACACACACACACACACACACACACACATATATACACACATACATCTGTATAATAGATACAGTTAGTCAGCCCGTTTGACACTTCATAACACCTTTTTATGTTAACACATTTTATACTTTATACTAATGCTATAAACTATTTTACGGTTTAGGATTAAGAATAGAGGTTGTTGCACTTTAACTCCAGGGCTGAAAACATTCTGCAACTGCACACCGGTAACAGAAATGAGAGCTGACCTTATGTTTGTGCATGGTGAACAGGTAGACACCATCCTGGCCTCTCTCCTGGCTCTCATGGCCTCTCTTCCCTTGTTCCGTTGTCAAAGTGTCACTTATCCAACATGTTTTGTCATCGTCACCAAATGTCGAAATCCCCGTCGTCCTTATCTTTCAAGCAGCACATCCAGTGTCAGTCAAATGAGACATAATGTCTCCGATGCAAGCAAACCAAAGTGATACAGACACTTGTAAAGCTAAAATGCTGGTTCGGAAGCCGCAGGATGTCCAGGCTGACTAAATGCTTATATCTTGGCAGAAACTGAACCAGCTGCTCATTATTCCAGCTACTGTCAAATCACTGCCTTCCTTCCTATACATAACAATTATAATAATAATAATAATGAAAAAAGAAAACACACACTGAGCTTGTGTTTTCAGTCTAAGTGGCTCTCACAGTCGCTTTCTACTGTATCACCTCACATTTGCTTGCAGAGCCATGGATGAGCAGTTGTACGCGGGAGGATGGATCAAGGATGTGAGCGCACTGATTGGCTGCCTGGTCATGGTGTGTGTGTGTGGGTAGGTCCCTTTGGTAGGCTCCCTGCGAACGGTTATGCTCGACGAGGGTGGTCCTTCACCTCTTTTCCTCTTGTCGTTGCTTTATCAGCCCCCCATCCTGTTCTGCTTCCCTCCGTCTCCGTGTCTGCACTAAAAGCTGCAGTTACGCTTTCCTGTTCCTCAGCCACCGCATCACAGCATGCTTGTGAGGACGCCACATCAGTGCTTCAGTGAATGCATGCACACAGATACTGAATGAATATGGAGAAGAAACAGCAGCTGCGTCATGCATTCATTTCCTCTTTCTAGGCGTAATGGCTCTAGCAAGTGCTCACTGAAAATTTATTATATAAATAAATAAATAATTAAAAAACAACAAAAAAGTCTCCTCTGAGGTCACAGCCTGAGCTAGATGTGGAGTAAGGCAGGAATTAGCTGTAGGTGGTTCAACACTGGATGTTATAAACAAATATATTTTTTTTTGGTCCATAAAAAAAATGTAATGGTCATGAAATACCTGGTAAAAATTGCATCCATAGTTTTAGCTCATTTTTATTTATGTATTTATTGTTTTTAAATTAAAAATCTCATCATATGTTACGTGAATTCTTGCCTGTATAGTGAAAGTCACCCACAGCCAGACTAGTGTGTTTTCAAATATGTTGAATCTTTGCTTTTCTGGGCCCGTCTCACAAAGTAAAGGGCAAGATCAGATTATGCTGACCTCCATCACTGGAAGCTAATGTCTCTAACCACAGACATTGATCGATAATCCAGCATTTGAGAAGGCAGAAAAGCAATGCAGGCATTAGAGCAAAGGCAGAGAGGATAAGGCAGGACTGTTTGGAAGAATCTCAGAAGCATAAATATCACAGCTAATATAAGGGGTGTCCATTATTAGCCAACCAAATCTTAGTTCATGAGAAGCCTCTTTATGGACCACGTTTTTATTGGTAGTTGGCTGCAGTATAAAAACAACAACAACGCAACAAAGAAACACAACTAAAGTCGGTCAGTCATTCAGAGGCAAATGTTTTCATTTATATGGCTGGTGCCTGTGATTATTAGATTAGTTATTATCCAATGAGCTGGGCAGAACTCAAACAATGCTAATAATGTTAATGTATGTAGCATAAACCTAGCCAGCATGTATGGCAACGCGCTTTAACACAGGATAACGCAGACATTATCACATTTATAATAATTATAGGTTGTGCTCATTATTAGGCTTTTGTATTTCTTTCTCACTTTGCCATCAAAGGAAAAACAATGGAACTTTCCGAACCATTTTTCCAAATTTCCTGGAAAATGTATATGTAGATAATTGCTGAGTAACCCCATTATATTTTCCATGCAAAGAATGCATCAGAGCTTCTTTCTCCTCATCAAAACTGAAAGGTTTCTAATTACACTTGCATTACATTTTACCTAACCGAAGGGCTTTTTGCATGCATTATTTACAGGTGCTCCTATAAATAAGTATTGAATTTAAGCAGTCTGTCTCACTACTTAGGAAATACTGGAAGCCCTGTTACAAGGTCTACGGAGATAGATTTAGGTCCTGTTGGCTGTGGGATGGCCTCATGGATTGCTCTTTTCACACTGTACCCCACATAGGGATGGGTATCGTTTAGGTTTTATCCGATACCAGTACCAAACCAGTACTTTTGAAACGGTGTCGGTGCTTAAACGGTGCTCGAACCGGTGCTCGAACCGGTGCTTAAAGAATGGAGAACACAAAATTGGTCCAAAAACCTCTCATGTTCAGCTGTTTTTTTGTAAAAAGATAACAATGTTAGCCTTTCCTGCAGCTATAGGGCCAGTGTTGGGACTAACGCGTTATTAAGTAACGCGTTACAGTAACTACGTTATTATTGTGGTAATGAGCATGGTAACTAGTTATTATGCCAAAATCAGGAATGCGTTAGTCGTTACTGGGATTTAGATAGGGTCGTTACTCGTTACTTCGTGTGGTGGCTATCGCAGAGCTTCCACAGATTCAGTAACATTAGCAAGTGGTGGAGCAGCAGGTGGATGAGAGAAAGTGGACGCAGAAGGAAGAGAGACCCGAGGCGGCCGCCGGTCCGAGTGTGAACTGAACTTCAGGTAAGAAGTTATGACCTGCAGTCTCTCTGGGTCAGATATAAACCAAGTTTAGGTGGAGTTTATTTTCGTTATTCTGACTTTTTCCGTACTGCGTACTAGCTAGCATGACGGAGTTTCTATACAGCTGGGTGGGTGCTATGAAGTTAATGATGTTGAACTTTATTTTGTTCATAAGTTATTAGAGTTGCCAACCGTCCCGTCTGGTATTCAGAGAAAATATTACGCGTTTCTTATTGAGGTGAAAAGGAACAGTTTGTCCCGTAATTCAGCTACAATGAAAAAGACACAAAGCTGGAGTTATTCTGTGTCTTTGCTGCACAGCTGCCTCCTCTTCTTTCATTCTCCCCCTCACTCTCCTGTTTCTACTTCAATCATGAAAACTGATCAATGATCAGCGGATCGGCTCTCTTGCTTGTTTATCGCCCACTTTGCGCCAGAAAGAGGAAACCAGCCGATGTCGCGTTAAACAACAGCAGCACGTTTAAGCTTGATCAGCTGTTGTTAGAATTTATTTAATATTAATTTCTAGTATCAGCTGATGTTTGCTGGAGCCACAGCTCCAAAAAAGCTGCTAGTCATGATATCGGTTTGGTTATCTGGTGAGAGGGAAACATGAAGATGAAACCAGGAGACGTCCTTACTGAATCATCAGAGCTGAACAGGTGATGGAGAAACAGGTTTACCTTTTAGGTGACATGAATGAGTTGAAGGGAAGTTATGAACTGTTTCTGAGAGACAAATAACCCCAGGATCCTTATTTTTATGTAGCTGACAGCTGGTAACTGTGCAGGTGCGGATCTAGCAAAGTTTTGCCAGGGGGGCCAGGTAGAGCATTAACAGGGAGAGGGGGGCATTTTTAGCTTTTAAAAAATAATTATCGGAATCTTACAACAAACGATTGATAGATTGATGCATATATACCATCAAGACAGTGTACATCTCTGTCACAACAGCGTTTGTTTTCATTCAAAGGCTTTATGATTTTTCCTATAATGGCAGGCCAGTCTCCAGTCAAAATGCCCGGGCCAATTTTCTGTCCCAGCCCTGTATGCAGCTCATCTGCAGTCTGGTGTTACCTACATCTTCCTATTCAGAAGGCCGAATTTCCAAGTTCTGAGTACAATCAAAGCACCACGACTGCAGTTTTTGTGTTGGATGTAAAAGGCACACATGACGCTGTGATGTAGGCTAGAATCATGGCAGCAGTCAATGACGGTCCAGGCGTGGGATTTCTCTCGTGGAAATATGCACATTATCTTTTCCTTTCTATTGGTAGGTGGCACAGTGCACTTGTGGCAAGTAAGCAAGCTAGAAGACTGGCAAAGTTATGGAAGCAACACATTAACAAGAGAATTCTGAGTAAAACCAAAGTTACTTTCCCTAGTAACTAGTTACTTTGAAAGTAATGAGTAACTTGAAGTAACTGAGTTACTTTTGATAGAAGTAACTAGTAATGTAACTAAGTTACTATTTTAAAGTAACTTACCCAACACTGTATAGGGCATATATGGTATCACCCTTGGCTGGAAGCAGTGCTTAATCAATGGAAAAAACAAACTTTGTCCAAAAACCTCTCATGTTTAACTGTTTTCCACTTTTTCTTTGGTCATTTTAGCCTTTTTGGCCAGGGTGAAGAGAGTATCTGCCATCAAACAAGAAGACAGCCGCATGTAACTACGACGGTGTTTGCTAGTTCACCTTACATGCATTAATTTAATAACGTGGTTAGCCTACTCAACGTAAATTACACACGAACACCATTAAGCTACTCACCCAGAGAAGAACGGCTGCTGTTGCCGTCATCATTTCTGTTACACTGGCAGCTAGGGGCCAGGACTCTCCTCTTCGGGTTTTTGGGGGATGTTGCTAACTCCGGGTCCGATAACAGGCACCACACCCACAGTAGATGTGCTCAATGTGAGGTCTCATAGCAAGCTATCAAATACGGCGCATTTCTCGGCTTTTAACAAAATGCTATACGTCGCCAGGTGTTTCATCAGATTCGAGGAGTTACCTCCTTTGCACAGCATCAGCTTAAAGCACTTGTTGCAGGCTGCTGAGTTTGCATCTTTTGCCGTGAAGTACAGCCAGACTTTGACCGCTTTGCCTTGGGCATTTTTAATCTGTAGCTCTGCTCTAAAAGAACGTACGTACCTAGGCCCGCCTACTACGCTTGCAAAGGTAAAATGATTGGCTGGAATCCAAAGTGCATGACATCTCAGGGAAAAAAAAGCACCGAAATGTGCGCTGCTTTTCGGTCTGGTTACTACCCTTTATGTCAGAATCTGTGCCAGATACCGGTACCCATCCCTAACCCCACACATGCTTGATTGGATTTAGGGGGTTTGGCGACTGGGTCAACACCTTGAGCTCTTTGCTCAGAGTAGTTTCTGCTGTGTGGGGAAACACATTTCGCGGAGGGATGTCAGCTTCAGCAACATTAATAAAAATGCAAGGATTTAAGACTTCTCATCAAAACATTGCACTGTAATAGTACGATCAGCATTTTTTAATCCCCCCTCCTCCCTTATTTTTTTTAAATGTATGACTGGCGTTAGTACATCTTGTTTTTTAACAACTAATCTAACTAAAAATTTACTGCTATTGTTTAATTATATTCTATCATAACCATTCAGTTCTATGTTTTCCTCTCAATAGGCAGTTATCCACCTCTGTTGTTCTGCCATCCTACCCGAAGCAGAATGTATGAATCATTCTAAAAATGCAGAGGTGTTTAAGTGAAGATGGCAATCAAACAAAATGCAACAAAAGCAGCATCTCTTGGACTAATAGTTAACACTCACTATTACAAAATACACCCACTGTCATTCAGAAGGTTTGCCCACCATATACAACATGCAGCTGGGCCACCTGTGTATCCAAAACAAATTTCAGACATTCTCCGAGTCCCGTGTCCTCACAAATTCAACAAGCATTAACTAGGAAGAAAAGGAAAATCAACATCTAATTACCATCAATTTTCCCACAAAAGGCACGGCTCCTGGCTTGAAAGGCATTGCACTAAATGCCGAAGTACAGAGACTCCTAGTGGTTTAAACCTGGACTGGCCTGCTTGTCACCAAACTCGCATGACTGACCACTCAAAGCATACCAAAGCAGACACACGCATACCAGATTGCACACACAAAAACACAGAATAATAACAGTGTTCATTCAGCTCAGAAAATGTGCTGCACAAACATCATTTCTCCTGAATGATCGTTGCGAGCATCAAACACAGGCACACATCAAAAAGCAAAGCGCTTACATGGTTATGGCCTCATAACAAACTGCCAGTATCACTTTCTGCATAAAATAAAACATGCTCAACACCATGTCTGAAAGATAGTACAGTATATCTATTACTGAGTTGACTACACTCTGACTCAACATTGGAGAGCAGTCCTAAAGTCAGAAACGTAGAAACAGCAGCTTATATAATTTCCTGTCATGCTGCCGGTCAAAGACTTGCTTGTAGCCAATCACACTCACCTTTCCAGTGTACGCCTTGGACCTTTTTGCTTCAGGCCCAGCACAGTCTCTCTTGCACAGCCTTCACACCCCAAAGAGCAAAGTGTCTGTGCCCACAGTGTGAGTGCACAGTGCTGACCTGCCACCGGCTGGGTAGCTAAAGGACTACAATCTCCACAATAGTGCCCAACCTACAAAGCCCTGTTTGTGTCTAATGTTGTTTGTCCAATAAAAGATAACAATGGCATTCCATGGCTTGCAACTGTATTCACTGCTGGCCTTTCCAAATGTAAAGCGTATTCAGACACCTTGGTTGGTGGACAAAGGCGTGAATCTGTGTCACATGAGGGGTGGGTGGGGCCAGGGCAGATGGGGTGACAGTAAGGCTGGTCACGGTGCATAAGCTCACCAGCATACGATGCATGCCACCACCTCTACGGGGACGATGAGGAAGTAGACTCACCTGATTTTGTCCGCTGCACTGTCAGACCTGCACAGGGAAAAAAAGAACATTCAGTCATAGCGTACTGTAGACACGGCTTTTATCTAACAGCTGAAACACTCTGCATCATATTATGTGGTTGTGACATCAAAAAGACACTTTCTTTTTCTTCTAAATAACTATAACTCCTCACTTTAGAACAACTCATGTAAAGAATCTATTGCATTCATTATATATTCATATAGTTTTACAAACTCATTAACTATAATTTACCTGAGACGCATGAGGTGAGGCGCATGTCCACAACTTGTTAACAGAAGGATCTAATCAGCCAATCACTTGGAAGCAATTATATTTAGGGATGTAGGCACTGGTCAGATGCCAACGTTCAAACTGAGCATCAGGATGGGAAGAAATATGATTTGTGACTTTGAGTGTGGCATGGTGATGCCAAACAGAGTGGTCTCAGTATTTCAGAAACTGCGTCCCTACTGGGATTTTCCCGGAAAAGCGACTTTGAACTATCAGGAAAGCAACAGTAGCTCAAATAACCACCCAAACAAGAAAGGAATTAGAAGCAGGAATCACCAGACACTGAGGAGCCTTCCTATTCTACAGTAATAAAACCAGAATACAACCTGCTTGAAACCAAGTTGTCCCATTAAGTTGAGCTCATTGACAAAGACTCATTCAGACTGATGGCAGCATGTTGGCAATCTGTCTGCATTTACAAATTAAGTGCAATTATTTACAAACCTTCAACAATCAGAGAGTGACTGCAGTCAGTCCAAATCAGACTGCAACTGTTTGCAGAAAGGTTGCCTCCTATCAGGCGACCCGTGCAACCACCTTGCATTCAAAAATGGTATTGACTGTGCAAGACCCACAATCTCTGGGCAGCCACTGGCTGTGAATGTGAAAAAACTTATTCAGGATAATGATTTACTAATGTGTACAATTTGATATCATTATGTAAGAATGAAAACACACAGTGCATATTAATTCAATATTTGAGCATTTATAATCTAGTTATAGATATCTGGAGGAGGTGAGCTTCCCCAGTGTATGATTAAATAAAGTCTATCTCTGTCTGCTTGCTGCATTGTAGTGCTTCATATGGTGGTGGAAATATAGCTGCGGATATATTACTTAAACCTTCTGAGAAGGGAGGGGGTTTAAAGCTAAGTGTCACATGACAGCCTGGCAATTTCACTGGAGTTACATAAACGTATTCTCTATTCTGCAAATTGATCCTGTGATGGCATGTCTCACAATGCACAAATTTTCATTCACAACTCACAATCATGTGCTGCATCATCTTCACCGATGAGTCATATTACACTCACTTAGCAAAGTCACATTGTGATATTACATAACACTATCTGCAGTTAGTGGAGGAGTTGAGCAGAAGCGTCAGAGGCAACGAAACCAAAAACATGACAATGACAGGGAATGAGCAAACTTGTCTTCACGTTCTTCCCAAAAACCTCCACAGATGACCTGATAATCTGGCTGAGGCAGCTAAACGTTCACATACTGTGTTAGCCTGCTGCCACTTCACCAGAAAATGCAGCTGCGCACATCATACACCGAGCAAAAACTGCAGCACACCAGGAAGACAGACAAACGCAGAGAGAGCAAAAAACACAAGCGTGACTGGCATGGAGATGACGACACGGGCGAAGTTTGCGAGAAGGCAGCCGCCGGGCAGAAATCCAGCTGTTTTTACCTGCAGAGGAGACATGACATTCCGTGCCCTCTAAAGCCGGCTACAGAACGCTGCTCTCCCTGCAGCTGCTGCAGACAAACCTCACTAGCTATCACCAGTGCAGCAAAGAAAAGAGCTGCAAAAAATCCCATAGGTTTCACAGGTGCTGTTCCTGATTTGAGTAAGAGGAGACACTGAGCGAGGAGAGTGCACGGGAGGGAGAGCAGGACAGAGAGAAACAGTGGAGGTGTAGTGCACAGCTCTGGTAGACTGAGCTAAAAGCAAAGACAACTAAGTGGGTGGTTATTCAGAGGCTAGACGGAGGGGATTCTTGCAAATTTTCTCTTCAAGATGTCCTACTTTTGCATCATGCTTGACTGAATCTTAGCTCTGCACGTGAACAATATGAGCAGCAGTTCATTTGCTCTAAAGCAACAAACTATTTATTTTAAGCAGATTCTACTCTGTTTTTGGCACACCACATTAAATTATGAGCATGAAATTAGCCAGTTTAGAAGAATAATTATTGACACAGTCTTGTGTTATTTTACCTGCAGGCTGTCATTATCTGGTGTGATTTTAAGCACCACCCTTAGATTGAAAGACTTATAAATTTGGTGTGCAGGTTTTCTTATGCAAAAATCTGTTTAATTCTTGCACTGATCTAACAAAGTTCCTCTTCCTCATCTTTTTAAAAAATTATTATTTTAATATTTATAGCAGATGAACAGCTAAAGTTTGCTGTGCAGGGACAGAGACCACACTAGAGACTCTGCTTTTGCTTCCGGTACTCTGAGAATAGGAAAACTACATGTATTATCAAGGCTTCTCTACAGCTTTACTATCTGATTGTAAAAATTGCCATAAAAACTGGATATCACATCACAGGCCGAAACATGTATGACAAATAAAGACATGCACACACTTAAGCACCATATTCAGTTACTGATTTTACTTCTCAGTAGTGATGCTGTGACAACTGCAGCAAAGAGTGACAAAGAGCTAATCTCTCAACTCAAACTGAGCTCTGGGACGCAGAGCCTCTAATTGCTGTGGGAGAAGTTACATATGACCGCTACGACTGCGGCGTAGGCACCAGTAAAAGAACCTTCTCTGTCAGTTTGTAATTCTCATGAATGTCACATCAGAAGGAAAATCAGAGTGTGGCATTTACAAGTTTATGGATAGTTCAAAAGCTTCATTTGAATCCATTTTCACAGAACGAGGCCGATCGAAGAAAAAAATAATGTTTTTTTGAATGAGGCTTCAATTAGCATTTTTATGAAACTGATGAAATATCTAAATGTAAAGCCACAACCAATCCTTTTGCCTCACCATCACTACTAGCAAAAAAATAGACCTTGGACTGCCCTCTACTGGAGAATATATGCAATAACCAGAGACTGCATATGAAATGACCAAAAACACTGACTTCATTGTTCTTTCACTTTGAATGACTGTATCAGATAGACACACAAAACACAGTGTATGTGCCCTCACTGATGCTCACAGCATCACAATTCCTCTAATAATAAATTAAATTCTTACAGAGTGACCCTTGCAGTGTAGTACATAACTTCCTGGGTTTGACCTTCAAATCCCAGCTTCGACTTGGTTTGCTAACACATGTTAAAAGTCCTCTTGCTCTGCCACATAAAAAGTGTCTCATGCAAAGGCAAACGCGTGCAGCAGTTACACACTTGCTTACCTCTCCTCTCGGATCAATGGAGTCAAGAAGCGATTGCTTTCGTCTTCATGGCTACTCTGCAGGCTGCTTTGCTGACTGCTTTGCTGGCTGCTGCAAGAAAATCAGGGTGACAGTCAGTGTCACACAGTTCCAGCAAAAATGAAAAGATACAGAAGTTGCATCTAAAATGTATTTATTTTTGGCCTATTTCTCCCTAAAATAAACAAAAAAAGAAAAACACAACAAAAGCAAACATACATACAAATAAACCCTATGCGTGAACTTATATAAAAATAAATTTCATCTATTAGTTTCAACTCTCATACTGTCAGCATGTAAAGTATGTGTCAGCTACAGTTTTTGCATGCACATATCCCATGGTAACACTAGAGGGCGATATATGACATGGGCTATGCAAAGAAAAAAAAAAAGAGTTCTGCAGTTTTTTGGGGGGTTACAGATGTTTAAATATATATAGAGAGAAAATATTCATTCACAAAAATGGGGCTTGAACAGCTTAGGAGCCAGAGATCTTTTGAAGAGATTTAGGATCGTTTCTGCTACACCACAAATAATGCACAAGCTGCAGTTTATTTATCAGTTACTTTTTATTTAGTGTGACTAAACGTTTTATATAGTATATGACTAATACACTAGTAATAGAGAGCGTTTTTTCCCGAGCATTTATTTCCCTATTTTAAAATTCTGCAGTTATTCTCATCCACACTTTGACATTTAAGAATAAAGCCAGTCTGTTGGGGAAAAAGGTCTTCATTAATTCACACTCTTAAGTCTGCGGGATGCCTTGACCTATTTCCTAAAGCAGCTATGAGCTGTCCAAGCCTGGAGGAGATGCTGGAATGTATGAAAAATGCAGATTTTGGGAGCCTGAGATTATTTTGGGAAATTGTTGACGCACTTTGAAAATACTTGTCCGAGTTAATCAGTTATTTTAGTAATCTGTAATGTTCTTTTCGAATGTTTAAGTTCTTACTATTAATAATACACATGTATACACTGCTACTAATATAAATGAAAAGTAGTTAATAACATGTATCATGTAACAAAATGTAACAAAAAAAAAAAAACAGCGAAAACAATAAACAAGCTAAAATTAGCTTTATCTGATCATCTGCTGCTTTTCTGGTACAAAAACTTGACTCCTGACAGCAGATGTCACTCAAAAGATAAATTTTTGCAATTTCATATCATTTTGCCGGGTTCCTATCTTCCCTCCTGCTTCCTCCACTGCAACTACAGAGTGTCTGCAAGTTGTTCACTCAAGGCTAAGACATACTGTATGCACTCTAATCAGATGTATTTATTCTGGTGTATGTATCTCTCTCCTTCAGAGCATGCTCATTCTAAATGACAAGAACAGAATGTAGACATGGAGTCAATCCAGACTGAATTATTCATTGCTCGTACACAACTAGTACAATACCCCCGACACTATTCATTATACTTTCTTAATTTTTCCTTTTTAAACCAACACATTAAAAGGTACAACGAAATCAAGGACAACAAAGCTACATAATCCAAACTTCGATCACGTATGATCCATGTTTATAATTTATATTGTATCTCCTCATCTTTAAATATTAAGCAGTAACTGGTTTACAGTTCGCAGGATACATATTTTCTTTATTTATTTAGTAAATAACAGTTTAAAAAAAAATGAAAGGGAAAATGAACTTTGCAAATGTGTGGCTTTGATGGTTAGTACTTAATAACAGCCCATCGGTTTATAAACACTTTTTATACAGTGGGGCAAAAAAGTATTTAGTCAGCCACCGATTGTGCAAGTTCCCCCACTTAAAATGATGACAGAGGTCAGTAATTTGCACCAGAGGTACACTTCAACTGTGAGAGACAGAATGTGAAAAAAAAAAATCCATGAATTCACATGGTAGGATTTGTAAAGAATTTATTCGTAAATCAGGGTGGAAAATAAGTATTTGGTCAATAACAAAAATACAACTCAATACTTTGTAACATAACCTTTGTTGGCAATAACAGAGGTCAAACGTTTACTATAGGTCTTTACCAGGTTTGCACACACAGTAGCTGGTATTTTGGCCCATTCCTCCATGCAGATCTTCTCAAGAGCAGTGATGTTTTGGGGCTGTCGCCGAGCAACACGGACTTTCAACTCCCGCCACAGATTTTCTATGGGGTTGAGGTCTGGAGACTGGCTAGGCCACTCCAGGACTTTCAAATGCTTCTTACGGAGCCACTCCTTTGTTGCCCGGGCGGTGTGTTTTGGATCATTGTCATGTTGGAAGACCCAGCCTCGTTTCATCTTCAAAGTTCTCACTGATGGAAGGAGGTTTTGGCTCAAAATCTCACGATACTTGGCCCCATTCATTCTGTCCTTAACACGGATCAGTCGTCCTGTCCCCTTGGCAGAAAAACAGCCCCATAGCATGATGTTTCCACCCCCATGCTTCACAGTAGGTATGGTGTTCTTGGGATGCAACTCAGTATTCTTCTTCCTCCAAACACGACGAGTTGAGTTTATACCAAAAAGTTCTACTTTGGTTTCATCTGACCACATGACATTCTCCCAATCCTCTGCTGTATCATCCATGTGCTCTCTGGCAAACTTCAGACGGGCCTGGACATGCACTGGCTTCAGCAGCGGAACACGTCTGGCACTGCGGGATTTGATTCCCTGCCGTTGTAGTGTGTTACTGATGGTGACCTTTGTTACTTTGGTCCCAGCTCTCTGCAGGTCATTCACCAGGTCCCCCCGTGTGGTTCTGGGATCTTTGCTCACCATTCTCATGATCATTTTGACCCCACGGGATGAGATCTTGCGTGGAGCCCCAGATCGAGGGAGATTATCAGTGGTCTTGTATGTCTTCCATTTTCTGATGATTGCTCCCACAGTTGATTTTTTCACACCAAGCTGCTTGCCTATTGTAGATTCACTCTTCCCAGTCTGGTGCAGGTCTACAATTCTTTTCCTGGTGTCCTTCGAAAGCTCTTTGGTCTTGGCCATGGCGGAGTTTGGAGTCTGACTGGTTGAGGCTGTGGACAGGTGTCTTTTATACAGATGATGAGGTCAAACAGGTGCCATTCATACAGGTAACGAGTGGGGGACAGAAAAGCTTCTTACAGAAGACGTTACAGGTCTGTGAGAGCCAGGGAATTTCCTTGTTTGAGGTGACCAAATACTTATTTTCCACCCTGATTTACGAATAAATTCTTTACAAATCCTACCATGTGAATTCATGGATTTTTTTTTCACATTCTGTCTCTCACAGTTGAAGTGTACCTCTGGTGCAAATTACTGACCTCTGTCATCATTTTAAGTGGGGGAACTTGCACAATCGGTGGCTGACTAAATACTTTTTTGCCCCACTGTAGCTGCTACATTCTTTCAGTTCTTGTCTGGTGGGATTTTAACCTACACCTCCAGAATAAAGCTTCTAGTTCTGTGACCTCCTTCAGCTTTATTTTTCCGATGCTAAGCTTGGGAACTCTGACAAAACCTTGGTTTGCACCTCTTACGTTGTCCAATTTTGAAACCCTCCTCTTTTTCAGCTTCTAGCGCTGTTGCTCATTCAGGCCAAAAAGTTTAATTTAATTTCATCAGTGCCCAGGACTTAACTCCAAAGACTCCAGGCTTTTCTTTCCTTTTAAATTAATTTGCAAATATTTCACTTGGCAGTAAGGAGATTTTTCAGTTCATATTTGTGTAGGTGTCACAGCACAGACCAGAATGTGCATTACTATTCCAGTCTAATGCAGTCAAACACTTAGAGAGGATTTGCCTTTCTATCAATCCTGCTTCACATGTACAAAGAGTGCTCTCTCAAAGTAAATCTTTACCTTCCAGAAGTCAACTTGTCCTCCAGTGTTCTTGTTAACTATGATTTTAAGTCACTGTGAACTGTGGAACTGTCTACCTGACAAAACTTTGCCATCTTCTTCCCGCTGCTTAATGAGAAGCAATTATTTAAATTTCCAGACCTTGTTAAGTCACCGGCTCCCCTGTGCTCCAGATGGACACACAGTGCCTTCACACTGGAAGCAGCAGGGGAAATAAAGATGGACGATTCTCAACAATGAAACTTCTCTGTTCACAATCCAAGCATGTGACTATAGATGCTATGCAGTTATTTAGATGTTCCCCAAGTCAGAGGGTTTGTATAGCTTTGAAATGTGCATCACCCAGACTTCCCTATGAACAAGTCATAACCCTAATAAAGACTTTGCAAACATTATATGAGAGCTCAGACCACTTAGGCTGCTGATGATTTTTTTCTTTTTCTACTCTAAAACCATGAAAAAAAATCTTCTCTTGCTTAAAACGTTAAATTTTATGTCTTTTGAAGACGATTTGAACCTTTATGCTAAAACTACAGACATTACGACAAATGTTGACTATGGTTGACCAAACTAACCACTTTAAACCTTAAAGTAGAAGAATTCACCTTGTTTTGACATGTAATCAGAAGCACTGCTCTTTAACTCAGAAAGTTCTATTGTTCACATAATGACACAAAAATACCAACATTGTTTCTACGACTGCAATGAAACTACCTGAAGAACAGCAGAGTTCTGGAAATCTCTTCAAACCTCAGTTTTTTTCTGTTGAGCAGCTGAAATATTTATGTTTAGACTAGGGCTGCCACAATTAGTCAACTAGTCACGATTACATCGACTATTAAAATCGTCGACGACAAATTTAATAGTCGACGCTTCGTTTGAAGCTTTGTAAGATCCCAAAAGACGCAGGAATAAGTAGTAGGATTTAAGAGTATAATAACGGACTGAAACAGAAGATGGCAGCACTGCATGTACAAGGATGCCAGCTGCCGTTAAACCCCGAAGAAGAAGAAGCTGTGTCCCAGAATTCATAGCGCAGCCCAGCTCAGTTTCCAACAATGGCGGCAGCTAGTTAGTTTTAATATTACTCTTATTATTCTTTCTGGGTCACAAAATAAAGTTTAACATATTTTCAGGCGAGAATGTAGCTGTGTAAACTTCAAATATCTGCTCTGTTTATCAAGACACAACATACTTTCAAAAGCTCTCCGACGTTTTCGGAGACGTCTGTTACCCACTAGCTCGATAGCTAGCTGGGGGCACAGCTAACTAGAGCCCGTGAGAACACCGGACTCCCGGCTAATTGTTTTCAAACCCACCACTGTCTTTCGCTACTCAGGTTAAACATGATATATAAGTCACTTAGATAACTTAAAAATGTTATTGTTTGGCTTTTTTTAGTATTTTATTTGTTCCTGAGTAAATCGGTTTGGCGGAGATTAAAGTTATAGTTTTTACACATCTGAATAAACGTCAAGCAGACAACTGATTATCAGAAGTGTGAGATGCTCGAGAATATACTCCGGTTTCCTGTTATATTTTAGATAGCAAGGAGTTTATTAAACTTCACCGAAACAATCTGCAAATTTCATTAAAATTTAATAAACTAACATTTTGTCTTTATTTTTAGTTAGCACATACCTTAAACACTTAAAGCTGTAAGCTAATGATAGTTATATGAGAGCAGATGCGTGCTGGTGCAATAAACTGTACGTTTTACGTCCAATGGATTTGATTAGTCGACTAATCGCAAAAATAATCGGTGACTAGTCGACTATCAAAATAATCGTTTGTGGCAGCCCTAGTTTAGACCAAGTAGGGGTCAAACTAGGTAAAAATGTTCTACCACTTTCTGGAAATTGTTCTGCTCTTATCAAGCAGCAGCTTCCACTGTGTCTGTAAGCTCCCTCTGTTCTTTGAAACACTATCTTAGACACGC
Source organism: Neolamprologus multifasciatus (assembly GCF_963576455.1). Lineage (NCBI taxonomy): Eukaryota > Metazoa > Chordata > Actinopteri > Cichliformes > Cichlidae > Neolamprologus > Neolamprologus multifasciatus. The sequence continues at coordinate 25,577,165 of NC_140452.1, read as the reverse complement.
AGAGATACACATAGGTCCACATGCACACACAGTGTGCACACCGAATGTGTCAGACCACAAGATGAGAAAAACATCAGAATGACAAGATTAAGATGAAACGGGATAACATGTCAATACTGCGACAAGGGATAAGTAAAAACACTCAGGCTGCACAAAGAATGCGTTGCTAAGGCTTTACTTAGAGAGGATTAAAATCAATAACACTTAAATGATTTCATGATTTTGCATTCATCACAAAAGATTTAAACATTTAAAGCAGTTTGATGAGAGGAAAACCGATTGGCCTTCCATGTCAGTGATGAAAAGCTAAAGTTGTATAACAAAGAATTAATTATTTAAAGAATTTTAAAACTGCAGTCAGAGTCAAATAAATCAATTGTATTCTACACCTGTTAATTCTTTAGAAATGTAAAAGGCATCATGGCAGAGCTGATTTACTACAGGAAGCGTAAAACGTCTTAATTTCATCCTAGTGAAATACTTCTGAGTGTTTCCATGAGGAGAAAACCGAGTTAACTTTCACACTGCAACACATCTCACTATCTGTAAAGGACCTGCCAGAGTTGTATATTAACTGAGGATTAGAAGCAGGTTTCACGTCACAAAGCTTTTGCACACATTGTTGAGTGCACAACATTTCTACTGCTGATTTTATGTCACATTTACAAACTAAAAATAAGTACTGACAGGTATATGTAAATATAATATATATAATATATAAGAGTGCTTAAGTATAAATTTCTCATTACATCTCAAAAAATGTTTCTAAATACCTACGATTATATATAATATAATGTAATATAATATTTCTAAAGCCTTTCAGAAGAGAAGATCAAGATAACCAAGGTAACAGCACCAGATCCCTTTATAAATCTACAAAGATGTGGTTAAATATAAAAGCTCTGCTGCGTTTGTATATTAACTGGGAAATTAAAGCAGGCTTCAAGTCACAAAACCAATGTAGGCATTTTAAAAAGCACAAGTTTAATAGGTTTTATTTCAGCTGCTGCTTTTGTGCCGTGCCCATGTCACTCAAAAAACAACTACTAAGCTAAAAGCCTTTTAAAAAGAAAGAATGATGTGATGTGTGTTATACCCTTCATATTTCATTAACTTCTTATCTTAATTTTAGAACCTCCAGAATGCAATAGCATGAGGTTAAACTATATCCAATTTAAATGAACTGAACAGCGAACCCCTAACTACAGTATTCATGAATGACAGCTTATTTATTATTTTTTTAGGTTCCACAATCTAGAGTTACTATTTGTTTGTTTGTATAAAAAGACTCCAAAATAAGAGGAAAACAAATTGCATTGGAAATCGGAGGTCACAGTGGTGGTTCAAGCTGCATGCTGACAAAAGCTGCCTAAAATAACACAATAACAATTTATTTCATTCATACGTTTTTCGTAGTGAGCCATCAGATATTGTAGTAGATATTTATAAGAATGTTAACAGTATGGAGGAAAAGTCAGGGAATGTTACAGATTGATGATGAATTAAGGGAAAAAACAGTATGACCGACTCTGACAGTGAAGGTTCCAGGAACTTACAGTTTTAGGGACATTTTACGGGCATGGTTTGGAGCCACTTTACAGGAAAGGGTCACTGCAAATGAATACAAAGCACTTATGAGTGATGAGTGAAAAAATTTGTATGCTCATGGGAATGTTTTCTCCGGGAAGAAAGATGCCCCACTCGTAAGGCATGAGGGTTTACTAATGAGAAAAAAAAATTATGTAAAAGACATTCTGTGCCATTTGTAATTTCTCTCTGATGCATCTATCGTGTGATGAATAAGGTAGGTAGAGTCGAAAAGCTACTGATATAAGAACCAGTTCATTTACCAATTAGTAGTATTGACTGATTATTTGCAGACAAACATGAAAAACTACAGGCAACCACGGGAATCTGCTAGCAACCAAAGCAACTAAACTCACTGGGAGGTTTTTGGTGCATCAACTTCTTTGCAACCCTTTTCACCCAGCAACAGCCAGAAACTACTGGGAACTGCTGTCAACCAGTCGTGATATACGCATTTGTATCTAGCAACCATGTGGTTGATTCACATCCAACATGGCGGACAGCTGTAGAGCAATACGCATGTGACGTCATGTGAGACCACTCAGTAGAAGAATGTGGGAAAACAGCTTTCAGTCGAAACAAAGGTTTCGATACATCGGAGGTTGTATTAAATATCAACTCTGCGAGAGAACATTGTGAAACAGAACAAACTGTCTCGGACGTTTACGCACTTCTTGTTCTGCTTCAGCAATAATTAAGTAACGACAAATATTAACATCTGAATTATTTATATCACTCTCACACAGTTTTAAACCATGGTATATTTTTTTCTTTTACATAATAGATTCAATTGTACCAGGCAGCACACTGAGAAGCCATGTCAGCTTTATGCCACAGTACATTATTAAGCTGAGGAACGCTTCTTACATTACACCTTCAGGAAGAAGTAGAGATTTTCTCAAGAACTGCTCGATAATGACCGTACTTCACACTCAAGGATGCTGCGGCAGTTATGCACCTCTGGAGAGTGCCTTCAATTCAGAGAAAGATAGCACATTTATGGAAGGAAGAATGAAACTATTCCTGTCTGCTGTTAGCAGTGATAAGTGGCCTCCAAAAAAATACAGTAAAGACAGAACCACAACGAGAAGAGAAATTATCAGAGCTTTTCCTTCTAGCTTGTCATGGTTTGGGAGGAGAAAATATTATTTTTCAACTAGACTAACCAAAATGCATTTGTATTCCTAGGCCAACCAGACAGGTTACAGTTTAGATTCAGGTCAGGCCAGACTTATATGAGCAGTGAAGACAATAAAGATGTCTAACTGATAACTAAAGGTAAATGCCACCAGTTCTGTGTCTCATTAAACCACAGTCACAATCTCGCCTTCTTTTTTTCTGAGTTATAGCTGTGAATACCAGTGAAAAAAAGTAAAACATTAACATGCCAAAGTAAATATGTCTGTGAAGGTTCTCAGTCATCCAGGTCAGGTACTCTAAGGAGCTTGGAAAGAAAAGCATCTGGACTTCTTTAAGTTTCCTTGAAGATGTTTTACCTCTCATCCGAAAGCTTCAGAGCGACAGGTGGAGCCCTATCACTAACCCCTATTGATATTGATACTCTACCTAATTACACGAGCCAAGGTGTGAAAACGGGTGTAGGTCACAATCAGCCACGGTTTCGGGTGAACCCATTGTCAAAGGTTAATCTTTGACCTTTTGGATATTAAATGTCATCACATTACCAAATTATTCTATTGCATATAGTTCTGTGGAATTTGAGAAGAAGATGAGAAGTAACAAAGTACAAATACTGTTACTGTACTTTGCTAGAATTTTCAGGTATCTGTACTTTACTTGAGTATTTATTTTTCTTACTTTAACTTGTAACTTTCGTTCTCTACATTTTAATACAAGTATCTGTATTTTCTACTCTTTAAATTTTCAAAACAGCGGTGTTACTTTAGGTTTAACACATTTTGGGGATATTTTTATTTAACAACAACACCTGAAAGACAAGAGATCTTATTTGTGTAGCCATTGCCAGGACTTATCATACACAGAAAAATGAAAAGCATAATTTATACATCACTTATAGGCCTATACTTAGAGGTTAAAGTGGACGGGGAAAATCAGAACAGAGTGTTTGGTGTAGATGCCCATTAATTGTGGTTGCGGTACTTCAGCATCTAGCTAGTGTTATGGAAGAGGAGCGAGCATAAAGGGAGTAAGGTGCTTTAAGTGGCGGGTCATTTCAAATGCAACATTTCTATGAGCTCAACAAATATCAGCAAACGCAAACTGCTTGTGTGCAGTTTGTCACACAGTGTGTCTGCAAGCTGTGTTTCTCAGGGAGAGCAATGATGGCACTCACAGATGCAGAAAGATGTAAGAAAAACAGGCCAGAAAGGGGAAACTACAGAGGTATATATCTAAAAAGTAAGAACTGCTCAGTTGCATTTGATAAATTGGAAATTTAAAGCTGCATTAAAGGTGCATTTTTTGCTTTTATTTGATAGTGGAACAATGAAGGCAGACACGAAAGTGAAGAGAGAGAGAAGGGGAAGTTATGATGCAAAGGGCCGTGGGTCAGACTCAAACCCCGCCTGCTGCACTCCAACCATGTGGCATATGGTCACCTGCTCACCCACTGAGCAAATCTGGCACAATGTCCTCATTTTTAAAATCAAGTATTGGATCTGTATATGATGTGAAGCTATGTTTTTTCACAGACTCTGTTATTATTAAAATACTGCTGTTTAGTGCAGGATAAACAGGTTAGTTTGTGATGGATTTTAAAGTAAAGAACAATGTTGGTTGGTGTTCAGCAGCTGAAGTTGATCTGTAACACTGAACAATACTTTATAAGGAATTCTATGAAGTCATTACTGTTCCCACTTCAGGAACACTGAGGCATTTAACGCTTACCATAAATCATAAATGTTGAGGTTTCCTGTTTAACTATTAGCAATTATCTTATAGCCACATTAGCCATCTGTTATTATTAAGCTAGTACCTATGGAGAACAATAAAGCAGTAACATTAATGTGGAAGCAAATATTATCAGCCCTGCTTGTCTGTAACATGACAAGCATGTTGGGAATCGCATCTGTAACTGGTCGCCGGTTCGATCCCTGGGCTCTCTTTCCTGGTTGTTGTGTCCTTGGGCAAGACACTTTACCCTACCGCCTACTGGTGTTGGCCAGAGGGGCCGATGGCGCGATATGGCAGCCTCGCTTCTGTCAGTCTGCCCCAGGGCAGCTGTGGCTACAACTGTAGCTTCCCTCCACCAGTGTATGAATGTGAGAGTGAATGAATAGTGGTATTGTAAAGCGCTTTGGGTGCCTTGAAAAGCGCTATATAAATCCAATCCATTATTATTATTAACATTAATAGACAATGTTAATTTAACAGGATAAAACAATTGTTTGTGTCTAAAAAAGGGATATAAAAAAAGGAAAAGTTTACCAGCCACACACTACACAGGAACAGTGACAGAGTGGCAGCAACAAAAATATGGCACAATGTTACCTGAAGCATAGCACCATCTCAGACAAGATTAAAAGAAATTGGCTTTATTTTTTTGTCAATACCTAAGAGAAATACATACTTAGTTAAGTTGTTTGTAATATTACTATAGTAGTAGTAGTAGTAGTAGTATAATAGTAGTATTTTTTTTTTTTTAAAAAGAGTATCAGAATTTTGTTATTATTTCCTCTGTGACACCAAAGTGTATTTTCTAGATATCAGTAACGAGTTAACTAGTCGCTTTTGCTAAGTCATTTGTTTATCTTTGCAAAATTAGATTATCTGCTACAAATAACTTTCAGAGGCCTGATTGAACAATTGAGTGCATTTGCAACATTATTTGTATTTGCAACTTAGAATACTATGACTTTTCCTCATGCTGCACGCTTAATTACTTTATCTGAGATACCAGACTTTGCACGCACATACTTTCAAAGGAGGAAACCTTTTGATTATCTAAACCTTTTGATCTGTCTTCAATAGTGTAATCAGATCAACCTTTTAAGCTATGAGTAAATGACTGAAAACATTTACTGTGTATGCCTCTTGCATGCAAAACGATGTAACTTGTTAATGTGGGTAACCTGTGGACAGGGGTCAACACTCTGGTGACTCTATTAATGTGCTGCAACAATCTGTGCAATTTATTTTGTATTTTTTAATGGCTATTATGGCCCTTAATGTTTTTTTTTAGTTTAGTCTTTCTTTATACAGCCCTTTGTGACTGTTTGCCTGTGAAAAACACTTAACAAATAAACTATCTGACTTACTTATTAACTTATTAACTAACAAAATATGGAAGAAAGACAAGCACAATCAGTACCTAAGACTCAGCTAAACAGAGACCTAAAGGTTCAGTCATTGAAAAATACCATGCCAACAAGTGAACTCTCAAGTTAGAGATACATCATTAGTGCAGATAGCAGGAATTATGAAGCATCATGGAGGTATTAGGGAATAAGAGGGGTTTAGGTGAATAGAAAGGGCCCATACAAACCTGCTCTCACTGCCTTGCTCCTTCTTTTCTCTGACCTTCAGCCACTTCCTCAACAGGAAACGCTTACGGCGAGGAGATGCACTTGGTGTGGAGCACCTCGACCAGGAAGCAGCATCTTCGTCGCTTGATGGTGTGATTTCGATGGAAGGCAACTGAAGGTACTCCTTGGAGCTGGAACGGGATCTGGCTGTAAGGTGGCAGTTGGTCGGCCGCCCTCTTTCGATCTCCCTTTCACTGGGCACATTCCTCATGCGGCGCATTTTGAAGCGTTTGCGACGGAGGGTTGGTGTTGACGAGCTGGATCGCACAGAGCCATCTGACACAGCATTGTTGCCTCCATCGGAGTATGCTGGAGCATCTTTTGGCACACTCACCTGGAGTGAAGGAGGTCTAAGAGTGTCAGTCATGATTTTTGCCTAGCTCTCTAAATACTCCCCTAAAGCACTTCGTTTAAGATACACTACTTAAGATTATTACAGGTCTTGCAATTCTGTGCCTTGAAGAATTGCAGAAAAGCTCAGGGCTAAAAAAGTGAGGCACAGTTGAGATCCTTGACAATCTTTGGTAGACCTCCCATAGCCCTTTCAGGTCTTGTTTATGTTAAAGCCCTTTCTGCATGCTAGCCTACGGATTATAAGACTGGCATAGAGATCCTGGTAGTAGATATCTAAGGCTTAACCAAGTCCTTTTGCTGCTCCTCAGCTGTTGGTGTTTGTGTAGCTCAGTGGCCAGCTGACTGATTTAGAAGAGCAGTCTTGTGGCGGTGAACTCAGGCTGGAGAGAAGAGGGCTAGATTAGATAACAAAGGGGGCTTCTGTTCTGAGGCTAGCAGATGAAACATGTATAAGGTCTGTCAGGGAGTGTAACACAACTCCTTTGCTGGTTCTCCCTAGGGACTGGGAGGCCAAGTTACACACACACACACCCAACTACACATTTACTATGCCACTGTCCGAGAGCTGTTATTTTAGCTACCGCTAATGCTAAAGGGAAGGCAACCACTGTCAGCTCTTGATTGCCGATTCCGATGTATGATGTTGGGAGGCTGTTTGCCGTCACTTTGTGCTCATTTTGGCGATGCTGCAGGAAGACACTGTTGCTTCAGGCTGAAGTCCGTCTTGTGCCCCAGTGTGCCGTGCTCTCCACACAGTTAATGCCTACAGGTTAAAGGGAAGTGATAGGACTGCAAGGTAAAGGCAAGGCTGAGGATGATAATGGCCAAGTTAAGCAGTCACACACGCACACACACAACCACACAGGCAGATAATCAAAAGAGGCAGGGCTTAATGTACAAGAACCCACACAGACAAAGGAAGACACCATGGACACCAATCACAGGAGACAGGCAGCACACTGTTGTACTCAACATACGCTGCCTACCCACCACCATGCACCAGCCTAAGTCTGTCAAACCACAAGGCCTTTGTTAAATGTATACAAGACTATAAACCTTCTGCCAATGTCCACAAAAAAAGGAAAGGGAAAAAAAAAGTCACATGTAATGGATGGCCTCTGTGGATCAGTATCATTGTAAACAGAGGATATTTGAGTGGTTGCAAACTGTTTTATGCGGTATATGTACTCAATAGAGAAGCTTTCTTTACAATTCTGAAGATAATAATTCTTTCAGCAAGTGATTTTGAAACTGCAACATTACTGACAGGTCCTTGATGTCTTGTTTTTTTTGAATGAGAGCAAAACCACATGTGTCACTATTGTAAGTCTAACTGTGAAGCAAAAAGCAAAAAAAACAAAACAAAACAAAAACACAAGACAAAAAGTGAAATGGGGGCATGTTAGAAATCAACACAGAGCAAGTTGCCAGTACTGTGTGAGAAAATGAGATACAAGTATCAACACATGCTCATTCCCACATCACCAAAATATTAAGAAATGCTCAGAATCTTTTGCTGTCACATTTAAGTATATTTGTTTAAATGGGAAGGACAATGCTAGCTTACTAGCAGTGTTGGGTAAGTTACTTTAAAAAAGTAATTAATTACTAATTACTTAGTCAATATTGTATTTAAAATACTTATCTAATTACTGTGTCAGAAAAGTAACTTAATTACTAAATAAGTAATTTAACTAAATACTTCTTAAAATCGCTATAAACCTTGAGTGGGCAAACAATAGAAATTAAACTCTTTAAATAATAAATACTTTTTTTTTTTAAAGACGAAGACTCTACAGTACGCAGCGGTAGCCTCTCTTCCACAATGTAGCCTGTAATCACTTTTTTAAGCTTTAAGATGCTTTCTGTGCTGCTGAAGTAAAATCAAGTTTTGCCTGCTTAGCAGGAGTTGCCGCGGTGTTATCCATGGATGATGAACAAGGATCACTCAGAAGTGTTAGTCTATGCTCTCGTGTCAGACGCTTCAGTAGATTACTTGTGCTATTAACAGCAGCCGATAGTTTTTTCTCCCCAGGATATAGCTTACATATTACTGTAATATTCTTGTCTGCTTGTTTCAGAAAAGTGAAGAGACGGGAATATGTCCATTTCATAAAACAGCCACACGCTTCAGCCGAGTCCGACATCTTCCGCTTTAGAATACGACTATGCAGCAAACTGGCGCGAAATGACGTGCACCTGCACTACAGCGATGTTAAAGCGGCAGAGTTTACTTCTACGTTTAGAAGACAAATTATTGAAATTAAATGATATTCAGCGAGTTTAATTATTTTACAATGTAACGCAAGTACATTGTAAGTAACTGTAATTAAAATACCTAAAAATGAACAGTAAATAGTTACTCTACTTTTTCAGTGGAAAAGTAATTTAATTACAGTAACACGTTACTTAGTAACGCATTACACCCAACACTGCTTACTAGTTTACTTTATAGAATTTTACTTATTTTACTAATTTTATTCAGAGTGGAAGATAAAAAAAACAAACAAACATATGAAATACATGAACTGAAAAACCATACTAGTTTAAGAAAATATTAGCTCAGACTAAATTTGATGGCAGCAACACATCTCGAAAAAGTTGGTACAAGGCTATTTTTACCAGTCGATAAGCGTCCCCTCCTCTTTTAACAGTTTGTAACTGAGGAGACCAGTTTCTGGACTTTTGGTGGAGGAATGCTGTCCTTTCCTTTTGTTCTATTTCGCATAAAATAATGGTTTATGAAATTTGCAACGCACTGCGTTTTCTTTACTTTTTGCGCATGGTCCCAACTTTTGCAGAATTTGATTCGTAGACTTTCTAACATTAGAAGGCAAACCTTTCTTGGGTATCACAGTGATAAACCTGCTGGAGATTGGAAAGGTTTCCCATTCTGTGACGTGACAATGTGACAGAATGTGTGACAATGGCATAAACAGAAAAAGCTCAGTTACAATCTCAAGGCTCAAGGTTTAATTAGGCTTAAGCAGAAACCAGTGCTTTAAAATGTGATGCCATGGCATCCTTACCATGTGCTGTATTTGATGAGTTGTGAGTGAGACTGCTACTGACAAGATAGCAGAGTGAATAGTGAAAATAACCATCTGTGCTTTCTCATAACCCACACCATTAACAATACTAGCATGGTTGTTGTGCACATATGGCTTTCTCAGTTGGGATCTATGAGGTGAGAAACAAACAGAGACTGGTAGTTTATATGCCTGCTATGGTAAAGACAGTGCACATCATGTTTGCAGAAAGAGACTGAATAACATTACTACTGCTGTTTCTAATATTCCTACGAATACTAATCATGTAATAATTAAACAGTTAAAGCCAGTCAATAATAAAGCACTTTAAAAATGTATAAACTTCATAAGGTGTCAAGATTAAATATCGAAGACAGGATCATCCAGAGTCAACGATCTCATTGACTAGAAGCCCGGTTTTCTGTAGAAGCTCTTACAGATTTAGAAGTATAAGAGAGGAATATAACCATGCAATAAGTTTTCCCAGACAAAGTGAGAACATGAAAATCCCACTCTTAAGTCAGAAAAGGCCTGATCTTAAAGATGATCCAGGAGTCATAATAGAAGTGGGATTTGCCGGCTGCACTCCAGCATTACAAAACATACTGTAAAGTCAAGAGAAAAAAAATCCTCCAAGATTTCTTGCAGTGTTAAAGCGGCAGCCAAACTGATAAAATTAATTCATACCTTGTATCCTAAAATTGAACCTTTAACAGCAGATCTCCAGGGTATCGTAAGTAGGACAAAGATGGCTTTTATCCATGCGTGTTTGTAAAAATCAACTGTGCTATGATAGTATGACTACACATAACACTTCAACTGTGTGGTTAGAACCTCAGTGGCAATGCAGAAAATAGGCCAGGTCTAATAATGGGTTGGTTTTTTTGACAGGATGTAAATATAAGCCTGTTCACAACTACGTTCAGCGGTATTTAAAAAAAAAAAACAAAAAAAAAAAACAGGATGTAAACCACTCACACCTTTTTTTTTTTTAGCTGCCTACACTTCCAACCCACTGCATCAACTGGCTCATCTGCATGACGGAATCAAATGAAAATAAAGGAACCACTGATGCCAACAAGCACCACCACTGAAGATTCACCATCATTGGTAACCATCAAAACATTGCTGAAGACATGGTACACTACAGAACCAACGATATGGAGCTGAAAGAAGCATGGGAGCATGTAGGGCTGTGTGATATGACCAAAATCTCATATCCCGATATAAGACATCTATCGTCCCGATAACGATATAAATCACAAAAATGTAACATTTTCTGTAAATTCTGTGAATCTTGAGCAGCTCAACTTGCGTGACGTGTTTCCAGGTGGGCGTCGTGCACCTGGAGTCGAGTGTTTTAACCGATGCATGAAACTATACATTTTTAGACATAAGTTGTAACGGCCGCCCTTTCTTTGTGAGTATTTATTACACGGCGTGCTGCGGGGAAAAGCCTGTTCTAACGTTTGAGTCTAAGGTTTATTTTTTAAGCACTTTTTTGCTTCTCATCCGTAAATACTCTGCATCTTTCACGTGATTGTTTATTTTGAAAAGTCTCAACAGGATTTTGAGCTTTAATTGTGAAAGGTTTATGTGAAAGAAAAACAAGCGGACACGCGATGGTTTTACCGTCGTTGTTGCTAACGTCAACGCATAAAAACAGGCGCTTGTCTGTCTGTAGTGTGGTTATATTAAATATAAGAGAAAGAGAGAACTTTAAGAAATTAATATAGCCACTACAGTTACCATCAAAACGATGAAAAATAATTGCCGTAAACAGTTTATTTTGCGACACCACGAAACAAACGATAGCGTAAAATGAAACGATAGACGTTTTTATATCGTCATCCGATATATATCGTTATATCGAACAGCCCTAGGAGCATGAGATCTACTTAGTTTACTTTACCGAACTGATTTTATGTGGTACACGGCGCTCAAAAATCTGTCAAAAAATGTTTTAGTATGACTTTGCTAAGCTACAAAGCCGCACCGCTGAATGGATTGTGGGAGCATTACAGCTACCGTAGTCAAGAGCCTCGCGGAGTAATACGTACTGTACTTCAACATAATATTACCATATTGTGTGTGTATAATCTCTTTTTAAGTTTTGTGGATATTATATGGTTATGCTCAGGATATGTCGGCCAATTTCCACTGGAAATGCCTTTTGGTTAAACTGTCAGCAAAGAATTTGGATTTGCACTGTTACATTTTTATATAACTTTAATGCACATTAAAAAAAACAGCTGCTTGTTTAAGTGAAAATACATTGCAAAAAACTCATTCAAAGTTGTGGTGTTGTAAAGAATTTTGTCCTACGTCAATTATATCGTCAATTATATCGTCAGTTATATCGTCAGTTATATCGTCAGTTATATCGTCAGTTATATCGTTATCGCAAATTTTCAAATATATATTGTGATAAATATTTTTGGCCATATTGCCCTGCCCTAGTAGTAAGACCTGCTATGATGACAATTTAGAGATGGTGGCAAAAACACAGGCGGCACAGCTGGAGGTGACAGAGTTAACATTTTCATTGGTAGTGACCAAGATGGACAGAGTTAGAAATGAGAACATTAGAGGGACAGCTCAGGCTGAGAGGTCTGGAAACAATGTGAGAAAAGTGAGGCTGAGATGGTTTGGACATGTGCAGAGAAAGGATAGTGGATATATCGGACAATATGTTGCCAGGCAGGAGGAAAAGAGGAAGACCACAGAGACGATTCATGTAGTGAAGGAAGACACGCAGAGGGTTGGGGTGAGAGAGGAGGATGCTGGGGACAGGATGAGATGCACGAGGCACTGTGCATCTCATCTTTGAGCTAAAGGCAGTAGCTCAAAGAAGAAGACGACGAATATGCAGATAAAAGCTGCAAATTCAACATGCTACCAGTAACCCACTGCAGGGTTCCTTGCAATTTGTCATGTAAGATTATATCAAATATTCGGCTTAAAGCCACTTTATTGTTCAAAGATCAGTGCAGAATGGCAGCGCTGTTTTGTAGTTGAGTGAAATAAAGCCTTTGAGGAAATTCTTACAGTATGAAAGCTACTCTATTGTTTACTCTTACTTGATGCACATGTGCACAGTCACGAAGATGATCATTTATCATGGAGTGCAGGAACCCTGTGTAAAAAATCCTTTGCTCACTATTTAAAGTTAAAGGTGCTGCTACTCTTTACTATACATTCACACACATACACACATGACCTAGAGGCTGATCATGGAAGTGGGGAAACATCATGCATTAATCATGGCAAGACGTGTCTCATTACAGTTTCACACATTCTAGCAAACTCGGGTTGTACTCTGACACTGCTCGACTCACACATGTGAGCAGGTGATGTCATTTTTAGCATGACTGAGCACTTAGCTTTGGTTGTTCTGTAGTTAAATTAACAGATTAATAGTTTTCATTATAGTTATGCATGTGAGAAACACTGCTCTCTAGCTGGAGAGGATGTTGACACACCTGTCTAATATAATATTAAAATCCAGAGTGCACAGCAGGAAGGACCCGAATGGTCTAACCGTCTTGTGTCTTGGTGCCTTGTGCACTTTGCCATGTGGACATTAGCGGAGTCAACAGATGGGCCTACCACAGAGCGGCTTTGCTGTTACAGCTGAGAAGGCGATCGCAGTTTTCCATCACTGTAATGACTACAGAAGACAGGACAACCACGTGATTGCTTGCCTTTCACGCGTCATTACTGACCATCAAAGTTCAACTCTATTGTTCTCTGCATCTCTATTCTTAGCACTCTGTCCCTGTTAGCACAATTTCCAAGACTGTGGGCAGATTACAGAGGCATGCTAATGCCGATTAACGAACACTCATGAAAATACATGCAGCATAAAGTGTTCTGATTACTCAAATGAATTCTTTACAAGAGCATAAAATATGCAGCATACAGGACTGGGACATCCATAGTGTTTTGGTAAGTAATGCTACGTGTAATAACCATGGTATGGATGGTGGATTACTTGCTTTTAAAGTGGATATTTCAGTGTGGGTGGTAGGAGCATATGGCAATAACAGATTTTCTTTCCTATTTTTTTTCAATAACAAGTGTGGGAATCAAGCTCTAAAAGTTTCTCCATACGTGCATCTACAAACTCAAGTTTCAAAATTAAACTACGTACCAGAAAGGTTTTGGAATAGTGTTATGCTCCTCCAACCAAATTATTAGTCATCATGTTAAGTACATATTATGGTGCATTTTAAGGTATTTATGGTCTTTTGACACATTAGAAAAATTAATTTAAAAAGAAAACACGCTGAAAAAAAGAAGAAGAAGAAACTGAGTTAAGTTTGACTGGTGGAATTGTAGCAACAACAACATGTCAAAGACACTGAACAAAAATGGGGAAAAAATATTTGCACATAAAATATTTATCCACTGGCTCTGTCAATGTCTTTCTGCAGGCATGATGTGTTTTCCCTACTAAACAACCTATTGCTCATACCAAACTGTATCTTTGAGCAGCTACATGCCGTTGGGAAACTCAGTAGTGTTGCAGAACTTTATAACACTGGATCTAGTTGGGTGATAGGCAAGTGTTACAGTACATCTTCAGTGGAGCTAATAGGATTAGAAAACAGTTTATGTAATAGAAAATTAACCTCATCTTACCTTTTCCTTTCGCTGCACTAAACTACTGTACAAATCTCAGAAGTGCTCCAGTATAGCACGCTGACTTGAAAGAAGGAACACATTGTACTGCAAACGACATGTTCAGTGGTCTTTCTCTCGCTCAGTCTCTCTTTGTCTCTCTTTATCGGTTCACCAGATTTATTTTAGAAACACGTTAAAAATGAATGCATTGTACAAGTGCTAAGCTAAAGGTCTTGTTAAAAGACCACCCTTAGGCATGTACAAGCTTTACCATGCAGCTCCCCAAAGTGCATCCTTCTTAATCTGAGCTAGCAAGCAATCCCATGTCCCATATTTTACTTCATGAAAAGGGCTGACTCCTTCTCTTGGAAGACTTGCTGTACTGATCAAAACACCAGCTTTCATCACTTATTTAGATACTGTGCCATCTAAAAATAACCTCGTTAGACTATGGAAACAAGCACAGCTGTTTTGTGGAGCTGATTGTGAGTCAAACCTACGTTTAAAGGAAATTAAGAGAGATTCAGGTGAACAACCAGACATATTTTATTCTAACCTAGATATGCTGTGACTCACATTTGTAACTATAAAATAAAATATACACTCAATGGACCTGTTCTTTTTCCTGTTCGCCTTGCTGGTATTAGGTTTGACTCCCTTTTCCCTTCAGAACTGCCTTAATTCTTCAAGGCATCGATTCAACCAGGACCCGGAAGCTCTCATTAGAGATTTTGGTACATATTGCCATGACAGCATCACACAGATGGCGCAGATTTGATGGACTCACATCCATGATGCAAATTTCCCTTGCAAATTGCGATCTGGTGATTGTGGAGGTCATCTGAGTACAGTGAAGTCATTGTCATGTACAAGAAACCAGTTTGAAATCTGCTGACTTGTTACATGGCATCCTGCTGGAAGAAGCCATCAGAAGATGTGGTTATAAAGCGATAGGTAGGGTCAGGTAGACGGTGGCATCTAAACAATAATCAGTTTGTACTACGGGCCCATGACAGAAAGAATGGTTCGAAAACATGGATACTTTCATGTGGTTCATGCCAAACTTTACTTTTAACTGTACAATTTGAATGTTGCAGCAGAAAGAATTGAGAATCATTAGCTTTAGCAACATTTTTCAAATCTCCTATTGCCCAGGTCACCAACAGACAGACCACAGTCCAGCTCAAGATCCAGAGGCTGTTCTGGAGCAGCGCTGGACTTTTAAGAAAAATATTCTAGCTAACCAATACGCTGTATCCGTCGCAGATGACAGATTATGACTCATTTTCAAAGACCAGTGAAAAGTTTAGGTTTTTATCTTTAATTGTTTTAGAGAGAGCTGGGCAGCACAGTGGCACGGTGGTTAGCACAGCAAGAAGGTCCTGAGTTCAATTCCACCATCAGGGCGGGGTCCTGTTTCCTGTATAGTTTTAGAGATATTCATGTTCAAACATCGCTTTAGATTTCAATTTGTGAAAAAAAAACATGGTGCCAAAGTGGGATGATGGTTCATTTTTCAAAAGAATATATTGAAAAGTATTTGATATATGAAGCTAAAATTTCACAGCGCTCATTATGTTAAAACCTTGTACCATATAATTTGCTGGTGAACCCTGCATCTTATAGTAAAAAATATATAATAAGCATTGCTGGAAAACTATTGAACAGAACGTTCTTTCTTTAACTACATGCAGCCACTGATACAACTGTTAGGCTTTATGATGTCACCTAATGATATTCCAGGCTTTTACTTGAGGACATTTTCTCTAAATGGATTGTAATTGAATAGCCATGTTCTATAGTCCAATTTTGGTGAGCCCATGCAACCCATGTAGCCTCACTTTTCTGTTCTTAGGAGTGGTACCTAGCGTGACCCTCTGCTGGCATAGTTGTCCGTTTCAAATATTGACATGTTGTGCATTCAGAGAGGCTCTTGCATACCTTGGTTTTACGTTATTTGGTTGCCTCCCTATCAGCTTAATCCAGTTTGACCATTCTCCATGTCTTTAAGCATCAACCAGGAATGTGATGATAGTCGGTACCAATAGAATAACATGATTCTCTATACCCTAGAGATTCTATACCTTGGTGGAGTCAGACTGTTTAAGATGTTATCATATTTGGTTGATGGTTGCCGAGTAAGAAATTTCCTAGTCATCTCAAACACAGGTAAATGCTATCATTTACTTCTTCTGGTCAGATACATCACCTTATAATCACGAGCTTTCAAACAAAGTAAGAACACTACAATTTTTGGGGGGGCATTTTGTTGTTCACCAGAAGAAAAACGTTATGCCAGTACCACAGAAGGTCATGCCAAAACCACATGCAGTGTGCAACAGGAAAAGGCAAGTGCAAGAAACTTACATATTTTCCACAACGGAAACCCCCCATAACCTCTAGCTCAGTCAGTTCAACACCTAACACAATGCACACTTAAAACACCCTAACCATTAAAACAACATGAAATAAAAAAAGTGTAGGCCAAACTTTCTTTATGCACATCCATAGGACTATATATAATATACTCTGTGGAAGCTACTTAAATGGCAAGAATGCAGAAAAAAACTCAATGAGGTAAAGAAAACTGTGACTGAGAGTCATTTCCTGTGGAGTAGGAGGCATTTTCCCAGGCCTGACAACCACAGACAGTGAAGAGAACTAGGGCTGTCGGAAACCAGTAGACATGAGACGTTGAGATGCATTCAAATTGGCCTCACTAAGAACAAGCTGGGTATAGAACTGTTCAGGGCTGTTAATCCAGGTTTAAAAACAAGAATGTGCCTGAAATATATTTGCAAAACAAAGAAAAGACTGATTAGAATCTGATCATGCTTATATGTATCGTGTGTTTGTGACAAAGGCTGATCGGATACCTACAGAAAACTCCTACAGAGGACATGAAAGAGGAGTCTAGAGGTCGTCCCTTTGTTCAGCATCACACTAAATTACACTTAGTTTGCATAATCTATTGACATGTTAATAATCAAACCTTTATTTCTGTACACAGTCGGTCTTTTTGTGAATCTGTTGTTTAGGAAAGTAACCTCATTACATGTGAATGTGTCACCTAATGACGCTAATTCATTTGAAGGAATTTTTAAGGCCCTGGATATTAATAGCTCAGGTGTTCTCCAACACACACATATATTGGGATTTTTTTAGGATTAATTTTCATCCCAAGCAAGTCACTGAAACTAATAACAACATCAAAAGGTTTTAGGTGTAATAAGTGTAATAAATAAAATTTTAGAATGCAAAGGAAAAAATAAAAACACCACGATGATCTGCTTTAGGTGTAATACTCATTTAGTACATAATGAAGTAGCAAGACTAGGATCCAGTCTTGAGTTGAAAATGACCAATTAAAACAAAGCGAGCACAGAGCAACACCATGCATCAGAGAGCTGCTAGCTGAAAGGTCAACGATGTACTGCAACCTGTATGAACACAGACTAAAAATGCACAAACTGAGCAAGATTTCAAACTTGTACCAGCAGGAGCGCTACAAGCTGATCACACTGCTGGAAGCAGAAAGGGTTCGGGTATCCACCAAAGGATCAGCTGAAGCGGAGGGGCAGTGAAATTGTAAAGCTCGACGAGGAGAAAGAAAGTCTTTCTGCAAGGCTCAACAAAATCTTGTGACAGACAAGCCCTGGCTGCCAAAACACAGTCCTCTGAGGGAGAGCCAGAGAACAGATGCAGAAGACTGAAATAAATTTTAGAAGAAGGCTGTAGAGGAACAAAACTTTTAAAAAGTGCTGTTGGAAAAAAGAAGATGCCAAAGGAAGTAAAGCAAAAAGGGAAAGAGAAATGAAAATGGACGCTCATGCGTCACCCGTTCTCCATCTCCTTCAAATTACCTCTCCAGCCTGCCTCTGTTGCACCTGTGTCTTTCCTCTTTCCTTTATCTTCCCTTTGCTCCAATCACATCCACCCTGACCCCACTCTCCAAAACCACTTTACCTCTACTTTACTCCCTTGATTCCGCAAACCTCCATGCATTTTATATATATATATATATATATATATTACCCTTTTCCTCATATTTCTATATCCAACCTCAGAATCGTGGCTCAGTGATTAGTATGCACCTCTTCCACCTTCCATTGCAACCTATGCAGCCAGGTTCTTCTGAAAATAATTAGAGTTACTATAATCATCAATATAAATTATATATTATAATTATTAAAGCAAACCAATCATACTTCTGCATCTATCTACAAATTTAAGTAAACAGAATAGAGTCCAACTGCACTAGATTGTGGCTGTTTATTAAGATTTAAGATGATTAAAGGTCTGAAGCACATTTGTAAAGGTTTATAAAGAAAAATTAAGTGCTTAACGTCACTGACAGAACTGAAAAGTGCTGTAGAGTTTAATTTACGAACTCTGACAAACCACAGTGAAAAACAAAGTTCATGGCCTCCATCAGGTAGAAATTATTGCTGCAGAAAAATGCTCCCCATCAGTGTTATATGAATTAACATTACTGCTGTGAATGTTTAAGGTGGGGTTCAGTTTAAATGCCTTATATTCTGTTGACCATACAGTAATGCGTCATACTCTATAAAATGACATCTTTGTAGTGTGGCTGTTGTGGCTGACCACATCTCTCAAAACAGCTTTTAATGCACTGAGAAAAACAGGCCTACACACCTACAAATTTTTAAAAAAGGCTATTGAAAGTGTCTCCATAGGTGTAGCGGTTTATGTTTGCCTACCAAACCAAACATGTAGAGATACCTGCAATGGTGTCCTCTTGTGAATTAGAGAGCAGCCAAAACTAGCTCATCTACAGGCGGTTCAAAAAAATGAAATGATGTGTCTGGTTGAGTTTAGTACATTCAATCAATCGTGCCTGCTTCATTAAACCAGAAATCAACCTTGCCTGTCCATAAGCCAGGCTTTCCTTTCCAATGTGTTAAGGCCCAAAAGGTTGATTATGTTCATCTGGACGTAGCATTTTCAGGCCATGTCCACATTAATACATTTTCGTTTGAAAACGCATCTTTTTCTCTCCGTTTTGGCCTTCTGTCCACACTGAGACAGCGTTTTCGGGCAAGGAAAACGTAGCGTTTTGAAAACGCTCTCCAAAGTGGTTACATTTGAAAACGCCGTTTTTGCATCGAAGTGTGGACCGCGAACGCGACCATCTTAACAGTGATGCAGTCACGTGACTGCATCACTGTTAAGATGCCCTCCGCTATCTTAACAGTAAGATAGAGCAGATACAGCCCTATTAAAGATTAATATCAGTCTGTACATGCTCCAGATAGCTTTTCTTCAAATTCTTTAACTCTCACTCGCTTTTGCAACTTTGTGCTTTTGTGTTACTCGCAGCAACAACTCCACCTCATTGCTAGTCCCTTTAAAAACACTCTCTGTTTTTCCGCAACATTTTGCCGCAACATTGCAAAGAGCCAGAAAGTAAATAAGCAGCAGACAGAAATGAGGCAGGTCAAATCGTCTTGCGTTTCACGCATGCGCAGTACTGGAACGTAAGCGTTTTCAGACGTTTCAATGTGGGCGCACAACTCTGTGAAAATGACTGAAACCGATGGTGTGGACGCGGAGCGTTTGCAGACGAAAACGCCATTTTCAAATTTATCCGGGCTAGTGTGGACGTAGCCTTAGTGGGAGAAACGTTTTGTCACTCATTCAAGTGACTTCTTCAGTCTCAGTAATGTGTTACGGGTTCTCAAGATTACACTGTAGTCAGTTGATAACCTCAATCAGCCACCTCAATACAATCTTGAGCTCACACCTTTACTCGTGCAACCTCAATGGTTCACATGCTGGCACAGTGGGACGATGTGTCACAAAGGATTCACATCTTCGTTCGGGAATGACCCACATCTTGTTTCACACCATGGGACAACAGATGCTGAACAGTGGGTTAATGACCCACAGGATCACCACCAAGAGGACAACCCCACTAGGGTTAAATACCTCTGACTCTTCATTAGGCAGTTTTGGAATTTACAAAAAGCCCCCCCCCCCCCCCCCACACACACACACCTTCAGGCATGTGAGGAGCAGTGAAAGCGGAGGTAGAGACAGTCCCATCAAAGACCTGAGGTTTATCCAGACGATCAAAAACAACAAGATGCTCAAAGAAGGTGAAAACACATTCATCCATGAAAACGAAAGAAACCATAGATTCCAATGGATTCATATCAAGCTAGTTTCCAGCGATAGCCAAGTGGGGCCACAAGATGGAAGTAATATACAAGATGGAAACAAACAATGAATTAGACGAAGGCTGTTTGAGATCTAAGAAGAGAGATTACTTTCACTTTGGTATGTTTTAACTGATGTCTATTTGCTTGACTTGCTTGCCCTAAGAGAACACCAGTGATTCAAGGTAGAGACAGCCACTAAGCATATCACTTGCAGGCATTTAGCAGTATTACAGCAATAATTTACAGCCAAATGATAACTAACCCCTAAAACAAAGTCTGTCATGTCACACTTCCTGCAGTCTTTATTTCTGCTGCTTCCTTGCCTAAACCACACAGTAGTATCATAAACCCATCTTACGCAGATTATTTCCTGCTGTGCGCTAAACGTAAGAAAGGACAGCTGTGGATAGCAACATGACTCTCCCAAAGCTGACAAAAATTCATGTTTTGAGTGACAAAGGAACAAAATCTATTATAAACAGTCTCTCTGGGGTAATTTTGAGAAAATTGTAACAGTTTCTAAAAAAACTAAATGTTTTAGCAGCTTTACTTAACAAGTGCTATATATGCAGTGTTTTTGGAAGGATACCAATTTTTGTGCTACACTTTGATACCTGACTCCCACAGCTAGGAGCTGAAGGTTTAAAGTGACCAGAAACAATCGTTTTATTAGTTTGTTTAAGAAATCAATCTGAACTGTTCCTTTGGGAGACTCGTTTTACAGATTTTATCCAGCACCAAATGTCAAATGTCTGTACTGTATGAGTGCCTCCTAAAGTGATTTGTACACACACACACACACACACACACACACACACACGCACACACACACGCACGCACACGCACACACACACGCACACGCACACGCACACACACACGCACACGCACACGCACACACACACTCTCTGAGTGAAAAAGATTCTGCTGTGCACACTGAGCTTTAGGCCCCCTGAAGACTTTTTTTCAAACACATGCTGTGGTGATGTGCACATGCCGCACAGCAGACATGTCCTCTCAAACAGCTGGACAATCATGGTCACATTATAAAACATGCCAAATAAGGATCTATATCCTTTAAGTCACCACCACATGATATTCAATGCTCACACAAGAATTTTTTTCCTCTCCAAGACTTTTTCTTCGGTTTGTGATTCTTCGGTTTGTGAGTCGCAAAACAAAGATTGAGTTACTGAAACAGGGTAAGAAGCTTAAAGGGACTGGTGTGTATTTAAATGAACATTTAACGAAAAAGACTGCTGAAATTGCAAGACAGGCACGCAGCCTGAGAAAACAAAATAAGATACAAGCGACATGGACGAGGAACTGCAAAGTAATGATAAGACTAAATGGCAATCCCGAAGAAGCGAAAGTTGTGATGATAAGAGAACTCAAAGACTTAGAGCAATATAAATAATCAGGAATCTGCTCTGGAATCTATTGGAAAAGTGACGATTGGATAATGAACAATGGGTATGGAAAGTGTTTCTGGCCTTACGGCTCAAAAAACAACAACAAAAACAAAAACACATAAATGACAAGTTTGGACACAGATTATAGGTTTCCATTCAGAGATATTGAAGAGGAAGAATTTGATTATGAAAAGGACTGTCAAGGTGGTTATTTTGCCACACACGCTGAGAAAACGAACTTCAAAACGTTTAACTATGCAGAGCACAACATGCATGACCCTGAAAGTAACATTGACCCAGATACCCACTTCTACAATAACACCAATAATACTTGTGAGTACTATACGGATGACCAATTCAATATGAATATTAAAATGGCAAATGCATTGTCGGTCATACATTTCAATAGTAGAAGCCTGTATAAAAAATTTTCTAAAATTACAGAATGTTTAAGTAAGTTAAAAAAGTTTAATATAATTGCAATATCAGAAACATGGCTCGATAATGAGAAAATTAGTGAAATGGGACTGGAAGGATACAAATTATTTACAATGAACAGGGTGAATAAAAAAGGAGGCGGTGTTGCCTTATATGTAGATAAAGTTTTGAAATGTAGTCTGATTGAATGTATGTCAAGCACCATAGATAACGTATTGGAATGTGTCACTATTGAAATCCATGTTGAAAAAGCTAACAATATAATTATAAGTTGCATCTATAGGACACCAGGTTCATGCCTTGAGACATTCAATGAAAAACTTGCTGCTATGTTTAGCAACCTAAATGATAAAAAAGTGCAAATAATTTGTGGTGATTTTAATATAGATTTGCTAAACCCAAATGGACATCAGAAAACAACAGATTTCATAAATACAATGTATAGTAACTCCCTTTTCCCTGTAATTATAAAACCAAGTAGAATAACAATTGATACAGCTACATTGATAGATAATATATTCACAAATAAAATTGACCATGAAATAGTAGGTGGACTTCTTATAACTGATATAAGCGATCATCTTCCTGTTTTTGCAATTTTTCAAAATTATTTTGGGATTAAAACTAAACAAAAGAATCAAATATTTGATATGATACGACTTAGAACAACAAGAGCCATTGCTGCCCTCCAGGTGGACTTAAAGGGACACAATTGGAATGAGGTTTTTGCAAATGAAGATTCAAATAGTGCATATGATGCATTCTTATCAACTGTAATTTCACTATATGAAAAACATTGTCCTTTAATGAAAATCACTAGAAAGCATCACAGATCAAATAAGCCATGGATCACAAAGGGGATAGAAGATGCATGTAAAAAGAAAAATAATCTATATAAGAGATTCATAAAACAGAGGACAAAAGATGCTGAAATAAAGTACAAGTTATATAAAAATAGATTAGTAAATATTATAAGAACAAGTAAGAAAGAATATTACCACAAATTATTGGAGCAAAGTAGAAGTAACACACAAGAAACATGGAGGATATTAAATAGTATAATCAAAAAGGGCTCAAAAAATAAGAATTATCCAGATTATTTTAAAAAAGATAAAGATATTGTGCTTGATAAAACTAAAGACATTGCAAATGAATTTAATGATTTCTTTGTAAATGTTGGCTTTAATTTAGCAAAAGAAATTCCAGAGACAAGAAATAATAACGACCTAAATAAACATATTACTCAGAATGTGTCCTCCATGTTTATTGGTGCTGTAACTCATAGAGAAATAATTAACATTGTGAAGACATTTAAAAATAAAAAGTCCACTGACTGTTTTGGTATTGACATGATATTAGTTAAAAGTATTATAGAATATATAGTGCAACCTTTCGCTTACATTTGTAATCTGTCCTTTCAAACTGGTGTATTTCCCTCACAAATGAAAATAGCAAAAGTTATTCCAATCCATAAAAACGGAGAGAGAAGTCAGTTTACCAATTATAGGCCAATATCACTGCTCCCACAGTTCTCAAAAATTTTAGAAAAGTTATTTGTTAATAGACTTGATAAATATATTGAGAAGCATAATCTCCTAAGTGATAACCAATATGGCTTTAGAGTGAAAAGGTCCACTTCGATGGCAGTGATGGAACTTGTAGAAGGGATATCTAATGCTATAGATAATAAGGAATATACTGTTGGTGTTTTTATAGACTTAAAAAAGGCGTTTGATACGATTGATCATTCTATATTAATGAATAAACTAGAGAGATATGGCATAAGAGGGTTAGCATACAAGTGGATGAAAAGTTACCTGGATGACAGATATCAATATGTCGAATTCAATAATGTAAAATCTAAGCAGTTGAAGGTAACTTGTGGTGTTCCTCAGGGCTCTGTGCTGGGCCCTAAATTATTTATATTATACATAAATGACATATGTAGCATTTCCAAACTGTTAAAATGTGTATTGTTTGCTGATGATACCACTCTGTATTGCTCAGGTAAAAACCTGGAACAGCTTCTGACTACAGCGGAAAAGGAGTTAAATATATTAAAAAACTGGTTTGATGTAAATAAGTTATCATTAAATATAAAGAAAACAAAATTGATTATTTTTGGCACTAGACAAATGAAAAATGTATCTAAAATCAGGGTTAATGGAATTGAAATTGAAAGAGTGTACGAAAATAAATTTCTTGGAGTGATAATTGATGATAAGCTGAGTTGGAAGTCTCATATAAACCATGTGAAAACAAAAATGTCAAAAACCATTGCTATTCTGTATAAAACAAAGCATGTCCTGAACAAAAAATCATTATACACACTCTATTGTACTCTGTTGCTTCCATATATGACTTACTGTCTGGAGATATGGGGTAATGCATATAAAACGAACACTCTTCCTATTTTCAAGTTGCAAAAAAGAGCTATAAGAATTATAAACCAATCAAACTATATAGAACCAACTAACATTTTGTTTATTAATCTGAATACCCTGAAATTTTATGATTTAGTTGAATATAAAATGGCACAGATAATGTATAAAGCACAAAATAACTTGCTTTGCCCCAGTACTCAGAAGCTGTTCAAAGTCAGAGAGAGTCAATATGACTTAAGGGGAACAGATTTCTTTAAAAAAAACAAGATAAGGACAAATATAAAGCAGAGATGTGTTTCTGTTAGAGGAGTTAACCTGTGGAATAGTTATGACAGTGATTTAAAAAGGTGTAGTTCATTTTCCTTGTTTAAAAATATGTTTAAAAATAGAGTATTAGAAAAAAATATATATCAAGAATGAAAAGAGCAAAAAACAAAAAAACAAAAACAAAAACAAAAACAGAAAACCTCTTGATTCTTTTGCTTTGATGTAGTTACTTACTAAGGTGGTGGTGTTTTTTCTTGTTTGTTTGTTTGTTTGTTTTGTTTTTGCTTTGTTTGCCTTCTCTCACCCCAACCGGTCGCAGCAGATGGCCGCCCCTCCCTGAGCCGGGTTCTGCCGGAGGTTTCTTCCTGTTAAAAGGGAGTTTTTCCTTCCCACTGTCGCCAAAGTGCTTGCTCATAGGGGGTCATATGATTGTTGGGCTTTTCTCTCTGTATCTATGAAGCGCCTTGAGGCGACATTTGTTGTGATTTGGCGCTATATAAATGAAATTGAATTGAATTGAATTTTATTATTTGCTTCGAGCCCTGTGTACAGGAGCTGCATGCTAAAAGATCTTTTGTTAAAAGGGTTGGCGTAATAAGCAAATGCTTCAGCCAATACCTTTTGATTAGCCTTGTCTCATGCTTTCTTGCTTTGTGGTAAATCTTTGTTCTGTCTTCACTGAGATATTTGAATGCTAATCAATAAACATATCAGAAAGACCTCAATGTAGCACCAACCACTCACTGTTGTAGTATTAATGTTATATGCAACTTCTGGACACTGAACACTGGACTTCACACAATCCCTCTCAAAGGGTAGCCGCAGATCACCAAAAGAATGAAGAAACAGTATTAATTACTTCACTCAGACCAACTTACTTTATATAAAATAAATGACTAACACCATAGCACTCCGTGTCAAATGATTGTAACCAGAATAAGCACACAAACTACATTTCCAGCTACTGGCTAAGACGCTTTAGTTTAAAAAACAAAAAACAAAAACGATTGCAAGGACACAAAAAGGTGAACTAGGAAGACACCCGGTCTTTACTGAACCTTACAAAATCCAACTTTGGACAGTTCTAGAAAAGATTATGTGGTCAGTGGAAAAGATGAAAGAACAAATAGGGTAGTCTGTCCTTACTCATGAGCAAATCAGTGAGAACTGAAAAATGGAAATAAAGGGAGAGTGTACAAAGGTTCCTTACAGCTTCTTGTTTCGGATACACATATAAATAAGGTCAATTAAGTGATTTTTGTGGGTTTAATGCACCCGTCAAGACATTGCTGTAAGTACACAGTAAGACCAAGGTGAGAGTTGAGGTTTATAATTGAAGTGTGAGGAGAACTTAATAACAAGGCAAGTAATCTCTTTATGAAACACGATAAAAATGGCTAAAAACGTAAGTATGGTCATATTTTACTTCTATACATCTGGCAACAAAAAGTTTACAATTTGGATGGCAAGATGGAGTCTGAGATGATGCGAGCCGGGGATCGAACCCGCATCCCTGCTCCGTGGCTACAGCTAATATTATTACAGTTAAAAGGTACTGGGTGGCCTATTTCTCTTCACTGGATTCGTTGGATGCGACAACATCCAGTTTTATAACTTTCTCACAAACAGCCTCTGTCTCCGAGAGCGAGTGGCAAACTGGACAGGAACAGCAAGTGCATTATTATGATGCTCATGATTAGACTCGTTGTCTTCTCACAGCCATGTGGGAAATATAGTCTGCATTCATTCCGAATTACGGCGCGTCGGCCCTGCGGGGTAATCAGCGATCTGTTTACTCGGTTTATTCAATAAAAACTCGACAGAAGTTGTAAATTATTGACGCGCGTTGTTTCTTCTTCCGCTTGTTAGACCTCTCAATGATCCCCGAAGCAGGTAACGATACAGCCAACCTCGACAATCCACCGACAACAGAAAGTGTGACATGTTTCATCAAGGTCTGACTTTACCTTTTGTGATTCTCCGTCGCCGACTTCCACAAACTTATCCGTGCACTCGGCTGTCAGACACACACGCAGCCAGGCTGAGAGGATAACTTCACAGACGATCCTCCATGCTTACAGGTAAAACAAATCCGGTGACGTCTCCTGCTTTGCTGGCACAGCCGAACAACAAACTCAAATCAGTGCATCTCGGAGGCGGAGATCCGTTACTTCACGGATGAGAGCCGCAGAGAGCACACCACTGAGCGGTGACCTATCAGTGTCTGGCCAAACACCATTAATGACCTCCCTCCTTTTAACCTCTTAGTGGCCATCTACGTTTCTCCGTCTACATCTGCATGCTTCTATGTAACGTTATTTTGGGCTGTAACGTTCATGCATATGGAGAATATTCAGGAGATCCTCTAAATAACCGAAGCAGGTTATTATTTCTGTTATTCAGTCAGGACACATGCTTCCATTAAATGAAATCGTTTCATCTGCAATGTGCACATGTAAAACTGCTGAAAACAGATGTAGCCCAACAAAGTTTTAGTCTTTTATTAATTTAGAGGTTTTAATTGGCTTATGAAACACAACAATGCTCAAGAAATAATGCAAATGTGGATCCATCGTCTTTAATATGACACACACAGATCATCACTGGCACAAATGACCAGTTTTTGGTTGTCACATAACTTCAAAACAATTAACATGTTTTATTAAGTAGTATTTATATCCTACCTAAAGGTTCTAACCTTTGTTGTGTCATCACAGGCCATTCATCCTATAAAGTAATCCAACAGGTATCCTGTTGCTCA
Organism: Neolamprologus multifasciatus; assembly: GCF_963576455.1. Taxonomy (NCBI): domain Eukaryota; kingdom Metazoa; phylum Chordata; class Actinopteri; order Cichliformes; family Cichlidae; genus Neolamprologus; species Neolamprologus multifasciatus. Next base: position 25,549,620 of record NC_140452.1, on the reverse strand, counting down.
AAAAGCATTCAGAGGCAGAACATCGAGCAACATCCAAAGTCCATGTTCACTTTACCTGTTCATTTTCACACAAAATAGAAGCACAATAGAAGAAGATTACAGTCAACAGAGACTCGTTATGTCTCGTATCATGAGGTCTGACCTTCTCTGTCTCCTTGGGAACAAAAGATTAAAGGTTACGGACAAACAATGTGGGCAGTCCGTCTGCCGGCATCTGCTCAAACGGTGTGTGTTTACTGTATGCATCTGTGCGTTTCCACACATTCCACAGAAAGAGTGTGACTTTTTCTGTGGCCTCGTGCATGCAAAAGACTATTTGTTTCTGTCTGGCAGAAACAATTTTCTTCTTGGATTCTGTGGACAGCCGGAACAATGTTTCTATTGATTAGAGAGTGACAGAGGAAGAAAGCGAGAGAGAAAAAGACAGGCAGTCCAACAGATGAGACAGAGACAAATTTACTGTAACTATCTGATTACAGTCGACACCATTCACTGTCAAAAGGGCAAAAAGCTTCTGGGAAAGCTGACTGGAGACACTCAGATCTGTCAGTTTGCTAAGTGGGCTGCAAATGGCCTTTCTATCACGGTGATACTGTGTACAGATTTATAATATATTTGCACTAATATTTTTGTATTTCCCAAAGACTTATTCAAATTTCTGTAGATTCTACCTTTTTGTTTATTAATTTTCATTTCTCTGCAATTTCTTTCCATGGAAAAACACAGATCGTTTAATCCCATCTTGCCTAGAAAAATAAGGGGAGTAAAATCAGCCATGTGTGATGTTATGTATGCAACATCTACTTGCATGAAGCTCAGTCTAATGCCTAGAGCCAGAGAAGTATGGTGTATATAGGAAATTAGTCTCACAGGTGAAAATCACCTAATGAAATTAAGATAAGATATATTTAACATTGACAGCAAAGTAAATCAAATACTCGACTTAAGGGTGATTTATTAACTGCAGCAAATTTACACTAAACTGGAGAAAAATTGAATGTTTATTGAAGCATCTGACAATAAAAAAAACTAACTAGATATTAATTTGCATATATGAATTTTAATTTGTATCATATCTGCTACATCTGGCATTTTCACTGGGAAAAAAAATCAATCACACTGATGATGTTGAAGTTTAATAAACTCACAAAAACAGTTTGTATCAAATATGATACAATAGGCATTAACGGGTTAAAAGAGGGCATTACATTTAGCCCACTGTGCATTGCAGTCACTCACTTAGACACACTGTTTGTGTCTAAGTGACTGAATCCATGATAGAAAGGCACACTACTGTGTTTGTTACGTTGAGGCCTAAAATAGCTACAGTTTGATAAGACTCCAATTACACTGTGAAAGTGTGCTGCTACATTCAGGCAGAGCTCGGTAGGAAATCACTGTCGGTGCTGTTGTACTGTGCAATCACTGAGATTAATTCATGCCGCTCACTCTGACCGCCATTCATTCATACATAAAATTCTGCCTTAGTTATCCATTAATACACCTGTACTGAGTGGCTGCGGTGCCTTTTGCATACAAATACTGGACAAATAAGTCCATTTTAGTGTAAAAATAATTCCTGAATTAATTTACAAATTTACAATTTTATCTGATTAGCCGTCTGTGTTTTGAAATAGATGCATTACACGGCACTTTCAAAATCTCCCCAAATTATACACATTATCCATAGTATCCATAGTATTATCCATATAATGTAGAGTGCACTACTCCCTTCTCACAATTATGAATTATGAATGCAAAGTGTCACAGACTGTTGCTACATATAGTGATACTGATCATGATTTTATTCCCATTTTAGAGGAAAAGGATGGTCGAGGGAGCTGTAGCACCTGCCTCACTGGTGTATCGCAAGGTATGGCTTCAAAACTTGAACACTGTTATTTTGTCCTCTGTCCATGTATGTGCTAATGAGTCTATTCAAGATGACCTGATGACTTTGACATACCCCTTAATGTCACAACTCACTGCTTTGCTGGGTAGAAATTTGTCACTTCCTTTCAACTTTATCTCTTCATCTCTTCTCCTCCTGCTATACCCGCTTATCTGATTAATGTTTTATCATTTTTGTTGCCTTGGATGTCAGCTAGTTTAACTATATTTCTAGTGTGGTGAGCAGTGTGATTTTATATATACATTAGATGTAGTAAATTAATGTGTATAATGATACTGGACCACCATGTGTCACTGCATAATTCTGTTTGTTTAAGTGTGAAAAGAAAGAATGCAAAAGAAAAACCCTGAGCTAGAGAAAGAAAGAAAAACTCTGGCACAGTGGTATTAAGTCTGTAGACCTTACAATCATGGTATAGTAAGTACACTGTAAAACAACTAGCAATTGTTGATCTCAGTAAACATTTTCAGATTTATTCAGAAATAAAAACTTCATCTTATAGTAACTAACAGGTTTTTTCAAAGCTGTATAGCAAAGATTTCTGAGTTACACAGAAGACTACTACAAAAGCAGACTGCCAAAGCCACAGATAATACTTCAATTGTTGGGGCACAGTTCAAACAAAAAAAACAAAAGGTTTTAATGACAGGCCTGATCATTGGATCATGGTTGCATCATGAATTGCATGATACGATGATCGCATCATCTTATGAATAATCTGTAAAAATCATAACATTCATTTGGATGCTTTTACTCAATAACAGCTCCAGGTATGCATCTAGTTAAGAGAAGATGAACGGTGACGTGATGTTGCAATCATTTCAGCAAGCTAACAGCCGCCGTGAACTGACAAGTTCAATCTTTAAAGCTTTAGGCTTTTAAGTGACACTTTAAGTGCCAATTACATATATTTTAATTAAATTTCAGAATAGGAAATTTAGTAGGAGTTGAAATATACTCAAAATTTCATTCAACAGTATAATATAACACACCTATGTTTAAATAGCTTTCCTTAAACACAACTATAGCAATATGAATAACCTAGTTTTGCCCAGGTAAAGTGATAGAGCTTTCATTATACAGTGGTTAATTATAAGTGCTTTTCTACTCTACTTGAGCCCTCAGAGTGCTTTGTACAACTTGCCTCATTCACCTGTCACACACATTGATACAAGCACATTATTTCCATACGTGCTCTCCATCAAGCATTAACACACACATTCAAACTCTGATGGATGCATTGGGGAGCAACTTGATGTTCAGTATCTTGCTTGAAGATACTTTGACATGAAGACTGGAACAGCAGCCGGGAACTGAACCATCATCATCAGCTATTTTTGAGTTTTCTGGGCTCCCCTTTATTCATGCAGTATTCAGTATGCTCTAGAATGATATCTTTCACTCACTATTTGGCAGATCCAGAAGAATGTTATTTTTTCCTCCCGCCCCCTCAAAAAAAAGAAAAAAAAAAAGAAAACAAAAAATAGCTGATTCATGAAAAGACTCCCCTGCATTTGTTTGTACAAGATATGAGGTAATGAACATACAGAACAAGTGTGGGGTAGAGACAATTTGGCTTAGTTTCCATGGCAACAATGGGAAGATGAATGACTGATCACTGCTATAATTAATAACGTTAACATCATATTATTAAAGTTTGCTTACTAATTTGATTTCCTTGACAAATACTTTTAAATGATCTGTATTTCAATAAATAACTTTGCTGACGACATCCTTAATGTACTGTTTACTTCTTCATGTCAGAGGAGGTTTTGCTTTCCCTCTTGAGTACAAGTGCATACACACGCAAAACTACAAAACTACACATACACACAAATGAATGAGAATCAAATTCCAGAAAGCAATTATGACTGGTATGATTTTGCAGTCAGGAAATCATATGCTTGCTGCCACTTCAGAATGTGTGTGAATTACACCCAGAGCTTCTAAAGATGAACGTGAAAATCTGCCAAACCTTGCATACCAGTCAGTCTGTGGTTTAAGGTTCATCAATAATCCATGTCATTCATATCTATGGACATTCATTTGCAAATAAAGACAGATAAGTAAAAAATTTGGCTATTAAAACAAGTGCATTAAATGGATACAGCTCCTCTACGAAAACGCCACCAGTTCAGTCCGATGCGCCGCTGGACTATCACCTCCCTTCCCAGTTAGTGCTGGGGTCCACCAAGGGTCAGCTCTGTCACCCCTCCTCTTCATTCTATGTATGGATACCATCACGGCCGACCTCCAGTTACCTCATCCATGGTCTCTCATCCGACCGGGCAAACTCTAATTTCAAACATCCTGTTGTGGTGTCACAACATAGCCAAAGAAAAGAGATAACTATTGCCTAAAAAAACCCCCCAGATCCTCATCTCTTTCTGTTTTTTAATTTCCTTACACAGCACATTGCAGACCATAAATCCACAAGATTACAGCAAAATGTCATTTGGATGTTATGGCATGCCACAGTTATATGTAAACAAGCTGTGACTCTCTGGGTAACAGAATAAATTAGATTACTACGTTTTGTTTGGTTTGGTTTCCTGACAGAGCCAATGTGTCTTCATGCTGGTTTCACTGTGCCTCTATGACAGTAGACTTTAGCATACTGGACTTTAAATCAGTTTAAGTACGACAACACAATGAAGCACCTCAGAGAGCGACGCTGCTTATTGTTCTGTGGTGCTGACACTCGATTGGCTTTTTCAAAATTTCAGCTCTTCAGTCTCTTTTGAAGAGCTTTTGGCAGATTGGCTCCAGTCCTTTTCAGCAACTGAATATGCTAAAACCTTTTTTATTTTTTAATTTTTTTTTATTTTAGTGACAGAATGTTCGGCTGAGCTGTTGCTTCTACAACACTCTAAAAATATTCATCGATAGGAGCGCAGATCTCACATGTGAATGCTCAATATGTCCCTTTGGCTGTGTAGTTGTGCATTTTGTGGTTTTAGAGCAAAATGCAGAATTTATATGTAGACTCTATTTAAAAATGAGTTGTAAATGTAACAGTGTTTACCTTTACCTTTAACAATAACGCTGAAGACACTCATTCTGAGAAATCTTTGAACCTAATGCATTTTAGATGGGAAAGAATTAAAGAACAACTCACTGAATAAAACCGTTCAGTGTAAGTTAGGGATGCTATAAAGAGTCTCTGCTAAATTAAAGTCAGCTGGTAGGCAGAAGTTAGAGCTATTTCTGTTATCAGACAGATTGACTTTCTCCACAAGGCTGTGTACTGAGTCCCCTACTGTACACTCTGTACACACATGACTGTGTTAGTTCCCACCCAGACAACTCAGTCATCAAGTTTGCAGATGATACCAGCGTGGTGGGGCTCATCTCTGGGGGAGATGAGACGTCGTACAGAGCTGAAGTTCAGAGGCTGTCAGATTGGTGTAGATAACAACCTGGACCTCAATACCAACAAGACAAAAGAACTGGTAGTTGACTTCAGAAGAAGGAAGTCTGAGCTGCAGCCTGTCACCATCAACGGGGAGTGTGTGGAAAGGGTCTCCAGTTTCAAGTTTCTGGGTGTGCACATAGACACAGACCTCCAATGGAGCTCTAACATCTCTGCGGTTTTAAAGAAGGCCCAACAGCGTCTCCACTTTCTGAGAATCCTCAGAAAAATGGACCTGAAGAAAGAGCTCCTGACCGTCTTCTACCGCTGCTCCATTGAAAGTGTGCTGACATATTGCATCGGTGTGTGGTTCTCCAGCTGCACCACAGCACACAGAAAGGCACTCCAGAGGGTCATCAATATGGCCCAAAAAATCATTGGACATCCTCTTCCCTCCCTGAAGGACCTGTACAGCACTCGCTGTCTCAAGAGGGCACGCAGCATCCTACGGGACGGTACACACCCAGGACACTGGGTGTTTAAGCTGCTGTCGTCTGGCAGGAGGTTCAGGCTGCTGAGGTCCCGAACAAATAGACTCAAGGACAGCTTTTACAACAGGGCAATAGCCCTGATCAATGCAAACAGCTGACCTGATTGGCTACCTCCCTGGACTTTTTTGGGGGGAGGTAACAACGGTAAAAACAGTAACAATAATAATATTTATATTTATGACAAGGTGCAATAACAATTAATGTGCAATAATAACAGTGTGCAATTCAAATATACTTCTTCTTCTTTTTTTATTACTAAGTTAATATACTGTGTTGTGTTGTTTGTGTTGTTTGTGTTGCGTTGTGATCTGTCGTATCGTGTCGTGTTGTGTTATATGTAGTGCCGACGTACACTAAAAAAAAGGGACTGGCCATCTCTTAGATTTATGTAAGCATCTTGTATGTATTTAACACAATTGCCTCATGTTTTAAAGTTAAATGTAACTATATAGTGTAAAATTGACCCTGTGCACGAGAAAATGCTAACTTCCTGGTTTGAGACCGGATGTGGGGTTGTACATTTCCGGTAGCTTTACTTTGCGGTCAATCGCTACTGCGAAGATATACTACAAAATCATTTCCACAACTCGAAAACGGAAAGATCGCGTTAAGTTACAAAGAGCAGGAGGTGGGAACACTCACCACTGATGTGTCATAAAAAATCTAATGATCAATTTTGACGTTTAAAGAGTTTAGATCAATTAGTTGTTTACATCACTCAACACAAGCAGAACTGCATCACTGCAGCAGAAGACACATCGTCCACATTCAGAAGCACATCTCTGTATAGTGACTGGTCTTATGATTTAAACAGGCAAATGTTCAGCATTCAAACTACAGGTGAAGAATAGTCAAACCAGATGTTTCCCTTATGTCGATATCAGCTAGTCAAATACACACCTACACAGCATGTTAACACACCGTGAAAAAGAGCCACACAAAAAATGAATGATTGCTGGTAACGGTTTCTATACATTAGTATGTACGAAGGTATGTTGTGACTTACCTTCAAAATTACAGTGGTCCCTCGCTATAATGAGGTTCACATTTCACCTCGCTGTTTCGCAGATTTTTTAGTGCAAGTTTGCATGCTTATTTTTTTACATCACATTGTGTCCTGCGTCCTGATCGCTGCAGACGATCTCCTCCGTGATGTCTCTCCTGTACAGAAAAAAACTCCGCATCGATCCCTGGCAGTGTGACTCTGAAGTGCAGTGCTGTATGTCCACGATGTCCACGAAACGTTTTGCACCGTCAAAAAATAAAATTGGCTACTTGATTTCACCTATCGCTGGTTATTTTTAGAACATAACACCCAGGATAAACGAGGGACAGCTGAGAAATATAACATTTGAATCCCTTTTCTATTTTGCTCTGAGGCGCAGGGATAAATATCGACATGTCGATGAACATCATTTACTGATATATTGGGTAAATGCCCAAAACATCTATAGAAATGTAAATCGCCGCTTGATTCATTCATTTGCTTAACTTGTTTTGGACCGTAAACCAGGCGCGAATAGGACACCGGAAACAAAGCTCCCCACAGGAGTTTCCGCACAGGAAGTAGCATATGCTAACGTGCACATAGTCAATTTCAGCCAAATGTAGTTAAACGTCTAGAGTGTCGCCATGTAACATGCTAAAAAAGAGCCGTTAGCTTATTTGCAGTTTTATCTGTTGTCAAAGAATTGGCGCCTTTTCATTTGAATTTGTCTTTGGCACAAGAGCCGTAATATCACATTAAACCTAATTACGAGGCACTCATAACATAATTTGGTTTTCTGTGTGAATAGATTTGCCAACTGACTTTTCAGTTACATTGTGTATTTACTGCACCGTGGTGTTAGTGAGATTTTGGACATTGAACAGCTTTAGCTAATATCATCAGCGGCTTTATGCTAGCTTACATCCCTACCCCTCCTGCCCTCACCTGCTGTTTGTTGTTGTTGTTGTTGTTGTTTTATGCCTATTCTGCATTTCACCAGGAGTCAGCTGATGGATTGTGGGTTCAATGTGTTATGGTGAGAAAGTATATTCTATTTTCGCTTAAGGTTTCTGTAGCTTGATTATCATAGATTTATTTTTAATTATTAGGTGCATGCATACTCAAATAGACCACCCTATTAATACAACTGAGAAATCCAAAATCTGCCATAGGTTTAACTTATACCTGTATGTATTGTCAGAAAGGTGATTACTGGACTCACATTAATGCACACTTGAACTAAAATGAGGTTGTAACTTGTGGGTTGTGGGGTTGCAAATCAGAAACAAACATCTTTGGATTTTTTTTTAATCCCATAAGATCTGGAAACACAATTTTTATTCAACAAAACATTACTGATTAACCAAACACAGTGCCTGCTGTTATTTCAAAATAATTTTATGAAAAATTGTGTTTAAAATTATGAATAATTTTAAACACAATTTTTATTCAACAAAACATTACTGATTAACCAAACACAGTGCCTGCTGTTATTTCAAAATAATTTTATGTCCTTTCAGATAAAATGCAGCATTCCAGTGCATCCCAACCATGCCTTTACAGTCAAGGTTTCTGACGGAGCTGAGTTTCTCTCTGACAGTCTGCCGAAAGTGTTTGCAAAGTGATCGGGGGAACAGGGCACACAGCTAAAGGATGTAGCTGCCATAATGACAGTAAGAACTTTAAAATTCTTTAACTACAAAGTGTACATGTATTGCTTTAGGTCAGTAAAATATTTTTATGCTGCATCCATTGAAATAGTCAACTATTACCTGTGAGCACTGATTCCACTGAAAGGATGCCATAATTTTCGTCATGCATTTACTGGCCCACTGAGAAAAATTTATCTTGTCAAACAGGAACTTTTGATATTGCTTTGTAGATGCTGGTGTTGAGTTTTTGTTTGGGATCATTTTCTTCTGTGCTACTGAAAATTTTGAGTTCACAAATCTCTGTTTTCTTTGTTATAATACTTAAGGATGACATTAATGCTCGAAGGGAGTCCCTCATCAAAGTGCTCCGCATCTGTGTGAAAGACAATTGCAACATCTTGGTGCAGGAGTTCATGGTGAGTGTTTTATGAGTAGATTGTGGCTTTGCAACATTTAAAAATGCATTTAGTTATCCACTTGATCCTCATTGGACTGGTTAGGACCAGTAGTCCTCTTTAATAATTTGGCTACATGATTCCAGTACTGAGATTAAAACACAAGGTTAATTTTGTCACACGAGGGTCCAAACACTCCACTTTTTCTCCATAACCCCCTGTTATGAAAGTGGTAAAACCATCAATTTTGACAACTCTGCCACAAAGTGAAAAACATATTGTGGGAACTCCAGGCCTTAGGGGCCAGTGTTCTGCATGTTTTAGCTGTATCCTTAATCGAACACAGCTGATTTAAATGGCAAAATTACCTCGTCATCATGTCTTGAAGTTCACATGAGGCCTGGTAGTGAACTCGGCCGCCGCCCCTTGAGGCCCCACCCCTGTATTAGGGGTCACATCACTGTGAAAAAACTTTAAATTTGTCATTCTAGTGAACAAAGGAAAATCCCACCAATATTTACATTAGCTTTTGTTTGAAAAAAAAAAAAAGACCAACTGACCAACAGCTAACCAAATTGTGGGGCTGAAAGTCTAAATTCTAACATCTTCTGAGTGACATAACCTGGATTTCTGATGGGCCGGTGTCTTTCTAACAAAAAACTAATGTAAAGCATTTGAAATTATTATGTTTTTCCCCCTCTCTTAGAAACTCTGTTAGACCATGAATGGCTCTCGTCTTTTTAGTGCTTGTTTTTTTCGAGTTTATGAAAATTAATTTTTCATTTGGAAAAATGTTAACATGTGGTTATTTTTCATACATGTATTATGAAACACACAACTACATATTAATGTGTTTGGTTTTTTAGACTTGGACTACCAGTGAAATACAATAACAATCATATTTGAATGTTAGGGGGCGATCGCTGCTCAAGAGTTGGCAGTTCGTCTTGTAATCGTAAGGTTGCCGGTTCGAGCCCTGGCTTGGACAGTCTCGGTCCTTGTGTCCTTGGGCAAGACACTTTACCCGTTGTCTACTGGTGGTGGTCAGAGGGCCTGGTGGCGCCAGTGTCCGACAGCCTCGCCTCTGTCAGTGCGCCCCAGAGCAACTGTGGCTACAATGCAGCTTGCCATCACCAGTGTGTGAATGAATGGGTGGATGACTGAATGTAGTGTAAAGCACTTTGGGGTCCATAGGGAATAAGTAAAGCGCTATACAAATACAGGCCATCTACCATATTTAATTTTAAGTACAATTTTGATTAAGTTCAGTTTACAAAATTAAGTAAATGGAACAAAATTTTGGATTAACTGACCATCTATTTTTCAGTTACATTGACCAAGCATGTCAGTGTTATTTACTGTTTTTTGACTTTTAACTTTACATTTGTTTTTAACTTATGATTTCTGTTATATTTACTCAATTTTTTCATGTTTGTGTAACAACTACAATTATTCATTTCAACTTAATTTGTTTAAGCTTTAGTTATTCAATTGATCAAGTATATTGAACAGATTTGACTGGTTTCCAATCTACTCAATATTTTTATGTGTAAAAGTGTTGCCTCAAAAATGTTAAGTAAATGTCAGTTTTAGTTTTTAGAGTGTGGTCACTAGAAGTCTAACATGGCACATCATGGCAAAGAATTCTCTGAGGATCTGAAAAAAAACCCTAGGCTATAAGAATATTGCCAACACCCTGAAACTGAGCTGCAGCAGTGTGGCCAAGACCGTACAGCAGTTAAACAGGACAGGTTCCACTCAGAACAAAACTCGCCATGGTCCACCAAAGAAGTTAAGTGCATGTACTCAGCGTCATGTCCAGAGGTTGTCTTTTGAAAACAGATGTATGAGTGCTGCCAGCATTGCTGCAGAGGTTGGAGGCGTGGCGGGTCAGCCTGTCAGTGCTCAGACCACACACTACATCAAATGGCTATCGTCCCAGAAGAACTTCTCTGAAGATAATGCACAAGAAAGCCCACAAACAGTTTGCTGTAGACAAACAGACTAAGGCCCTGGATTACCTGTGGTCTGATGAGACCAAGACAAACCTATTTGGGGTTTGTGCCGGCATCCAAGTGAGGAGTACAAGTGTGTCTTGCCTACAGTCAAGCATGGTGGTGGGATGTCATTGTTTTGGGCTGCATGACTGCTGCTGGTACCTGAGAGCTACAGTTAACCTCTTAAGCCCCAAGCCTAACTGATCTCCTGCCTTTTGCCCCCGTATCAGGGGGCGTTGGGGCTTAAGAGGTTAAAGGAGGTAACCATGAATGCCAACATGTACTGTGACATACTCAAGCAGAGCATGGTCCCAACCCTTCAGAAACTGGGTCATAGGACAGTATTCCAACATGATAACAACCCCAAACACACCTCCAAAAAGACCAGTGCCTTGCTAAATAAACTGAGTGTAAAAGTACTTGACTGCCCAAGCATGTCTCCAGACTTCAACCATATTGAGCATCTGTGGGGCATCCTCAAATGGAAGGTGGAGGAGCACAAGGTGTTTGACATCCACCAGCTCCACAATGTCATCATGGAGGAGTGGAAGAGGATTCCAGTGGCACCCCGTGAAGCTTTACTTAACTCAATTGAGTTATTTTGAGGTGAAGGCAAATTTACACTGTTATACAAGATGTACACTGACTACTTTACATTGTATCAAAGTGTCATATCTTCAGTGTTGTCCCATGAAAAGATATAACAAAATATTTATGTAGTCCCTTTTGTGAGACACTGTAAATGCAGGACTCGAAGGTAAATGAAAACTAACCTTTAACTAGTTTAAAAGCTCATGAACAAAAGTTGCAACATCCATACTCTTAACCAGAAACATGAAGCACATGAGCGAATGAACACAGGAATGACAAACAGACACTCTGCCAAGGTCTGAACAGCGATCGAGGCTAAATATATACATGAGGTAATTAGAGGGAGTGGAAACACCTGGGGAACTAGACACAGCAGAAACCAGTCAAGATGATGAGACAGGGGAAGAAAAACTTTAGGTAAGTGAAATGAGACTGGGGGAAGTAACTACATGGGGAAACACATGACAAAGATTGCAAGAAGGCACTGAGGAGGCAAGGAAAATCTGAAAACACAACACAAACATTTAACACTAATGAGCCTCCAAGTCTACAAAACATAACACGCCCTACCAAAGAAAAGAAAACTCTAAACAGAAGCTAAACCAGTAAATATTAACTAAAAGACTAAAACTCAAAATGATAAAATCAAAGGTGACATTGTCTTTTTGGTTCTATCAGCTTACACGCCCATGCAATGACATTGCCTCCACCATGTCTCACAGATAATGCGACATTCTTCAGATCGCGAGCTGTTTTCTTTTCCTGTTATTTTATACAAGTTAATCCTGGTTTCATCTGTCCACAGACCTTTTTCATAACTCTGCAGGCTTTTTTAAATGGCTGCAGTTCCTGAACAAAAAGGCTTGTAAACCCCCTTAAATTAACACTACGTGTCTGCATTTAAATCACCTGAAGTGCAGATTCTCTACTGTTTGATTTAAAATCCATTGTGGTGTTGGCTTCTTAAAAAAGAGCCAAAGAAACAACACAATATTTAAAATAAAGAAAAATCTTCAGAAATATAAAGGCCAAGAAAACAAAGCCTGAAATTACACCTATTTTTTTTATACTTGATACAAAAATTGAATTATATAGTCTTATTTCTTGGAGCTAGACGGATTAAGAACTCACAATTCAGTCTTCAACACTCTGACTTATGCTCCACTTAGAGTGGGCTAATATTATGTGCTGCTGATTTGAAACGTGGGTTGTTTTCTTTGCTTCATTTCTGTCGAGTTAAAAAAACATTTAACTATTAAAGCTGTTGTTACTCACCCTGTTTATTCAAATGTTCTTGAGCATGCACTAGCCAATCAAATCATATTAGGCATATATATTAACTATCAAATGTGATGTTGCATCTAAGTTTTTTTTAGATACAAGGTGCACAGTGTGAAATGCAATAAACTTATAAGACTTTGAAAATATTACAGTCTGTCGGTGCCTTAAGGCTTGGAGAGTTGTTGGTAATTTAGCTTTGGATATGTAAATGCAAACTGAGGATATAAGGTTGCTGTGCATATACTGTTAATAATATACAGAAAGGGAGTGATGCATAGGTTTTACAAGGCAATAAACTCAGCAACATGAAAGTACTAAGAACCTTTGATTACTTTGTGAGAACTTCATCAAAAAGGTTTCAAAGTGATGTTGCCCAGCTTGACATTTTCTACATCTGACATTTCTTCCATAATGTCCTTCGTAAACGTAAATCTCTCGCTGTGCAGGTCCAGATGAAACTCCGAAACATCTAATTATGCGATGTGTCATCTCAGCTTTATTCAGCATTAACCAAGTTATGGTTACTTGCTTCAAATGAGACCTTTGATAATAATAATATAAAAGAGGAATGTGTTTTCTGGATTTTTGGTTGATATTTTGTCTCTTGATGAAGATGAAATTAGCATAAAATTAAGAAAAGACTCTTATTTTCTTTTTAAGTGAGCAAGCTTACAAATTATGTTAGAAACTACAAGAGAAGAAGCTGGTATAAATTACAAAACTTATATAAAAAGCTCATTTTTAAATACATTCTGACATTAAACTTTTTGTCTTTGTTGGCACACACTATATTTAATCACACCGGGGTTTGACATCTATCCAGAGGCTATTATTTATGAGCAAGCGCGTGCCGTCTACCTTGATTTTTAAGTGCAGAGAAAAAGCTGTGACATGTGATTAAGGAGCAACTGCCAGGCGAGAATAGCCATCTGGAAACAGCTACAAGTAGGCAATTAGTCCTGAAAAAAACACACACCCTTCCAGCTGCAGAAGAAGAAAATACATTGAATATATTTAGCTCCTCTGAGGACCACAGAGATACTGCTCATTAGCAGTTAATGGAAAAATGTTTTACTTTTCGACAGCAGTCAGGTTTCTTTGAATCAATATGCCCAATGCAACCCTTCTGTGGCCACTACAATTACCTACACATGATATTGAATTGTAAGACAACACACAGTGAATCAGTTCTTTGTATTCTCTTTCTGTTTCTATGACTATATAGATAGAAAACAATGGGATGAAGTTTAAAAGCATCTTTTAACATAAGACAACAGATGGCATGGTTTCTTATTCCAGCAACTTGGGAATTCATGCAATTTGTTATGCAGATTTCACTACTCAGAGAAGCTTTGTGCCCTTAATGTATATCTGCAAGTCGGTGCCTATTCATGTAAAATGATTACCTTCCGAATATCCATTGAGACCAGCTGCAATCTTTTCACAATGTGATTCCAATAGCTTGGAAAATCAGTACTGTGCTGGCAGTCTATGATCTATAGCACACATTAAAAAGAGAAGAGTGATCTTAAGAGAAAAGAGAAGTTTAATAAAAAGCGCAGCAACAGCTGCCAATTCATGCTAACTATCCCCTAAAAACTGTTAAAATCAAACGACATCATTAAACACAGACCCACAGTTTAAATGCGGAGCTCTATTTTTTGGTGGCACAAAAATCTGTGTTTTCAATACAAATCACTCATCCCATATAGGCGGAAAAGGCAACTGTGAAGCTTATTGTTTGCTGCTCAATGGAGAGCCAAGGCTCTAGCCTGTGTAGAATAATAGGGGTTATAATAGATTCAAAAAGTGCAAAGCTTATCAGTGACAAGTATTAAAATGCCCACAGAAACCAGTCTTGCAGCTTAATCCACAACACAGCACACCATTCAAAGTTTCCTTTGTATTGCATCAAAAAGCCCTCTCTCTCATTGATATACAACAATTTCAAGCTTACTCCACGTTAAGTTTGTCTTTCATCTTTCTGATCTGTCATACTTAAAGGAATACATGAAAAAATATTGTTAAATGGATAGCTATGTTGGATCACTTTCAGTCTCTGTGACTAATATGATGGAGTATCAGTTTTTAAAGAAGTCACTGTCAAAAAATTATAAAGAGGCATTCTTTAAATCTAAAGGAAAAGAAAACCTCCCTAGTGAGGTTTCTACACAAAGCCTTCTACTACATGGGCACGTCAAATAAAAGCCTGCTGAACTGACTTAATTTGTTCACACACATCTGTCAGCAAAATAAGTGCCCCATGAGACAAAATGAAAATGAAGTGATTGCTTCCCTTTGATCTCATATGGTTACGCATATGAGCACACAGTATCTAAACCTATCCAAAGGCCATATGGAGGTAGCCTGCCATCTCCAGACAAATGCACAAGTATGAATTAGGGTGGAGTTCAGTTTTGATTTTCAAGTGGCATTACCAACGCGTGCACAACACCGTGCCTCTGTAATCAGTGTGTGACACGGCACTGAGCGATGGGAAAGAACACGGACTACAACGTGCAGTAATGTCAGTCATCTCGGTGGACTCCAGAGATAAGTGGAGAAACAGTTGTGACTGACCTGTCACTTGCAAGGGCGGCTAGAAGTCTGCCTCAATGAGAGGAGGGACGAGGCTCATTATGCTAGAACAAGTGAAGCATGAGCTGTCAGAATCTGTCTGACTGCCAGGCTAATACGGACCATAGCAAACCAAAATTACTGCCTACAGCGAAAGACATTTCATAATTTTACTGTGATTATCTTTTTCTTTTGAAATAATATTTATATGTAATATGGAATAGTGTCTCCCTTTGCTTTGGATGTATTTGACAGCTGCCATTCTGCATCAGTTTTACAGAAATCTGTCTCTGCAAGCACCTCAGTGTCACAGCTTTAAGCTACTATAGTGGTATAACAGTGCTGAAGCATGAAAACCATGACATTTAATCCTGAAATATAAAAGCATGTTGTGATATGAAGTGCAATACACGGTAAAAGGTTATAGAATTTGTTACTGTTTTGATACAAAATATAAAATCTCTGATAAACTACGTGAAATACTGGTTCTGTTGTTTTCAGCACTGTTTCTGGAAATCCTTACCCTGTATTTCCCAGTTATCAACTATATGTTCTGGTGACTGTTACCGACAGAAACAAATCCTCCCATTTCATAGCTCATATGAAATGAATTAATAAATCACAAAGCCTCCTATGGCTCAAAATATCCAAATCTGAGGTCTAATCTTTGACTCCAAGCTTTATTTTGACACATGAGTTGCCATGGCGTGCTTTTTTCAGCTAAAGAAAAAGTATCATTTATGATTATTATTTTCTCTCTACTCAGGTATCCTCCAAAACTCCAACACCTACATTTAGTCTCAGATGAGAGACTAAATGTAGCAAGACACTTCCTTTCTTGCTACATTACACCAAATATCTGTTAGCTATAGAACTGATTCTAAACTTTTTATAAACACTTTTAAAACTTTGAATGGCTTTCCACTTACCTACATCACAGATTTACTTTACTCGTGAACTGGGCTGCTGCCTACATTCCTCAATTACCTTTCTAATTGCTCATTCCCTGCAGCTGTGGGACTCTTTAGTGCTAACTTAGTTTAGCAAACTCAAATCACTCCTCGTAACTTTCTTTCACAGGAAGACTCTTTCTTTCTTTCTTTCTTTCTTTGTACAGTAAAGTGATTGCTCATCTTCTTTTATACTCCTCCTCACATCTGTTTTTAATTTTACTGGTTATTATTCACACAGCTGTTTTTTTCTTTAGGTTTCAAGCACTAGTTTTATTTTATTTTATTTTTGCTCTAACAGTGTTGAACTCTATTTTATGCTCTATTTTTATGGTTTTACTGTGTGTTATAGAAATATGGTTGCGAATACAAAAACAGTCACTGAAAGGCCACCTTCATTTGATATCCAAATGCTCACATTTCACTGAACTTGCATTGAAATACATGAAATAGTAAAAAACTGAGAAATATAAGTACACAGATATGCAGTCCCTGGTAAGTTCCAGACTCTCGTTACATGTCCTTTTCATTTAAGGGTTTATTAATGTAGTCAATAAAGATCAATAAGACGGAGACTTTGTGACAGATATTACATTTTTAAAAATAATGTAAAATGAATAAGAGCTTAGGTTTTATTATATTGCTCATTGCTCGAGTTTTAGACACACTCATTACATTTGCTCAGCAGCCAAGTGGACCACAGTTGGATAGTTTGAGCTGTGTCACAGTGTTGGAGCCAACAAGGTCATTACTGAGGACCATCTCGTTAAAATGGACAGCTGTGTGTATGAGGCCTGCTTGTAATCTTGTAGATACCTGGTGAGCTCTACATATAAGCTCCTATAAGTCCCATCTGACATGTTTGAGCTGCATACTGAATATTCTCCGTGTGTTTTCTTTTCTGCTGTCAAAGATCCTACACACAGATCCTCTCACTTGCATCTTTAAATACTTACTAAAGCCTGGCTGTGGAATAATGCAACACTGATGTAAAGTCTATTATGTTAATTGAGGAGAATTTCTTGATAACAGTTGCCCTCTCCTTGCTTTGTTTTATTGGTCACGAAAAACACGTTTCTCTATAATCAAATGAAAAATGGTTTAGAAGACGAAAAGCAATAAAAAACAGGTATAGTGAAATGTAATAAACAGTTATTCTTACAAAGCTTCCTCAGAGGACACAGTTCAGCAAAATAGCCAAATGAGCAGGGTACAACCATAGACACAAGGACTAAGGGTCATTAAATATCACCCAAGACAAGGAACACAGTGACAGACTGACATCAAACAAAAAGAAGCAGAAAACAGGAAACAATTTTTAAGACAAGCTGTAACAGGAAAGGTTGCTGTCAGTGGCAATCTTGAGGGACTGGATATAGATGAAGCACAGAAAAGAGGAAAACTGCAGTGCAAGGCCTACACAAGGCACTGAGTGCACAATGCTCACAATATTTAGGATGATTAGTGAGCAACTTTTTTTAATGGCTTAATATATTCCAAATCTGATTTACCAAAGCCACTCTAGCAATTTTAATGACCCCCCAACACAAACTAAATATTAAACACTGTTAAAGCTTCTAAAAGAGGGGGTCATCCAACAGTGTTGGAGGCTGGTCTAACTGGAAAACAGAGCATAGCAGGGGTTAGGCGCTCAAGGGGAGAACAAACTTAAAAGCTAATGTTTTATGATGTTTCCATCCAGTTTCCCCTTTGTCAGTTTTTTTACATTTATCTTTAAAAATGCTGAGGTCGCTAATTGATTCATTTTGTTGCCAGTTTAAGTAATTGCAATGATATTTTTTTCAGCTTTTTCAAGGGCAAACCCTTAAATGCTTCTACAAAATTTACACTCATCCCTTCAGTAGTTATTTTATGCAGACGCATGAATATTGCCCTCATGGTGGTACTGCAGGTCAAATCAGGGAACGAATAAAATCATTAGGATTAATTATCTCTTTCTCCTGAGTCTCTAGACCTAATCTCCTTCCTCCTCTTTTCACATCACCATTCTCATCATCGAGTGTTAAAATTTGGCACATCCCACAGATTTTGTGTAACAACAGGCCTGCCATTAATTATGCTAATTCTGCTTTTGGGGCTGTAAAGCTAAATCTGTCTGGGTAGCTTTTAGCACGATAAATATCCACTCAATTATAGCTGACATGCTATGGCTTAGACCGCTCTATTGTGTGTGCAATAAATGTCTACAGATTATCCACTAAGCAGGAAAGGATGTCATTTAGTATTACAGCAAATAGTTCAATGCACAGAAAACACAGACAGACAAGGTCATTTGTGAAAGGTGATTGTGACGCTGATGTGCAATCTAAATGTTTAAAGAAACCTGCACATTTCTGTAGTTAAATCTGGACAGGACAGGAAATAACTGCTGCTTGCAGCATACAAAAATATAAATGTTTTCCTCATGTAAGCGTCATGATGACAGTTGCTAATTATTGCATGTGCTGTGCCCACCCCCTGGTTTTTGTTTGTTTGTCTCATCTTCCCTCTGGTGTGACATACAAGCAGTTAGTTTTGCTTGCAAGTTGCCTGCTAATTTCCCTGAGGTAAAGCAAGTTGCTTCCTTGCATTAGCTAAACACTTATTCAGTTTTATCATTTCAGCTTTGGTGGATAAAAAAACAATGAGATTAGACAGTGAGAACTGCACTAATATGGAGCGTAATAATATCCGGGACGCTCATAACCAAAAGTGAACTGTAATTGTGGGAAAATGAAAACGGGAACAAGACAATCACTTAGCATTCATTTCACATATTAATGTTTAAATGTGACGCATATGTACAGCTTAATATTGCAGTTTAAGATTCTTCAGTATCAACTGATCTGATCTGTCCTCTCTCACTAGGAAAAAGGAAAGTTCTGTCGTTGCTCTGATCTAGCTCAAAGGAACAAAATCTATAGTTTGATTTCCACTGAACCCATTTCACTCTATTATGTTGCCACAAGAAAAAAAAACGAATGTCACCTGCACAGAAAAAAGCAGGTGACATTCTGTCAATAAACAGGAACCACTTATACATATAACTGATGCTACACCTGTAATGAATCAAAAATGTGAACTGAACGATTTATGCAAATCAGAATTGATTCACTATGTGAAAGTAACTAGGAAAAAACATGTCTTGATGAATTGTGAAACAGAAGCAGCATGTGTGAAATTAATCTTCATTAAAGGAAGTCAATAAGTAATTTAATATGTTGAAGGAGTAGGTACTAATTAAACACCGGGCGATATAAACTCAGTGTGTCTCCCAAGATGTTAAGTCCATCAGGCTTACAATAACACCTGCTAATACCAGTAAAACATGCCAACTATGCAAGCGCTCTGAGTCAGAGCAGGTGATTAGTTGAAGAATGCAAACCAAGAGTTCAGACGTTACAGTTTGAAACAAGACCAACAAAGAATGCTGGATTTGATCATTTTTATGTGCCAGGTGCCTCTAAAGGAAATACTTTAAAGTTAAACACCAGTACGTATGTAATATGTAACCACAAAGAGCCAAACCACAGAATTCAATTTAGACTTATAAACAATCATGCTGGAAAGCATCATGCAAAATTAAGAACGTGGATGCTGTCCAGATGGCACAGGGAGTCAAAACATTGAAATGCTGCTGCTCACAGAACGGTGGCAGGGAGTAAGGACTAAAAGAGATAACAAGCAGAAACAAGGATGAAGATGTGGTTATTTCTTCCATGGAACACATAAAAACCACTCAGACTCAAAACAAGACCTGAGTACAGCTCGTAGTGCTGCTGTATTATGACAAAGTAAAGTGCAATACAGTAGTTACAGTAATAACTGCAGTTGCTTATAGTTAGCACTGCTGCCTCAAAGCAAGAGGGGTCTTGGGTTCAAACCCAGGTTTGGTCCGTTTGAGTAGCGTCTGCAGGTTTTTCTCCTGCTGGTGGAAAAAGAAGCCCAGGTAATAATACCTTGTCAGCCCTGGACACACAGTGTTTTAGAAAACAAATGACTAAATATAATTAAAATATAACACCTGCTTTGGCACATGTATTATTTTAGCATTATGGGCTCAGCAGGACAGTAGTCTGCATGACAAAAAACACTCAATCCAGAGCAAAAGGTCAAATTCAAAGCGTAACCGTGAACCTCTGCTTTTCATCTGACCACATACTGTGCTTTCATAAAGTAACTGGTTTTCATTGCAGTGACTGCAGTTCCCCTGCTTTGTGATGTTTGTCGGACAGACGGGAAGCCGATGTGTTTTTAATCTAGAGCTAATAGTGTGAGTTTCAGTATGGGCACTAGAGAGCACGAGAGTGACTCTGGGAATCCAATGGGAAGCAGTCCAACATCAATCTTCATTCTGAGTCAGTCAGTGAATGCTAAAAATAAACACATTAAGCTGACATTGACAAAATGCCACAGTTTGAACTATGAACCTGGATGTGCCTCCTATACAAAGAAGAAAGCACATAATGTTGAGACCAAGCAGAGAAATCCGATGGTCAACTGTTTGGGTGACAGAGCGATAATATGCTGTGGCAACTAATAGAGATGAGAGGGAAGGATAAGCAAAATCACAGAAGTTCCAAGTTACAGCTTTGTACAGTCTTACAGGTGAGGTAATTAAATGGAATCGAACATCTGGTTTGCCATGTCTGCTAAATATTTAATTAGCTGAAAGTATAGTATTTCAAGTGGGTAAGCATGCAGAGGGTCTTGGCGCTGTTTGACTTTGCTGGGGCTATTCTTATCTGTGTATGTCAGTGAACACAACTATGATAAAGGCTAGCACCGGGTGCAGTACTTGTTCACAAGTACTGCACCCGGTGCAGTCTATATTGGTGGTAAAATTCTGCTCAATAAAAATGGATGAAAATTGATTAAGTTGATACTTTAATTTGTTTTCAGAATGCAGAATCTGCTTTTGTTTTTATGGTCGAGATTTAATTTTTGTCGAATCAGCTGTGATTACAAATACATAAAATGTGAGTTTCTTTCTCATTTCTAGCTCTTCATATATTTTTGTTGACTGTCTTCACATTCCAGCAAATACTTATGCGGTGTGCAAGTTTATCCTGCTATTAATTACTATCAGCAATTTATCAGCATCTGCTCTGAACACTAACACTGTGATGACATCAGGTACAAGGCAGGAGACAGTCTGGTCTGTGTCTGGTTGTGTTTGTGCATTTGTGACAGCAAGGACAGCTGAAAGTGAATGTGAGTGAGTTATTACACAGACCAAGCTCGCGTATTCAGCCATTGTTTCTGATGCAAACTTCCCCACATTGAAAAATCGCAGATTTTCAATAGATATTACAAGACTGTCATCTATTTTTCTAAGGAAATTAAACAATACATTCCCAACGGTGTTAGCTGCTTGAGAGAAGCTAGCACATTGTGTAGAGAGTATTGGTTTATAAGAAAGGCTGGCAACTGGCCAGCAACTAAGTAAGTGAGTTTGGTGTTAATCCTGAGTCGCAGGGATTTATAATTACAGGAGAAAAATGTGAATAAGATCAAAATGTACAATCTTCAAATGTACTATAGAAACTGCTCTTTGCTGCGTGGCACAGAATGCATATGAACATTTATTGCATGGCTGAATATCTTTTTTTGCAGTGAATAAATTAATACACTCTGTGTTTGTATAGCTTTTGTTGTACTCTACGACACATTTATCAGGTGTGTTTTGTTGTCCCTACAATCAAAAGCACACAGATAACGAAAACTCTTTCAGGTTCGTATCACAGTTAGTGCTAAACCTTGCAAATAATAGTGTCTATAATCTGAAACACAACACCTGCTTCTGTTGCAGTGTGTGCCATCATGATTTATAAGTCTGCACAGAAGAACAGCAGCATCAGTTTAATCTATAAAGGGTAGCTGGTTGAATGGTTGAAAAAGTCCAGGTGGTTGCAGAGTCAGGAAAAAAAGGTGCTGGCACCAGGTCACAGCCCGTCTGCTGTCAACAAACTTGCTCTGGACCTCAGCTTAATCTTAATCTAATATATACAAGTCAGCTAGAGAGAAAGGAGAAACAAAACTAATTAAAAGCTCCACTATTTGAACCTTGTGAAATAACTTCACTCTGATAAGGTGCTGATGTGGTGGTGATTGAGCCACAGTACTTCCTGTCCTCTCATTCCCTTTGGCACTGCCCGTGAACTAACATTTCAGGCACACTTGCATGCACATTGAGCTGTCATTTTCATTTTGCACATTCATTCAAACACATTCAAAGCAAACAGTGCAGCTGAACACAAGTACGAGCATGCAGCTTTAGCAAAAAAAAAAGAAAGAAAGAAAAAAAAGAGCTGACATACGTTGCCTCAGTGAGTGATGTGAGGACTCATTCCTGGGTGAGAGTCAGAGATCAGTCTGCCAGAGCCATCTGTCAAGCAGGCTGGGTACAAAGGAAGTAGGAGCAAGTGTCCCTCTCCCTCCTTCCTGTGCGTCTCTCTTGCTTCACAACAAAGTCCTGTGTTGCGTTGGAGAAGAGAGCTGCACTCCACGAGCCGGGGAATCCTCTGTCAGACTAAAGCCAATTTAAAGCAGTTTAAATCCCAGATGAGAAGATGGAGCGATGCACCTCCCTCTTCTTCAGGAAACACGACTTGCTACTGCACAGCTCAAAACCCCCTCTCTCGGTTTCTTCGGTCTCCTTCTCCGCTCTCTTTCTCTCCCCTTCCTGATCCTGCTCCACTTGTACGTTTGCTCGCTCTCTCTCACTCTGGCATGCATTTTTATCCACTGTGGCTCAAGCCCCCACAGGCACGCACACACACACTGCACTCTCCACACAAACATATGCAAATAACAGAGATAAACAAACACACCAAGAAAAGAAAAAAAAAAAAGAAAAACCCCTGTCAGCTTCTTTAGAGTATTTGTCTTCAATGTAACTGGTTACTTCCTGCTGTTATGCAATCGAACGCGTGCTCCTGTGTTTTATTCGTGCTATCGACATGTTCTGAAACATAGCACAATATGACGATAAACAGGGGCTCCTTGGACTATGAAAAATACAAGGTTGGCGTGTTTGCTGGATTAAATGGGATTATACTCAGGCTTTGATTTGTGGGTGAGAAAAGCTCACATGTTCAACTACGGGCAACGTGTGTGAAGGGATCTAGACTGAACCGAGCATGTTTTTTCCTAATTTAAAAAACTAATATGAAGTGAATGTGGACGAATGAACTTGGAAAAGCTGTTTTCCCACCATCACATAAAAAAGAGCTAAACTGTATGCGTGTCCCTGTTCACATAAACCTATCGTAAGCCTGATCCGATGCTCTCTAGAGATGTTCTATTTTGAGCGTTCAGTCGTAACGCACAACAGAAGAAAGAGGACAGCAAAGCGCTATTATGAGAATCTCCCCTAAAACTACCCTTCCCCCAACACCACCACCACCACTTCTGCCACCACCTCCCCATCTCCCTCCCTCTATGCTGAAAATCTCCATGTTTTAAGGGGATAGCAGCAGGAGGGAAGGAGGAACATAGTTTTCGGAGAGATATAAATAGTGCTGGAGTGACCTGATCCATTAGCGCTTTGGTGGAGAAAGGTCCAGGCGGTTAAACACAGTGGCAGCTTGTAATAACAAGCGGGCTTGGAAACTGATCAGATCAATTTAGAAGGATATTTTAACACATGCTGTAAAAAATGTCTCTGAGTAAACTGATTTATTGTGAGTGAATATACAGACGAGACATAAGAGTGAGCGAAGGCTTGATGAGCACATATTTTGATGGTGTGTCAGTCAAGTCCACGAGCATTTACAGATTATTCTAGTAAATATTGAATTCGAACCTTCCCTAGCACACAAACAGAACGATTTGAATCGAGTCTTTAGATGTTTCTCTGTTTCACCTTTTCTTACTGAGGCTTGAACCCAGTGTTTGTGTTGGCAGATAAGAAAAGAGCAACTGTGTCAACCAGTATGTTAAAGGTGGCCGACAGATATTCCGTTACCTGTTTGATTTTATGAATGTAATGAAGCAAATGTTCTCTCTGTGAAGGGCATGTGTTTTATCTACAAAGAAACACACAACATTTGCATTCGTGTCCACGTTTGCTCGCATACACTGTCTGCAAACGAATACACAAATATCTGCCCTTGACCAGGTGACTCGAGAATATACCGAGGCTATCTTGAAAATAAAATGTAGATTGAGAGAATTCAGCTATTTTAACAAAAAAAGAGAAAACAAACAAACCCCAAAACCCAATAAACCTACTTTATATGGAGATGAGTTTGTTCCAATAGATGAAAAAGCAAAAGGAAAGTAAGCATGACAGCTCTAATCTGTAGATTAACTCAAGGTTTAAAAAGTATGCACAGTGATGGAAATCGCCAGCCTGCGGTCTTTCTGCCAAAAGTGAGTTGGAGCCATGTAAGGATCAAAAGCCAAACTTAACGTTCTTAAGTTTGGAGGATATTTTAACTGCGTTTAACACTATCCCTGAAAAAGGTACATTTTCTTTCCAGTAATTTGTGTTTTCATTTCATGCAATAGTATTAAAAATCTAACTTTAATAGATATATGTAAATATATTCACAGAACAAAAATGTTGTGGGAGGTCTTGAATAATTGGGGATTGATGAGTCACTGCTAAGTTAGAAAAACACTGTTATCTGATCAGAAACCACACAGAAAAGCAGGTTTCAGATCATACTGCAGTACGGTGCATTATCTGAACAACTTACTGGGGATTATATGAATTCTTTGACTCTGTAAGCTAATTTTGCTGGTAAATGTTTGCCATAGTATCCTAATAATCAGTGGATTCATTTTTTAAATGTGTGCTACACTGATCATTACTTAAATACTTGATGCTCTTTGTTTTGGTGTGCAATGTAATTTAAACCACGGATAAAAATGACAATAATAATTTTAGATGTTTCAGTTAAATTCAGTTCAAAGCACCGTAC
Source organism: Neolamprologus multifasciatus (assembly GCF_963576455.1). NCBI lineage: Eukaryota > Metazoa > Chordata > Actinopteri > Cichliformes > Cichlidae > Neolamprologus > Neolamprologus multifasciatus. Next base: position 25,524,444 of record NC_140452.1, on the reverse strand, counting down.
TCATAAATGTGAAACAAATACAGTGATATGTCCATAGTAAAGAAACAAAAAAACCCCAATTTTTCCCAATTTTTCATTCTACTTTTTGGCATACCAGTGAAATGAAAAGCAGTAAAATGTCCTTGCTTTGACGAGTGCAATCACTGAGCGTGCTCAAAAACCTAGAATCAGTATCAGATGTCAGTATAAGATCAGTAACTTTTCTTACACTGACAACTCTAACATTAACATTGAATTGCTACAAATTGCTTCCCCTGCAATGTTAGAATAGATCAATGCAAACTTGTGTTGCATGAAGGTCACACTGACAGGCACAATACCTGTTAATCTTTTTCTTACACAGGAACAACAATCTGCTGCTTTACCCTGATTATACCAATAATCAGGGGTTGCCTAAAACCCTTCTCTAGAGATCTCACATTGGTTTAGAAGTAACTACATCTGACAGCACTGTGCCATTGTGACTATGAAACAAATGTCATTTTGACCTAGAACATTTATGTGATGTGATGATAGACATGCTCTGTGATAGCAAAGGACACCTACATCTTGACTGAAATTTTTCATTTCTGTCAGTTCATTAAAAAAACAAACATTTTTCTCCACTGTGTGATTGGAATAATAGAGCACATTAAAACTTGTTTTCTAATATTTTAAAGATTGGTTTCTACACGACATTTTATTTTTGTTAGTATCACCAACATCCTCAGTTACTGTTGTAATGTCTGTTAATTTCTTGGAGCCCGGTGTTGTTCATTTGCAAATACAAACTTTTTTTTAAAGTTTGTTCACTGCATAACACTGTAAAAGCTGTTTGTTCTCCATGCATTTTAATGTATAATCTCAGCAACTACCATATTCAATTTTTTTTATTTTTAGAAAATGCATAAAAGATCTTTTCATTTTGCAACATGAATTAGATCCAATCCAATGATCCTGTGTGTTTATCTTTTTGTATATTTCTCAGTACAGGATATAGTGCCATTAAAAGGTCCCCATAAACTGAACCCATGTGAACCCATAAACTGTTATTGTGACTTTCCATTAAACTTTCCACAGTTTAATCTCTGTAAAGGAAATTTACAGAAAACAAACAAACAAAAAATCATTCTACATTCTAAAAATGTGGAAAGACTGTAAACATGTAGTGAACTGCTGGACTGTGGCTCAAGATGATCACTACCACCAACATCAGCAAACTCAGCGCTCATTCTAAATTGGGTAGTAAGGTAAACTTTTCACTGGGAAATTTTTTAAGATAAGATAAGATAAGCTTTATTAGTCCCGCGCGTGGGAAATTTGCTACTGTGTTATTTGTTGTTTGTCACTGTGTTATTACCATGAACATGGGCTTCATCCTCTGTTCTGGTTAAAAGTACATGCACACCAACGGCCATGTTGCCTTGTGTGCTTGAACTATGCAGATACCCAGAATTTGGGGCTGTAACTATCTCTGAATTCATAGAAAGTAACTTTGTCCACAGTACCTCTAAAAAACTGTAGTAATATCAAAATGGTCTATTCTAGCAGATGTTTTTATGTTGCATTTGGATGAATTTTCAGTGCTTCTAGCTAGTGTCAATTACGATTGTGCTTTTTTTTTTTGCTTATATTTGTAACTTGCCATACTTAATGATTGTTGTTGTTGTCAACAAAGCAAGGCTTGCATTCAACACCCTGCGACCCATCTGGAACTCCAAAGCCTTATCTCAGCACAGCAAGATCTGCATCTTCAACAGCAATGTGAAAGCAGTCCTTCTGTATGGGTCCGAGACGTGGCGGGTGACCAAGACCACTACCAGCAAGATACAGATTTTCATCAACAAGTGCTTGCGACACATCCTCAACATCAGATGGCCCGAGAAGATCTCAAACACAGGCCTGTGGAAGAGAACCAGCCAGAACCCGGTTGGTCAAGACATCAAGAAGAGAAAATGGGGCTGGATAGGCCACACACTTCGAAAACCACTCGACATCGTCGCAAGGCAAGCACTGGACTGGAACCCACAAGGGAAAAGGAAAGTGGGGAGACCCAAACAGACGTGGAGAAGATCTGTCGAGAGCGAAGTGAAGGCCGCCGGAATGACGTGGACCCAGCTGAAGAGAGCAGCCCAGAACAGAGTCCGTTGGCGTGGTGTTGTTGCGGATCTATGCGCCCCCAGGAGTCAACAGGAAAACTGATTGATACTTAATGATTTTTGCAATCATTATAAAGTAAGATGACTACTTCATAAAACTTATGAACTTATAATATGACTAAATAATTTTATTAATTAATTATTTTTTTTTTTACAATCAATGACCTCGTTAAGTTTTTTTTTTCTGTTCCAGGTGCAGTGCATTATTTTTCTGTCAGCCAAATTTTTTGAAACTTAAAAGAAAATTCTTGTCATAACCAAAAAAAAAAAAAAAAAAGAAGAATCATGGTGGAGTGTCATCCTTAAAAGCACCTATAATAATAATAAGATACTGTAAAAAGCCTTTTTGATCAATTTCTGTGAATAAACCAAATTGCAGTAGCTCACTTCATGCTCTAATTATGAATAATAGGTATAAAATTGTAATCAGCATAATTGTACAAGTCAGAAGCAATCGATTATTCCAAGCCTCATGATGATCCAAAATGAGATGCAACGACAGATACCCTACTGAAGGCTGATTTGTGCATTGGTCTTCAGTGATTGTTGCCTGCTGTTTATAATTGAGGACTGTGCACTAAAAGTAACATTGGTTAATATTTTATACAGTATTTTGAAATCAAATTACAGCTTGTAGTGTGAAGCTAGTTACAAGTACTTGATTGGCTGAAATTGTTACCCAAGCCTTATTAAAGGCTTAGGTAACAATTTTCTCAGCTTCTTTTAGGTCATCGATTTTTTCTTCAAATGCTTGGCACAAAATTAAAAGTCTTGATAAAATGCAGACTTTCTATTCATGTAAATGTGCCAGTGTTTCTCTGGGCTAATTCAGATCTGGCTGACCTCTCTCTCTAGTTTCATTCTCCTCAGTTCAACAACACGGTAATTGAAAGGTTCAAGCACTGGAGAGTGCTCAACATAACCTTTCTCTCTCTCCAGAGCAATGAAAGAGGCAAGCAATAGTCAGAGTATAATTACAGGAAGATTAAACTCATAGCGCAGGGGAATAGTTATTATATGGTTTGCAACTGTCTTTGCTGTTCTCCATCAGTTAAAAAACAGCACTGTACCGTACATTTGGGGAGGATTAGTAAAATTGGTTTTAATGCACACTGTACGTGCACTGAGGATAAAATTATATGTTTAGTTTTGACAAGGCACCTGCACGAAGGTGCTGCACAGTGTTATATGGTATTTGGTGTCAATACAGGTATAATCAGCAGAAAAAATGGTGCCGGTTCTTCTTGGGCAGATGAATAGTGCTTGATTACAAAGGAGATAATATCAGGCTTAAGTATGTGAGCGAAATGCTAGATATTGTTGGAGAAAAAGGAAAGGGGAAGCAGGATGCCTTTAAAGAGAAGATGCGCTTGTATGTGGGAGTCAGTATATATATATATATATATATATAGTAAATTAAATTTGGTGGTCTAAAATAGGTGGTTTATGAAATGCAAACTGTATAGAAGCTAATAGCCTTTACATGCTAATGTAAGGTTGTTATTATTCCGTGGTACCATGGTAAATGCTAAATGGCCTGCATTTGTATAGCGCTTTTCTAGTCCCTAAGGACCCCAAAGCGCTTCACACTACATTCAGTCATTCACCCATTCACACACACATTCACACACTGGCGATGGCAAGCTACATTGTAACCACAGCTGCCCTGGGGTGCACTGAAAGAGGCGAGGCTGCCGGACACTGGCGCCACCGGGCCCTCTGACCACCACCAGTAGGCAAACATGGGGTTAGTATCTTGCCCAAGGATATTTGGCATGCAGCCAGGAGGCAGCCTGGGATCGCCATATCGACCATAACATTGGTCCTTCAGTTATTTGTCAATCTCTCCATCATTTAAGAAAACAGCATGTTCATCTTAAATGCCTTGGAATTGCAGAGCATTAGCTCGAGGGCCGGGTTTTTTGATTAGACTGAGAAATACAAAGACCTGAAAAGAAAATCAATAGTACAACACTATTATACGTCCTTTAAACATTAGGACAAAGCCATCAGCTAGTCTGAGCCAGGAAGTGAACGTTGTTTAGTCATCAAATCCTGTAAAATACAGCTGCTGCCTGATTAAAAGACTTGGCTGTAATATTGCCCAGTATGGAATTTTTTTTTCTCAACAGTAGTGCGCGTGCACACATATTCTGAACCACATGATTAGATTATATCCATAGCAGTATTTTCATTTTTAGTTTTGTGGTATAACAGCCACACTGCTGCAAGGAGAGCGAGACATACGTCAATATTTTATAAGCTTCTGGACTGCGTTGTTATCTTGATTCAGAGGATTGCAATGCGAATAGGACTTCAAACTGCATGAGCGTTCTATTCTCATAAGCCGTTGCTGAAAGCATGGGCTCATTAAATGCACGCTTTCTTTAGCACTGTCTGCTTCACACATAGCATTGATAAATGGTCTGAAGCTTGCAAATACCACTCTGGACATACAGTTAAATATGATGCTCTCTCTTCAAATATGTTTTTTTTTTTTTTTTTTTTTTTTTTTTTAAATCATGATTTTTCATGCTCATTAATAATCCATAAAAAAAGATGGCCTGTCCACGTCTGTCCCCTGAGAGTGCTGGTGAAAAGTAACTTCCATGCTTAATTCACACACTCTATTTAACCTTTGCTGCTCTGTGAAGTAGTCTGTGTGTGTATGTGTATCACCATGGTTGTGCTCCTGATGCACCAGCAGACATGTCAGAGATTTGTTTGGATCCACACAGGGAGTGCAACATTACTCTTTGGCCCGTGGCTGCAGCATCATTTGACTTCTCTGGCAGTTCTGACATAATATATTTTGAGGAAAAATCTCAAGGCTGGTTGGTAAATAATTCAAGCCTTTTCCATTTATGATGAAAATTTGACAGATTTTAACTCTCCGGGGGTGCCCGCCATAAATAATTCCTTAGTATCAGCGAGGAAGAGAAATGCTATTGTGCCACCATGTGGACAGTAATCTACACCACATTTATGTAAGAATGGAAAATGTATGTTTGCTTCACTTCATGTATGAGCGTAAACTGATTTTCCAAACAATTCTTCAGGAATTATTCTACTCTTTAAATTCATTCATTTACATTAATGTGCAACATTCCCACCGAAGTGCAGGCATTTATTCTGTATTTTATTTTTCAGGCTAGATTTTGAAATATGTGTCTAGAATACAAAGTAATAGTATGCTTACCTGAAGTCTTTAAATGACATACAGGGTGCTCAATCTCAAAAAGGAAAAAAAAAAAATGTAAAGTTGTTTGTTAAAGACCAAAAAATTGCTCAATTTCATCAGTAAGCCATCAATATGTAATTTAAGACTAATGACAATAGCTTATAAGTGTGGGAGTACCATGGACATAATTCTGACATGGGGAATTCTCATCTGAGAAAAGAGATAAAGATAAAAAATGTTGTGATTATGTGACAAAGTGGGTGAGAAGACCATTTGTCCATATTCTTAGTTAACATTCTTGTTTTGATTTAACCATATTTCACATGTAATCTGCAATAGGCAAACATCTACTATCCCGGGTTTGTTTATGTTTTGCACTTTTACAGATTATATAATATAACATCTTGGTTTAAATCAATCCCTACAAGTTTGTTAAGTTAACATGTTATTTATTTCAACTGTTAATTTGCATTGTTTAGAACTTACCTTACCTACCTGTCTTCCAGAAACAAAAGGAGGAAATGTAGTTTTACTTCCTGCTTTATAGCTTCTGGGTTCATCTGAGGTCACAGGAAGAGACCAAGTGCAGAATGGGAAGAACTCTTATAATTTAATAAAGTTGATTTTAGAGGGTTTATGAAGAAGTAGATTTATTGTTATAATGTGTATTGATTACACCAGAGTTCATGTTGCCAGTAAAGAGGAGTAGTAGAGACTTGAATATAGTCATGTTCATCGTATCTACCTACTGATTGGAATAGTCCAGAGGAGAAATTGTTTGATTAAGTGGACTATTTAAGCAGAAGAACTCAGGTGTTTCAAAAAAGGTTTCGGGTCAGTGTAGCTGTGTGCAGTTTGACCTTAATTTCTGTTGATTTAAGTTCAGTTATGTTTATTTGAACTGAGTTAATTATAGAGTTGAGTTTCTTATTTGTTTCTTTGTAAATATTGTTTCGGTCACAAAATGGTGAATAAATCACTTGCTACACTGGACAGCATCAGTCTCCTGCACTTCTTTGACCGCATAAGTCGAGTCTTACCACATTTGGTGGCAGCAGCAGTGGGATTCCAGGCCAATTAAGGAGTGGAGAAGATGTCTACCCGAGCAAAGAGGGGACTTGTTCCAGAATGTGAAGCAGATGATTTACAAGATGGCAGTGACCAACAAGGGGCAATAAGTGGCCATATTGCTGGACAAGAGAATGTGGCTGAATTGTCCAAACTTTTGCAAAATCTGATGCAACAGCAGGCTGAACGCGACTCTAAACTGGAGCAAGAGCACAAGCGCCAGGAGGATAGATGGAGGCAAATCCGGCATCAGTTTGCCCAGCTTCAACAGCAGGTGCAGCATGGCAATCTAGAGCATCAGTTACTTGAAGTACAAGCATCAACATCGGCTTCTTCGAGGGCACCTACTCCAGAACCACCTGTCAGCACACAAGAATCAAATAGGCTTGACTTGGAACCGGTACATCAACGCAGTGAGGCACAGCTTTCAACATTGGTGAGACATTCAGGCTGGAAGGGGCCAAAAATGCAACCTTACAATGAAGGTGAGGACATTGAACATTATTTAATCACCTTTGAAAGAATTGCTCATGCTTGCCAGTGGCCGCGAGATGAGTGGGCTCTTCACCTAGCACCACTGCTAGCTGGTAAAGCACGTTCCGCCTATGTAGCCATGGATATTGATGACACTATGGATTATGCAAAAGTAAAGTGTGCTGTCTTGCAGAAGTACGAAATAAGTGTTGACACCTATCGAATGAGGTTTCGTTCTAGTACCTTTGGAGCAGAGGAAACACCAAGGGAGCTGCAGGTTCGCCTAAAGGAGTTGTACATCAAGTGGATGAATCCTGAAACAAAGACAAAGGATCAAATCGGAGATGCCATCATCATGGAACAGTTTCTCAAGGTTCTGAATCCTGATCTTCGGACGTGGGTTAAGGAACGTAACCCAAAGACTTCCAAGGAAGCAGCAGAACTGGTTGAAGCTTTCTTAGCAGCTCGTCGACCATCAAAAGTTTTCACACCAGTTAAGTCAAATTCCAACATGCCATTGAACATGTTAGGTGGTGGCCCTGACTTGAAAGTTAAGCACACAAGACAGAACTGGTATAACTCAGATCCTGCCAGATCTGAGACAAAAAATAGAACCAATAAAGCATGTCATTTGTGTGGTCAAATAGGTCATCTTAAAGCTCAGTGTACAAAGATGTCTGTTAGTAAAAATTACATGTGTTCTGCTAGACAAACTAAAGTCAGTGAGAATCACAAAAATGAAATTGAATGTCAGCAACGTGAGCCATCAATTGGGGTATTTGTTGAAGACAAACCCTGTGTAGCTCTGTTAGATTCAGGAAGTAATCGCTCTCTGGTTAGACAAGACAGTCTTCCTAGGGATGTGATCTTTTCAGGAGCAACAGTGGATGTGTGCTGTATTCATGGTGATAAGGTATCATACCCAGTTGCTGAAGTTGCACTTGAAGTAGAAGGCCAGTGTTACACTCTTTCAGTGGGAGTGCTGCAAACTTTGCCTTACCAAGTGGTGTTGGGCCGTGATCTCCCAATACTCACAGAGCTAATAGCCAAGTATTCCTGTCAGACTGAAACCATTGAAAGTTTGTTAGCAGTCACAAGGTCAAAAGCTAAGGAGCAACAGGTTAATGCTTCGGGTTGGGATGACTTGCCTTTCGCAAATGAGGATGCACCATTGGACGAGTCTAGCACTCGTTCTAAACCAAAAAAGAGCAAGAGACAGAGAAGACATGAAAAGGTGAAGGGAACAAGAGTAGCTGAACACATTTTAGATCCTTTAAAGACTGAGTCTCTCCCCAGCGCTAGTCAGGTTGCTAGGCTTCAGAAAGAGGATCTAACACTTAAACCATTGTTCTCTAAATGTGTTCCAGAGTCAACTACAGTTGAGGGAAGGCAGGAAGTGTTTGTGGTTAAGGGAGATTTGTTGCAACGCCGTAGCAAGATTGGTGACCAGTTGGTGATCCCCCAGAGTTTGAGATCTACCATTTTGAAAATGAGTCATTCCATTCCCTGGGCAGGACATCTGGGGCAATCTAAAACATTTTCTAGAATGATTCCCAGATTTTACTGGCCCCAACAGTTCAGTGATACGGTACAATACTGTAAAGCTTGCCCACAGTGCCAGTTAACAGCTCCAGGCAGGAAAGCAGATAGAGCTCCACTTATCAGTATGCCCATCATTGATACACCCTTTTCACGCATTGCCATGGACATTGTTGGCCCACTAGAACAGAGTAAAGCAGGTCATAAGTACATACTTGTAGTTTGTGACTATGCCACAAAATATCCTGAAGCCTTCCCCCTGAAGAAAATAAAGGCTCGTCAGATTGTTAACTGCCTGATTCAGTTGTTTTCCAGAGTAGGTATCCCAAAAGAAATCATCACAGATCAGGGGACCAATTTCACTTCTAAGATGCTCAAAGAAGTATACAGTTTGTTAGGGATCCAGGGTGTCAAGACCAGTCCCTATCACCCACAGACCGATGGCCTTGTGGAGCGATTTAACAAGACCTTAAAATCAATGCTCAGGAAATTTGTGAATGAAACAGGGTCAGATTGGGACCAATGGCTCCCATTTTTGTTATTTGCCTACCGAGAGGTTCCACAAAGTTCTACTGGGTTTTCACCATTCCAGCTACTTTATGGGCATCCTGTCAGAGGTCCAATGGATGTTCTGAAAGAAGCTTGGGAGGGTTCGATGTCAGAGCAGAGGTTTAGTGAACTCTCATATGTCCTCAAAATGAGGGACAAGCTCGAACATTTCCAAGAGCTTGCTAATAACAATCTGGCCCATGCGCAACAGCAGCAGAAACAAAGATATGATAAAGTGTCAAGAAGAAGAGTCTTCCGTGAGGGACAGAAAGTTCTTCTACTGTTGCCAACTTCTGAGAGCAGTCTTCTTGCAAAGTGGCAGGGGCCATATGAAATCACAAAGAAGACAGGCCCAGTCACATATGAGCTTCATTTACCAGACCGTCGAAAGAATCATCAAGTGTTCCACGTCAATCTTTTGAAAGAGTGGACTGACCAGCCACGGGACTCAACATCCATGTGGGCATGTACAGTTGTGGATGAGGAAGAACCTCAGGAGCAGTACTTCCCTTCTTCAGCTGTCAAAATTGTGTTTCCAGACTTAGACCATTTGCCTTTGGAAAGACGTCAGGAGGTGCAATCACTTATGACTAAAGAACTCTTCAGTCTAAAGCCAGGTCGTACACACCTCAGTGAACACAAAATCACTTTGCATTCTCCAGACCAACGGCCAATTAGAGATACCACTTGCCGTATCCCAGCTAAGCTATTGCCTGAGTTGAAAAGTGAGCTGGAGGAGATGCTGGCTGCAGGAATCATTGAGCCATCACACAGTGAGTGGTGTAGCCCTGTTGTGCTTGTACCAAAGAAAGATGATCCTAAGCTTAGATTCTGTGTAAACTTTTCTAAGTTAAATTCTGTGTCTGCTTTTGATCCTTATCCAATGCCGAGGGTTGATGAACTAATTGATCGTTTGGGAAATGCTAAATTTCTGACTACCCTTGACCTCTGTAAAGGTTACTGGCAGGTTCCCTTGACAGACTCATCTAAGGACTTAACAACATTCAGAGTGCCAAGTGGACTGTTTAGATTCACAGTGATGCCCTTTGGTTTGCATGGAGCACCAGCTACATTCCAAAGGTTGGTGGATCGAGTGTTGAAGGGTGCAGAACAATATGCAGCTGCATACATTGATGACATTGTTGTTTATAGTGGTACATGGGAAGATCATCTGAAACATGTTGCTGATGTGTTTCGACGTATCACAAATGCTGGACTTGTCATAAATGCCAAGAAATGTCACATTGCCAAGCCCGAGGTGCAGTACCTGGGTTATGTAATAGGGGGTGGAGGCATTCGCCCTCAGGTTGGAAAAGTGGATGCAGTTGCTGCAGCACTCTTGCCAAACACAAAGAAAAGGTTGAGATCATTTTTGGGATTAGTGGGTTGGTACCGTCGACTAATTCCAAATTTTTCATCAAGAGCAGCTTTATTGACTGACATGACAAGAAAATCTAGTCCTACAAAGGTCAGGTGGACGAAAGATGCTGAGAATGCATTTAATGATTTGAAAGACTGTTTGTGTCAGAAACCTGTTTTGCAGTGTCCAGATTTTAACCTTCCCTTCACAGTACAAACAGATGCCTCTGAGGTGGGTCTGGGAGCTGTTTTACTGCAAGGAGAGGAAGGGCAGCAGTTGCCTGTTCAGTACATCAGTCGAAAACTTTTTCCAAGGGAAGTGAGGTATTCGACCATTGAAAAGGAGGCATTGGCAATTAAATGGGCTCTAGACACCTTACGATATTATCTCGTTGGGAAAGAGTTTGTTCTTGAGACTGATCATCGTGCTTTGCAATGGATTCATAATATGAAAGACACTAATGCCAGGATAACAAGATGGTATTTATCTCTCCAGCCTTTTCGTTTCCAGGTCCAGTATAGACCCGGACATAAGAATGTCATTGCTGATTTCCTGTCCCATGACTCAGAGGAGTAACGGTCTTAAGGGGGGGGGAGTGTGACAAAGTGGGTGAGAAGACCATTTGTCCATATTCTTAGTTAACATTCTTGTTTTGATTTAACCATATTTCACATGTAATCTGCAATAGGCAAACATCTACTATCCCGGGTTTGTTTATGTTTTGCACTTTTACAGATTATATAATATAACATCTTGGTTTAAATCAATCCCTACAAGTTTGTTAAGTTAACATGTTATTTATTTCAACTGTTAATTTGCATTGTTTAGAACTTACCTTACCTACCTGTCTTCCAGAAACAAAAGGAGGAAATGTAGTTTTACTTCCTGCTTTATAGCTTCTGGGTTCATCTGAGGTCACAGGAAGAGACCAAGTGCAGAATGGGAAGAACTCTTATAATTTAATAAAGTTGATTTTAGAGGGTTTATGAAGAAGTAGATTTATTGTTATAATGTGTATTGATTACACCAGAGTTCATGTTGCCAGTAAAGAGGAGTAGTAGAGACTTGAATATAGTCATGTTCATCGTATCTACCTACTGATTGGAATAGTCCAGAGGAGAAATTGTTTGATTAAGTGGACTATTTAAGCAGAAGAACTCAGGTGTTTCAAAAAAGGTTTCGGGTCAGTGTAGCTGTGTGCAGTTTGACCTTAATTTCTGTTGATTTAAGTTCAGTTATGTTTATTTGAACTGAGTTAATTATAGAGTTGAGTTTCTTATTTGTTTCTTTGTAAATATTGTTTCGGTCACAAAATGGTGAATAAATCACTTGCTACACTGGACAGCATCAGTCTCCTGCACTTCTTTGACCGCATAAGTCGAGTCTTACCACAGATTATTAAAGGCAATCAACCCTCACTAATATATCTCTGAGGTTCTTGGTATGTTTGTTTTCACTGGGAGGATGTTTAAATTTAAAAATGGGATTTCTTGTATAACCAAATTTGTAAAAGCAGGACTGGACATTATATAAGTTCCCTTAAATTCAAAGATATAGAAATGATTCCTCCCTCTAAAAGAGACGGCAATGAGTGTTATTCCACTGCTGTTTAAAATCAATCAATCAATCAATCAATCAATCAATCAATAGGATTTAATACTCATCAGACTGCCAGGTCAGGATGTTATGTCTAGGTGGGACGTTGTGATATGGAGAAATATCAATTCAGTTTTATCCAGAATATTATGATATATATATATATATACACAATAGGGGTGGGTTTTTATAATCGATTTATCGATTAAAATCGATTCTGGCTTGGATAACGTAAAATCGATTCATTAAAATCCTGAATCGATTTTTTTAATAAAAATTTATTTTGCCTGAAATGCCAGAATCTCTGGTGAAGTCTCACAAAATTTCAACAACCACCAAACAGCTAAGACAGTAAATGAGAGCAGGAACACGGATTCTGCACAAAGACTTAAACACACAGCGCGACCCGCGGATCAGAATCAGTTAGATGTCGCCTTTCTCACGGTCGGGGCTGAAAGCCGACAGCTCGCTGATTCTGATCTGTCGGCGGCTCCGCGCTTTGTGTTCACGCCCTTTATGCGCTGATTCTAAAGCTGTTAGTTTGATGTCTCTCCAAACAATATTGACCGAACCAGCAGCAAAAGAAGATCCAAACTACGCTTCACATAAACATCGTCATGTATTCACTCTGACTTTTACTGTGTTGCTTCGACCACGTTGCACATCTCTCTCTCTCTCTCTCTCCCCCTCTCTATCTCTGTACTGTTTTCTGCATTATTCGCTTGCTTGTTACGCACAAGTCTACCTTTGTTTACAGCGCTTTCGGCCGACTTTTTTTTCTTTCCGTTTTATATACTTCCGAAAAGAAAACCTAATTTCTGCCGTTCAATACTGAACAAATTTAAACTTTTTAAAATTATACAAAATGCAAAACGCTTAGCCGTGTCTCTAATAAAACCCCTGCAACTTCAGAGGTAATGTTCATGTGTTGATTAATGGATTTGTTTTGTTTTTGATGTACTGCAGAACATTTTTATAAAATCCGATGCCAGGAAAATCACCTTCATGTTTTTCTATGTTTTAACTTCAGCTACTTTGACACAAAGGCATCTGCTGTGATGCTCACACCTTTGATAAAGTCTTGCGTGTGTCAGCTTCCTTTTTATAGATACAAAAATATGTAAATGTACTGATCTGAATTATAATATTTCTGACTGTCAAAATTTCCCAGATTCAAATCGAAGTGAATCGAATTAAATCGAATTAAATCGAATCGTGGATCGAATCGATTCTGGACCTTGTGAATCGGAATTGAATCGATTCTAGAAATCAGTGACGATACCCAGCCCTAATACACAATATGCTTTAAAACACCTGTAACTTTACTTTGCAGCCTCACAGATTTCCTGCTTCTTGGAAAATCATATCAAATTCCAATTTCATCAAACCTGGATAAATAGTTTAGTATGAGGTATGAATTTCAGCACCTACCCCTGTTTGGGTTATTTTCGCCTAATGTCAGGCGTCAAAATGTATTTAAGTCATTTCATTTAGAGCTGATCTAGCAGCATATCATGGAAACTAGAGTAAACCACTATTTTAAGCATCATTATATGTTCCACTGACCCACTGACCCACTCAGTTTGACTACAATTATTTTTAAAGCATTCTGGCTAAAGTAGTAGATCTGGTTGGAGACATCGAATGTACCATATAACAAGTTTATAAGAGATGCATATATTACAAATCAACTACAACATGTTGGAGCTTTGTCAAAATGTAAGGTTTGGGAATTTAAATGCACTTACAAGCATGTATTTAAGAAACCATGTATATAGGTTGAAAAGAGGTGTTTTTTAGGTCATTTTATTTTACTTATAAAATTTTGACCCCTGAAATATTTTGTTATAGAGAAGATTGTGTTGACACCTTAGTGCTTCTTCAAGAAATAAGACACTTGTAATAAGACACCTGGAGATTAATTATGTGTAAAATAATTACAGTTTACATATCTCTACAACCATTTAGATACTTGCTAACAGTGCAGATTTACATCCTTTCAATACGCTCCCTAATTACACCTGATCAAAGATTTTGCTGGTGCATAATGATTCAGGCTCTTAAGTCAGAGGAAAAGAAATTCGTTTGGAGGTCCTCACTGAGCCATTACCCTGGGGACTCAGCCCGCTTTATGAAAGGCCTGCACAGACTAGAGATAGGAAGGTGGAGACTAAATCATTTTTGCTGCATTGTCTCATTAGCTCGGGCCCTTGGGTAAACTACTCTCTCTAGTGATGCTCTTGAAGTAAGATAGGCACAAAAATATATCCTGTACTGCAATACAAAGTAAAAACATGACATTGCTCATCTACATCTTTTTCATTTATGTACTTATATGAAATATTTCTCAAAAATACATTTCAAAACCACTAGTTTAAGCTTACATCAAATAAGGATCCCAGCACAAAGTGCAGCTGGCTGTTAAAAGCTTTCAAGGTTTTCTTACACTCTAACTTTTGTACTGGAAAACTGAGTCTAAGTTTGACTTATTGCAATAAACACAAAAATGGCAGTAACAGTTTCTGCCGGTTGATTATTGTCGATTGTTCAATTATCACATTAACAGTTTTCCAATGAGGGTAATTTAGCCAGCTGTTAAGGAACCAGGACACATGGATGAGAAGTGGGCTACTGAAACAAGAAGGCACAAGTGGGCAAGAGATGAGAACAAGGGGCTGTTGGAATGCTACTCTGCAAGTAAGCCCGCCCACAGGGGTGAGAGGGGAATTTTTTATATATCCTTAGTTTTCTACATTTAACTAAATAACCACCATTGTAAACTGTTCCAACACTGACATTCCTGGTTCCACTGAACAACATGGAAAAAAGCTAACATAAAGCTTTTAACTGTCGGTCACTTGCTGAATTTGTTGGACTACTGAGACATATATAACACACACCCAAGTGCACAGGAATATATCCCTGTGACAGCAAGGCATTTATCTAGTCGTCACTATGACATATGGCAAAACATTAATGTGGCTAAACTTGAGCCTTGTGAGCCAATAAACAGCTCAGTTTTATAATCTCTCTGGCTGCAGTTTGTTAACAGGTCTGCCAATTCAACACCAAAAGAATGCACTGAATGTGAGCAGGATTATAGCTTTTGTTGTTTGGATTATCTGAATCTAATTACCTTGCAGAGGAGCTTAACTGACTCTGCATCCTCCTGGCCTGATTGCTTTGCTGCATCCGAATGCTGTGGAAATTGATCATTTATGAACAGATAAATTATGAGCAGATCTAGCTAAAATCGATATTATATAATGGAATTTACTTTCTAATATAAAAAAGTAAATCTACATTTGGGTCCACATTATTGTGAAACAACAATAAACAGTTTGTGCAAAAACATAACATAAGAGACAGAAAGTTCAACAAAGCCTTTTCACACTTTCTGCATGCAACACGGAGACACTCTTACTGATTATAAGCTTACAACACTTTTATTTTTAGACTTTCCAGCTGAAAGCACTTTACAGTCTTACAGCAATATCTGAAGACTTACATCTCACCTAAACTCCATTAGAGTCCAACTGATATAAGACTGATATTGATCTGATATTGATTGCCCTCTGGTAGTCAACAATATCAACACTCATAACTCATAACAATGTTTCTTGGTTCTCTTCTTTTACATTTGAAAATGTTTTATTTATTGGTGGTTATAAAAATTATACTGATATGTTGGCCAAGAGCTAATATTGGCTGATATGTGGAGCTCTATTCTCAATAAAAAGATGTCTGTATATAAATATGAAGAATCTGTAGGGAAGAGTTTTGGTTCCATAAGTTTCTGTTTTGTATTCATCTGTTTTATTTCTGTAGATCAATCACAACTGGACATGCTTTATTTGCCCACAGATAATTTTGAAAGAATCAGCTGCTGTCTGCTGACAGTTGAAAATGTGTATGTATTTTCAACATTTACTGTGCAGCCGCGACACATACATCGATTCTTTATATTCTCATTTAATCTTTATGGTCATCAGCAATAGTTCTCGAGGCTTTCAAAGTTTTTCTTTGGCAAGTGGCTGCTTTTTCGCTCATTTTCACACCAATCCTTGTACCTGACCACCTTCAGACATTTCTTTTTGCTGCTTAAACAACTTAACACTGACCTGTCTCCACTGACCAGGCTCCAAACCTGTGTAGGACTAAGCAGCCTGTCACAAAAACACATAATTTGTTCCCATTTTTTTTTAGTTGAATCTATGAAAAATCTCAAAGATGATACAGTTTGACAGGCATAAAATAGTATATTTTTTTTTACACCAAAAAAGGTGAATCACAAAGCGCTAAAAACTTGTGCAAATGTGTGCATGCTTCATGCTGTGCTTAAAAACATCTGAGGAAACTAGACAAGTAGAGGACAAAAGAAGTACCGTGCCTAAAAAAATTATCTGCAGTCAATGAAAAGTATCTGAATGTCATGTCCTTAAGAAAAAATCCAGCAAAGAGCTGACACAGGAGAGATACATCTGCTTCAGTGGAACAGTATAAGTCATGGTGTAGGATTCTTGACAGACAACAGAACAAAAGGGAGACAACATCCAAAAAAGAGCTTTGAATGTCCTTCAATAAGTCAGAGAACTACTTAAAGAACCTACAAGAAAGCTTTCCTAAGAGAATTCAGGCTGTATTGAAGAATGAAGGCAGGTATATCAAACACTGAATTGTACAACCTCTGTTTTTGCCATATACGCTGTATTTCCATGTATATTTGCATGTTTCAATAAATTGCGGCATCTAATTTTTTCTTAGCAAAATATAAAGAAAGTGGCTCAAGAATATCTTGAATATCTTGAAAGAATATCTTGTGGGAAAAAATAAAAAGTAAAAAAACCCAGTCATCTTGGAGGTCTTGGATAGTCTATTTACAATAAACCCCCCAAATATTGGCTTTTGCCTCCAGAGGGGTAAGTCAGCACAATCAGACTGCATCTCATCTATTCAGTGCCTGTGTTTGTGTAGGACACTAAAGACTTAGAGTCTAAAAGCGCATGTTTGGGACAATTAAACATTTTACGAGGTACCTGCCTGGGTAAGCAGATGGCAACCTTTAGGCGATAAACACTATGCGAGCAGATACAAAGATCTGCAGCTAACACACAAAGGATAAAGGTTAGACAGAAAGGCGCTAAAACTTAGTCTAACACTATCACTAGGAATTACACATCTGATCATTAAACGGTTGAAACAAAGGAAAAAGAGGCCTATAGCAGACTGGTTTAATAATATTACTTTTTGCAGAAGACATGGCTCCTGTTGAACATATATTTATACTGCATTACACACATTTTACTCTGGCATTGGAATTTTCTGCACTCCCCCTTAGCTCCTTCATCCATAATGACTCTTACAATACTCTTTCACTGTTAATTCACACTCATAAGCTTTAACACAGGGTTTAGAGAGAAACCTACATCCAACAGCCACATTTTATTTCTTGCATTTCATTTCATGCTCCTGAGAATCCAACATCATAGATTAGCAGTATGAAATACAGCATATGAAGGACCTAATATGTTGCAGGAGTGAGAATTACCAGATGGACTGCCTGCCAGTTTTTAAGTTTATGTTCTTACTGCAAATGAACATCTATCTATCTATGGACCGTGGGATAGTGCTGCTTGTAACCATATTTTTGTCCAAAAAACATTTTTAATGAAAATAATCCAGCAGCGTTACTCTCTTTCCATTGTAAAGAATCAGTCATTTAATAGTGTTGCTTGCTAAAATAGACCAAAATCCGAAACCCAGTTTCTTAACCCCAGATTTAAAATGCACAGTTTTATGACTTTGATGTTAGATGTGTTTGCGGATTATTGGAGGGAGATACTTCATAAAACTTGGCTGGGATAAAAGAAAAGATCAATTGCTTGACCAAAGCTGGGTTCTGCCTCATTTACCAGACACAGCTGTGACTAAATCCACATTATTAACGTTACACATACACCAGCATCCATGTAGGCCAGTGTTGCAGAGAGTGCAATGGGATCAGTCACAGAGCTCAAACACAAGACTTTAAACCCCTCAGTCCCCTGCAACACACAAAGACATTTGTAGACGTAGAGAACATGCATGCATTTAAGAATAGAGCTCACAGTATTTACTTTTCCATATGTACTTAATACTTACATGTATTTACTTGGGCCAGGTTTCTTCAGCACACCAGACAGAACACACTCATTATAATAAGCATAAATAACCTACATTGATCTTGTCTGATGCAACCTGTTCATCACTTCAGCTCATCCTAATCCACTGCCAGAAGCACAAAAATGAAAGCAATAAAAACTCTGAATGAGGTGCAACGTGCTTAATCAAAGAGGTGCTGACATTAATGAAAACACAAGTCAGCTCGACAAATATTCCAGATAAATATGTGGATCTCGGACAGAATTTAATAGTGTATATCCTGAGCTTTGTCTGTGAAGGTTCTCAGTCATCCAGGTCATCATAGTCTAAGGAGCTTGGAAAGAAAAGTTTCTGGACTTCTTTAAGTTGCTTGAAGACGTTTCACCTCTCATCCGAGAAGCTTCTTCAGTTCTAAGGTCAAATGGTAGAGAGTCCCAGATTTAAACTAGAGATGGCACGATACCACTTTTTTATGTCCGATACCGATACCGATATCATAAATTTGGATATCTGCCGATACCGATATGAATCCGATGTAGTGTGTTTTTTAATCAATAAAACGTTTTTTTTAATATCTTGCTGCATTTTGTATAAGTTTATACTCAAGTTTAAATAAATAACAAAACTAAAGCTATTCTGTTATACCTGTATGTAAAAAATACAACAAAATATTTCATAGTTCAGCAATACTGATCAATCTAATAAACTTAAACCTGCTCCATCCTCCCTATTCTGGTATTTTAAAGAGTACTTAGCAGAAATATCAAGCAACCTAACTAATAGGGTTACAAACTCCCAGCAAAAAAAAAAAAATAGGGAACCACCCCCCCCCCCACCCTCCAGCTCATGATGCTTAATCGATGTAATCAAATTTAATTTGATGCAGGGGGAAAAATGCACAGAAAGAAATTATTTTTCAAGAATAATTAAATAGATTCAACATCTTTCTTCAACAGAATTGCAGACTGCACAGATGGTACCTTCCCAAAGGAAAAAGTACTATAGCTTACTAGGGTATATTAGACTTAACAGTTACTATATACAGTAATGGACTTCTATATATTTTACATCAGATTAAAACTTTGGGTGTAAGAGTCAGATAATTATTTATTAAAAGCTAGATATTTTAAATGAGAACAAGAAAGAAAAGTATGTCTTTGTGCCCCCTTTTCCCTGTTCATGCCCTATCGGCCCCCCTGGCTAAACTTTGCTAGATCCGCCCCTGCACAGTCAGCTACGTAGAAAAAGATCCTGGTCTAGAAAGTAATATTAAATAAATTCTAACAACAGCTTATCAAGCTTAATAGTGCTGCAGTTGTTCAGCCGCTGGTTTCCTCTTTCTGGTGAGAAGTGGGCCAAAAACTAAGAAGAGAGACGGACTCTCGACAGAAAAGCCGATCAGCTGATCATTAAGCAGTTTCACGATTGAAGTAGCAGCAGCAGCAGGAGAGAGAGAGAGAGAGAGAGAGAGAGGCAGTCGCTCCATATATCTGTTGTTAAGCTTAAGGTGGGAATGCTTTACAAACATTCAGAGATGAACTTACACACTTGCTTTACTTCTCTCTGGGAAAACTTCCTCGGAGATGAAATGCTGGTTTGCTAGCAAGGCTACAAATACACACAGCGGCTCTATCACGTGACGCATACTGCTGCGACGTGCTACGGTTATGAGCCGAGTTACGCCGTGTAGCAAGCTTTGTGAGGTGCTTTTTTGATATTTAATGGATCGGATTACATTTTTTATTTCTCGCCGATATCCGATCCAGTAATTTGGGTCAGTATCGGACCGATACCGATACGTAATATCGGATCGGTCCATCTCT
This sequence comes from Neolamprologus multifasciatus, assembly GCF_963576455.1. NCBI lineage: Eukaryota > Metazoa > Chordata > Actinopteri > Cichliformes > Cichlidae > Neolamprologus > Neolamprologus multifasciatus. Next base: position 25,504,575 of record NC_140452.1, on the reverse strand, counting down.
AATTTAAACCCTGTGGGAGTATCCCCCCAAAGAGGGACAAAAGGACACCCTGATGATCCTCTACCTAATCACATGAGCCAAGGCGTGAAAACGGGTGTGGGTCACAATCAGCCAGGGTTTCGGGTGAGCTCAATGTGAAATCTAGCCCCACCGTATCCCCCTAGCCCTGTTGGAGAGACCAAACAGCCACTTCACAAGCGCATTGCACAACATAGACGAGCCACCTCCATGGGACAAGACTCAGCAGTCCATCTGCATCTAAAGGACAAAGTTCACTCTTTCGGGGATGCCAATGTTCACATCTTGGACAGAGAAGAGAGGTGGTTTGAAAGAGGAGTAAAAGAGGCCATTTATTTCCACTGTGAGCGACCATCTTTGAACAGAGGCGGTGGCTTACGACAGCAACTGTCTGCCATCTATAATCCAGTTTTGAGATCCCTTCCCAGATACCTTAACACCCACTCGCACCCTGGGCCATCTGACCTCAGGAAATCACATGATAGGGTGGGGCTAGATTTCACATTGAGCTCACCCGAAACCCTGGCTGATTGTGACCCACACCTGTTTTCACGCCTTGGTTTATGTGATTAGGTAGAGGATCATCAAGGGGTCCTTTTGTCCCTCTTTGGGGGGATACTCCCACGGAGTTTAAATCTGGGACTCTCCACCATTTGACCCAAGAACTGAAGAAGCTTCTCGGATGAGAGGTGAAACGTCTTCAAGCAAATTAAAGAAGCCCAGACAATTTTCTTTCCAAGCTCCTTAGACTTCCTGAGCTTTCCCTCTCTGCCCTTATTATCTCAAATATGTGTATGATGACATCAGGGTTGGCACCAGTGGCTTTTAATTTTACTCAATAGCACCAATTTGGTGAAGTAAAAGAAGCATCATCATTTAGCTTAGTATCATTTAGCAGTTGCACCAGCCTAGGAGAAGTGTTATGAGACAGTCCTTCTTTAGGAGCAATTTAAGGGGCTAGCAGTAAAGTTTCTGCAGATTGAATCTGTACAGTATGCCCTAAAAGGGTAACAGGGGGCTAAAGGGATTTTTTTTCAATCACACACAAAAAAAGTTGCATTCACAGAAACTTATATAACATGAGTTTTGTCACATTGCCACATTATCAGATGATATGTGAATGCCACAAACTCATTTGCAAGCACTGCAAGAAATAATTCAGTGATGAATGTCACAGATTTATAACTTGCTCATAGCAAAAAACAGCAGCAGTGTAGCTGTAATTGTCTGGACAGCAGTGACATTTTTATAGCGTTATGCTGCCACAGAGACAGCCAGAGGGGCTGGCACCACGATTATATAAAACCTCAAATTACATCCTCCTGAGACAAGCTCGGGCACCTGGCAAGTGACAAGTGTGCACCATTCAGCAGAGCTCACAGTGTCCTTCAGCTCGTAATTTCACAGTAAACTATTTTTACCCATTCTTCTTCTGAAAGGAAGGTTAACCATTATGGTGCAGACAATCGACATATTTGTGTGAAATTTGTAGCAGTGAAATAAACAATTTCCAGCTAATAAAAAGTCTTTTAAGTGTGATCAGCAGTGTCACAGTTAATGGGGCAGTAAGGATGATGATCAGTAATTGTTTTGAGCAGAAAAGACAGTGCTGTAATGCTTCCAGCAATGGTCAAAGTGAGACATAATAAAAGATATATATATCTATATATATATATAGATATATATATCCCCATGGTATCAAGGTCCCTATGTGATAAAAGCAACATCATTAAAGCGGCCCCTTAGGCCAGAAAGTACTTTTGTAAATTTCAACCCACAGTGAGGGTATGTCATAAGAAATTTGGCATATTTCACACTTTTGGTTTAATCTCATCCCTGTGCAGAGCAGCTCTTTCAGACCAGAAGCTAGCGTTAGATGCCACATCATTAGACAGATGCCCTTAGTGCTTCAACACCATCACTGAGCTGTGTAATGTGGCTCTGACATTGTTGGCACACATCACTTCTACCCAGAGATTCACTAGATAGATTTACAACATCGGTGGGGCTGATTACTGTTCAAGAGAGGAAGAGGTGGATGCCTAATCACCCTACCACTGTGGCTGCCAACAGCCAGTTTTCATATTAAACAAAGCCCAAATTAGTTCCTAATTGTCCCAGGTGACTGCTCCCAAAGTGACAGACAGAGATGTCTACAGTTCTGCAGTAATATCTCACACACCCGACTCTGTTGTAACATCTTGAAACAGTCAGGTTTATTAAACTTTAAAGCTCAAGATTCATTAAACTTTCCATCATCTGGATGTAGAATCACACTATGAATACGAAACTCACTGTGAATAAAAAAAAATTGTGTCTCAGCTCCCAAATGTAACTGACTTTTTCAACTCATGTTGGCATGAATAAAATGTGCACACAAGGAATGAAGAACCCAATATAAGATTTTAAGATTCTGCATGGTAAAACACTGCAAAAAACCTCCAGCTTTACTTCACTAACAAGAATAACTCACCAGAGACAGGAGAAGCGACTCGTCAACAAAGGAGTCCTGAACGTAGCTACAGGGAGTGGATATTTCAGCATTTATTTAGGTTTTAGCCTTTTGATTGCCGTACATGCACATGCTCATTGTTTCTCATGCAAAATGAGAAACAGTACATCTGACAAGATACAACAATTTGTATATTTGCTAATTGTACATTTCACATTTGGATGTGCACGTGTGCATTTAAATGTACATCTATACAGCTAAAGGTTAAAGAGGAAAAGGTATTACCTTTATTCAATAAAACAGCGTACTTTAAATGTTAGCAAATTCAGGCACAGAACTCTGAGGCTGCTCATCATTAAAGTAATATCAATTTGCTTATGAATATTCTTCAATTGCATTTACTTACTGAAAATATCCTGAGCTTCCGAGATGCTTATGCTAACTAGCTAGCTGATAGGCTAGCTGTGCTATTTTCTACTCCTCAGGTAACTAAGTTAAGCTAAGTTATCCTGGCTCAACAGTGTGTCACCCATAATCTGTGACATTCAGAAACCAAAACAGTGATTTGCACTCACAACTGTTTCTTCTGACTGAAACATCTTGAATAACTTAATGGTATCCATGCAAGATAGGGCTTTTCAAAAAGCTTCTTCTCTGCTGCCTCTCCTAGTCTTAGCTGTAGGAGAAGATGCCCAATATCCACAGAAAATGTGTGTGCTGTTATTGTTGTTCAAAGAGCAGCTAGACCACAGTTCACTGATAGTGATAAATAGTGTGTACTATCTGAACTGTAGACCAGCCACAGTATCCCACATTAACTTGAAGTAGGAGAAGCCTGCAGAGTCAGGCAAAAATCCCCTAGAGGTCTCTGTTTATGTGGACATTATTTCACACACAGCTTCAATAGTGAGCTGTTATTTTCTCTATAAAATAATCATTCCTTACTGTTTCTCTCTCTATGTACAGTGGGGCAAAAAAGTATTTAGTCAGCCACCGATTGTGCAAGTTCCCCCACTTAAAATGATGACAGAGGTCAGTAATTTGCACCAGAGGTACACTTCAACTGTGAGAGACAGAATGTGAAAAAAAAAAATCCATGAATTCACATGGTAGGATTTGTAAAGAATTTATTCGTAAATCAGGGTGGAAAATAAGTATTTGGTCAATAACAAAAATACAGCTCAATACTTTGTAACATAACCTTTGTTGGCAATAACAGAGGTCAAACGTTTACTATAGGTCTTTACCAGGTTTGCACACACAGTAGCTGGTATTTTGGCCCATTCCTCCATGCAGATCTTCTCAAGAGCAGTGATGTTTTGGGGCTGTCGCCGAGCAACACGGATTTTCAACTCCCGCCACAGATTTTCTATGGGGTTGAGGTCTGGAGACTGGCTAGGCCACTCCAGGACTTTCAAATGCTTCTTACGGAGCCACTCCTTTGTTGCCCGGGCGGTGTGTTTTGGATCATTGTCATGTTGGAAGACCCAGCCTCGTTTCATCTTCAAAGTTCTCACTGATGGAAGGAGGTTTTGGCTCAAAATCTCACGATACTTGGCCCCATTCATTCTGTCCTTAACACGGATCAGTCGTCCTGTCCCCTTGGCAGAAAAACAGCCCCATAGCATGATGTTTCCACCCCCATGCTTCACAGTAGGTATGGTGTTCTTGGGATGCAACTCAGTATTCTTCTTCCTCCAAACACGACGAGTTGAGTTTATACCAAAAAGTTCTACTTTGGTTTCATCTGACCACATGACATTCTCCCAATCCTCTGCTGTATCATCCATGTGCTCTCTGGCAAACTTCAGACGGGCCTGGACATGCACTGGCTTCAGCAGCGGAACACGTCTGGCACTGCGGGATTTGATTCCCTGCCGTTGTAGTGTGTTACTGATGGTGACCTTTGTTACTTTGGTCCCAGCTCTCTGCAGGTCATTCACCAGGTCCCCCCGTGTGGTTCTGGGATCTTTGCTCACCGTTCTCATGATCATTTTGACCCCACGGGATGAGATCTTGCGTGGAGCCCCAGATCGAGGGAGATTATCAGTGGTCTTGTATGTCTTCCATTTTCTGATGATTGCTCCCACAGTTGATTTTTTCACACCAAGCTGCTTGCCTATTGTAGATTCACTCTTCCCAGTCTGGTGCAGGTCTACAATTCTTTTCCTGGTGTCCTTCGAAAGCTCTTTGGTCTTGGCCATGGCGGAGTTTGGAGTCTGACTGGTTGAGGCTGTGGACAGGTGTCTTTTATACAGATGATGAGGTCAAACAGGTGCCATTCATACAGGTAACGAGTGGGGGGCAGAAAAGCTTCTTACAGAAGACGTTACAGGTCTGTGAGAGCCAGGGATTTTCCTTGTTTGAGGTGACCAAATACTTATTTTCCACCCTGATTTACGAATAAATTCTTTACAAATCCTACCATGTGAATTCATGGATTTTTTTTTCACATTCTGTCTCTCACAGTTGAAGTGTACCTCTGGTGCAAATTACTGACCTCTGTCATCATTTTAAGTGGGGGAACTTGCACAATCGGTGGCTGACTAAATACTTTTTTGCCCCACTGTATATTAAAAATGGGATGTGTAAAGACGATATCCAGAAGGACAGTGGAATCCATAATTTAAACACTATTGTTTTTCTATTTATTTAACAGAACTCCATAAAGCATTTAGCATATTAGCTAAATAAAACAAAGGCCTACACCTGTAAGCTAGTCCTAGAGCACACAGTGCACTTTTTGTGTCATTTATTTTTCACTTCTAAATAACCACCTGCATCATTTCCTACAGTTGTAGAGGATTTGGATGAATCTTCTATAATAGCTATGTTTGAGTCATTGTGCTCATTGTGAATTTTGTATATATAAATAAATGTTTCCAGTGCAGTCTGCAACCAAATGCTAGGTTACATCAGATTTAGCAAAACATGTATTTGTTGTTGTTTTTTTTAAAAAAAAAGGATTCTGAAAAAAAAAAAAATAGTCCAAGAGTAGAAGAAAAATGTGTTTACTATCACAGACTGAACTTGATGGTAAAGTCCACAGCTGTGTGGTTGTTTTTGGCAAGAGGACGGGGACAGTTAGATGTGCTAATAGCTATAACAATAAAATTCTAGTTTACTAAATTCATATCGATCCATATTGTTTTGTGTTTTAAGTCTCATGTTTTCATTATTAAATAACTATCAAGTATTTCATATCATATTTGGGCTGTCAGTGTTAGTTTGCTATTGCACAGTTTACCCTCACAAATGCATACTTTTTCCATAATTCTGAGTGTTTTTTAATGTAGAATGATGGCCAGATATAGTAACACTATTAACCTCACTATCTGAACTGATGGCAGCACTATAATTAGTACAGTTGTCAAAGAGTTAAATATAGTTGAGATGTGGGGCACAGTGCAATATTCATTATCCAGAAATGATCTGTGTAAAGACTCCTGCTATGTGATAAGTCCATACAATGTATTGCTATTAGTGTTGTGGTAAAATACTTATAATAATAATATTTCAGGATTAGCAAATACATGGACGCGTCTTAAAAGGGAAGACTTGAGCATATCCCACCTTTTCAAAACAAGAGTCTACACCCCTTCTTATTAATTTCTATATGCCTGTGTGTTTGTCTTTGTACACATGTCAAGTGCCACCAGAGGCTTTAAGAAGAGCCTCATGTATACAATACCTGCATGAGACCCAGTGACATTATTACTTGGATGCTTTCTCCAAGGGCATATTGAACAACAGCACAAGCAGCTATATAATCTGCTAAGTCTGCTTTCTTTTTGACAAACAGGCTTAATGATGTGTGGTGTGTATTCTAGAAGTTACCTGCCGCTCTGCATTTAGTTTTTTAATTTTCATTTGAGATTTCTGATTATCGACTGATGCCTAATAGTGTGCCACTTAGGATTTCAGTCATCTCATTAAGAGCCTCTCTGCTTCACAGATAGTGAGAGCTATCACCAGTCAACACCAGGGGGTGCAATTATATTAGTGTCTTCAGTTCAGGATGCCTCGTGCAGCAGTCTGTGGCTTACTTTGCAGATTACAGAGGGCCACCGAGGGCAAAATATGAATCTTTATTAATTAAACTATAATGCCTGCTCAGAGCCAAAAGATTTCTTATCTGTGTGATGACACATTAGATCATTTTAGTATTTATTTGGGTTAATTAGTGTATCTGTGCTATTTCATTATTGTGACACATCATGTTAATAGATGATCTGAAGAAACCAGTAGTGTGCATCTATCGATCTATCTATAGCCCACTGAAATCTCTTTTTTATGAGGCATGGTTTTTGCAAACACATGCCTCATAATGTGATTAATGTTTTTTATAAGTCACTGTGAGTCTAATCCACTCTTTCAGGCAGTTCATTAACTTAACTCCAGGTTTGCTTTTGTTGTTGTTGTAAAATAATGCCACTTATCATATCACTTATTCTTTCAGCTACCTAATTGTCTATTCATTTAAATTTGCTTGCATACCGAAGTGCTTACCAATACCATGTCTGAAAAGTAAATTAATTTCAGTGCTTCACATCAGCGCCTAACTATTTAATGCTTGCTTGATTAATGCGCACAATTTGTTTTTACTGAATATTAATATTTTTACAATATTAGCCCACCGTACAGCTACTGCCGTTATTTAACAAAAATAGCAGAGACATGCATGCGTGATATGTGAACACATTTGTAATACGCAAATCTGGAAATTTCCCAGTGTGTGCCTAAATGTCACTGATGTTGCGTACGCATACATTGATAAGTTTGTGCATGTGTGTGGGTGGGCATGGCAGTGCGATGGGTTTATGATGGTGTCGTCACACATGGCTAATCATGTGGAACAATGGGCACGGAGGCATGGAACAGGGGGTGGAGAAATGTGATCTGGCCTCGAAAATGTGATCCTGTTTAATATGGATGCTGTGTTTTGAAAAGATGTAAATTTAGCAAGCACTCTGCAGCCAACTACTTAACAAGCAGATGTCAGGGAACACATTGGTAATTGTATTATCCCTCACAGTTTGCTCCTCTGCCTTTATCAGTGTTTTCCTCCACATATGGGACTATGCATTTTTGAAGCAGAGGCAAAGTCACCCCAATCTCCTTAACCAGAGAAGACGCATGCACTCTATCTTGGCAGCTGGACAGATTGTCAACATAAGAAGAACTTTTCAGAGGGAAGAGATGAATGTCAGTCAATAAGTGGCTGACAGGTCGATAGATATATCGCTGACCTTGTTGTCAGTGGCTTGAGTGTCACGTTGAGAGGCAGAAGAACAGCAGACGGTTGAGGAGGAAGCAGAAGAAGGAGCCCTCTAACAAACGCTGCCTCCTAAGCAGACGAGAGGTTCACATTTGGATGGGCTTAGTTAGTACAGAATGTAATGGCTGTTTTTAATATACAGAACTATAACAGTAAATTTATGTTTAAAAAACTGACTATGGTGTTCTGAACTGTAGTGAACCAATAATTCCAGGGCAAGTTGTTCTGCCAGTCCATATACTGTACAGCAATGGTCCCCAACCTTTTTTGCGCCTAGAACCGGTTTATGTTCGACAATATTTTCACAGACCGGCCTTTAAGGTGTTGCAGATAAATACAACAAAATAAAACCAGTACCACTACCAAAAAAAAAAGAAGATTTATTCATAACACACGGGAAAATACCCAGGAAAACTGAATTAACGATAAAAACTGATAAAAACCCTGAAAACCATAAATTTCACACCCAAGCCTCAACTCTCGTGGCCCGGTATCAAATGACTCACGGACCGGTACTGGTCCGTGGCCCAGGGATTGGGGACCACTGCTGTACAGTACACAGGACCTAAGAGTAAAGGTTTAACACAATAACTATTTTACAAAGCTACACTATATGAAGCTTTACAAAATGGTTCACACTCTTCAGCATTTACCTTTTTTTTTTTTTCAAAAACCATGCACTGTTAACATTCATGTTTGCTTTTGTTTTCCCCTTCAGCGTTTTATTATTTCCTGCAAGTAGGTCATGAATGAAATGTTGCTGTCAGCTGTCAAATTCCAGTCCCATCAGCCAAATCATACAAAATGACGATTGTGTGAGTACATATTTACAGTACCTTACTCAGTAAAGAACATCAAGCAAGTTTATATTCCACATTAATTCTTGACATGTCTGAAAAAACAAAATGTGAAAAATATGAGGGCAGAGAGTGAAAAAAATCGTCTAAAGAGCAGTGAAAGGGCTGTGAAAGTATTTACCTTTTTCCTTTCTTTTTCCCCCACACTTACATTTTTCAGATCATTAGCAAATTTGAATATTAGACAAAGATAACTTGGGGAAAAACAAAATGCAGTTTGAAAATTGTTTTATTTGTTAAGAGAAAAAAAAGCTATCCAAACCTACCAGGTTCTATATAAAAATAATATTTGACATTTGAAAGGGTTATAAAGCCATTTCTAGGGCTTTGGCAAATTAAAAATCATTGCAAATTACTGCAAATCCTTGATTGCAGTTCTTGCCACCAATGGTGGCACACCCAGTTATTAGGTTTAGGGGGAAATTACTTTTTCACATAGGGCAAGTCTAGATAGTTTTTGTTTTCTTAACAAATAAAAACATAATTTGAAAACTGCATTTTGTATTTATCCAGGTTATCTTTGTCTAATATTAAGTTAATGATCATTTGTTAATGATCTGAAACATTTAAACTGAATAAATGCACAAAAAAGTAAGAAATTAAGAAGGGGGCAAAAACTTATTCCACAACACCCTGGCACACATATGAACAAGAAGAAGCTATAAACATGTAATTTTGTATGCAAAAAACAAACAAATTAAAAAAAAAATACAGTAAAAAAGTAAAACCTAATTTACGATCCAAATCAAGATGCCAGACGACAATATAAGTTGTCATTGAATATTTTATTTGCAAATGAAAGAGTAATAACTCAGAGATCGTAAAAATATACATTTTTTTGACTCGTGATATTTACATGGATTGTTTTCATCGAACGAAGAAACCAAAAAATCGTATACTGTTTTACAAAACCAAGAAGACGCCACATTAGAAAAACAAATGAGAGTAAAGAAAACAAAGGTGTCTTACATTTCCCTTTAGTAACGCCGTGATGAGCGTGTCTCCCCTTGACACTGAAACAATGGAGCCAAGAGAAACAGCCAACCACTCAGATCCCACACAGGCCGATGATGAGCTTGGCGCACAAAATAGTGTGAAATACAAGGATTTGGAAAAAAAATAAAAATCAAATAAAAAAACAAACTAAGGAAGATAACAAAATAAAGCTTCATAAAATTTTTATGTGGATATATTTACAAGTTTTGATTTGTATTTTTTTTTTTTAAACCGATTACAGTTATGTTACATCAAAGCAAAGCATTCCCAATCATCTGCTCATTTCCTATATAACATGCAGGTATCTTTGCTTTCTTTCCCTCTTGAAGTTGAATTAAGCCCCATCAGTCTCCTTTTGGAAAAAAGTATTAATACATCACATTCCCTTATGCTGACATACAAGGCCAAACCACAAAGTCCGAGCATCACTTTGCCCTGCTCAACAACTTTAATCAGAACACAACTGACATTTAATTCAAACATAAAACAATGTGGCTACATGAGAGTCATACTCCTATCATATAATGCAAGATAACCATTACTGATTTTACTGCACCTTTGAGTGATGATAATAAGACAGTATATAGTACTGATGGATACTGTACTAAGGGATGATAGTGGATGTGCTGCTGACACTGACTTGTTTTAAGACTTTCCTCCTCCTCTCTGCTGAACTGACATTGAAGCGCCTTAAAATTCATTTGTTGGAAAGAGCACAAGTTTGCCGGGCCACTAAGCTGCACACATGAGAGGAGAGATGCAACGCGAGGGCTCATAAACTGGGGAATCTGCCACCTGAGACTTGCAGATGCTGGAAAGCAAATCAAAAAGCTTGGAGGAATTTAACAGCTGGAAGACTCGCATCCCATCCTCCACCTCCACTGCTACTTTCATCAGTGGTGGAGGGAATTTCAATGACAAGAGCCTACATTCCTGGCTCAGTATCAATCCTGTTACACCACTCCTAATTCCCAGGACTACACTCGCAGATTCCTAAAAAAAAGGCATATGCCATCCAGATTGTTAAGATGCATAGCAGTGTCTGTCTTTCTAAGTGCAAGTGTGTGTGTGTTTTGTTACACTAGCTGCTTTTGTATGTGTGCATGTGTGTGTGTGTGTGTAAGACAGCAGATGTCCTCTGGGTGGATGCACTATTGTGTGTCCCTTTCTGTGCTGTATTTAGTATCCTGGTTCCATCAGTCAGCTGTAATACCTTCAGACATTCGATCCATCAAATTGATTCTGAAGGAGCAGAAAAACAAGAAATGTGGTTTGGCTTTTGTTTGCGTACACCGTGTACGTGTTTGTGAGGATGTGTGTGCCAACTGTGAATGTACATGAGGCACACACCTGTGTTTTTGTGTGCACCTGAATACAGTGTATACATGTCTGTATGTGTGTGTATATACAACTTTTACCTGTTTGTGTTAAATGTGCGTATGCGTGCACCTTGAGATGCCATCAGTACACCCAGGGCCAAGTGCATTCTGTGTTAAAAGACAGCAAGAGCAAGGAGGGAGCGCACAAGTGGCCTCCAGAGCTCATGATAGTTATGAATTATGGACGTGCTTTATCTCAGGACGCCACCCCCACGAGCAAAAACAAGACTACCGCCCGCGAAGCCAAGTTCAATAGGCATACAAGTCAGTGAAAACTAAAATAAACACTGCCAGTCTGCAGTCATATCAATTTGGATAGAAGTTGCTTTGCCTGGCTGGATCCTTCTCATTCAGTGAATGGCTAACATGGGAATGTGTGGGTGTGGCCCGAGGGCTTGTACCGAATTTACATGCATACACCCACACACTCACGCACATTCACATGCATGCATGCACGCATGCACCCTCGCACACTCAGACGCACACATACACAGTAGCTTCCCTGCTCAAATATGAATTGCTGTCTGTAGTAAATATAAAAGGCATTGTTTTGTTTCGTGTTTTTCTAAATTTACCTCACACTAAGTCATGTGTGAAATCCCGTGTGTGAAATCAAACCAAGTGTGCTTTTCAGACAGATGCTGGTTTTCTGAACATTTTAGGTTAAAAAACTTCATTGCGCAAGAAAAATTTCACTATAATGTGGAATTCAGATTTAGAAGTTACAGGTATATAAGTATTGATGGAGGAAAGAGCAACTTACTTTAAACAAGTAAAGGGACCTTCAGTTAGCATTTGTCCTGAGAGGCAATGGGGTCATAAAACTAATAAAAAAAACCATTTTTAAAAATATGTCCAAACCAAGATAATTAATTTATTTGCCAAACATTCATCATCAATTAACTATACAGACTGTGCATGGTTTGATTATACTATAAATTTTGCTCATTCTCATTTAGTGGTCTTCAACTTTCATAGCTGAGCTCAGCAATTTAAAAACATAAGGACTGAAAATGCAGAATAGTGAATTTTTCTTTTGGCGAGCTAGAGTTCAGAGTAGTATAAAACCTGCTCTGATTAAGATTTTCATCATAACTAGCAAATGTATCGCTGTGGAGACCTGGTCAAGGATACACAATGATAGCTAGATGGTTAAAATGCTATCTCAGAGTATATGCTAGGTAAGCTGGGATTGCCGCGGTTACTGGTTGAGCACCTTCATCATGTAATGTTCTCTGTTGTCCCCACCTGTTTGTTCATTTAGAACAGGTGTGTGCAACATAACTCTCCAGAAGGCCATGCTGACTTAAATAAAGTAAGCAAAGGTCAACATACTGGATGGCCACTAATTGGTTAACATTATTAATATTTCTAACATAAATGAAAACTCCACCTGATTGCTTTAAAACTATTACATATCTTTACATATTAAGTTAAATATCAGTAAATATCTATTTCATACATTCACCTTGAAATTCCTATCTGAAGGCAACTTCTTATAGATTTTTAGTTCGGGTTAGTTTGTTTTCCTTTGTTGACCATGTTAAGATAGTGCTGGCAGTGGTTTTAGTTTCAGTTTAGCATGATTTTAAACCCAACTAATCCTAAATTAATAACTCTTTTTTTGTCAGTTGTTGGAATGAATTTGGGAAGTTTTTTACATATCAAATGTGTTGATATTAGGTAAAAGGGCAATTTTATCCCAATGGTAGGATAAAATGAGGAAGGTCAAAGGGTCACTAAAACAGAAAGAAAACAATTACTGTCACACCTCTTATGGGAATCTGTCCAGTACGTATGATGGGATCTCGTCTCAGACAAAACAAATTGATTTTAATTGCTTATACCTTGTGTTGCACTGAATTAGTTTTGATGTAAACCTGGTGACACAGGGGCTTCACATGTTCATGCAGCATGTGTATAAAAACACACGGTCTAAATTCACTTTGGGTTTCCCTTTTGACTCATTTGTAAGGGGGGGGGGGGGATCTCCCTTTACATACCCTTGTGGTTTAAATTAAATGACATCATGTGCGTATATCTATCTGTATGTACAATATAAAACAAGACTGATTACAGAATGTACAGTACATAGTCCCGTGGCATGGGATTGCTTTGCTCACCAGGGATAATTCACTCTGCTTGGCGGTCCCTAGGCTGCCTCGCTTATTACTAGGGGCAAGTTTGTTTAGGTGTACCTCTCAGTATTTGCTGCTGTTGACCTTCAAAGCTGGATGTGAGACTTAACCACTGGTGTGCTGAAGATAAGGACAAAGAAAAAAAAACATCAAAGGAAAGAGGGATTGCGAAGGCACACTAGATAGGCTACTTGCCCTTTTTTCAGCTACTTTCAATCAAATTGCACTGGGTATGTCTGAGGACATGACAAAAGCGGGACTGGCTGATAAGCACAGTTTAACCAATGACCAAGCAGGACCTGGTGATTGAGCAAGACAGCAATCAAGTGCCACACCACTTTAATGGATCCAATGAGAGTACTGACAATGATACCACACACACGCTGTACAATAGAAATCTCTAGAATCATACTCCTTGCTCCCTTCATTCAAATTGAACCTCGTGGTCAATTCTTTGTGCCTTGGCTTGAGTATTGATTCAGTATGTTTACAGGAGGATGAAAACAATGGGATCCACCATCTTTGTACAGCACACATTCATGGTGACAAATTTTGGTTTCAGTTCAGAAATGTAGTAGGTAAACAAAAGAGTTAAAAAAGCCATAATAACAATAATAATTGTAATAATAATAACCCATCCTAGGGATTGGTGGCACTTCTTAATATGAATGAATGGACACATGGCTGTCTGTCACTCTTTACAACCTGTTCATAGAGAAGATACACAGAAAAGAAAAACAAGTCCAGCTGGTTCTAATAGAATGCTTATCCCTATATTTAAAGTATCACTACAAGCCTAATAAATACTATTTAATTATTCAGGGAGGATATTTGGTACCAGAAAAAGATGTCCATAGATGCACACAGGATCCGTGAGGGGGAAGAGGGGAGGCTAACGACTGGGGGTAAGACTGATTTGACTTAATATCAGTGCTACATCCTTGTACCTGAAGTATCCCCTGCTGATTGGTAAAGCAGATGAGCTGTTTGTGAGGCAACTGAATCAGTCTCACAACTGTTGTGGTTTCTCATGGGTTCCTCATGAGAGCACGAAAAGACCAAGAGCACCGAGGCAGATGATGCACATGCCACGCGCCGTGCCTGTCCACACGGATGGGCACGATTGGCCCAGCCCATGGGAAGCAAAGGGGGGCTTTTGTGGTTTCGGAGCAGGTGCCGGAAGCAGCAAGTCAGGGCTGCAGGGTGACATGAATCTGAGAATCACCACAAACCCCGTCCTTCGAGAGAGGGAAAAAAAAGTTGCTGTCATACGTTTTTCTGCTTTCGTCCTTATTTTTCTCCATCGTGCTTGCACTCATATCTTACAACTGATGCTCAAAAGCAATGAGACTCCATTGGTTCAGACTTTAGATTTACGCTATTATCCAGACTGTTTCCCCTTTTTCCCCCCCTACTGTATGCCTAACCCTTGGATTTCATGAATAAATAAAAGCTTTACTAGGGGGCTTCTTCCACCTCACTGCACATGGTGCTTCCCTGTGCCTTCTGAAGTCAAGTGAAGGAACTCAAGAAAATAAGTTCTGCCTTTAGCCATGAGACAAACTTAGGTCGCTGCTTTTTCTTTTGTTTTGTTGTTTTATGTAATTCAGTAGGGGGCAAGCATGTCTTATTTTTCCCTTTTTAAATATGCATTCATTAAAAGTACTTTTGGACTTATAGTATTGATTCTTTTAATTACATCCTTTTAACTAGTCGCATTTCTTTGTTTATGGAAGAGTCTTAGTCTTTGGGACGGGGCTGGTGGGCTTGGAAAGGGATGGGAGTCTCGCATGGCTGTAACAAGGGGCTGGCTTTCAGTCCTACACAGTCTGAAAGGCCTTGGTCTGGGCGGGCACCATGAGGGTTGGGGGTGTAGGCGCGGACATGTTCCTGGAGTTGAATTTGGGAGTGGCAGGGGGCTCAGTGGTTTTAGGGGGCACCACTGTAGTGTAGGATGGAGGGGACTGGGGGAAGCCAGGAGGGTGTCCATTTTCCTTGAGAGCTGCTACAGCAGGTGGGCGAGGGCGGTGACCACGCTGGGCAGTGTTGTGCACCATGGACTGGGTGGAGGAGGCACCGGAGCGTGAACTGCCAGAGCGGGATGAGGACAAGGAGTTGGGCTTTACTAGCTTGGCCTTGGGAGCTTCGGCATCCTCCCTGTGGTTAAAAACACACAGAAAAGACAATCGTGACAAAAGTCGATATCATTTTTAATTTAGCTGAATTAACTGTACCTGTACTTGAAATTAGAACCGTACAAACATAGAATAAACTGCAAAAGAGTACACCGAAGTGCCATTCCAATATATTATTCTAAGGTCTAGGACACATGGGAGTAGTATTATGTAGGGGGGGCTCATGTAATTCATGAGATTCCTGCAGCGTCTACCTTTTGTGAAACACATTTGCATGAAATCTGCTGAAATCACTTGTTCCCCAGATACAATTGTTACAAGGGGGGGGATAAAAAGTTTTTGCTGAGAACACAGTGAAAACTTTATAATTCTACTTTTGCCTCAGCTTTTAATAACAGGGTTAAAATATTCCAAGAAATATTCCAATAAACTGCTGGGTAAAAGTAGCCTGAAAGAGTTTGTCCCTGACCCTACCATTAAACAGCAGCTCTGAAGACATTTTTGCTGTCATTGGTGTTTGGATGGTACTTGAATTTGTGAGGATCTGTTCAGAAAGTTAGAAATAGAAACTTCTCAGCTGTGCACTACTGGCAACACTGCAACGTATCACCAGGCACACCACAGGGGGTCCCATAGCCCTTGCATAAAGTGAACAGTTTTTAAACAGTGTTGGGTGGTTCAAAAGCCGTACCCATGAGATCTGCATCGCTCTGGTGGTCTGGTACAGCAACAACAGTGGAAAAGCTCAGACTTAGAATGGTTTTTTTTTTTTTTTTTTTTTTTTGTGTCCCGTTTGGCTCTTTAGCCATCAGAATTGTTGTCTTAAGGCCAAGAAAGATGCCAAGCGGATTTATTTTACCAAGTGGATCATCATGGCCTTGCCATAGAATGTTATGAAAACGGAAAACACTTCATTACACCTACTTTATTTACTCCTAAGCTATGCTGCATTATTCATTGTTACATCGGTAAATATGCACTAAGTCCACTCTGTCACAAAAACGTTGCTCTTACAAGGTCCACAGAGTCCACCTGTGCATTCAGGTCTTAAAGGGATAAATAAAAACTATTGTGAGATCTCAGCTCCATGAGCACACAGGCACACACTGAAATACAAGGGTGGTTTGAAAAGAAAGCTCTTAAAAGATAATCAATGAAAACTACCTTGTAGTTGTTTCCCCTTTTAGACACACAGAAACACAAAAAAAGCACAGGCAGCACGACGGGATGACATCGAGCACATGCAGGCATAAAGGGGCTGTTGCTGTTTCAATTAGAATGTGACTTGCTTAGCTGTAGTTTAAAACCGTTCCAGTGGAATCAGTGCTCACACACAGCAGGTTAACATGCACCAATCAACGTCAGTTCATCCAACCAACCCTGTGTTACACAGCGCTGCAGCTCAACTGTCTTACACTTATCTTATTTCAGAAGCATGTTGCCATATAACAATTTTTACTTGAGGGTGATTTTTTAATATTTCATTATTTTATGTTTTCATTTTTGTCTGCAACAAAAACCTGTCACATGGACACTTAAACATGCATGAGCAATTCACATTGAAATATAAATTATTAACAGAATATTTATGTTTTTCATAATAATTGTAACAGGTAGTCTTTACTGGGCTACAGGTGAGATTTTAGTGAAACTTGCACACAGTGGTCACTTAACAGCTCTTCAGCCAAACTGTGCTCAAGGTCACGTACACGTTTTTCATTCTCAGTGGATTTTAAACAAGAAAACTTCTCACCTTCTTTCTGTACTTCACACTTTTCAGTAACTTGGGAACTGCGAAGGACTGTGAGCCAGGTGAACTACTACATCACTGATGTAGTGAACAAAAGTGATCTGCCGGTGTCATAACCGTTGCAGAGTGCATAATCGTGGCAACCAAGGAAATTTACACAAGCTTGCTGCAAATCAGAGAAGTTCGCATCTTTCTCATTTTGGACAGCAGCGCTAAAAGCAAATACTTTTAGCCTTGCGAAAGTTTTTGAAAATGATACAGACAGAAAATGATACAAAAGGAATGCCCCTTACATTTTAGCACAAATTGAAGGGGTTAGAATATGTTTCATACAGAGTATGCAGAATACAAGTGTATCTGCAAAATCAATGTGCTGGTCGTGAGCTGGTCGTGAGCTGATTTGTGCAACGCAGCAACTAGATTAAGGGTAAAATGCAGAAATACTCAAAAAAGTCATCACCATTGATTACAAGTGATTACAGCCAGGAAACAAATGTTTGAGTTCAACAAAAAATTTAAACTGCAGCTAAGCAGAACGCAACAGCCCCACAGAGCCCCACAAGTAACAAAGACTGACACGCTAACACACATCAAACCTGCAAAATGGTGAAAAAATGAAACAATCACTGGACAAATGATGATTAATAAACCTGATCTCATTTGGGGTCTCCTCTTCCTCGTACTTCTTCTTCTCTTTCTTCCGGAAGACGAGCCAGATGATTAATATCACAATGAGGACACCGAGGGATATTCCCACCACTGCGCCCGCAACCATCCCCACATCCCTCACGTCTGTGAACAAGAAAGGAGGTAGTTGATGAAAGATTGAGTCACTTACGGTCTCTGGTCTCATATTATTCATAGTTTTCCCATGAACTCTTAAATTCACAAATACCTATCCTTCATGCCCATTTGCTGGAAAAACACTCCTTATCTTTTTGCTACAGCACCTGAGTTCTAGTTAAGAATTGAAAACTGTTTATGCTGAACCACTTGATTTGCCTTTTGTCTACACATGACCATAATCGTGCTGGGCCTTTGATGCAATGTACTAGTTTTAGAGTGAAACATGACATGGGGCAGGGGTGGTGACCATGCACGATCTGATATCGTTGTGTTGGTGTTGTTCCCAGATCAACATAGTAAATGTTGTTCCAGGATCAACATTGCAAGTGACCAATCAGAATGTTGTGATGTCATACTTTTGTGACTTTGGGAAAAACCGCCGTAAAACCAAAAACTGTACTTAAGCTGCGAGAAACCGCCTCTGTCCGCCGATCAACGGACCCTGACCCTGACCCTAACCCTTTAATAAACGCTAAGCAGAATTGATATTGTCCTTGCGACATTGGAACTTCATAAATGCACGAATGGCTTGGCGCGCCAAAGAATAATGTCACAAGAATGTGATTGGTCACTTGCAATGTTGATCCTGGAACAACATTTACTATGTTGTTCCAGGAACAACACCAACACGACGATATCAGATCATCCTGGTGACCATAGCCAGCAATTTTGGTTTAGTCCAGTTGAAGCACTGAAGGAGAATAAAGAGGGTGAAAGGAGCTAGATGGAAAGGCAGGGAGGGGAATAAATGTATTTCTAGCTGCTGTTTGAAACAATAACCATCAATCAGAGTGGCAGTTTGGTGCGAGGTGATTGCTGTTAGGTCAACTCCATCGCCCTTTTCTCCCCAAACTCACGTTTTATTGTGACCTCAATGGTGCAATTTTCCTCTCCCACGTCATTGCTTGCAGTGCACCTGTAGACACCTGTGCTGTCCATGGTGAGATTCCTCAGGGTCACAATCTCTGGGTTCTTCAGATCTGAGGAGAACAAGAAAAACAATGTAATATTAATTATATAGGAGAGACAACTGAAATGTCTGTAATGACGGAAGGAAGAACTTAGAGGCAGAGAGACAGACAGACATTGGAGTGTTTATCTTAGAGAGAAGCCCATCATGGGAGCGTGTTTGACAGACCGATGTAGCCCCAAAGACCCATGGGATATTTAGTCATTCACCAATGACAGCCATCCCAGACCAATAAATAATGGCTGTGTATTACTGTCCAGTGAAATGTAATTAGTTTTGAACAGGTGTTGTTTGGTGGATGTAATTAATTTTGAAGCTTTTTAGTTGGACACATGCAATTATGTATGCAAGTTAATGTCTCTGTGTTTAGTCTGTATAGTTTATCTCCCCACTAAAACACATTAACTAATCAAATAAAATAAACCCCCCAAAACATTTAAAGTTTTAAAACTAATTTTCCTGTTCACTTGATGCCAGTTCAGATGGTTCTCTGCATGTCACTCACTCGCTGATACACACACACACACACACACAGAGCAGATATTCTGAAAATATTCTTTTTTTTTATCCATCCATCCATCCCATCCATTCGCTTCCGCTTATCCTTTTCAGGGTCGCGGGGCCCGCTGGAGCCTATCCCAGCTGTCATAGGGCGAGAGGCAGGTTACACCCTGGACAGGCCGCCAGTCTGTCGCAGGGCCAACACAAAGGGACAGACAACCATTTGCACTCACATTCATTCGCACATTCACACCTAGTGACAATTTGGATTATCCAATTAACCTATCCCCACAAGCTGCATGTCTTTGGACGGTGGGAGGAAGCCGGAGTACCCGGAGGGAACCCACGCAAACACGGGGAGAACATGCAAACTCCACACAGAAAGACCCCGGCCTGATGTTGGAATTGAACTCAGGACCTTCTTGCTGTGCGGCAACAGTGCTAACCACCGTGCTGCCTTCTTTTTTTAAAATTTAATTTAATTTTTTTTTTTATTTGAGATTCTTGAGTTTAGACATTTAAAATACAGAATTCCACTCTTCCAGTGATTTAAGGAATATGAGTTTTCAATATTCATTCAGATGTGTTCTAGCTCAAAATTTTCTTTTGCCATTAGACATGTTTTTCTTATGTACATTTTCAGGCTGTTTCCAAGTTCTTCTGTGTGAATTTCAGTTCTGCACTTTGGCTGTCAGGTGAATGATTCGGTGTATTTCAGCCCATTAAACATGTTTTTCATCAAAGATCTAATTAGTTCCCAGATCTAAAAAAACAAAACAAAACTATGCAGACTCGTTGCCTCAAAAAAAATTGAGTACAGCTTACTTAAGATGACTAAGTTAGGGCAACTTATTCATTTTGAGTATACTGTACAACCTCATTAGTTCCCAGAACACAAAATCTATGCAAACTAGTGCCTAAAAAAATGGAGTAAAGCTTATTTAATATACTGAGCAAGTATCGTACAGACCGCCTGGACTTACTTGGTAATTTTGGCTGTAAAAGGGCCAGGAATCATACTATAAGTCAGTGGTTGTCAAACTTTTTTTCCGAAGCCCCCCTTTGTTTTACAAGAAAATTTTGCCCCCTCACCCGGCACAAAGTACATCTTCCACCCACACACACCCATATTTTGTTTTCAAATGCCACTGCAGTTTATTTCACACCTCAAACACTTAGTAAACAATTAAACAAATGAAAGTAAACTGAAATAAATTACAGGTAGCAATAAAATAAACTACTAAGGCTACAACCACATGTACATGGGTATTTTTGAAAATGGAAACTTTCTGTTTTCGTTTAAAAAAAAAAATCCTGTCCACATGTGCAGTTTTGAAAAAAAAGAAAAAAAAGCTCCATCCACATGTAAACGCCAATCAGAAGTCCAGAAGCCTGCGAAGGAAAGACTAAACAGGGTTTTGTACACTCACAAAACCTGAAGTACTTCCTAAAAGTTTGTGTTTTCCTGGAAAGGCAGATAATTTTGTGTTACTTTTCAAGTGCCTTCAAAATTTCAAATATTAATAACTAAAGACAGTATTTTGGTTGGTGTAGACTCACAACTAGGAATGAACAAAATGCATACAGCATATAAAAATTTAATTAAAAAAAATGTATTCAAATGTCCGATGTCCGAACTTCACTCTGATGCCTCTGTCTTTCTAAATGGAGCGACAGTAACTGCGTATGTATATATAAATGTGCGTATATGTATATCTTTACGAGTGGACAAAAGGCCCGAACCATAGAAAAAGCTGCGTTTTCTTTTTTAAAATTTTTTTTTTGCCTGTCCAATTTGGTTCTTTAGCCGTCAGAATTGTTGTCTGAAGACCAACAAGGATACCCAATGAATTTATTTTGCCAAATGGATCATCATGGCATTGCCGTATTGGTCCATTTGATCGACCTTTGTTTTTATTATTTATTTTATTTTATTTTCAGTTGTTACAGATGGGACAGACATGAGTGAGGGATAGGAAAGGGAGAAAGAAAGAGGAAGGAAAAGAAAAACAGAAGGGGAGAGGGACAGTGAGAAAGGGGAAAAAAATATCTCCTGGATCACCTGTTGAGAGAAAAAGAATAGAAAACAAGCAATAAAAACCAAAGCAACATACTAAACACAATCTAGCTAAGTGTAAACAGCAGTAAATAGTAATTATTGAATGTTGTTGTGCAGCACGCAGGACAGACAGCGCACAATGTGCTTTGAAGTAGCAGCCAAGAAAGGTGTGATTTAAGTCTACGAACAGTGAACACCCGTGTGCACACCTGTGTGGATCAGCGCGCTTGTATTCAAATGGTTTCCCCATGTAATGGTCTGCAAGAGGACGTAGAGAGCCATAGCCCTGTCCCCCAGGGCATGAAGCAGGCATGGAGGAGATCCAGGCCCCAGACATCCAGAGGCCCCAGAGTGCAAGAGCCCAAGGAAGACCACCGGAGGGGCATCCGTGCCACCCTCCTGGGAAGGGCTGAGGATCCCCAGACGAGGGGTCACCCAGTAGCCACCGGGCAGAAGCTAGCAGGCACTCCGCTGCAGGCCCCTAAGTCAAACGATCACTGCGGCATCACTGAGAGTTGAAAAACTGTCCAAACTCTTTCATCTGTAATAAAATAATCAGTGTGGCTGCTCTACCAGGTGTAACATCCATGCAGCATCCATGAAAACAGAATTTATTAAATTTAACAGAGTTAGAAGTTAGCAGGGAATTAGCTCGCTAGCTTCCATCTAAATATAATATATGTTGTTCTGACTGAGGGATTTCTGAAACCAATTAAGATGTTGGACAGTAAACTAAACAGCAGTGACGTTTGTAGGGTTACTGAAGTTTGGCTAGCTGGTATATAATGATATGCTACGTGGTGGCTAGCGACACAGAAGGATAAATGCAAACTTTTTTCCACTCGATAAAAGTTAACGTGAGGGTTCCCGATGGTTAGGGACAAATGCAGTTGCATGGCAGGATGCTGTAAACGGACCAAACATCAGTCAGGAGAACAACTGAGATAATCCATCCACAATACAAGGTTAGTCGTTAATATACTGCTGCACTGCCTGGGCTGTAGTTACATCGTAAGGTTTAAAAACGGAGCTTTAAAATGAATAGCGGTAATAAAAACCGAGAGAGACCGACAGTGATCACTGATTGTTTTTAGAGGCTTGTTGAGATTAAATAGAACAAGATACAAAGCATTAAAACATGCTAAAAACACAAAAGCCTTAAAAAAAGCAGAGCAGTTTGGGCCCTAAATCACTTAAAGACCAGATAGTCTGATTTAAGAATGCAAAATTCTAGAACAGTCAATATGGAAACTCTTGATGTGAGTTTCATGTTATTAAATGAAAAGAAATCACGTTATGCATTTTGCACTACATTACACTAAACTATTTATCGTATAAGTAAATAAAGTGTAGGTTAGGTCACTCCTGTGAAAAGATGCATACAAACTGATGAATCACAAAAGATAGAACGTCAACTTACAGTATGCCTTTTCATATTATATGCTTGCTTATCTCCATTTTCTAACAATAGATGGGAACTTATGCAGTAAAGCAATGGCTTACAACACAGTGGACTGTGCAGTGGACTAATGCATACATTTAAAGCCTGACAGCAGCTGGTATATACACAGCTACAACAGTCTACAAAGGTTGTTTTCTGTCCACCAAATTAAATGTGATTGAAGAGATTTTTGTAACTTCACTTCCCCAAAAAGCAAATAAAGAGATTAAACAAGGATTTATTGAACAATGGTTTATGCACTTGAATTAGGAGGGATAAGAAAAGTGACTTTATTGACTGCAATCTGCAATCTACTGACATCTAATGGTGAGATTTTACACACTGTAACTTTAATGATACTTGAAAATAGGCCAGGAACTGCACTCCTTGGTATGACCCTGTTCAGTCAGCACACACAGTGTAATATGTGAATAATAATAAATATGACTTTTCCTCTCTTTTCCATAAAAAGTTCCCAGTAGGGTTTTTGACCTTTGGCACCATGGAGCTGTGGGCTTTAAAAAAAAGTCTTACACACTGTACACTGTAATAACTGTACTTCTAATTTCTGAAAAAATACTCTAAAGCATCTTCTAAAACTTCAAAATCTATTTGGGCGATTTGGAAACAACAATAATTAACTGAAGTATAAAAGTATGCGCTCCAAGGTTCACGTTGGGGACTATGGGGTCAGGAGTAAATTAGATTTAGTTACTTTCTGTGGCAAATTAATTAATTTTATCACCAGAAATAACAAATATTTCCATAATTAACACACTTCATACTGTGTGACGACTACAGTTAGATATCTGCAGGGATGTCTCATGTGCTCAATGCAGTTAAAGTAGTGTTACTAAAAATATTAAGCCACAAATGGCAGTAATACTTTTTAAAAGGCCTAATGACTAAAACCAGGTAACTTAGTTACACCTGCTCAACTGCTCATTAAGACAAATATCTAATCAGCCAGTCACATGGCTGAAAATCGGTGTATTTACAGTAGGCATGCAGACATAGTCATGATGACCCTCCGAAGGTCAAACTTAGCATCAGAATGGGGCGAAGAAAAGGTGATTGAAGTGACTTTGAACGTGGCATGGCTGCAGGTGCGAAATGGTTTGATCTGAGTATTTCAGAAACTGCTGATCTACTGGGTGGGATTTTCCCACACAACCATCTCTGGAGGTGAAGGACAAAAGAAGAAGTAGCAAGCCTGAAAAAACACATCTAAGAGAGTCTTTACTGGACTGTGTGCACATAGATAAAGTAGAGATTTTCAGCCTGGTAACCTCACTTACCTTTTTATGCCTTAACCTGCATAATTTGTGTCAACTGCATTAACCCTTTTATTTTTTTGTGACAACCTCAATCTGGATTTTTTTCTTAGGTATTTTTATTCATCTTTAGGCATGAAAAAAAGATTTTTGAACTTCATTTTTTTTAAACATGCACTTTTCAAAGAGTTTTTTTACATGTCCACTTAGGTGGACAACATACATTTTGAGTGGGTGGCACGGTATGGAGTGACACATAAGTGTCCAATGTAGTGGTTTATGTGCAAGTATACCATCAGCAATGTGTTTTTTTTGTACTATGATAAATTTACCTGTGTACTCTGAATAATGCAACAGAGCACTGATCTTTCCTGTCATTTCACATTGACTGTGTTTGGAGTGCAATATAAGATTTTCCATTTATATTATGTTCCATAGCTTTTTGGAGACTTTTATGTTGTTAGGCAGGATGTTAGGCAGGATCATGGCATAACATTGAATTTTAGGTGTTAAAAATACAAAGTGACTGCTTTTCATTTAATCAAATAAATAAACATTCTGATGAAGAGCCACTAAAGGAAGTTTTTGGGGTAACTCTCAGCAGTAATTTGTACATTAAATAGTTATTAGACATGTTATTGACCCTATGAGGAAATCTTTAATTCTACTGAGGTACAGAGCCATAATTTAGACTACAGGAAACAGTTTTATTCAAATACAGTTTATTGTCAAAATGTTCTGGTGCTGATCAGTGACTGCCTTTGTACAACTTACCCATCATAAAGTGACCACAAATATTGTGGAACCAGTTCATAGTGTTTAATTGCTTGTGTGTTGGAATATATTAAACACGAAAACCAGGAGCTGCAGAAACCCAGTAATGCTGAAGACACATGTAAGGAATTTATCTTGGTTTCATGATTCAAAAAGGGAATTACAGTCACATAAGATCAAAGAATTCAGGCGAAGAAGTAAAACTAGCAACACATTTAGGTAACAACAGCATAACTGTGAAAACCATGTAGACCAATTTCTAATTTCCACAAACAAAGTTCATTCATTCAGACTTGAAAATGTTGAAGTAGCAGCATGATAAACACTTCTCTCCACACTTGTCACCTTGGTAAATCAAGGCAAGCCATGAAAGCCCCTAGAGTCTCATATTTCAGTCCCAACACTCATTTAGCAGAGCACAAAGAGCGTTTCTGGGAAAAGTTATCAGAGGCATAGATCTGTGTGGGCAGTATAGGGGTGTGAGTCTGAAGCTGAATGCGATTAGATTAAATGTTCTTGATGGCTTATGCATGAAGGCATGAAGACAGTTGCTGAATGTTGACCTCTTGTTGGCTCCACAACATCAGTGAGCTGCACAGATTTTACCTACACTACTAAAATTTACTTATTCCAACTGAATCACAAACTTTTTGGATGCCTGTGTCACATTGCAAGCCATTAAAAATGAACCAAAAGACCAATATTGATGGTAACAGAGGAGAGAAAACAGAGATTGGCACTCTGACGTTGTTTCTCCTGGTTTAGAGAACACACAATAGGGGGGAGGTGCCCTGCTATTAGCTTTTCTGTTACAAACCATCCCTGTTCTTATTTAGAGGCAGATATGCCTGGTTATGATTCAAGAGGAATGCCAGAATCCACACCATGTGAGTGAAGTATGCCTCAAGGCTACTGCGGAGCCAGTGCCTCTTTGGTACAGAATATAGTCTGAGCTGCCAATCCAGTTCTGCCTATTACATTTGATTTTCTCCACTTTACACACAAACAGTCACACTGACTTCATGCATGTAGGTATTCACTTGAGCCAGGCTGACATTTCAATGTCACAGAAATATTCATCAGATCACAGCATCAGCTCTTGTGTTTATATAAGTCATCCCAATAGAATACAACTAGAAATCACAAGGCTGTGTTCTGTTTGATTTTCTGGAAAAAAAAAAAAAGAAGTAGTACACATTATGTGGTCCTGGGTTTACTGTTCAAATTTGGAGAGAGGGGCGAACTAAAGATAATAGGGGCATGAAGAATCAGCGGATTAACTGGGACAGCCTGAGCCCATCAAAGTGCCCTTGAGCAAAGTGCTGCAAGTGTTAATTATTCCAGTGAAGCAGCTCAAGGAGCAGCAGTAGACAATATAGCTGGCACTGGCAAATTTAGGTGTCAGTGTTTGCAAATGTATGAATGTGAAAATGGGAAGAGGTGAAGGGAAGATGACGTGCTCAGCAAAACCTGCCTTCCACAAGCAGCCTATGAAAATCACTAATATGAAAATGAATCTTCGTGGCATTCCTCTGCAGAGGGGTCGAATAGTGAATCAGCATGTAAGCGTAGTGCCGATTATTTTTCTTACCTATCAGCGCCAGGTTTGGCAGTTTTCCCAGGCTCTTGCCTTTGTCCAGCACTCGCTCCCACTTGTAGCTAATGGGGTCTGAACCATCGCTGGATTTGCAGCTCAGCTTGACATCACTGCCCTCTTGGAGCTTGCCATCCATCCGGCATCTCGGCTTGGAAGGCTTGACTGCAAGAAAACAAAAGAATCAAAAAATGCTTGAATCAATATTTGCAACAAAACTTATCACAGTTAAACATAAAGTGTATAAAAGACTCCCAGTGTTTAACAAATTTACTAGACCACATGCCATAAAAACAGGAACACACTAAAATTGTCATCTTTCAAAAACTTGTTTAAAGCTAAGACGCATATAACAAACTGAATTCATGTTTTTAAATCCAAATCTCAGCCAGCACACTGGACTTCTCCAAGAAGTTCAGAAATAAATCAATCACTACAATTAATGCTTCTGTTCATGAATGTAAGTAAATGACTGTAAATTAGCATCTCAACCAAAGGAAATAATGTACTTTATTTTATTCTGCTTTTTTATAAGTAAAACAGTGAATCTTAAAAATCATGGATAACAACATAAATTATATTTAGCAATAAAAATGTCAATTAAACAGCTTGCACATGCATACAACCATTACAGGAACATCAATAATTATTTTATAATTTCAATGCTGCTAATTTAGGGCAGTTGTGACATAAACCTTACACTGCATGGTGGTCTAATGAATTTGTTAAGCAGCATATATATTAATACAATAATTAAGCAAAAATAAATGCGTTCACCGAAATGATTAATTTTTAATATGTGCATATAATGTAGTCATCAATTTGCCAGTGACGCATGCATTAAAATATGGTTTCCATTACTACTCTGCAGAAAATCGTGGCCTACGTGTATCATGTGGACTTGCCTCAATATTTCCAATGCCAATTATAGGAACTCTGTATTTCATAAAATGAATCTTTTTTTTTTGAAAGGGAAGGGCTGACATTTTTTATTTTGAATGCTGAATATTGAATATTGAGTTATGTTTGAAATAGACTTCTTTGAACATAACATCTACTGAAGCGGGAGTTATTTTATAATGTGAAACTGTCCACCACCTGTGTTTATCGCCCCAGAATACAGCACTACATTAAAATGAAAAGCAAAGAAATAAAATGTAGATAATAACATAGCTTGTTAGGTTGCATAAAGCTGAAATATTTGACGTACATTGTAAACTTTATTTGATTTGTTCTATCAGTATTTTTTATTGGTGCAACTGTTTATGAGGGATGTTCAATTACCTTGCCATCACAGTCATTTCTGGGAACACAAATTGAAGAAAAAAGCAAAATCCTCCCGTAGAGAATGGATCAATTCAACCCCAAGGCTGGCTGTGAATACTTATGGTAATATGTCCTCATGTCAAAGGTTTTGGTCATAGTCTATTAGCTAAAGGCATAATACAGTATAGCTAGAATCTGCTGAGCCCTGCTCTGTTGGATGCATGCTGAAAGGCACTGCTACACTTTAAAAGCATGAAAATAGCATACTGTTTCCCCCTCCCGAGTGACATATTTTTAAATCAGTGGTGAGCTAAATTTAAATATCTATTTTTTTATTTTCGTCGCGCTGACATATTTCCAATGCTAACTTTTGTGTTTGGCTTAAGATGCTTGTCAGCGAAGTTGCAGCAGTAGTAACTGCGAAATGCTAACATGCATTGAATTAACAGTAGCCAGTGGAGAAAAAAAAATCAGATAGCTTATGTGCATTTCTCCCTTTGTTTGTCTTTCTTTTCTCGACACCCTGCAGGCTGTATTCTGCTCACAGACTTTGTAAAGAATATAATGAGAGAAGCTGATCAGGGAGCATTGATGCATTCGTCTGTGCATCTCTGAGCTCTGTCGGGGTCGGTTAAGCCAAACTGCAGAAGGAGCAGTTGGACTGCGTAACCTCAGCTCATAACCCCAATACTAATAAACGCAACATATACACATTTAAAATCTTCACATGCAAATCCACACGCTCATTCAGGCGTGATTGTGCAAGCTTGCACGGAAACATACCCGACCACTGGAGAAGCGCACAAACTATGGCACACACACACACTGTCTCATGCCAAGCCAGCTACCAGCTCAGCTGCCAAGCCATTATCTTAGCGTAGGGAGCGCGAGAAAAAAATGCAAATGTTCGTCTCTCTCAAAATCGAAAGTGTCACTGGGAAGCTGAGGGCAATTTGTAAAATTCGAGGCACTAACTCACTGAAATGTCTTTATGGAAGAGAGAGGGGAGTGAGAGCGAAAGGATTAACAGACTGTTCCATTAGAAAACCAATAACCACGGGTTGAACTAATCTCCCATGATGTTTTAATAAATCGCATGCTTTTTTGACATTGAGAACGATCTCACTCCTCCCGCCGGACTTTGTGGCCAGCTATTGCAGCTGTCTGTCCTTCATAGTTGTTCAGCTATTTCTGATATGCAGACAGAGAAGCGCATTACCACTGAGGTAGTTGTATTGTTGAGTCATTTATAGCCATCTGCATAATGTGCAAATTAGAAGAACAACATGCTTCTCGTACCAAAACGGGATTTTCTGTATTTGGGTAATTAATATTTCCAAGTAGCTTATCTGTACTTAAACTGATGTAAGTTAACTTTTTAACATGATGAACATCAAACTGGTCTGTTGTCTTGTGCTGTATATGTCATAGAGGACACAAGTACATTAGAATCTAGCTTGAAATTTGCCCATGTAATGCAGTCTCTAACTCAATCAATCATTTCTGTGGCCTGCCAAACCTACTTGTATGTTTCTGGTCTCACCTCATCAACAAACCAATCCAAACGGACCCAAACAGCACGAACAAAATCAAATCACACTGTCTGAATCAAATTGAATCATTAGATCAGTCAGCATGACAGAGGAAATGTGCCAGGCTAATGATCCAGTGATTAGGTCTGTGTGTGTAAGAAGTGTGTGTATGTGTGTTTGTGTATGAGGATTTTCCATGTATAAATGAATTTCTTCATAACCCGATGGTACGTGCACGTGCATTGATGTATCCACACTTACCCAATACAATGAGGTTGACTTGGCTCCAGTGGTACTTTCCCCCACTCTTGACTTTACAGTAGTACTCCCCCGTGTCGCTCAGCAGCAGGTCACTGATGAGTAGGGAGGCGTCTCCACCCAGGTACTCCCCAGCAAAGGACAGATGGTTGGGCTCAGTATCCATGGGGTCACTGATGTACACGTTTCCCCCAAAGAAGGTAATAATCTAGATGTGGAGAAAGAAAAGATAATCAAGGATTTAGTTCAGAGCAGAGACTGTTGTCTGAAATGAAATTCTTGCACAAGTGAAAAAACTTCTTGCACAAGTGAAAAATACAGCGAGGGATTGACTGATTCATAATTGCTATCTTGATTCTATCTTTCTTTTGAAGGAATTCTCCAATTTTTTCCTGGACCTGGTACTAACATTTTAGCAGCTGGTGATGTCACTTCTTAACTGATTTATGCAAGTAATTCCCCAAATAAGATTTTCATCTCTTAACAGCACATTTGGTTCGCTTAATTCCTATGTCCCAACAGTATTACCCTTGATATATTTCACTGGTAGGCTGCCATTTACATTTTAAATAACATGGCTCTAATGGCTGTGTATGCTCAGTTAAGACAGTTCCACGTAGTTCCTCTCTGGAGGCACAGTCTTGAGAAAAACAGAATACCAGCACTCATGGGTAACATTGTTAACAATCACTTTTTAATTAACACTTGGGAAATAATATTTTACAAATGAATGCATTTGCTGGAATGCCAGTATCCTGCCAGTGTTCATTTAGCTGATTATCTGTGAGTGTTGTTATCTCTTTATGGTGTTTCCACAAATAAAGCTGTCAAATGAAAAAGAAAAAAAAGCCCACAACATCCTCCCAAACAATTCTATTTTATTATTCTGGTCCTAAAATAAAAGATTAAAGTGCACACAGTGGCACTAAAAGTGATGTCACCAGAAAACAACTTCAGAAACAGCAAAGTACATAATATCATACAGATGATACAAAATGGCTATAAAATGACACTTTTGTAACTTCCCTTTTCAAAGGATATACAAATAAAACTGAAAAGAAAAATGTAAAAAAAAAAAGAAGGTAAAAATCAGCTTTCAGGCCATTTTAGTCAGATTATGATCAGGCTTGGCTTAAAGCTTCAAACAACATAATTCTTAATGATTAGTCCCTTTTAAATGGACTGGTTCTTATATAGTGCTTTTCTACTCTACTTGAGCACACAAAGCACTTTATACAGCATACCTCATTCAGCCACTCACACCAGCACTTTCTTTTATGCTTTAGTACTTTCATTCACACACATTCACACTCCAATGGGTGCATTGGAGTGTGAATGTGTGGTTAGTATCTTGCCCAAAGATCTTTGGCATGCAGACTGGAGCAGCCAGTTCTCAAATGGCCAACCTTCTGATTAGTAGATGACCTGCTCTACTTCCTGAGCTAAGGTAGAAAGGTAAATGCCCCCAGAAAAAGTGCTTGCAGGTCACACAACTTTACTCACCACCACCACTACCAGTATCAAATAAACCAGTGAGTCTGTATATGCCACTGCCACTGTAATCATAGAAACATTTGGTTATAAGCTCAAGAATATGTGCAGAGCGTGCCCGTGGAGGAAGCCCAGAAGGATATTGGCTATTACAGTTGGCTATCAGAGCTGGAGATAGGCATCATCACAGAGATCAGATATCCATAACAGGATAACAATGTGTTCATAACAGAGCTTCTACAAAGTACCAAACAAAGGCTCATAACACTGGCTATTAGGCTAAAGGGATACACAACCAGAGACAATAAATGGCTTGTTCTCCAAAGACCTATCCAAGGTGTTTTCCCAGCTGCAACCACAACACCTTGGATAGGCAACAATGGGACAAGGACGGATCACACCACAGCTAAGACTGAGTAAGAGCAAGGATGTGGTGTCATAAAGCCTCCAACTCCAAGTGGCTGGTGGACCTAAGAGCAGACCACAGCAACCTCCCAGAACAAAATCAATGACAAAGGCCAACAAAATAGCTGGGCAGTACCAGTACCTCACACGACTCATGCCTGTTAGTTTAAGAAGCGTACAGCACTCCAGAACACGTGGCAGCATAAATAACTGGGGTGCTAACAACAGGTGCTAACATAGGGCAGGACAATCCTGATCACAAAAGTTTTGTGCCACATAAGGGCACAAAGCTGTTGAGCTCCTAGCTGATTACCTGCCTCTCTGCAACATGAAAGCTCAGGTGTCATAGCAACCAAGATTAGTTAGTTAATTCGTTTATTAAGATCCCCATTAGCTCCTGCAATAGCAGTTTTTTATAACAGAAAACCTTTTTCATAAATAAAACATGTGCTACATGAAAGACCATAAGAAGTAGTTACTAGTCATCACATAAGCAAATCTCATAAAGTCATTGGAAACAACCGAACATCAGGACTCCAAGACCAGGCACATCAACCTGAGCACCCGCTGTTCTGACTACAAGAAAGAGTATGAACCGGCACCCCACACTTACACAGTGGAGTGCTGGACTCAACACACTGATAACCTTAATCGGAAATTCCTTGTAGGTACACAAAAAGATGTTGTTGTTAGAGCCTGCGATTGACATAATCTGTTTGATTCTCCCTTTTTCTCCTTATATTTACCACCAAGGTTCATTGATGTTTGCAGACACCGGGTGTTCAAAGGAAAAAAATGAGCTAATTTGAAGTTTGTAGCATCTGTAAACCTGCACCAGAAAGCTTTCATTTTCTCTTCCCTGGCTGTTTACAGTTTGTCTTTGTTTATTTCTAGCCTTTCCTTGTGTGTCTTTTGCTCTCTCACGCTCTTGCTTTATCCACACACACAAACAGAAACAAACACAGCTGTCACAGTGGCCTATTACTCAGGGCAAGTGAGAGCCTGCAGATGGGGACCGCTAAATGCTGGTGCCACAGCGCATCAGTGCCTAAGAAGCAGGGGCACCTGCTGTGATCACAGGTGATGACTGGCCATTTACACACACACGTATATACCCAAACCTACTCACAAACTTGCCGTTTACCAAACATGTGGCACACCATGAATGCAAACAGAAACATATCACTGTGCCACAGCTACACACAGAAAGTAACGAGGCTCTAACACCAAAACAAAAAAGGGCATACCTGTACCTGTCCTGTGGGCATGCATCTGTTGCCTTCATGAAATCAGAACATTAATTACTCACAAACCAAACCACATGTGTATGTGTTTTTGCTTCTGGTAATGTCTGTTAGTGAATTGTTCTATTAAGGGAAGGTGTTTTGTTGATTCAGTAAAATACTGCACACAGATAATTAAGCGTCTCTGCTTTTTCACACAGGTCATGAAATGATGATAATGATGACAAAATGCAACCCCAAACCATGAAAAAGCTTCTTCTGTTTTACAGATGGCTGTAGACACTCACTCTTGTACTGTTCTCCTGACTTTCCCCATGCTTACTGTGGACAGTTTGAAGCAAACATTGACATGCTTCAGTCTTTTCTCCTTGTTTCCCTTCAATTGACTTAATGACAGCCACTCCTCCAGTTTCCTCAAATGTTTTTAAGGCAATTCTGTACACGATGAAGAGATTTGGAAAGCTTTCAGCTAATAAAGCTTTGGGAATCACCCTGTTGGTGCAAAAATACAGTTTGGCAGAATTTCTGCATGTGAATGTCGCGCACTTTTCATAGGTTTAAGTATATAAATGGAAACAAATTATGTGTTTTTAGTTTCTTTGCTAAGTTGTCTGTTATGTGCAGATGCAACATTCTTGAGTCAGGTGCCTCTTTTATGCATAACAAACAAAAAGCATATTTCTGAAAAAGGTAAAAGGACTGGACTGAAAATTACGGAGCCCCGCAGGGGACATGGGAGAAAAAAAAATTAAGACGGACTTTTGCGAGATCTCGCAAAACAAACTCGGGATCTCGCAAAAGTTTTGCGAGATCTCGCAAAAGTTGAATTCCAACAATGGTGGCAGCTACTTAGTTGTAAAATTACTCTTTCTGGGTCACAAAATACACTTTTAAGATATTTTGAGGCATGAATGTAGTTGTGTAAACGTCAGATACCTGCTCGGTTTACAAGACATCACATATTTGCAAAAGTGCTCCGACGTTTTTGGAGATCTGACATCCACTAGCTCGAAGCTAACGGGAGGAACACCGCTTTCCCGGCACATCGTGCCTCGACCTCCCGGTCGGCTTCAAGCTGGCGGCCTCCGAAGAATGTGGCAAAAACTTTTGCGAGATCTCGCAAAAGTCCGTCTTAATTTGATTTTTCTCCCATGTCCCCTGCGGGGCTCCGTAGAAAATGACTGAAACATGTCCAAAGAAAAACTTTGACCTTCAGAAGGCCTGGAGAAAGTCTGGCTCCTTGGAAGCAAACTACAAAGGCATGAGGGGTGGCTCAAAACTTTTGCACAGCACAATATATAATTTATATATCACATCATTTTATCAAAAACATTAACACAGTAGAATTGCTGCTCTAATCAAAGCAGCTTGTTAAAGATTACTGGAAGCAGATTATATGAACAGTGTGGCTAACATTCAAATATTTAAGCTGTTCGGTTTTTAAAGTGTTTTCCATAAATAATTTTATAGTCAATGAAGAATACACAGAGGAAACAAGTATAAAACAATGACTCTGTCATTTTACTCTACTGCTAATATATTTATCACCTCTGTGGACAATAATTGTCCTCACAATAATGCCAGTTCAATATCTTCAGTTTTATATGCTGAAGGGCAGCAATTATGCATAGCAAATAGCAACAACACACAATACACGCTAACTTATGTGGCACTGTGGCAGGAGCAATTTCCCAAGAAAGGATGGAAATGAAATTAATAACTTCATCTTTATTAACCATCGCTGGTCTTTGCTGAAACTACACTATGATAGGCTATAAAATGCCGTCTTTGAGTAACTCTCATCATCTAAGATCTAAGTTTTTTTTTTTTACTCTTCATCTGACTAAATGTAGTTGAATTTTGTGCCCCTCTGTGTCTTAAACACATGTAGCCTGTACATTTGCTAACAGAGGCTAAATGTTGACAAGATGCTCTTTCCATCTCAACACGGTCTTCAAGCAGAACAAAAGAATGATTTATTCATTCGGCTACAGGCGTAGTCTCTTTCCTAATCAAATTTTCAAACGTTTGATTTTAATTAATGGTGCCTTCAATGTTATCCTCCCGTTAAATATTCATCGCAATGTGGCAGCCCCAGTCTGAATAATCAAAGTGTAAGGCACCAGTTTTCCCTTTCTTTCATTCCTAGCCCCGCCGCTTCCCTTCCACACTTTGCTATTCATTCCTTTCTCTGTGCCAACGCAAGAGCGCATGAAGAAATGGGTTCAGAAGAAAATGGAAGTCAATTCCTTCCAACAGAACGCTGTTGAGATGTTTTTCTCTCTCGCGCTCTCTTATCAGATTCTAAGCTCAATTTGGGTGAAAAAAATGGCAGTTTTTCAAACACCAGCGAAATTATACCAGAATGTTATCAAAGGCTTTAAAAAACAAAACCAAATTAGCCGTTTAAAGATTTCAGTTATCCTCCTGGTTCAGGCTGATAGACTTTATGAAGCCAGAATTAGAATATATTATTGTGCCAACTAAAACTTTAAAATACAAACAAGGGGGACATTTTTTTTTATAAATGCTGTAATTCCTTTACAGTTAATGCAATACTTTTTGTAAAGCTGAAACTGCACTTAAAGCACACCTTGACTGCTTGATTTAAAATTCAGTGTGACTGCACACAAAGGGGGAAAAAAACTTAAACCTTTAAAAACTTTAAAATGAAGACATTTTCTTTATTTCGTTTAACAGATGTTTTCCATTTTTAAAGCATTGAATTTTACTATTTCCAGAAAAAGCCTATACACTTCTGCAAAAACAAAATAAAACAAGAAAAGAAACAAAAAACTAACAAAGTACTTTATGTCCTTGCCCCAAAACATTTGGACATATTTGCCAGAATGTCTTTATACCCACAGCGTACAATTATTGCCTTTACCTGACTGCTGATTTTGACTACTTTTCAGAGAGTTCTCATGTATGATCTGTTTTGAGACCGTTTCTTGTCACCCTTGCTAATTCTGCTTGCGTCCCTGAATGCCTGATTGCACGTGAGCCCTTGTATGTTTATTAAATAGTAGATTTTGAACCTGATTCTGTTGTTTGGTCTAATTTCTGATTTCAATTCCTTTTGGGGTGGAAGGTTGCTGCAGCTGTAATCTTCAATTGCCTCTATAATTACATATTTTTACAAAACTAAGATGAATTTGTCAGCTTGATAGTAATGAAAAGGTCATTAGGTCTGTTTTTCATTTCCACTTGTTATAGTGTTTATCTCCCACCAGTTAAAACAGTTAAAAGTAAAAGTGCCAAGGTTAGAAATATATAATGTGTTGGTGAACACAATTGCTCCTTTGTGAATGCCACTGAAAGTTGAAGTGCCTTAGTAATTTTGGGATTGTGTTAATGTGCAACTATTATAGGTCCTGCTGGAAATCAGCAAGCGTAACCCAAATGGAGAAAAGCGAAAATGTTTTTTTGTGTGTGAAAAAGGGAAGTGGAAAGAGAGGGAGAAAAGAAAAACTATCCAAGGTATATACAGTCTATAGATACACCTCACATGTTGTTCTTCTGGTTTTTAGCCTAAATGTCACTGTCATTGCCATTTCATCCCAGTAAAGGTCAGTCTTGGTGTTGCAATAACTTTGCAGCAAGTCATGGCAGAGTAAGACGGCAGGGAACCTTTAACAATTCAGATGCTTCTAAACTGTATTAAATGCAGGGAAAAAAAGGAATACAATCTTACCACTTTCTGTGGGGAGTTTGGTTTCTGCAGTAGCCACTCAATGTCAAGAGGGACGGATGATGAGAACTGGTGGTGGCATGGCAAGGTGGCATTGTCCCCAACGACCTTTTTCATCTCTGTCTGGGCCCCCACTGACAGAAGGCTAACTAGAACTGAGGGAGAACAAGAGAAAGAGAGAGAGAGAGAAAAAAACTTGAGACAGAGGTATAGACATGTCAGACGGGGTCACTAGCTCGATCTAAGCTCGAGGCAAGAGACAGATGCTGTGGACAGGAAGCGAAACCACAATGATAGAGGAAACTGGGTGCGAGGATACATCCAAATATTGAAGGGAGACAGAACAGATGGATTCTGTTCAGAGGGAATAAAGTTTGATTGAGGAGTTGAAGAAAAGTACTAAGAAAAGCTATTCACAGCTGCAGTTTGGGGGAATTATGGACGGGTACTGTGCCGACACATCTGACACATGGACAATTCTGCCAGAAAACCCCGAAAAGATACAATTAATGAGTCACTTCCATTGCAAAAAAGTCCAAAAGCTATCCCAGGCCACCTTCCCATTAACAGTGAATGTCAGTATGGAAACTATTTTAAGTCCCAACCGCACAGAAAACGCACATACCAAAAACTCCCACTGTCGACTCAGTTAAGACGGACAGTCGCAGTAAAAGGTAGCAGTAATTGCGAGCGTGTGCACAAGTGAGTGACTCTGGGCACTGGCCAGACTAGTGTGGCCTGCGTATCAGTGGAGGAGCAGCAGGGCTAATTTATTGGAGCTTGCTGGACAGCCTAGAGGGCTTGAATGGAATTAGCCAGGGGATGCTGGGAAAGTGAAAACTGTGGATAGTGTTTGTGCGTGCTCGCGTTCGTGCATGTGCTGGACTGTGTGTGTCAAGAAGCAGTGGTGCAGTGGTGAGATATGTTTAGAAAGACTGCAGAGCTTGACTGTGCTTACGCACTCACGTGTGACGTACAGTTTTGGCCCTGCTATATTCATCTTAACTACCTGCCTTTAATTTAAGTGTGCTGTGCTGAATAATCCGATAGCTCCAGGGGAATTTGACTGCTTGGAATTAAAGTTATCCCGCCTAACAGATGCTCATTTGAAGTGACATGTTCAGACTGTGTAAATATTGTTGCTCCTATTCATTATCATGCCACCTTACTAGACACTCAACATGGCCTGCTGTTTGAACAGAATAAATAAACGTAGTGTGGGACACACATCTGAATGAAAGCTGTGCACTTTGTTTTGTCTGTTATACTGATACTGACTGACAGAATAGTTTTGTGTTTAGAATATAACCTCATATACGTTCCACGGGAAGCCATGTGAATGCATCAGCGCTTACTGGGCGCCTCTCCACTTGTGAACCGGTTCACCCTCATAGGAGCTAACGCCCTATCCCATAAGTGATCTCAGGGCCAATGAAAATGTCAGCTCAGTGCTGTGAAATGGGTGACTCAGTGCTGATACAGCACACAAAGAGATGAAGAGTAACCTCGCAGAAACTAATTCTCCTTAAAGAGCTTCATCCTTACTGAGATGACGTCATCTGCTTGAGTTCAGTTGCTCTTCAAGTTTTGATTAAAGGTTGTGCGCATTGGTGGCGGTGTTAAGAACCCCCCCGATGGGGAAGTGATTAACACTAAACATCTTGGGAGGATGCAGTGCTTTCCTAACGAAACCATGGGTTCAGGCGTTCACAGAGGCAGCACAAAGAGAGACAACACAGTTTTAAGCTAGAGGCTTCTATGCTGTGGTTTGTGTACAGATTATTCCTAATTATTTTGATAATTAAAATGATTTTTTTTTTTGAGACTTGTGCCACAATTCCTAGGTGTGTATTGTAGCTTCTCTGTTCCATGTTTTAATGGCCAGAGAGACATGTATATTAACGGATCTAGGACCTTTCTGTGTTTATAAAAAGACTAGAAAGTACTTGCTCCTCTTTCCTCCAATAAACCAAAGACATGCTTATTTGGTTAACTGGTGATTTTACATTTTGGTAGTCTCAGTTTGGTAGCCCGTCACTTTTTCACCCCTTTAGCTGACATCAGCCAGGTTATGCTTCACTCCTGACCACCCTAAGTAGGGAAAGAAGTTAAGAAAAAGATGGATGAGAGGCTGGATATAAAGTAACCTCCAAAGCCACGTTATATGCAAACCTAAGCGTTTAGCAGAAGTTAGTCTTTCCACTCTTTCTCCAGTGAAAAACCACAAAGAGAGGTACAAGACCACATATGACACAACTTTTTCCTAAGATAGATTCATGCCTGTTGCTAAAGGGCTTCACTGGGGTTTTTGGTTAGGTTTGTTTTGCTCTGAGAAGCTGATGCTCTAGTGTGCCATCAAGTGGCAATAAAAGCTTGTGCACAGTGTGACTCCTCAACATTATGTCTTGATTTTCCGAGTCCCACATTCTAAACTTGAGATTTGGGCTACTCGTTGCCAGTTAAATGTAAAGTTTCCAATTGGAATTTGCCATTTGGAGGAACAAAGAGAGGGAATTGAAAGTACTGTGTGGCTGGCTGAGAGCTTCTGTGTCCCTTTGGCACCTGAGGAGCAACAGGACAAATTGCTGAGGTCCTTCTGCTCTGCTTGCCCACCTGCCCAGTTCAAATCATTAGTCAGCAGAAAAGGATGGGCCACCCCTCCTCACAGAGAAGCTTCTGCACCCTAAGGGTATCCCCTTTCATGACTTTTTAATGCAGCATTTGCAGGGGTTATTCATCTTGTTAGCCTCCCTGCTGATATTGCTTTGAATGTCAGAAAAGAGAGTGAGGGCTTTGCAGCATTAGAAAATATTCAAGAGGAAGAAAGTTCAGGCCATGTGTGAATGCACAGCTGGTTGAGCTTAATGGTTCAAGTTAATGCTTGATGGTGGTACAGGGTCTGCTGGGAGACCTGTGCCCACTCCGCTCCTCAGGCTAGCCTCTGTAATCGGTGCTCCTACAGTCATCAGCAGCTTGGGGCTGAACCCGGCACTGTGTTGCTGGCCTGATAAGAGCTTTGTGCTTCCCTCCTCGCCTCCCACCTCATCCTTAACTGCCCACCGCTTCAGCTGTAGGCTTTGTAAATGGAAGAGTTCCCCTGAAAGATAGATAGGGCCAATGTGTCTGAAGAATGAGGGGAATTGCCATCTTTTCCCACACAAAGTACTTTACTTTTCATTAACTGTCTATAAACTGACCTTCAAAAAAGCGACCTGTGTCAGTTCACTAACTTTGACTTGTGGGTGTTAAATATTCTCTTTATCATCAAACAGTAAAGTTTTCAGTTCCAGGTATTTAATTTATTCCTTAGAAATAAAAAAAAAGCAAATGCCTAATATTTTTTTCCATCTGTGACAGAAAATATTTTTCATTTTTAACAGAAAGAATTGGCAGACAAATCAGACGGGGGTTTTTTGGTCGATATGCAGTCCGTGCTACCCACTTTCCCATTTATTTATGGTCTTGCAGAGGGGCTTTTGTGCTGTGGAATGGATGACACAGTGCTCCCAAAATAAGCTTGCCTTGATGTGAGTTTGAGCTTGCATTTGGTTTGGCCTCATTCACCGTGTGCACAGCTGGGGTGGCTGGACTGCAAGACCCCATCATTTGTGTCAACATCAACACATCAGCTATGAGACACATCAGAATTAATCTCTGTGGCAGATTTGCAAACACTATGGAAATTCTGTTTGGCTTTGGTATGGGCTCGTGACCTTGGGCTTCAATTTGCAGCTAAGGTGACCCAGAAAGAATAATAAAAGAAAAGTGAGCCATATAACCTTCAGCTTCAGTAACATCCCTGATCACAGCAGCGTGCATGCTTTCACGTGACCTTATAAGATTCCATAGGGGCATGGAAAAGACCATCTAAATAAACACTGTCTTCTTGAGGGGGAGATAAATGTGGTACGGGCTTGCGATATGTTGGCTTGTGCCATATCCCAAAGCATATCCTCTATCCCGCTTTCTCTCTCTCTCTCTCTCTCTCTCATTATGCCTTCTTGTTACAGCTCTGCTTGGTTCAGTTTCGTGCCTCCATTTGTGACTGCGTTCGGTCTTCACCCACAGAAAGAAAGGAAGGAAAGAAGACGATCATAATTAACAAAAGTGGGAGCTAAAAGAGAGGGAGGTTTAGGGAGAGAGAGTGTGAGTGCGGGACACATTTGACAAAGAGAGCGAGAGTGAGAGGCTTGGGTGAAATATGGAGGAACCAATTTCTATGAAAAGACCCTAGGGGGAGTTGTGCTCCAGTAAATCCGCCTTACAGAGCCCTGCAATCTCATTATAGTGTAGCCAGTGAGACGGACAGACAGACAAACAAGACAGGCCCGGATCTTTCGCACTGCCCAAAGTCAAGCCCCATATCCCCTCAGTCAGCACATCAGCCTGGCTGGGGCCTTTGCCACGTCCGACGCTTATGACCTCTGGTACTCAAACATAGCACATCAGAAAGTGGGGGGAGGCGGGGTGGAGGGGTGTGGGACAGCGACAGGGCGGGGAGAAATAGGTTGAGGGAGGGGTGGAGGAATGGTGCAATGCCTTGATTTGACCACTTATGCTGGCTCAATCACTGGTGTGGATGAAGGATTATACCATCACAAAGGTGGTTTTAGACACAGGTTAGCATATGCACACACCCCCCGCCCCGAAAGACCGGAGGGGCGGCTGGTTTATCTTTTTTGACAATTTCTGACAATTTTCTGCTGTGTGCATTCATGCTGATTTTCGTCATGTGCAAACATCTATATTTCATGTAAATTCCCAGCTGCCGGTGTATATGATTTATGCTGTATGTGGGTAGATACTCTGTCACAAAGACACCTCCACTCCAGATGCAAGGGACTATCTCGTGCTGACAGCAAATCAGCGCCTCAACATCAGGACCTATGATTTGGAATATGGCTACTTTGCACATACAGACACAAGTCGCATTTGAGTTACATTTACAGCCTTACAGCAGCAGGGAAAAGCAACAATCATCTCCCAGTCCTGCCAATCTTTCCCACAACTGTTTATCTTCTGTCAACTGAGACTCTGTTAAATACAGGGCGAGGAGGAGGAGGAGAATCTGGATTAGGAACTTCATCAAACGTTTATCCATTTAACTAGCAAAATCTCACAGAGGAAATACAAATCTCATTTATCCATCCATGCTGCTGACATAGAGCTAGTGTTTTTTAGCAGACTTGGAGAAGAGCACAGGGCATGAGACCACGGCAACATACTCACAGGTCAGCATGTTTTATAGGCTGTAGCTTCCCTCCACTCACAGCTCTCCTATGTGACTGAACGGGCCATTCAAATGCCAAACATATACAGCATGGTGTATGAGTGTGGTACATCTCTAAATATAGGTCACATCTTGTCCCTTTTTATTTTCTTTCCTGATATTTCAGAAAAATTGAGGAATGTGCAAAACATGTTTCAGCAGACGAGAGGCTGTCTTCAGTTGTTAGAACAAATGCAACGGTTACAAAAAGAGCCACCATGCATGCTCTGTGAGAGAGTCCTTTACTCATCCAAACACAGCCCCCTCTTTTAGTCATATCTTTTT
This sequence comes from Neolamprologus multifasciatus, assembly GCF_963576455.1. Lineage (NCBI taxonomy): Eukaryota > Metazoa > Chordata > Actinopteri > Cichliformes > Cichlidae > Neolamprologus > Neolamprologus multifasciatus. The sequence continues at coordinate 25,462,672 of NC_140452.1, read as the reverse complement.
AAGTGGTAAGTCTCTTTAAATGTTCCAAGTTATCACATCACATTAAAACACATGTTTTGCATATGGCGCACTATAGTGGTCTCCTTGTAGTTTCAAGGTCCAACTCATGAATATATACTGTGCCTGTGGAAATCAAACGGGCTGTTTGGTTTTCCCTGACTGGAAGCTGCTCTTTGAAGGGATAAAATCCCATAATCCTTTTTGCCTCACACCCAGCGACCATTGCAACCCTCTGCTGACATTGAATTTTTTGTCAGTAGCATTTTACAATAAGGTACATAGACTCGTTATTGAGTAATGTGTAAGGAGCAAATAAGACCAAAGCGCTAATTAGTAACTGCTAACCAGAATAACTCTTTACTTAAATATCACTACTAGAAATATGTCAGTAATTTATGATTACTACACTATTATCATTTTGTGTCCATATAAGGAAAACATCGCATCCCTAACCCTAACCACTGACAAGCAGTCACTACAAATGCAGTACCAACCTTGGCTTAGTCCTTGGTATTGTAATTTGGTATTTGGGTTTATGGTAACACTGATTTAAGACTCATATTGAACATCTGGTTCAAATTAAATGACTTATGAACCAGATGTTCAGTGCTGCAACAAGGCTTTTTTTTTTTAGAGTTGAAGAATGCAGGTGATGCCTTTTTTCCACCCTTTAAATTATTATACAATATTTATGTCTGTTCTTCAATATGAAGGTATTCTGTACCGTCCTGCTGCTCACACAATACTTCACCAGCTAAAACCTCTTAAAAAAGGTGCATTATGTACTATTGTATATGGAAAATGTAATAATTAACTGGAAGAAACCAGAATAACGTGTCATCTCAAAGCTCTCCTCTGATTTAAATCTTGTAACTTTAAATCAGGATCCAGTAAGTATCTAGCACTCAATATTAAATACTTTACTACTACTACTATATATATATAATATTGTGTACCACTTATCAGGTATTGTGCACTGATTAAATGTGAAGTACTTCAAACTGATGGCTTCTTGCACTGCTGTTACCATTTGCATCCTGTGCTGTTATGTTTGTGTCATGTTCTCAGATGTCTTTGGTGAAACAGAGTTTAATCCCAACAAGCCTGGCCGTTAATAATCACAACATCACGAGCTCGTACAGCCAATCTGAATATTTAAACATCTTTAATTTCTAGCACCATTAAATATGAGGGCCACTAGATCAATGAGAAAACTGAAGCTTTACACGAAAAGTTGTAAAAGTGAAGGCCATCCGGTTCCTGTTCATCTTCGATGAGGAGTTTCTAAGAAATCTGGCTCGAGCAGTAATGGGTGGGTTTAGGAGGAAATGAACAGAATAATTTCCACAATAATCCCTCGAAGCTGCAGAGGGAGGGCAGATGGGAAAAGAGAAGGAACACCAATTGGAAAAGAGAAAGGAGATAAAATACCACCGACGTCTGAATGATGTGGCAAATGCTCACCTTGTGATGCTGTTATTACTTTCATTAGCATACCTTTCATGGCCTTGTCATTGCTGTCATGTCAAGAGATGGCATCAGCATCCCGCTGATAGATCCCCAAAATAGATCCGAAATTAGTTTCACAACAGGCACTTTTAATTCCCCCAAAGTATTCTGCATTTTCCCTTAGCAAAATAAGAATGAAGAAACGAAAATGGGAAAAAGATAATTACATCATTCCCCAGGGGTCTGAGCGAGTCAGTGAAACCTGCTTACACTGCTATACACACTGCTGCATCTGGTGGCACAACCTACACTCTTGGGTGTAGCTGCTCAACTGCAAAGTCTTCTACTTTTCTCTTAAAACAATCCAAAAAGTAAAGGCTTCTCAAAGCCTTTGTAGCATTTTCTTCAGCCTGGAGGCTGCTTTTACCATTCAGTCAATTTTGGTTTTGTCTTTTTTCCAAGAGAAGATAAACACATATTTTACATATACTGTATAATCAAAGTTAAAGGGAATACTGAAACACGACACACTACTGCAAGAAGTCTGAGTAATTCTTTCCACCTTTATGTGGCTTTTGTATGAAAAAAAAAAGACCAAGTGGAAAGATGGACAAACTCCAGTCTCTTGAACAACAAAACTCTGTCTTTGGCAAAAAGTTCTTCTTTCATCTTCATCTTCATTTTTTTTTTTGGAAAACCAATTCATCATTTTATAAAGGACTCTCCACATTTAAAATGTTAATTACAGCAATGCATCTTGGAGACTGACTTGTAGAATAATCTCCAAAAGTCTGCGTGGAGTAAAACCGTTTACAGGGTTATATTCAGGTTAAAGGAACTAAACTAACAAGCAAACACACACAAAAAACAACATTTAAGACACTGCCCCCCTCCCCCCCATCAAAGTCTTTACACTGAACAAGGTCCAAATGTCAAATGGTCTGTTTTGTGCCAGATAACACGCTTCAGTCAAATGGGGCTTGGACAGTGACCTCTTTGTGCAACATCAGACCCTCCCAACATCTGGCAGTGACTAAACAAACCAGCATGTGTGGATAGTCACTTTATTCTGCGTGAGAGTCTGCATATCTGAGGAAAGCATTGCAGCAAAGAAGAGAGAGAGGAAGTTAACGTCTTACAGAAACATATCACCAAGGTGACTGAAGCTGTGTGTGGGTACGTGTGAATGTGTGTAAAGGGCACATCTTCCCTGCAGCACATGCACGCAGCCTTGAATAAACCTGCTGCACCCCCCACTGAGGAAACACGTTTTAATGGAGGAGTAGAGGACAGTCAGTCATTATATATAAGAAGTCACAAAAAAGCACTCTGAAATTAAACTCTCTGCTGTTGCCGAGGATTTCTTTGCTGGGACTCATTCTCTCTCGTGTGGGTCTTCGACTGAACAGAAAACAATTGCTCGTTTTCAAAGTGGTAAGTCAGCAATTTGGGATATCAAACGAAAACAACTGCAAATCCAGTTACAGAAATTATATTTGCTTTGGCAGAAATCAGATTTGCCTTTCCCCCACGCAAACAAAACTATCTTTCCATTCCTGTGCAGACAATTTTTCTTATTTTTCTCTATTCAACAAACTTTGATCCCAGGGCTCAACCATCCCTTGATCTCAGCAGCATTAAGGAGTTTTGTTGGTAGGAGTTTGAGAATAAGAGTGAAAAATATACATCGCAGAGATCCCTAGCGTATTTACAATCACAGCCGAATAGATAACTCAGTCGGAGGCTGTTCTTTGCTGACTTCAAGCTCTGTTCGACCCCGTATGCCTGACAGATGGTGCAGTCAGAAACAAGATGAGCTGTATTCATTAAAAGACTGTAGAAGACAGGTTCTCCTGCTGCTGATCAACTTAAAGCTTTCCTGTTGAGCTTTCAAATGGTATGATATCATCAGCTAAGCACTGCTGGAGTTAGGACAGATGGACTAGTTATGCTACAGCCATAAAGCCCACAGCGCACATATAAACAGCTCCTACAGCTTTTGCTGGCACATCAGGTGACTGCAGGAGCTGTTCTCTGTTCACAAAATGTTCCTCAATTTCCTCAGTTATTTATGTGGTCTAATCTCAATTTGTGGCTGGCAAGCATGTGAATGAACTGCTCTCACATTGTTGGAGTGGCTGGACATGGGGACTGACCTCAGTGGATCAATACTTAATAAGCTTTTGTGCTGCCAAGTCCATTTTGCTGCAATCTGCAATTTTTTTTTTATGTCCATTAGGTTGAAAATAGAGCTGACTAGGTGCATGGCCACAAGAAGCGGGGTGCATCGTGGTCGCCCAAATGATGGATGCTTCACGATAGTCTGCGACCGATGAAAACTTCAAATACTATCTGCCTCGTGCGCTATAAACTACAGCACCCCTGGCTTTTATTAAACGCAATTCAATGCCCCAGCTGTGTTTCAAAGACACGTTTAACAACCTGTGGGAAGATAATAAAAGCCACAGTGGGCTATATGGTTAGGTTTGCAGGCACGTGACGAACAAGGGGAATAGGAAGAAAACAAGTCTGCAGCTAGTGCTATATTTGTAGCAGCACTAAAGTTTAGCTTTAGAGGCAATATAAGATCCGATCTGGACATGTAAACACTGCATTTGGGGAGCTCATAGTCATGAGTGTGTGGGGATTCTGGATGCTTCCCTTCTTCTTCTCCACCTCTGCTTCCATTCTTGCACATGAAGATTTGCTTCCATTATTTAGGTCATTGTGTTTATTTGTCAATGTCTAAAGTCCAAGTTCACCTGGGGTTCGACGGCAAAGCTTCTCTCAGCTAATTTACTTCGCCGGATCCACGAGAGAATAGGAACTGAGCACAGCAGAGCAGCTCCCCTGTTGTACATTTCATCGGCTAATTGAAAACAGACGGGGCGCTAACTCCCCCTCTTCATCCGCCCAGCGCTGGCTGCGTCACTGACATATTAGGGCTGTCGCCGGTCTTATGGTATGCATCTGACATGCCATTCTTACTTGATTGGTTACGCGGAAAATAATAAAGCAGGGGACAGCTCATACACAAATGAAAGGATGATACTGTTACTGCCGTTCGTGCCGTCGCTGCTCCTGTAGAGGACAAAGAGGTAAGTTATCCGTTCAAGCCACTGACGTGGAAGGACACGTCAATGGCTGCAATTTCCCCAGAGGTGAGCAGATGCTACGTCTGTTTTGGCAGCTGTATGCTGAAAGGTGTTGACTGGTGGGGTAGCTGACAGAGCCAGAGTGGTGGCTGTATGATGGCCAGGGAGGTCAACAGGAGCTGTGAGGTTTCCAGGAAAGGCCTCACTTAGGCTCATTTAGGAGAACTAATGGACCAACCTACCATCTGTCCTTATGATTAGCTAAGGCCATTCGTGCAGGACACTAAACTTATTCACCTGCTACACAGACACACACAAAACACACTTACACTGTATATGTGTGTGCAGCTGAACTAACACATGGCACACATATCCAATCTGTTATTTGATTATATTTAAAGGGGTGTGGAATGCATCTGTGTGCAAGAGCAATAGTCCTCAGTGGCATTTTTGAGAAAAGAAAGTTTGTGTAAGTCTCAGTCTGGTTCTGTGATACAGAAACACACACACACACACACACACACACACACACACACACACACACACACACACACACACACACACACACACACACACACACACACACACAAACTCTCCTCCAAATAAATATGCTTGCCCTTTGTGCTGCTCAGCACTACTCCCCACCATGTCTCGAAAAGGAATGCCCACGCGGCCACATACGAGGGCGGAGAGAAGATTGAAACCAGATGAATTGAGCTTGGGTACAGCCTGCTCAACAGAGTCATATTTCACTCCCCAAAGCCTGATTAAAACGAGGTGCAGCTCTAGCTGGGCCAGTGCAGCTTTTCTCTTGCTAGGAGAAGGACATTTGGTTGCAGAAACTCTGGGCTAGAAGGAAACGGGGCGAAGGTCACACCTAAGGTTTTGGAAATTTGCACATAATCTCTCAGTAGACAGTTGAAAAAGCACAGACAGTTCCTAAATTTCAAAAAAAAAAAAATCACAGAAATTCCAGAGTCTTTCTCTAAAGATGCATTTGACATGCCCTAAAGGTATGCATGCATTGTTGGCTTTTAAATTTGATATTCAAACTAGGCCACTTATGTGTAATAACAGATGTGCCAAAGGAAATGAGAGCCTGAATTGTAGAGCAAGGGTCATTAACATACAAACGTTGCTGTAGATGAAGAATCTGATATGGGGAAAAGCAAATAAAGCCATCAGACTTAATAAACTAGGGTTTTGTGATATGATTCCAAAATATGAATTCTTATTAGAATTTTAGAAACAACAACAACATACCTCGTATTAATGTACTAATAGTAGGGCCTTTTCAGATCCTAGATTTAAAGATTCTCCCCTGAGAATTTAACTTTGTTCCTCTGAAGTATCATTTGAAGCATAAAGGAACAATAAACCTTAAAGAGTGCAGTGTGCCTGTTAACAAAAACTCCTGAACACTTACAAGATATGACTGCATTTCCAAGATCTCTGAGGCATAATGTTCATGTTTGTGTCCACAGACATTAGAGTCAGTGTTGTGCAATGTTGCATTCTCTGGACAAGAATTCACTTGGAAAGAGGAAAAACAGCCAAACATGCCACATGTTGTTTCCTACTGCCTTTACCAGTTAGCCTGCACACCCAGTGAGCGCGCCTTGACAGTCGTGGAGGTCATGTTTTTGCACACATGTGTGTGGCTGGAGAAAGAGGGTGTCCTTTGCATTCTTTCTGGGTGAATGTGAAGAGCGAGACAGCGGGAGAATGTGACAGCGAAGAAGCCTGGGTTCTGTAGATGCACTCACATGTAAGTTCCACGCACAGAACCGACCGATTACCGACCCGTTTTTGTCGGCCGTCTGTAGTCGTCTCTCCTTAGGTAGTGAATTAGAGGCGGGAGACTTTTGTACTCTTTCCAGCGCAGGCTGCGTTCTCTTTCCTTCTCATGCAGCTGGTCGGCCACACTCACGACTCAATGCCAAACACACTCCCCTCTATCCCCCTGACATTTCAGCTATGTTACCGCTGAGAGAGTTGTGGCTCGCCTGCCTGCCGCCTGCCTGCACACATGAGTAAATAAAGCCCAGCTCATTTCATTTAGCCATAACGTTTAATCTACATTTGCTTGGTCAGTGAGAGGTTAATCTCATTACCTTGTGCTAAATGGCATGCTCGAGCATCCTTAGACAAAACGAAGGTTAGACACAAGTTAATTAAAAGAGTAATTAAAAGAAGACAGTGAGTCCCAATATGTTAGTTTCTGTGACACCGGTGCTCTGACATTATGAAAAGAGACTATTCTAATGTTGTCTGTCACCAATAACAAATCACTTTGTTACTAACAAATGAGACTAGTAATACTGCAAAAATATATAAAAAAAGGAAAGGTTGAACATGTGCTTCAAACTAACTTTTAGTGCTGGCTGTGGTTTACTCACGGTGAGTGGGTTTATTAAATGTAAGCCTCACCGCAGCACCCACACACCTATTAAAAATGTTAATCAACTCCAACAGGTTCCTAAAAACTTGACATGCAATTAGTTGGGCTGAATTGCAGAAGGTTTAAATGCCTGTAATTTATTGGGATAATACACTCCAGGAGCACCCTACTGCAATCTGCTTGAGGTGCTTTCAAAATAAAAGATAAAAACAAAAATAAGAGCGGGTAAAGAAAAGTTGAGATGATCATTAGATCATGAGACAAAAAAAAGTAAAAATAGGGTATATTTTCCCCTAAAGTCATATAAATAAACTTTCACTTTTTCTTCTGTCTTGTTTATCATATTGTGGCGTGACATTATTAATCCCGTCTAATGGGATCATAAACAATTAATTTACATAAGTCTATAAATACAACACCGACCACGACACAGGATTTACATCATGGACATTTACGTCATACGAAATGTCTAATCTTACTTTAATAATGTTCCTTCCGCATCATCTCTGTGATTTCCATTAGATGCTTTTCAGTGCTCCTGTCCTGTTAGCATAACTTAGGGAGCTTGGGATATAGTCTGCTACTTGCCTGCCCTGCGGGTACTGCTACCGGCTCCAGCCTTCCTCCAGATGAATCATAAACAAGTCCCTTGGCCTCCGTGACTTAATCCCCTGTGACATCGCCACAGGGAAATGGAAAAATAGGGAGCGTAGGGAAAGGAAAACACGCCGCGTGCACAAATTTCGAGTGAATTAAACATTAGGATGAATGTGTATGAGGTGTATCTGAGGATATGTCATCGAATCGAGGTGGTAGTTTAACAGATGATAGAATCAGGATCTGGAGGTGATGTAAGTGGTGGTGAGGGGGAAAGGACACTACTTAATTTGTGCTTTATAGAAGCTATAGAAGTCATCTCAGGCTTTACCTTCGATCCCCTCTCCCCTTTTTTTTGTATGTTTGTATTATGCAAATTCATGTCCCACAGTCTCTCATTTGGCCACACAGCTTAAGCTCGGGTAGTCTACAGAGTGTGGCAGCTAAAGCTATAATCAACATCATGCTCCTTTTAGGCATGAGAAAGCATACCCAGGAGGAAGCAATAAATGGATTTATTTTAGGAGCCAGAATGTAAAATCTTAGATCGGGCAAGACATGCTAAGTGCTTTGTCCCTCATGCATCAGCCCTTGGGCAGTATTTCCTGCCTAATTAAAAAAAGAACAAGGTGCAGGAGGAAAACGATGTAGGCAGCGTGCTTGAACAAAATTGGGAGGGAGCAGCCCTGGTCTGCTCGCGTATTTTTCTTCTCTTAAAGTTTGGGATATGATTCTCACTTTGCTGGCACTCTGCGGGTTTTGCTGATGTAAGGGGCTTTTGTCTCGAGATTAATGAAAGACGTTTGGCTCTTTGACATTTTGGATCCCACACAAAGGTTAAAAACAGCCTCTGACCAGCGAAAGGTTTATGCGCCACCGAGGATGCTCTCCTCACTCAGGGAAGCAATTTTTTCTTCTATATTTTTTCTCCCATTTTCACCAACACACAAAAAAAAAAAATAAAGTAAAGCTCAGCTGTATTTCAAACAAACTACATTACGCCCGCATCTCTCTTGTACTGACAAATTATGCATTTTATCTACCAAGTGTGTGCAAGTATGTGTCCATGTGTTGCATATTACAGTAAGCTGAGAACAAACTGTTTAACCTACAGTACGTCCACTAACGGCACCTCACTATTATTATCTATTCACACTCTGGTGGAAATTACAGTGCCCGTCTGTCTGTCTGGTCAGGTGACTTGCGGTGCATCCTCTCCTCCCTGAAACTTAAAGCCACAGGTTTTAACTTTTGACCATCCCGGAAGAGTCTGGATGGCTCCATGAAATCTAAATTGTTGGAGGAACTGTTGAGATAAAATCGTATCCTTATTATTGTGGTGGAACTGCTCAAATGTCATATTCCTGAGTTTAAATGGAAATTTATGATTAAACGATCAAAGTATACTTTTATTGTTGCGATTAGCATAGAAACTTTATGCATGATTCAATTTAAAAAAAGGAAGAGGATAGCCAGGTTAAAAAAAATAAAAATAAATCACTGTACAGTATGTGATTTTCACTTCACCAGATGAAATGTTTCACTTGCTATAGGTTATATTGCAGAGACATCTGAAAAAACCATCTCTGTGCATCTGCCTTCACATGGGAAATGGTTATGGATAGCACCAACACCACCGCCCCATCCCCATCATCCGTCCTATCTCTCAGCATATATATCAGATCTCATGATGAACACATGCACACAGTCAGTTATTGCCAAAGAAGCACACTTTTTGCCCTGCGTGACGCCTGCTCAGTGGAGAGTACATAATGCCTGAGCCATGCATGGATGCCAATGCCAGGATGATGAAAATGTTCTTCCTTGAGTCCACAACAAGAAACTGTCCAGACATCTTAGCTTTTCTCTTATGCCACATGCTGGCAAGGTACATCCCTAACTACTAATTCCATCAGAGGAGTTAGCAGGGCCTGTGTAAACTCAGCACAGCTTAGACCAACATAATGCCTGTTTCCAAAATAAATCACTAAGTAACAGAAGAAGAACCAAATAAGAGCCTGAGCTCCAACACCGAGCTCCTAACAGACTCTAGCTTAAAGAAAGAGACGCAATGAGTAGAATTTGTTGTATTATGAGAAAAGGAAACTTAATTAGCAACCTGAACTAAAACATTTGTTTCAGGAAAGCTCCTGTACTGCGTTGGAAAGCAATTGTGAATTCAATTATCCAAAAGAAAGTGCAATTTTAAGGCTAAATATCAGGGAAAAAAATGGCTTCTGCAGCGAAGATCCATTTGGAGCAGGCATGTGTTTATTTATCGCAATGTAGCCAATCAGGGACTTTTTATCTCGCCTTATCCTTGGTGGATTACGTACTAATCTGTTTGCTGAAGGGAAAAAAAAAAGAACGAGAGGCAGTGAAAATGGCTTTTCTCTATCATCCTTCCCTCTATTAATATTTCTATTAGGGGTGCCTCGCAATGATGTGATGTGACACTTGTGGCTCTGCATGAGAAGCAAGGCTAATGGGGGACAGAGACAGCAAGAGAAAGAGATGATTTTATTCCACCTGAGATGTGGCACCACTGTTAGTTTGCATGCACGCTGTACATCTATGCATAATGTCTTCCTTAAAAGCATTTGTAAGGTGCATGTACTATGAGTGCATTTGAATGAGATATGCTGAAATTATTAGTGCAGACATTCATTTGGTGTTCATTTAAGATCCGCGCAGAGCAGTACACCGATTTAGCCTCACTGTGAGTGATGGGATGACAAGAAGACTCCTGGAAGGTTTAATGAACACAACAGTGTAGCCTAGGGTTAGGTGTTCAGGCACAAATACAATGTCCTCTTCTGGACAATGCAAATTTGATTATGCATTTGAGAAAGCAAACACAAAAGCATGTTATGACACTCATGTACATACTACTTAGATTGTTCAGACCTGGCAGTTCATAGTCACATTAGTAGCTAGCACTCTAATGTGAGAGAGCAATGCTGCCCACAGCAATCTGCTACTGATTCTATGGTTTGACCTTCAAGCCGTAGTGTCCTTCATCCCTGGATGCTTTCCTCCTCACTAATGCAAGTAAGGAGGAGTGGGAATAACATCTGCATAAGCCATCAGAGGAACATGGCCAGGAACTCCCTTTCTTTAGTTGGTCCAATCTAAATAGCTAATGTATTCTTGTCAATACAGTAACAGTACGCTGCTCGTACATGTAAATACACTAACGTGTGGAAACACATGCTGCACAAATGCACATAAAATGGTAAAGCGCTCTTTGAAAAGGCAGTTTAGATGCTGATCATGACTAGAAGGAGGCCATGTCCCTTCCTTCCAATCCTCAAGCTACCCTGTACAGTGTACGTGTCAGGCGTTGTGTGGAGGCGAGGAAGAACGAACCCAAACGCAGGACTCACAGGTAGGTGAAGACTGGTGGATGTTTATTATAAGGAGTGGAGAAACAGAGGGTGAACGGACACTGACTGGCTGGAACACTGAATGGCTGACTGACTGAGAGAACACGGGGAGGACGACATCACACGAACATCATCAATGACACGACAAAGAACGAATAGAAACAGAAGACTTAAATACACAGACTGATGAGGATGATAATGAGAGACCGGTGAGTACACAGCTGAACATAATCTGGCTAACGGCACGAGACGAGCTAACACAGGAACAAACAGGAAGTGACGAAATAAACTGAACGTGAACAAAACGGAAAGCACTGGGTCACCGACCCAGGAACCCTGACAGTACCCCCCCCTCCAAAGGCCGGCACCCGACGGCCAAAAGAAAGAAAAACCAGAACAGGGCGGGCGGAGGGGGCCCAGGACGGAGGGACGGAGTCCACAGAGAGACAAACAGGTCAGGCGGGCGGCCGCGTGGCCGGCGGCCGAGACGACACAGTTCAGGCGGGCGGCCGCGTGGCCGGCGGCCGAGACGAGACAGTTCAGGCGGGCGGCCGCGAGGCCGGCGGCCGAGACGAGACAGTTCAGGCGGGCGGCCGCGAGGCCGGCGGCGGAGACGAGACAGTTCAGGCGGGCGGCCGCGAGGAAGACGGCGGCGGCCACTGAGCTGGTCCGGTGGGCGGCCGCGAGGAAGACGGCGGCGGCCACTGAGCTGGTCCGGTGGGCGGCCGCGAGGAAGACGGCGGCGGCCACTGAGCTGGTCCGGTGGGCGGCCGCGAGGAAGACGGCGGCGGCCACTGAGCTGGTCCGGTGGGCGGCCGCGAGGAAGACGGCGGCGGCCACTGAGCTGGTCCGGTGGGCGGCCGCGGGGAAGGCGGCGGCGGCCGCGAGGAAGGCGGCAGCGGCCGCTGAGCAGGTCCGGTGGGCGACCGCGGGGAAGGCGGCGGCCGCGGCGGCGATGACGCCCAGAACGTGGCTGGGGCGACGGTGCGGCAGCCGCAGGACCAGGCGAAGCAGAGGCTGGCGACGAGGCTGAGGCCGGACCAGGCGAAGCTGAAGCTGAAGCTGAGTCCGGACCAGGCGAAGCAGAAGCTGGCGATGAGGCCGAGGCCGGACCAGGCGAAGCAGAATCTGGCGATGAGGCCGAGGCCGGACCCGGCGAAGCAGAAGCTGGCGATGAAGCAGAGTCCGGACCAGGCGAAGCTGAAGCTGAATCTGCGTCCGGACCAGGCGAAGCCGAAGCTGAATCTGCGTCCGGACCAGGCGAAGCCGAAGCAGAAGCTGAAGCTGCGTCCGGACCAGGCGAAGCCGAAGCAGAAGCTGAAGCTGCGTCCGGACCAGGCGAAGCCGAAGCTGAAGCTGAAGCTGCGTCCGGACCAGGCGAAGCCGAAGCTGAATCTGCGTCCGGACCAGGCGAAGCCGAAGCAGAAGCTGAATCTGCGTCCGGACCAGGCGAAGCCGAAGCAGAAGCTGAAGCTGCGTCCGGACCAGGCGAAGCCGAAGCAGAAGCTGAAGCTGCGTCCGGACCAGGCGAAGCAGAAGCAGAAGCTGAATCTGCGTCCGGACCAGGCGAAGCAGAAGCTGAAGCTGCGTCCGGACCAGGCGAAGCCGAAGCAGAAGCTGAAGCTGCGTCCGGCCCAGGCGAAGCAGAAGCAGAAGCTGAAGCTGCGTCCGGCCCAGGCGAAGCAGACGCTGAAGCTGAAGCTGCGTCCGGCCCAGGCGAAGCAGACGCTGAAGCTGACTCCGAGGCTGGCCCAGGCGAAGCAGACGCTGAAGCTGAGTCTGAGGCTGGCCCAGGCGACGGCACGGGAGCCGGGGGTGACGGAGCCACAGCTTTAGGGCCAGCGGGCGCGGAAGCCCCTGGCTGGAGACAGGCAGGGCCAGCGGGCGCGGAGGCCCCTGGCTGGAGACAGGCAAGGCCAGCGGGCGCGGAGGCCCCTGGCTGGAGACAGGCAAGGCCAGCGGGCGCGGAGGCCCCTGGCTGGAGACAGGCAAGGCCAGCGGGCGCGGAGGCCCCTGGCTGGAGACAGGCAGGGCCAGCGGGCGCGGAGGCCCCTGGCTGGAGACAGGCAGGGCCAGCGGGCGCGGAAGCCCCTGGCTGGAGACAGGCAGGGCCAGCGGGCGCGGAAGCCCCTGGCTGGAGACAGGCAGGGCCAGCGGGCGCGGAGGCCCCTGGCGGGAGAGCGGCCGGGCCAGCGGGCGCGGAGGCCCCTGGCGGGAGAGCGGCCGGGCCAGCGGGCGCGGAGGCCCCTGGCTGGCAAGCAGGAGGGCCAGCGGGCGCGGAGGCCCCTGGCTGGCAAGCAGGAGGGCCAGCGGGCGCGGAGGCCCCTGGCTGGCAAGCAGGAGGGCCAGCGGGCGCGGAGGCCCCTGGCTGGCAAGCAGGAGGGCCAGCGGGCGCGGAGGCCCCTGGCGGGAGAGCGGCCGGGCCAGCGGGCGCGGAGGCCCCTGGCGGGAGAGCGGCCGGGCCAGCGGGCGCGGAGGCCCCTGGCGGGAGAGCGGCCGGGCCAGCGGGCGCGGAGGCCCCTGGCTGGCAAGCAGGAGGGCTCACAGCTGGCTCTGGGTGCTGTGGCTGCAGGTCCGGGAACTGGACTGACTGGACGGGAGGCGACTGGACTACAGACTGGACGGGCTGGAGGACGGGAGGCGACTGGACTACAGACTGGACGGGCTGGAGGACGGGAGGCGACTGGACTACAGACTGGACAGACTGGAGGACGGGAGGCGACTGGACTACAGACTGGACAGACTGGAGGACGGGAGGCGACTGGACTACAGGGGACTGGAGGACGGGAGGAGACTGGACTACAGGGGACTGGAGGACGGGAGGAGACTGGACTACAGGGGACTGGAGGACGGGAGGAGACTGGAGTGAAGGCTGAAGAGCAGGTGAGTGAACTGACTGGAGTGGAAGCTGAACAGCAGGTGAGTGAACTGACTGGAGTGGAAGCTGAACAGCAGGTGAGTGAACTGACTGGAGTGGGGAAGCTAAGGGATGAACAGAGGTTGGCGATGCTAATGGCTGAGCTAATGACAGAGTTACCGAGGGGGATAAGATTGCGGCCTGGGCTAATAAGGCTGGTGCCTGAGCAGGGGACACTTCAGCTAGCCTAACCAGGGACAGTGCGAGGGCGTGAAAGGTTGGATCGGGAGGTGGATGAAGAGGTGAAGTAGTAGGTGGGCCGGTTAGCTCTTCCAAGCCTCCAGGGAGGTCAGGCTGGGTTGAGGCTGCCCTCAGCCTGGGCGCTGGGACAGGCACGGGAGGTGGCTGGACACCAGTCACCCCCACCCGGGAAACAAGAGTGGATGTGGAGGTAGACTGCGTCGCAGCTGCCTTCCTCCTGGGAGCTGGCACCGGTGTGGGTGTAGGCCGGGCCCTAGACATCTGAGGGGGTGAAATGGCTGAAGAAGAAGGCCAAATCTGGGCTGCCGTGCTGGTGGGGAATGGCTGAGTGACGGGTGTGGAAATGGTGACCGGGTGTGTGCTACTGGCAGGTTTATCAGAGTTCGGTCTGTTTTTTCTGCCACCACGATTTACAGTCTTTGCGGGAGCACAGCAGAAAAACTCTTCCCAGTCTACATCATCCAGGAGGGAATCCCCCCATGGATCGGTGGTGGATCTGTTATGTGTTTTATGTGAATAATCAGATGACGGATGTGGAAAACAGTTAGTGGAACTCACCACCGGGAGTGGTTGAAAATAGTCCATATTATGGCGGCGTGTGCGCCGCTTTCTTCGGGAAGAGGAAGCGGCCGGGGTAAACAGCTGAGCCTCTGGCGCGGTAGCCTCCATTGAGTCGAGGTGGGAGGCGTAGCCGCGGTGCCGTGGCGAAGGTGGAGGTCCGGCGAATGAGGCGGCGGGTGTGCGAACGAGGAGCGGAGCGGCGAGAGAGGGAGCGGCCGAAACGCGGCACGAAACGTCCGCTCTCCGCGGCAAATGCTCCGCGGCAGGTGTGGCAGCAGGTGGGGGAACGCGGCGTCTCCGAGGCCCGCCCAGAGCCAGGCGAGTCCCCTCGAAGACGTGCTCTCGCTCCGCGAAGAGCCGCTGTTTTCCCCTGACCAACTCTGCCCAACGGTGAAGCGCTGCCACCTGCCGCTCGTTGAGGTCCGAGTCCGCTGGGTCCCAATCGTGTCTTCGTGGCACGGGTCGTGTCATTCTGTCAGGCGTTGTGTGGAGGCGAGGAAGAACGAACCCAAACGCAGGACTCACAGGTAGGTGAAGACTGGTGGATGTTTATTATAAGGAGTGGAGAAACAGAGGGTGAACGGACACTGACTGGCTGGAACACTGAATGGCTGACTGACTGAGAGAACACGGGGAGGACGACATCACACGAACATCATCAATGACACGACAAAGAACGAATAGAAACAGAAGACTTAAATACACAGACTGATGAGGATGATAATGAGAGACCGGTGAGTACACAGCTGAACATAATCTGGCTAACGGCACGAGACGAGCTAACACAGGAACAAACAGGAAGTGACGAAATAAACTGAACGTGAACAAAACGGAAAGCACTGGGTCACCGACCCAGGAACCCTGACAGTACGTTGGCCATTTTAACTGCTAAATGCAGAGAAAAAGATGCCCAATGACATTTGAAAGGCTGCCCATTGCTATTGAGTTCCCACTGGCAATTTCCCTGCATACTGCTACACTTTTCGCTAAAGAACGCAATAGATTAAGAATGAGAGTGAATGCCTGCTCTCTAGTTGTCTGTTTCCTAATGTCACTGGGTTTTAGCAGGAATTAACTTTAATGCCACTCTGTTTCCCACACCTGAATGTCACCGATTTTTAATTGGCCTGCTTGTGAAATGGTAGTGTTATTTATGTCCAGAAGCCACTGATGGATCATAAGTGACTATGGTTTCATTGCATTCTGACAAATTCAGCATACCCTGTGCCACATGGTTGCCTGAACATGTACCATTGCAAAAAAGCTGAGGACCATTTTCAATGAACGCTGAAGTTGTTTCCTAACATTCCTACTCAACTTAAGTGGTGCAATACAAATGACAATATACTGGGGAAAATAGATTATAAATTAAGCAGTAGACATAATGCACTTCATTTTAATGCAGAAAAAAATATCAGTCTGTAGGAGCAAATGCAGTACCCTGGGATTTACCCCGAGAGTAAAATATTCAAAGGTCAAAGGTCAAACCAGTCACAGCTGCTCTAAAGTCCTATGCCGATGGGCTCCTGGAACACATGGAGACTAATCAGTTACACATATTCACTCTCTGGCTGTCTACTGCTCTCTTGCACAAACACACACACACACACACACACACACACACACACACACACACACACACACACACACACACACACACAGGCATCAGTGACTTTACACTGCAGAATTATTTCATGAAACAAACAGTATTGAGTATCACAACATAACCTAAAGCCACTTTTCCATTAGTACATACTCGGATCGACTTGGCACGGTCCGCCACGGTTTTAGTTTTTTCCATTAGGTCATAGTACCTGGATTTCAAGCGATCCGAGCAGGTACTAAAATGTGATGTTGTCAGACTTCATGAGAGCATCACATTCACGGAAATCAAAACTGCCATTTTTGAAACCCTGCAACGAGAGTAATGGCTACAAAAAACAACGCCCTCATACCTGAGTCTGACAAAAAGCCTCAGACCAAGCAGCATGCATTTTCTTGCCTCGATGTCCACATTTGTTGTTGCGTCCGTGTCGCATATTAATTACACTGCTATGACAACGACCACACACATTAAGAGGTACTAAATTGTAATGAAAAAACAGTCAATCTGAGTCAAGTTGTGGCAAACCGTGGCAAGTCGATCCAAGTACATACTAACGGAAAAGGGGCTTAAAAGCTCTGCCATGCCTTTTCTTCTATTTGACAATTGTGACAGTCGTATGTGATAGGTGTCACTTGTGCCACGCTGATGGCTTCACAATAGCCCCTTGAGCACAGTAAAACTTGAAGCATACAGCACGTAAATGAGCTCCCAGAGTATCATTATTCAAGGTAAGCAGCAGGAAGAGATCTGTCTTGTGTGTTTTGAGGGAACGGGTCAGGCTTTTCTAAACAAAAAGTCAATTTTTATGATTGCACCGACACGATTGTTAATGTGTTTGAGACTGGGGCACAGTGTGCTCTTTCCGTTTCTTTTATCTCTGCAAAAGGCTGGCTGTGAATGTAAACCTCTGTGAACTCGCTGTGCCCCCCCCCCCCCCCCCCCCCCCCCTTAGCTGTCTGGAAAACCCATGACATGCAATAAGGCCCGTCACTGACAAGTACCTAATGATCCTTCTGGCTCAGGCAAACAGTCAAGTTTCCAAATCCCATCTGTATTTCACCAGTCACCCCAAGGAAAACACAGTTCCACTGTCAGTGGTTAGAATTTTGAAATGCAACAGGAATCTAAGGAAAGAGCCAAATGCGAATGACTCGTGCAAAAGTGAAAAAAAAGAAAAGAAAAAAGAACCCAAAACCTTGAGGTTTCCGCTTTCAGGAAACAAAATCAGTCGTTTCTGTATACAGAACAAAGTGCCTCACAGGAAGCACTTAGGATCAGATAAACACGTGAAGAAGATTGATAAACATAAAGAAAACTACAAAATACTGAAAGAAATAAAAGCTGTTGCTATGGTGCCTGTTTTTGTAACTCGGTGTGCGTTTCTGTGGAAGTGCTGCCTTTAATTCTAGCAGACACTGAATTCCTGCCAGCAGAGGTTATTTTACTGTATCCTTTTTCTGTGACTTTACATGGTAATCAGGTAAGTCTGGGGATAAGAATAGCTGCCCCTCCATAACACAGTGCACATTAAGAATTACTGAGCCACAGACACACACTCACATAGTGTGCACAGATGAACCAATCTAGCAAAAACCTAGGAAAAAATACAAATCTGTTTCCCTTCTTCTCTCACATGCAAACGCACACTCATGCTGGTTGACCCTTTGCGTCTACGACCAACAGTGCAGACATTCCTCATTCTGGCTCAGCCTACGCTTTGTTTGGATTAGCTGAGAGGGAGCAGAACCCTTCTGGTCTCTGTGGCTGCCCGGCACACGTCAGCCTGCTGCTGGGTTTGCACTCACACCAAAATACACACATACACATGACAAGACATGTACTCAAGTAGCTGCATGCACATGTTCACATGTATCTTCAAATCTAGAAACACCTCCGCATGCGCATTAGCTGACAGCGATAAGCAAATTTAACTAAAAAACACACAGATATAGACACACACTTGCACACGCTCACACTGATGCACACGACAATGGCCAGTCATCTGGCCTTATACAGGCATCGTGGCGACCCATTGCCTTTCATGGGAACTGACTTCCTGACATCCTGTCCTCAGGCTCTGTGTTCTCTGCAGCCCGACTAGTTCGCAGCAGGAGAGGAGGGGTGTGATGGAGGGATGAGAGAAAACAGAGAGAAAGATGGAGGAAGAAAAATGCAGATGAGTAGCAGGGTAGGCTGAAAATGGATGAGATGGAGGCAAAAGAATAGGTACATGGAAAGCAGTGAGAGTAGGAATGTGTCATAGACAGAAGCAGGGGAAAACACATTTTAAACAAAGAACACACAACAGGAGACAGAGGGTGAAGTGTGCTCTCACAGTGTTTAGGTTATAGGCGTTTGGCAGCAGTCTATTCTCCTCGCAAAGCCTCTGTTCCCAGACTCCAAAACACCTGAGAGACTCCAGCGAGATCCAAGCTGAGTCGAGGCGGCTGGTCTGTCAGCGCAGTCAGTAGAAGAGTTCTCTTTGTGTCATCAGCTTCTCAGCAGCTAAAGTTAATTTCACACTAAGTCCTGTCTTCATTATAAATGGAGTCATCCTTGCACAGAAGAGTACCACCGGCTGACATATAACATAAGATATCTTGGCACTTTTTGCATACCAAGCTAATGCAATGTAAGAAAATTGAATTTTACACATGTTCGTTGCGGGGAAAGGATGAAAAGTAGTGATGCAATAGAGCAAAATGTCAAGACTGCTTAGAGTAGTGGTGACACAGAACATGACGGAGCTTACCTGAGGAGGAAAATGGCAAAAATATGCTGGCTCAAACTAATTTTAACGAATGATAATGGTATTTAAACAGATGGCGAATAATGCTGTTGCTAGTTATTAAAACGTTTGAACTATTAATAAACCAGAAAAAAAACTACTTTCTCACCTATGCAGTGTATGAATCACAAGGCCAGTGTGGCCAAAACATTAAATTATAAGAAGGCTATAAGGAAGATTATGACTATTCTTCCTGATAAGTCTGCTGGAAAATAATAAAGCTGCAACCAAATAATGTATAATGGGGCACCAGTTTAGGCAACTCATATGCGGTAAGGCTAATGCATGCTAGGCTAAATAGCTAAAAAATAGATAAAGAATTAATTGAAAACAATTATGTATAAATCAAAGAAGCAATGAAATCTTTTTGTAGGAACTGGCCTCAAATGTTGTTTAACCTGATACTAATTGTTCAGGACTGATTACCTTTTCACTGTCTGGACCATGCAGAGGACTTTGTTTCAACACTGACAGACCATACCTAGCTTTATCACTTTATGGCTATTATATTATAGTTTCCCTTCACGTGTTAGCAGTGTCTTTGGCCTGCCAAGGTGTACCATTGTTTTTTTCCTTTCTCATATCAGTATGAGGCCAAAATATGATGGCAACTCACAGATCAAACAAGCAATGTTGATCACTGTGCTGGCATTTGTAGGAACCTACCCACTGTTGTAGGTAAAGTAGGGATGAACCATGAACCAGTGTTAAGATGCTGAAACAAATCTAATCTCCAATTTGCTACTTAAGAACTTAAAGGATTTGCTGCTTAAATCCTGTCGCCTGATACCACAGGTCTTAAAATTACAATGACCTGTTTTTGTTTGTATTGGTTTTTTCTTGGAAGTTTCAATTAAAAGAAGGTGACAGAAGCTTTCAAATTTATTGACTTTTAAACAAAATTTTCCCAATAATGACTCGTTTTTAACTTTCCTCCAAATGTAGATCTTATAGTCCAAAAGCACATTTTTATCAATCAAAGTCTACGTTCTTGGTAATTTTTGTTTTTCCATGATTTCCTGCACAACTTGACAGTAGAATTTCAGATATATCATGACAATAACTTTCCTCTGGGGTTGACACAACAATAGAAATTCAAACTCAGGACCAATACCCAGGAAAATACATAATACCAGTTTTGTTACAAAAGATATCAAAAAAGAAGCATAATAAAAAAGGATTACAATAATACAAATAATAATTTCAATGGCAACACTATTTTTAAGCTTTTTGATTTACTACAACAAAAACAAAAAACAAACAAAAAATGCATAATGGTAAGGGCTTTAAAGATTCTCTTGGGTAGCTAAAAATAAAAAAAATTGCTTGTCAGAGGTACTACTGTGCTTCTGGTGATGTGTTGTTTTTGCTGATAAAATAAAATTGGTTGGGTAGGCTGCTACTGTTTTGATTTTGTTACTGGCAGACTTTAATCAAGCTTCGATCTGTTAAAAAAAACACGTTTTTCAACGTAAATGATGATCATGTTAACACATTACAAACAGGCAGAACTACCCACACCCACTGTGGTCACTAAAAACATTAATAAAAACAACGCTAACGTGGCTATTTTTTAATTGCTAATAGTCATCTAACATAAACATGCGTATCAGTCAGGGAAGAATTCATGATAACTGTTTATTACTGAAAATGTAACTGTTGTTGAAACAGGAGCCTTATTGAATGCTAGAATTAGCTCATAAAGTGTTGTTCAGTATTGTAAGCATTAACCCCAGCTGATATGTTAAGCTGCTAGCATAGATGGTATAAAGCACAGACCTTCAGATTCAGAAAAAGAAGTAAACCTACATTCTGTCTTAAGACTACTGATGGCTGAAGACTTCCACTGCTATAGAAGGAGTAGGGTCAGACTGAACAAAAAACTAAATAGAAGATAATTTGTCGTATGAAACTGGACGCTCATTGGTAGTGTTGGTCAAGTTACTTGAAAAAAGTAATCAGTAACTAATTACTGATTACTTCCCCCAAAAAGTAATCCCGCTACTTTACTGATTACCTATTTTCAAAAGTAATTAGTTACTTAATTACTTTTTAAAAACACGATTTACAACCTGAATAGGTAATAAAGCGATAGATCTTTCAGCCCAATTTTACTTTTTCTGCATAATCCATCATACAAAATGTAATCAAATGGAAAAGTCTCTTTTTAAAACTTGTTTTATTAGTTTTAATCTTTTAACTTTATGTATCAAGCAAAAATGTAATTATATGCAACATTCTCTGACTGGAAGAAATTTGTTTAATATTTAAACCTATTTTTTGCACATTCCAGCACATAAAATGAAATATTTTTTTGTGTTTACACTCAGTCTTTCAAATAGATGCAAGTAAAACACAGCAGAAAATAAATAAAATCAAAGACTAGCGGTCCTGTTGCTCTATTTCAGGGGTAGGCAATGCCAGGCCTCGAGTGCCGGTGTCCTGCAGGTTTTAGATCTCACCCTGGGTCAACACACCTGAATCAAATGATTAGTTCATTACCAGCCCCCTGGAGAACTTCAAGACATGTTGAGGAGGTAATTTAGCCATTTGAATCAGCTGTGTTGGATCAAGGACACATCTAAAACCTGCAGGACACCGGCACTCGAGGCCTGGCGTTGCCTACCCCTGCTCTATTTTCACCTGTGAAGTAGGAGCGGGGCAGGTGGAGGTTTGCCCTGGTGCAGGTGTGCCGCAGCGGTCAGTGGAAGAATCCGTGAGTTTCTCTGTGAATTTCCCATTACGTCGTAGCGCACTCGGTGCTTGCTTGGAAGTTTAGGGGTTTTTTTCACTGTAAAAAGAAGTTTTCTTCCCACGCACAATGGACACTAATGTTTTTGTCACTTTTTATGGAATCACACTCAAAGTAAGGTCAGTACTTCCACGCTTTAAACGCTGCATGCTCATACTCTCTCCCGCACTTGATATATGATCCATTGTTGATCTGCACACAGCTGTTGTCACGAACGTCACACTCGCTTACATCACTGTCATGAGACACTCTCGCATAAAAATCACGGTTTTAGTAATGCAGTAACGCAGCGTGCTTACGGGAAAGTAACGGTAATCTAATTACCGTTTTTGCAATAGTAATCCCTTACTTTACTTGTTACTTGAAAAAGTAATCGGATTACAGTAACGCGTTACTGCCCATCTCTGCTCATTGGCTAATCAAGTCATTAGCCAGTGAGCGTCCAGTTTTAGAGTCAGATCCATCCCACCTCACCAGCGGAAAGGCTCATCTCAAGGCTTCAAAACAGGACTTCAGAAAACAGTGGGTGATGCAACAGTTTTATTTTAGGGCTGCTAGTAATGGGAGAGGTTGTGTACCTGCCTACCAGTATAGATACTGTTGTAAATGAGTAACCAGCATTGTAGATAATAGTACTTGGATTTGGATCCGAGTATCAATTTTTTTGACAACCTTACTCTTTTCATTTCCTGTGGAAGCACAGTTGCTAATTTCCCTTTATTCTATCCTTAACAGGCCTATTCATGAAAAACGAGTTATTTCACACAAATACGCAATGGTAAGTTTTTTATAATTGAATAGGTTAAGAAAATGGTTTCATATATTGAGTTCTGTCATATATGTTCATGCAAATGGTATGTAAATGGTTTTTATGAGGTTTCTGTAAAAAAAAAAGAAAGCTAGAGCTTTGCCTGTCCTGCTTTTCTGCTCTGTAATGATACATCTACAATTATAGTCTTAAAAAGAACTATAATTCTGTTTCCATTTATGCACTAGATACAAATATTGCAGCAGCACTTCTTTGCTGTTCTGTTACAAACACTATATGGTTCCACATCCCTACCTTCCTGCTCCAACAGCAGGTTTGGGCTGACTGAACCATAAGACTTTAGTCTCCAGCACAACTCTTGGGAGTCATAACTGACTCCTTATAAATGAATGAGACAGGCCAAGGTAACAGTACATGGAAGCATTTTTTTTGTGAAGTTACAGGAACTTCACAGTCAAGAATATTGATTTTGGGTTAAACCACAGGGATGTGATTAAAAGCACTACACGAACAGCTGGGTGGTTATTTATGCCGTTTTGGAAAGACTCCACTTTATGTGCTCACCCTGAGGGAGGAAAAGCAAAACAGGGAAGATGGTGGCCAAAGTGATGCACGTATACAGTGTACTACAGGGTGGCAACTGGTTTTGGGATGACATCCCATGGTGGCGGTGAGTCAGCAACCAAGTCTCACACAAACAGGCTTTTAAAGACAGCTAATCATACGTAAGTTCTGCAGTGTAACCTGAACATCTGCCAATATCCTCTTCTGTCAGTTCCATTAGCTAATACATTCGGGTTGGCATAACAGGTCATGATTCAGAGCAACAGGATGACCATTTAAAAAGCACTCTTTTCTTCATGCTTCGGGCCATTTTAACACGTGCTGGTATTTTGGTGCATGCTGAACGAGCCTTCAAGGAAAATAATGCATGTTCCCATCAGTCATGCTACACTGCAGTGCACCACAACCCCCTGCGTTTCCATGCACCCTCGACCCAATCCATCATTCCTGACTTAGGTGGCCTCAAGGCACTGTCTAGGATGCCTCTCTAAAGGAATGGGGGAAAACAAACGGGGAAAAGTCAGAAAGGGAGCAATACAGAAAGACAGTGAGTTACAGACAGAAAGACAAGAGCACAGATAGAAATTAAAAAGAGACAGAGCCAGATAGTTTCACTAAGGGTGTGGTGTATGGCAGACTGCAGGAGGCCGTTCCCTAACTGCTTCTCTTTGCAGCTGCTGCTGTGAAACTGCATTTTATGGTTTCCCTGAGATGGAACTAAAGCAGACTTTTCCTTTAATTTTCTTCAAGCTTTTCCTTTCTTTAGTCCCTCCTTGTCCCCATTTTGTGCTTTTTTTTTCTAAAAGAGCTAAACTCACAACTTGCTGTGATGTCTCCTTTTTTGCTGTTGTAGTGCACTGTTTGCTCTTTTGTCCCCCCCACCTTCTGTGCCTATTCTCATGTTTTCTTACGTTTCGGCCACTGAAACAAAACAGAAAGTCTCTTTTTTTCCTTCTCTTTCAGTTTCATTATTAAATCCCTATCTCCTGCTCTCTTTTTCTCTCTTTCAACTTTTTTTTTGATCTATCTCCTGTTTCCCCTGCACTCTTCTACTGTCTCATTAGCTGACAGCTACAGCGGTACTCCAGTGAGAGGGCCAGATGAAACCCTGAGAGTACTGTGACCTTTGTTTCACATTGGGGCCACTATCAGTGACAACCCATCAGCTGCAATGCCTTCTAAGGTGTACACTCACATGCACGTGCATGCACGTACCAACACATGTGCTATGTCCTAACAGGCTGCACAAAACACACAAATCTTGAGTACCCAGATAAAGTACACTCATCGAGCACATTCTGGTGTGTCATGGTCTGAGTGTCTCTCAGCAGGCTTCAGCCTTCAGCTAGCTGTTCACCAAGGCTAAAGAGGTGACACATCCAGCAGAAGGAAATGGCAGCTCCTCCCATTTCTTATTTCCTTACATGATCCATGGCATGGCTGGGAATGGGGGAGGTTATGAGGCTAGGATCCTCCTGGGACTAGAGTCCTTGAGACATATGCACACGTAAAGAGAAAACACAACACACACACACATGGGCCATGCTGTAAATAATCCCCATCACCCTGTGTTTTAATCAGCTTCAGGGACACATGGGTGCTCCATCAATGTAGTGGTGAGGTGAAGCATGTCTGCTGACCTGTAAGGTCAGTGAGCAAGCACTCTGGTTGACCCCTTAGACATGGTGACAAGTTAGTAAAATGCTGCACCATAAACTCAGAATGAGTCCTGGGCCAGAAAGACTAAGAGCCTTGAGATGTTATAAAGACAATCAAAGCACTTTTGGCTAAATCTTACACCTGTTAAGCAGTTGATTCTGCACACAAAGATGAAAGAAACAATCATTATTAGGTAGGAACCTCAGCTGAGGTGATTGCCGGATGTCAGAACGAGAAGAGCTGCTGTCAAGACACCGGCTGCTGATTGCCTTGATTAGCTTCTCTTTACACACCTTGAATATAAATAGGCTTTATTATTTTATAAAGGCAATATCATCAGTATGTGTTTCTGTATTGTTTCTTTATGGCGCCAAAGCTGTTACAACAAATACTTCACATCATTTTGAATCAGAAAAACACAACAAAGTTTAGAGTGCTAAGAAATGGAAAAGGAAAAAGAAGCGGAACAGTTTAGCACATGACATCATGTGAAAGCCTCGAGTCTTTTGATTGAGAGTGGCGATGACGCAGGGCAGAAAGAGGGTTGGGACTAAGCAGTTTGCCCATAAACATACTGTGCCAAGGAGAAAGGTCTTTTACTGTGCCAAGTTTTTTCATATTTTTCTGGATGCTGCAAGGACCATCTGCGCCATATTATTTGTATGTCCACAAACATCTGGAACTCAACCCAACCAATTGATCCTGGCCCATCAGTGACTGACTCGCTGAATTTTTCCAGACCACTAGCCTCTCATTTGATAAATCTAAGAAGCTTTTGCTTGTTTCTCTGTGGTTACACACTGACTGGCTTTTTCCTCTTTGGTCCATTTTAACATACCAGCTGAGTGAGTAAACCTTGTAGCGTCACATAACTTGAAATATATTTTCTCACGAAATGAACTGCCTAAAGTATCATAACCTATTCCAGAATTGTTTTAGCCTGAACCTTCAAGTACTATGTTGGGGCTTACCATTTCAACTTTTGACTAAACAGATTGCCTTTGTAAAGCAGAATAAATCAAAGCAAGAATGAGTGATTAATAGCTCTGGGAAAATGATACTCAAGAAGACATGCTGGCTGGTTGCATGCCTGTGGATTTACACTATCGCGAAAAGATTCCCATTTCATATTTGACTATTAGCAGCTTTATTGTGATTTGCAAGTTAGCAACTATGCAGAAGAAGCCGAGCCAAGAATGCAAAGCCTGAACTGGTTCATCTCCAGAACCTTGTAGCGTCGTTTCTGCTCCAAGCTGAGGCGAAAGACACAAAGACCCAAGACTCAAAAATAAAAAAAGTTTAGTTTTTGATGAACATACAGATCCAAAAAGGCCACACTAACCTTCAACCTCTAATGTTTCCGATTAGTAGCTCTCTGCAAGACAAAACAACCTTTCTCTCAATAAATCTTCATACATTGACCAACCACAACAATAAAACCACTGACACTTACCTTACATTGTTCAGCATACAGTGTTGCAGACCACGCACCAAGCACTCTGCTGCAAGGTTTCCTCTGCACTGCCAGCAGCCTCCATGAATTGGAAAAAACTCCATTTTGTGCAGCATAAAAAAAACCCTACTTCTCCTGAAATATGATGAATAGCCAACGTGTTGATCTATCCTCAAAACTGCACAGAACCCAGAAGACAGCGTCCTAGTCCACAACCATCAGGAACCAAAAGATTTGCTACTGTTTTGAACCTACAAATTGTGACGCTGGTTTAAAGTTGTGGGGGATCAGTGTAAATAAGCCACGTCTGAGTCTTTTCTGGGGATTTTCTTCCACTTGATAAGATGCGAGACATGCCAGTTATGCAATGGCTTTTGGAATCTGTGCTTTTTTAAATGGAATCTTCTCTGACAAGGCTGCACGTGCAACCACTCGAATGCAACAGATTCATCCATTCAAGGACACTTAATAGACACAAACACCTTTACCTCAAACACAAACAAATTCTAGTCAGCTGTGTCAATGACCAGCATGGCAGTGTTAGGGGTCCCAAGCTGAATTTCAGAGTAATGGGGGAGGTGTCTCTCTTGCTCAAATGGATCATTGCACTCCACCTCACAGGGTGAGGCAAGGGAGAATTTACAGGGACAGGCAGAGCTTCAAAGTAGACAGTGATATAGTTGTTTAGTCACTGACCTGGACAGATGCACTTTAACTCGCGCGATGGGAAAGAGTTAATAAAATCGGTCATAACCTCACCAAATGGAAAGAAATTTGAAGGGTCTACTGTATCAGCTAATGGCACTCTTTAAAAAGCCAAACTCTTACTCATCACTGATTAAAGTACCTGCGATCATTAACAGGCAGCAGGATTCAAGAAAGTACATATTAGACCAAGAGAGGTCAGCCGGGCTGTTAAACAAGCTAATTAACATAAACTCTTAACAGCTCATAAGGATGTGTGGTAAGACAAGCTTTAACGCTTTAACCATTAAGGCCTTCTATCATTAGTGTGTCGGACTTCAAAATCGACACCAAGAGCTGCATCTGGCAAGAGCTATGAGAACAAGAGTGATAAGAATCGGCTCCCACACTGGCCACTACCGACACTGCTCCATCGTTACAAACAATAAAGTAGGTAAGTGGGCTGAGATCCAACTGCCTCCAGTATGTTTTTTTTTATCTCTAATGAAATGCTCTGTAATTATTAATTTAAGTGTTAATCATAGTCAATACAGTCATGAGATTTTATTTTTGTGAAGTCACTGAGGTAATCTCATCTTTCCTGCCTCACGCTCAGCTATCATCCAGAGTCAAAGGTGATTAAATATTTAGATTGGTGCAACTTTGACGTTTTAGAGTTGATTATTCCCTCTGCTCCCCAGTCTAAATGAGACCAAATCAGACAGTTCAAAGGGTTTGTTTAAGCAAGATTGCCATGCGAAATGTAGCAGATACACAACAACCCTGGGTGGCGAGCTGCAGAGAAGGGAAAATAGAAGTGGAATATGTTGGAGCTGTTTTTATTTTGGTCTACCTCTAGAGAAAAGCTACACTACATTAACAATCAGGGACCGCATAGCAAGAACAAACATCCACATCATATGAACCGGAGAAAAACAAAGAAGATAAAAGTGTCTTTCGTATGTGAGCTTTTACAGATTTCACTCTGAGCTTCTGGCCTTCCCCCACAATGAGTCCAAGTTAAACACACCTCATGCATCCTGCTGCTCACACTCACAGTCTGACGCCAAAGGAAAGAAATTTAAATACATGGGAACAACTACAGTATCTGCTTGTTCCACCAAAGTCCTTCTATTAAAAGCTAGTTTTTTTTTTCATTGTTTTATGAATTTAAAAGAGAGTAACACTATTTGTGCGATCAAATCAACAATCAAAGCAGCAAAAAGACTACTACTACTTGGGTGACCCTGATATGCACCAATTTATCCTCAAGGAAATCTGTCTTACTCAGTTCTTCACGTAAAAGCAATAAAGCGTTTTTGTTATGTAAACATAATTGTTCAGTGTAGAAGTGAGACATTTATGTGAAAGGACTAGGACGTTGTGATTCAGATCTTTGGAGGGGGAAATGTGGGTGTTTTTGAATGGAAGGTTCTTAGGATCCACAGCCTATCAAAGCACCAGTGTTACTTCAAATGCAGCACACCCGTCACACAAAAATAATAGGGTCTGTGTTTGAAATGTCTATTATGGTGTTTGTTCTGGCTACGGAGAGATCTCATTTTGGCTCGGTCACACCTTAATTTGCAAAGCTGTGGGGGTGATAGACTGAAGGGTTGACGAAGAACACACGCACACAAAGGAATGATTGTAAGGTTGACTCTGGAAGTGACGGGCGGGCTCCAGGTGGTTTTAATTGTGCATTAGGTCTGCTTATTAGGACTGACTGAGAGCTTCACAATAGGATGAGCTAAATACTCTTAAACACCTTGTTTTTTTAACTTGCTGTCTATTGTTCTTCTTCACATTCAGTCTCTTTTTTTTCCTTTCATTCTTCCTTTCCGTCTGTTTTTCTTTCTCCTTTCTTTGTCTTTTTCTCGCCCCTCATGCTTGTGCAGACTGTGCAACAGAAATCTGAAACCCATCTCAAACTCCCAGCAGGCTTAACAGTCAGACTTTTAGCTTATTTTACTGTGAATACTGCAGTTCAGGTTGGGTTTGGACATTAAATGTTAGAGTCACTGTTAGCAATGCGTCTTTAAAACGGCGTCATTCAACTCATCACACACAAGTTACCCATTTTATTGCAGAAGGAATCAGATTTACTGCAAGTTTGTTTGATGTTTTTTTGCACACAGAACTGTGCAAAATGCTTGATCCCTCAAATCTACATTTGCCTTCCATGGAACCAAATGTGTATTTCTTTTTAAAGCGGTCTTGAACAAGAGTTATTCAAGCTTTTGCTTTGGATACTGGATGCTTTTTCACTCATTTTCATTCCAGTCTTTGCACCAGTTTCATAATTATATTAACCCTAGAATCGCTGAGTGATTTTCACCCAAGCCAATACATTTACATGATTTCTCTCTGCTGCAGCTGTTAGCATGTTGAGGAGACTGTGCCTTCACCAGGGAAGTCTCAAATGTCCCAGGAATGGGTGGATCAAAGACCAGCTTTCCAGTGTCATTATTATTTTATTATTTTAGGAATTTTTTTGTTCTTGAATTCCAGATTTTTCTGTAATTTTGGAGCATTATTTTAGGGTCCCCGCATGACACTTTTTTCATTTTGTTAGATGTGGCACAGTTGAAAGTAAAAGCAGACCACTCTGATTTGTCATGTGTTGTCATATTTTGATATATTTTGATGACAAGTACTTTTTGTTGATCATATTATATCGGGTAAAAATCACCCGGCATTAGTGATTGTGCTACTATTTATAGCGATAGTGTTCTAGGGTTAAGTATGAATATATAATTATCTTTGGTTCAAATCATGGCCAGGATGTACCGAGGGAGAGATAAAAGCGAGTATCTACAGCCTCGTGTAAAAGTCGATGGAGACTATGTCATGGTTTGAGGTATTTTAGCCAGTGGTGTGGAAGAAAATTATGAATCCAGAAAGTGCCATCAGATTTTAAACCACAATGCAATACCATCTAGAACAATATTGTGCAGAAAAGGGTTTGTGTGTGTGTGTGTGTTCTAAAGAAGAGTTTCAAGAAGACTGGAGAACTATTCCTGAAAACTACAATAAATATAAAGAAAGCTCGCCCAAGAGATTTCAGGCTGTGTTGTTAGTTATACCTAATACTGACTTTCAAGCTCATTACACTTCTAGAAACTATACATTTGCCTTATTTACTATATTTTATATACTATTTCCACATTAAAAAAAAATACACCTAGCAAAATATAAAGAAATGCCTGACTTTTACACAGTATTGTAAATTGGCCAGTATCTCATTTAATGTCATCTCCTGGGGGGCCAGACACTGCTCTCTTCATGTTCTGGTTTCTGTGTCAAACTGACCCAACCTCTATGCCAAAGCCATTACTGGTGACTAGGACTGATCTCCAGAGGCCAGACAATGTTCAGTAGAAAAACCCATGATGTCAAAGCCTGAAGAAGCAAAAGGCAGGAGTCTCCCCCCCCCCCCCCCCCCCCCCCCCCCAGTTCACTATATTTACACCCTTAAATTTCATCCTCTTCTCCAAAATGATGGGCTGGTGTTTTGACATATTGGCACAATTGCAATTATATTTCTAGGAATGGTAAAAGTGGTGCTTTACTACACAAGCAGATGACCTTGAAGGTCAAGCACTTGACTATTATGGTATTTTCTCTGATACAGTATGGTCTTTACAAAATAAAGAGAAGTGACATTGATAAAACTGGATAGGAAGAAACTAATGGTGATATTAACGTACTAAAAGCCACACACACTAGTAAGCAATCTGCCCTCCCCTCCAACTGGTCACACCAGATGGCTTTCCCTCCCTAAGCCCAGTTCTGTTTGAGTTTTCTTCCTGTTAAACGGGTGTTTTTCCTTCCCACTGTCTCAGGGAGTCGTATGTTTTCTCTGTATTATCATAGTGTCAAAGTTCTCTGAGGTGGTTATTGTTGTGATTTGGCATAACAATAATATAGATAAAATTGAATTGAACTGAATCTATATTAAATATTCATAGATGCAGACTTGCATGATATACAGAGAAAAGCACATAATACATAACACGTTCACAGTGAGGTGCAGATGCTAAAATCAGGGACGTTTGCTGGTCTGTACTGTATGTGAGCTCATAGGCAGAGTTGCCGTTTAAAACAATAATCCACACGTATTCCCTCACTGACACGGGGATGCATTTTAATCACCTTATTTGCATTCTCTGAAGTCAAATATACTTTTGCTGAGGATTTATTACAGGTTCACTGCTGACTGCAAGGGATACAAAGAGCTTTGGCCCTAAAACACACACACTTTTACTCAATAATGCAAACCTATTTGTTCTTGCGCAAATCTCTATAGTATAATATCTGTGGAGCATCTGGCCCTGCACGGTGCAGTAGTAAATAACCCATCCCCTTGAAGGGAGGGACCTGCTAATGAAGTCAACTGTATGCCACTGCACTGCGTAACTCAGAGGCTTGCTGGCTGCATGGCGGGACTCCCACACACCAGGGCACTGTGCTTTGCTTCACTAGTGTCTCATACCGCAGCGACATAGATTGATTCAGGAATATGAGCGATCATGCTGCTTTTAACTTGTCTGCTCTCCTCTCGCTTTTGCTCTGGCTCTCCATATGGCAGAAATAGCTTTGAATGCTGTGATTAGAAATCAGCTGATAGAACTGGGAATCAGAATGGGATGCAGATGATGAAGACAGATAAAAGAATTCTCTCCAGTGTAGGGGCCCTCCTCCTTAATGCGTGCCACACTATCATCTTGATGTCTTTGTGCGGGAACATTGTTCCCTAGTTTGGAAAATGAGGTAAATCGGATTCAGAAAACAAGTGGATTAACTTAATCACCCCTCGGCTTTGACAATGACCTTCGCTTCTCTGGCATAATAAGGATTAGTTAGAAGTGGAAGGACATATGCCATGCAAAAGAAAAAGATTATAGTTCTCCCATGACAGGATGATTGAAACGTGCTATTCCTTCATGGTGAGAGACCGTGATAAGAGGCCATGGAGCCGTGCATCATAAGACTGGGATATGTGATATTCAAAAGAAAACTGCGAGTGATATTTGCAACCCAGCACTGTGAAATGCGTTCAGTGTGGCTTTCTCAGACAGAAATCAGCTTTTAGTGTATTGAAATGTACATAAACACATTGAAGCAAGACAATAGAAAGGTTTACGTTTATATTTAGGCTATTGATTTCATGCAGGCTAGCATACATTCTCCATGACTCCGGACATTATTGGGCGGGAAATGGCATAATATTTCTCATAAACCAAGCTACATTATTGATTCCCGCCCAGGAAGGAAGTTATTCTCAGGACTGTATGAAAGACAATACAGGCACAGGGCATTATAGTCGACGAGGTCATACAACTTCATAATAGGTGTTGACCTGTGGCCTGACTTTTAGGAAAGGTGGGGTCATTCGGGAATAAAAAGTCCCCAGGAAAGCTGCTACAGGCAACTAGAGGAAACAAGATCTTCAGTGGAGGAGGACGGATGGCAATTGATCTCCAGCAACAGAACAGGGTGATCAATCATCACCATCACAGCATGTCCTACCAGAATACTTCAGCTCTGGAAACTGATCCTTTTAAAAGTTACAAAAAAAAAAAAAAAACAGGTTTGGAGGACAGACAGAGAGGGGACAATGTGCTGACGTGAGTTCAGTGAAGGACGAGGCTGTCCTCCGCTGCTGTTGTTGTTGTTGGGATCAGGATTTATGCTATTGTTGCTATTGTCAGCCGGAGAGGGGTTATCTATGAAAGGAGGCTTATTGAGGAAAAGCTGCGTGTGTGTGAGTGTTTGTGTGCATCTCTTTTGATGTATCAGTAAATCTGCGAAACTACGGTGAATGCGCTTGTGCGTGTGAAGTGTCAGGACGAAGGAGGATGGCGGGGGAGGTGGGGCGCAAACATTTTTTTTCCTCTCTTCTTCCAGTCTTCCTCTGTTCTTTCCCTTCTTGCCTCTCTCGCTTTATTTATTTATTTTATCTCTGTGTGTCTCACATCCCCCTCCTCCTCCAGCAACAAGGAATGACATTAAAATGTGGCGAACACGGTTACATAATGGGAGCTGGTAGGTGAGCTACGTCTGCATGCATTTATCTGCTTATCACTGTCTGCGCTAACAGTCTGTGCTATTTGTCGAGTAGTGACATCTCTCTGTGTGTGAGTGTGTGTCTAAGTGGGAATTGTTGCTATTTGTTTTTATCACCCGTGTGCAATTTGTTCACAGGTTATCCTAATGCCCTTGGAAAGACTCTATCCTGAAATAGAAAGCATGCACTGTAAACCGAAGACATAAACACACACTCTGCCTTCCTAAATCTAGATGAAAAAGCAGGACTCCATCGCCCATCTATTGCAGCAACATGCACCAATTTAGGGCTGAGAAAGATTGCCAGCACATAATTTTATCTTTTTCTACCATGCTTTCTTTCTGTTCCCCATTTTCCAACCTCTTGCTTGACTGTGCGTTTATTTCCCAGCATTGCTCAGAGTGGCAGGTGTCACTCTGAGCAATGCCAGAAAGTTTGGCTAGTGTGTGCTACTGCTGTCCGACATGAGGAAATCTGTGAAGTGAAGTGGTGAGACCACTTGCACACAGCAGCACTGGCAATGGCATTGTCTCTTTAGAGGCAAGCGTAAACAAATTGATTGGGCCGCTATACTGCAGTTGCTCATGCTGACTCACCCTGTCCATTACCAGCAAGAGAGAAACGCTGGGCACAGGGAACCCAGGACACTCATAAAGTGGTCTCATCTTTCCCTTTCTCTACCCCATTTGCTACCCCTCCTCCACCCTTGCCAAGGTTATCCAGCGGGAGGTGAGAGTGGAAAAGGTAGCAGTGGTCGGGGTAGGGAGAGGAAGAAAAGATGACAGGCCACCTAAAGCAGCTTCACCAAGCAGCCGTGGACATCGCAAGGCCCTTCAACAGAGCACTTCCTCTGATTAGTAATCTGTCCCTGTGGATATGGCGTGTAAACCTGACAGCGAGGGAGCGTGTCTGAGACCGTTAGAGGGATTGTTACTGCACCATCTTAAGCTGGCTGTTTGGCTGGAGGGGGGTAACGACATGCGGCAATGACGCTGGGGGCGGATGCACCATTTTTCTATTCCAAAATGAGCCCAATGTCACCGTAACAGTGCAGCGCTCCTC
This sequence comes from Neolamprologus multifasciatus, assembly GCF_963576455.1. Lineage (NCBI taxonomy): Eukaryota > Metazoa > Chordata > Actinopteri > Cichliformes > Cichlidae > Neolamprologus > Neolamprologus multifasciatus. The sequence continues at coordinate 25,428,658 of NC_140452.1, read as the reverse complement.
CGAGGGCATCGCAGGCCAGGGGGGAAAATGATGGATGAGTCGCCAAGCAGCCTCTCCTGCCTCACCACTGTGTACACACACACACACACACACACACCCTCGCACATAAACTCAAACATGCATTCAAAGTCAGGGAAATGCACTGACAGTATACTCACACGAAGACAATGCGTACCGTGCAAGATGTTCACAAAAAGGCTTCTGCAGATATACACGGTTTCATGCACACCTGCACAGGTACAATACACACACACACACAAACACACACACACCAATATGCTCACGCCAGGCCATCTGGTGATACACACACTCACACACACATACTGACACACACACAAGCACACACTCTGAGTGATTTATTTGTGTCCACATGACTAATAATTAATCACCAGGATGTAAACACTCCAGATGTGGATATTTACAGGAGTTATCAGTAACACAAACACACACATGCTTTCCTAGAGCCCACAGCACTAGCTTCATTAGGACTGCAGCCTCGGCTAATACCATAGGATCATTGATAGATGTTCTCTCTCCCTTTCTTCTCTTTCCTCCCACCTCTTTTATGTCTCTGACCCAAAAGCAGCAGTGCGCTGCCATGCAGAGAATCCTGCAGCATGTGTTCCTTCTGTGACCGAGCAGTGGCCTCCAATAAGGCCCTCAGGTCATCCCATAGCTATTACCTCTCCGACACATCGCACCAAACACACACAGCCCACTATTCAATGGATTACCACTTATGAGGGCTAGGAGTATTACATTTAAAGGCAATTACCAAAAGAGCTGATTACCTGCAGAAAATTGTAGCCGCTAATATGGCAAGGGTAGTTAATTTATGTCAGACTCCTGAGTTTAAAGTTAAATAAGGATGATTTAAATCTACTATTTCACAATACACAAGGAAATACAACAATTTAGATGCCACAGTTGTACTGAGCAATGTAATAACTCTGTGATCTTATTACTGCATATTTACAGTAACTGCAACAGATTACAGATGTCATCTTTTTGGAATCAGATTACTTTAATTCCATTACATCTAATCAAATACTCTGCCTCAGCCCTGCTGAGCTCACAGAAAACAGCATCTTTGACAGTCTTCATGCAGATGCAGGCCTACGCGGGCAGTGAAGGAGAAATATGGTCGGCCTCTGGTGAGTAAGGCACGTATAGCTGAGTGGCCATCCATCACGGCCCTGCAGCGGGGAGCTATGCAGGCGCTGTCTGCTCAGACCCCCTCGTCTCATAAGAGGAAGTGGGGACTAGGAAGAGACAGGACAGTAAGAGAAAGGGCTCATAAACATATTCCGCCTGGAAGGGGGAGGGTGCCATGTGAAATCCTCTGACATCGGGGTTGGAGGAAAAATGTCTGGCCTCTTAGATTGATGGACTAAGCTTCTGAGCGTGTAGTATTTTTCCTGCAGCCCAATACACAAGGGTGTACGCCTATGATTACACGTAGTCAAGCCACGGCTGGGAGTGGATGGTGGCTACAGTCCAAATATTAGGATTAATGACCATGCTGGTAAGTCTAGTGAAATATCAGTCATGCTTCTATTGCGTTCCAGTGCCATGCAGGCAAACACTGGCAATGTAGGAGAACATTTGGAGTCTACCAAAAACAGAAAGAAAGAAAGGCATCTATTTGTTTTTCTGCTCTTCACTCAAATATGCTTTAGCTGTAGCAGGAGTGATAAATAAACAATAAGTAGGATTACTTGAGCTCAACTACAGGTATGTTGAACAAAAATCAATACATAAAATAATGAAGGCTTTCAAAACCTACATTCTGCTGCTCATGCTAATTAATTCAGATAATAACATGTGCAGTAATACATCGAAATGTCCACCCACAAGACAGGGCGGATTAAATACCCTTCTCTAACCCCTACAGCATAACCTCTATTCTCCCTTCCACTGAATCTGAATTTCGATTATATGTGCTGAAACAGGAGTGGAATATGGAAATGAAGGCGATGCTAGAGTGGGTGGTGCTCTAACCATGTCGCGAGGAATGTTCAATGCAATAACTTTTGGTAATAATCAAAAATAAGCCGATGCAGTTGCATTGTGATTTCCCCAAAGACATCTGGTAACTGTAGTACAGTTACCAGATGACAATCAAGCGCTAACTTGCATGTCAATGGAAAAGGTCTCCCGATCGGGCGCCACAGGGGCGAGTGACAGAGCTATTGATGTTACCTCAGAAAAACTGTGCCCTGGTCTATCTATCTTAGCACAGGACCGCCCGCTTTAGATAAATGACAGCGCAGGTATATGCATGGAGCCAAAGGTTAGTCGTATCATTTGCCTCAATCTTGTTGTAACAAGACTGCTTTAAATTGTCCCTCTAACCCGTTGCTCTACATACTAAATACCACCAAAGCATAAAGTAAACTTTCAATGGCTTGTGCTGCAAGCATGTATTTCTCCAGCGAGACAAAAAAGAAAGCTTCATGTGCTTTCGGGGTAAATTAGTATATTTTGCTGAAAAGGCATGTAACCTGTCATGCTTGGTGCTTTCAGCATGCAGCGAACACATGTGGCCAGCTGCCAATGCAGATTGTTGCTTACTGTGCTCTTTTTGTGGTGCCCTTGCCACTATGCATCTTTAGTGTCCTGTAATTGAAAACAGTCACCTCTGTGACGGTCCTGCAACTTCGGGGGCACCCGTGTCTCACGCCATGCATGGCTAATCTCTCCGTATTGATCAGGTCACGTGATGACAGGCAGTATGTTATAGCCAACAGCAAAACCTGCACAAGAAGGCTGAAATCTGATGCTAAAAGGAGCCTTAGTGGTCCTTCTGCTGTAACATGGAAAAATGTACAAATGCCTGTGTGGCTTATGCACACACTTTTGCATGCCGACATAAGTTCTTTGGAAATCTTGCCTGATATCTTGTGGCAGCCCCATACTGTAGATGAAGCTTCAGAAGACAAGCATTGATTTCAAACAAATCTACTCAGACATCTCCTCTTTCTGGTTCGGTACACCTTTCCGCTGCTAATGAGCAGCCATCTTTATTCCCTACCGAGTAAGATGTTCTTTTTTTCATGCCTTGTGTCAGGGAATACTGGCGATTCATTACCAGGGAGGAGAGATGGAGGAGGGAAAAAAAGGAATATGATGGTTAAGCCTGAGCTTTAAGACAGACAACGACGTCCCTTAATCCCCTCTGAGCAGCCGTAAGCCTTCGGTTATCGCTCGTTAGAATTGTGCATCCCTTAAACACATTAACTTAGGCCCTAACGCTGGCCCCTTTTGTATGACACAGCAGTTGCTCATAGCAGACAGTCAGTAGGCTAAGAGGGCGGAAACATGCTAATTGCTGTCAAACACATTTAAATGGGTAGCAAGGATGTTTTTAATGCATGCAGCACATTTCACAGCAATCAACATTATCCTAGACAGTGCTCAAGGAAGCCACAATTCCACACTGCCACTCAGATGTGTCAAGAACGGGAATCAGGTATGAGCCTCACACACTGACAGCTTCTCTATCAATGATGTATGCACGTGGTTGTATAATATGTCTTTGTGTCATACATGCATCTGGATTGCTCTGATTATCAGCATACAGGTTCAAAGGACAGATAGAACCTTTGAGTCTATGATCAGTTCCTCACTCTACTCCATTATGTACTAAAATTAAACTCAACGACATACACCACCCCTGACAACAGGATGCAGTCTATTAGAGGTGTTAGAGTCATTCAGTCTTTCTTTTTTCTCCACAAATAAGCCATACTATAAAAGAAACATGGCAAATAGAGTTAGGTATTTGAACAAATATACCAACTACATATCATTTGTTGAGTCATTGCATTTTTACCGGTCTTTTCCTAGGCGAGTAAGTTGTACGTTAGCTTAGTTTTGCTAATGTAGTAGCATACCAACTACAAGGTAGTCCTTCCATTTCTCTTTGATCGCTTAGGTTTGAGAGTAGTGCAAAGGCGCCTACGGAGAGTCTTATTAGAATAATTGTATAGATATGTAAATTCTTTTATTAATTTGGCAGGTTAGAACATTTTAATATGTTGACCAACCTTGTATCAAGGTTTGATCACTGTGTTTCCAAAACAGGCAACTTGCCCCACAGCAAGAGGGTCCTGAGTTCAATTCCACCATTAGGTTAGGGTCTTTCTATTCACTCTATATGTTTGCATGAGTTCTCTCCAGGTACTCTGGTTTCCTCCCACAGTCCAAAGATTAGCAGTTAGTGCGGTTAGGTTAACTGGAAACTCTAAATTGCCCATAGGTGTAAATGTGAGTGCGAATGTTTGTGTCTCTCTATATGTTAGCCCTGAGACAGACCAGCAACCTGTCCAGGGTGTACCCTACCTCTCGCTCTATGATAGCTGGGATAGGCTCCAGCCCCCCCCCCCCCCCCCCCCCCCGATTCCTAAATAGTGCCCACTGTGTTTTCTACATTATTTTAACAAATGACCAAATTTATCCTACCCAATTTCCACCACAGCTTCACAACAGCTTCCGAGTATAGCTCAAACATTATTTTAACCTAGTGTTTTTCTTCAATTTCCATTTGCCACCATTCAGTGCACTTAGATAAACAGAGCCTGATGGTGCTTGTGATCTCCAGCTGTGCTGTGGGTCACACTGACAAGGGAGAACCACAAGGAATGGAAGACCATTACAACAAAGGAGAGCTTGTTATATATTCTGACTGCGGCATGGCTAAGATGCTTGTTGTTTGCTGAGACAGCAGATGACTTGGCTTGCTCTCTCGGCCCCTTGCTCAACCAACACAGGATAGACTTAATTGCCTCATTAGCAAAAGGGCCAGCGACGAGTCGGCCGCTTCCACATTGTTCAATGTCAAGAGTGCAACCGAGAGGAAAGGTTAATAGAGTAAACAACATCTCCCTCTTCTAAATAGAAAAAAAATGTTTATTTTTCTACTATGATGGGTCAGTGGCCAAAAGCTTTATTTCATTCCACACTGACAGATTTTTAATGTAATCTTATCTGCATATTGCATATAGCATCCTTCATTATTCCTAATTTCTGAGTACAACACAGCTCGCTGTAGCTGTGTGGTAACTCCCAGTGCTGCCTTTTTTTAAAGCTTGGTCCCGTCTAGAAAGCAGAGTCATCACGCCAACTTTAATTATTTTAAGAGCTTGAATTTGCAAACTCTGCTATTTCCTCCTCCTCAGCTTCTTTGGATCCCAGACAGCAAATCAAGCCAAATGCTATAGCACTCTTGATTTCCCTATTGAAGAAAGACATAGCATTAAAAAAAAATAGGGTTGATGCTGGGAGAAAAACGGAAAGTCCAAAATAGAAAAAAGCTACATGCTTAAGAATTTTAAGAGAGACATCAAACTCGAAGTAAAGTGCAGTTTTCGCTTGCTACTACAACAGTTTTAGACACTTAAACACTTCCTCTTACTCATCCAGCAACTACAATAAGACAAGTTTCATACAAAATGTGACAGTTTGGACAACATTGCCAAACCATAACAGGCATCTTGAATGCAGTCCTAAGCCCCTGTCTGTTTCTTAGCAAGAGATGTGGTACTCTGTAAGTTGAGCCTGACAAACTCCATGACAGACCAGGCTAAAGAGGGCCGCACTCGGGGAAACTGTAGAAAATGTCACAAACAGAATGGCAAAAACGTAATTTTTGTTGAATGAGCTCTGCATTGGCTAATTGGAGGATTGTTGTGCTGCAGAGCACTCGGGTATATATGTGGCTATGCAGCAGTAGCAAACATAAAAACCTTCCACACTGTTCTCTTTATATCTATACAAAGCCATATAGTTGCTTTCCTGGTCCTGGAAAAAATATAGAGGCTGTTAAGATGTAAATGTAACATTTATACTTTAGATACCTTTAGGCTGTGGACTCTCCCTCCTTTGCTGCAGGGCAGTTTATAGGAGAGTGTACACACACACACACATACATGCACACACAGAAATATGTACAGCTAAACATCTGCATGGGCAGTATAGCGTAAAGGCTCCATTTCATCAACAAGTCAAGTCTAACGAGTTGGAAAAAAAGGTGGTGGTGCCATCTGTTCTGAACCACTTTGCCGGGAAGGGGGGAAAAGAGACGGGAGGGCAAGAGGGGAAAAAAGCTTTTTCAGCACTGACATCATGCTGTACCCTGACCACAGCCTGAGTGCCTGCATAAGTTACTTTATCAAAAGTGAAAACAACAAAACTTCTCAACCTTTTCACCCGGTAAAAGGCTCTGGGTGCTTATACCTGAAAATACTGACTGCAATGCAATCGGTGGTATTATATACTTAATTTGTGGACAATGGAGCAACTGATCAATGATATTCGGTTTACAATGTTTTTGCTGTGGTATGAAAGACCAAGTGGCCGGCATTGTGGTTGGATAATGAAATCATCCATCACGCAACATCCACTGCAGAAGAACAGGACTGCCAACCCACGCCTGGACCTAAATTATGGAATTTTACAGTTTCTACTAAAGCGCATTTACACAAGTTGAGGTTCTGATGACAAGGGATTTTATTCCTATGAAGAATTAATCAGCAGAATTGCATATTATAAAGAGCTTTAAAAGGTCATTTCCAAACTTTTGTTACAGTCCATAAAGAGATTAAGGCCACTGTTTAAACTTACTAAAGTTACAACTTTCTTGCCTCCCTGCTGATATAAAACTGTCCTAGATCTCAGCTGGACAGTGGGCAGAGATCTGACTTCATGCTATCATCCACTAAGGGAGGAAGGGATCCTCCAGATGCTGCTCAGGTCTCGTGCAGGTAACCACTTTTTTCTTATGCCTCTCTAATCAATGACCATCGAATTCTCGCTGTCTCCAACAGCATCCATCTTTGGGTCTTTCCTGGTTGTGCTGTGACGACCAAGCGCAGGTGAAGATAAATGTCTGAAGGGCAGAAGGGCCTCTGCTGATTAAAGCAACGAAGGCTTTAGGGAAGACTGGCAGGCAAAAGAGGAAATGGAGTGAGACAAAGGAGCGTGCGCATTCAAAACACCTAATGGAGTGTCCTGCTTGCTGGGCTACTCGACTGCTTCAAATTTAAAGGAACGGCAGGCGTCTAACTAGAGCGACGTGGAACATTTCCTCCTGTTCAGTCAGTCAGAAAAGTGTGAGAAGAGGGTGGAAAGAAAAACTCACTTAGGATCTCATTGTTTGGCTTAGTGCAAGTTGCTTTCATTCATTTGCAGTCAATTTGTGGAATTGAATTACAGCCGAACTCCACGCAGACAGAAAGGCAAATCAATATTTTGTGCATTGGTGACACGCTGGAATTAATTCATATACATTTCAGAATTGAAAAAACAAACCTCTCTGATTTATGGAGATGATTCCCTGTGGTCATAGTCCGGCTGTGCTTTCTTGCTGATTCCCATCTAAGCAGCATGATGCCATTTAAACTTACAAGTTGGAATCTGGACATAATAATCAATAATCACAGTGTGACATGAGGCACCACACACACTGGGTTCTGACAGGTGCACCCCATGACCAATTAAAGTACGACTGGTAGGAAATGATCAATTATTGGCAGACAGTACACTGGAAATGGAACCATGCGAGAGACTTGTCCAAAAATGAAAACTTCGGAGCGTTTGGTCGAGGTCCAGTCTTTTGAGTAAACAATTTATATGAAACCAGTAAATTCACATGTTGTTATTTTCAATCATCCTAACAAGCTTCCAGGTGACTTTGGTGAGGCATGGATGCTTGACTGTGTGCTAATAATTGCTTATAAATGTTTCATCAGTAGTGTAACTTTATTTTCTTTGAGTAATGGGTGTAAGCCCTGTCCCAACCTGCTTGAAAATGAAAGACAGCTGAGCAATAGGCTTTTTTAGCAGTTTATTTTTCTGCACAGTTGGATTGCACAGCTGCATAGAAAACAAGAGATATACCTGGTTTCAGAGATGGAGAACATAGATCAAAAGCATGTTCTGCTTAGAGAAGACAAGTATGCCAGCTTTATTCCGCGCTGCCAGTTTTCACTAAGGCAGAAAGCACTTGAAAGCACCACAACAGTGCTGGGAGCTCAGAGATGATAGCATCTCAACCCCCACCACTGATAAACAAATCATTTTAAATGGTGTTTTTGCAAGGTGTGTGGATTTTGATTGCAGCTGAAGAACGCTTGATTGGCGATAGGCCGCATCCCGCTTCTAGTACTGTCAATAGCCGCAAAGAAATTAATATCAAGACAGACCTTCAGTGTGGTGAATCAATGGGAGACACTTCTTTGCTCCACCTCACCAATCGCATCAGTGTTTATCTCAGCTTTGTTCACTCTTTGATCTGCCCGCTGCTTACATAACACAATCATAGACCTTGATTAAAACATTTATGCTCACAAGAAGCAAATCACTTCAGATTTTCCAAGAAATTATAAAGCTAGTAACCGAGTTAGCTTCATTTACTTTCACAGTGTATCACTTCTGAAAATGAGGCAAGAATCCTCCCTTTGGAGCAAATGGCCACGGTAGAATAGATCACAGATTGCTGAGAACAACACAATGTTTCCAACCACTCATTCACTTTCCTACACATTTTCTCCCTATCAGAATTATAGTTTATTCAAATTTTAAACAGCTTGCTTTATTTTTGTACAATCTGATCCTAATGTGGCAAATCTGCAACCCGTTTTTACAACCTGTTCTCACTTTAAAGACATTTCATACTGACACTTGGTCAGAACCTGTAATGCTTTTGATAAATCTTCACCATAATTTTCTACAAGTTAGTCCGACAGAAATGGTCACTGTCTTTGGATGTGTAACTTTGGTAACCAAGGATGTGCTCGAGATCATGGATGGAGGCCATCCATCACTATTGCTTGTTAAGCAGATTAAAAGGATGAGAACAACGTTTTCTAACAAAGTGGCAGTATTTACTAAAAGTGCTGTACTCTCATTTCTTTATTTTTTGGTAAATAATTGGGAAGTAGGTGTAATAATTTACTGAGACATGTGCAAACATAAATGCAAATACAGTATATGAGGCAAAACAATATATTTAGAATTCTAAGGAGCCTTTGGTATGAACACCTTTAAGCAGGAATAGCTCTCCAGGCTTCTTGAAGGACATTCAAAGCTTTCCTTTGGATGTTGGCTGCCTTTCTGTTCTCTGTCAAGATGATCCCACACTGCTTCGGTGATATTGAGGTCTGGGCTCTGTGGAAGCAAATCCATGACTGATAGTGATCCAATGTGTGTTTTTCTGTCCAGGTATGCATTTACTGCACTGGCAGAGTGTTTGGGATCACTGTCGTGCTGAAAAATGAAGCCTTTGCCAATCAGATGCTTTCCAGATAGAATTGCATGGTGAATTAAAAGCGGACTGTATTTTTCTGTGGTCATAATTCCATGGATTTTAACAAAGATCTATAATATCATGCAGTTCCAGACGATGAAAGAGCCTCCACTGTGTTTTACAGATGGCTGTAGCTACTCTCTCCTGACTACCTTTGTACTGATGACAGTTTGAACCAGAAATTTTAAATTGTGATTCAGAACTGTTGCAGCTGATTAGCAGTCCAGTTCTTGTATCATTTGACATACCTCAACAAACCTCGACACACTGTGACAAGCATTATTTTTGCTATGTTTTCATAGATTCAGCCAATTCGGCTAATGTTTTTGCACAAGTCTGCTTGTAACCATACACCTACAGAAACAATTCATTATTTGAAATGTTTTTGCTCTAACTTGTCTGTTATGCGAGGACACAGTATTTACTGTATGCTGATTCATGAGTCAGTGTTAAGCAGTTTAACAAGCAAACAGACAAATAAAAACTGAGTCTAAAAATGGTCAAGAACAAGGAATGGAGTGAAAAAGCAAACCTTTAGAAAGCCTGGAGAAACATCTGGCTCCTTGGAAGCCAAATATAAAGAAATGAGGGGTGGCTCAAGACTTTTGCACAGTATTCTAAAAGGATGTTCAAAAGTGCAAATCAGTTTATCAGCAGATAAGTCAGCAGAATATGGTGTGGTGCAGAGGAAACAAAAAAGGGTCATGCTAATTGGTTGTGGGAGCAAGCTAGGCTGTAGCTACTTTAATTCACTGCTAACATGATCATATGAAATATGCATGCTTAGCACTGAAATATTGTATTGTTCACGATGGCTGCAGGTTAAGTAAAAAGCATGGTTAACTAAATCTATATACTTAGGTCAGCTGGTGAGAGAGCTATGTGAAGTGGGGTCAAGTGATGAGGTGAAGGGTTATTTTGTAAGGTGAACGCTGCCTTGAGCTCATCTAATAAGACACTTGATCAAAATGATAAAATGAGCTATTGATTTTTTGATTTATCAATTCAGATGCACCCCTTCCCCAAGGTGACATCTGGTCCAGCCTGTTGTGAAACAGCCAAAACAAAAAATCAGTGGAGGTGTTCCTGGTTTCAGTACTGCTTTCAACAAATGATGAGTATACAGAACTAATCTGGATTGCACAACACACTTTAGGCAAACATATTCTTGCTGCGTGCTTGATTCCAACATGTTCTTGAGATTTGTTTGCCTCATGGAGTTCACTGGTAAATGGTCGGGGTGAATACTAGCTATTCAGAGGGCAAGTTCTGAATCCCGAAGTTTTAGTTTAAACATTAAATACTCTAAACAATGCTGTGCTAAATACTGCAATCAAGTTGTGTCTCATTCTTATAGCCACTGTTGACTTTTTCAGTAAATAACAAAGACCACAATCTTTCCCTATCCCTATGTGGTGGGAGTTCCTTTAACATAACCATAAATAAGATTTAAGCTGGTTTAATTGTCATGAATGGATATTGTAAAAGAAGATCAAATGGTTGCAGTAAACAAGTAAAGAACATGGCTAGAGCACATTTTCTTGCCAGATGCAAACGTTAAAAATAAAAGCACATGCAGGTGGAACGGTTATGTTTCCCGTAAAGTGTATGTGCTTTTGCTGTTTTATTTTACAGTTAGTCTCCTTTTTTTCCCCCCTAATTGCGATGGTTCATTTTCTTCCAATTTGTTAATCAACTGATCAAAAAAATGTTTAAGCACTAAAAGCCCATTTGCAAAATATTAGCGACTTAATAGAAGAAAATATTTCCTCCACTCAGTAACCAGATTCACTTTCCTTTAAAATGTGTCACAGCTCAATCTGATCATCCTGACTATCAGTGGAGTCTTGACGTTCATTAATACTGCTGTTCAGCCCAGCATAGACTGCACATGTGTCTCTGGTTAACGTGAACGTGAGCTTCTCCAGAACATCTGTCAAAGATTAGCAGTAAAGTGAAATAGGCAGTTCCTGTTCATACGTTCCAAAATAATCTGGGAGTAATTTTCCCAGTGACGGTTGAAAGGGGCCGGGTTTGTGTAGGTCAGAAACACTACACAAACCCCCCTCTGTCTATGCATATGTATTTCATTTCTCAGGACGCGAGCGACAAACGGCTCGTGCAGAATAACGACCGGGTGGCTCGGAAATTGCGGGTGCGGTGAAACGAAGATGAAGGAACTGCCAAACAAAGAAATATTGTGGAAAACTGCAGACGATTCCAGCGGTACGATCTTTGTATATTTTTCCTTCGGATGTCTTCGGTTTCAGTGAAAACACAAACCTGCCTCGATCCTCCAGGAATAAAAGCACTTACTGTACAAAGCAGTTAGACTTTCACCTACAAACGCTCTCATTCAAAGCGTGGCATTCGGTTTGCTGCGACAGAATAGAAAGACCTTCCAACTAAAAGCACCACAATCAATGAAACATGAAGAATCCCCCCAGGTACAAAAAGAGGATGGCTTGTTATTCAGGGAACCATGCTGTCATTTAAAGGCCATACACATCAGAAGGAAAGTGCTTGGAAGGCAAATCAGTGTTTGCTAATGATATGGTTCAATTGTTTTGAGGACAGCAGGACCTCTGCACTCATCTGTAGGCCTCTTCAGTCACCATTGTTGCAGGTTTTGTATTCCAGAGGGCTCTGCCCTTGATGAGCCAGTCAGATTCTGCATTTTTGTTTTGAGTAATACAATCCTCTCTGGATGGAAGTGTTTTTACACTTCGTTCTGCATGTAAAATAACTGACATTGTAGGTGCAAGGGAAGTCATTCAACAAAAAGCATTGGTACAAAATTTCCTTCAACAGCTGCAGCTACACTTTACTGTAAGTCCTGCATTCGCGCTAAATGATAGGGATTTTTACACACACTAGTCCCAATGTGTGAAACGACTAATAAAATTAACTGAACTTGGTAATTCAAGTAAAATTGAAAATAACTAAATGGTTTATACTTTAAAAACACAAGATTACTCTTCATGCAAGTAAGAAGTCAAACATCACACAAGTTTAAGTCCTGCAAAGCAGAGCTTCCAGAATCACCACATATTTCCCCCCCCCCAAAACAAAATACCTTCAAAGCTGAGAATATAGAACGGGGATGCCAAATGATAACACTGACGCACGACATGAGTCAAAAGAAGATCAAAACTAAGCCTTAATGTATGGTAACTAGACGTCAAATATCGGAACGTCTTTGGGTGTGCAGGAATGTCAGAAGTCTTTGGCAGGGTGTGTGTGTGTGTGTGGGAGTGTGATTCAGGCACAAACACATCAAGATGTCACTTCATAACCTCTGGCTCAGGAGGCTCCTGTCATCTTCACATTTCAGAGATCCTCTGCCTACCCCGGCAGACATGCTAAATATAGAATGGGGACAGAATTTCTGTTTGGAGCCACTGCTCTCTTTATCTACATCACACACTAGCATACTTGCATATGCACTGCCATCTTCTCAGTATTATACTGTACGAATGTATGAATGTGGACATCAGCACACATCTTAATGCTAAGATCCTGCTGTACTGCAGTGATCACGTTGCAGTTTTCTCAGACACTGAGGCCCAAAAGGCCATGCAGGAAAAAGAAAAAGAAGCAAAGGTGCTAAGGTTTGGCTCTCATATAAAAGCTAATCATACTTTTAAATTAGATTTCCGTCAAGTGACTTAGATTGTGTTATTACTTTTTGGACAGTCATTTCACTTTCAAATTCCCCCCATTCAGAATCATTTAATCCTGGCACTGGGACAGACACGCAATCAATCACTGGTCTCCATTACCTGGCCAAATTGCCACGTGCCCTGCGCTCTTACTGAGTTACTTGATTTGTTCAGTTTTGTATGACCTTGTTCTGATTCTTACTTCACATCAGCAGAGTTACCGAAGGGAGCTATTGAACTCTCTGTGGCAATTAATTGTGCTACTTATCTGTAATGTGACCAGTGGATATTACATTTCCAACAGATATTAATTTAAGGATGTCTCAGGACTTGCGAAGCCAAATCCAAATTAAAAGAAAAGGAGCCCCTATTAATGACTATTGATCCTCTTTTAGAATAAAACAGCCACCTCCTCCCTCTGCTTGGCCTTTTAGTTGATCTTGAATTAATGCAGGCTATAAATTCAGAGGAAAAAAGTCCTTCGGTATGGTACAGCCAAGCAGCCAAGCTTGAAAAGCTGCATATCCCCTCGGTTGGGGGGTGGGTGAACACTCTTTTGGATGACTGATAGATGTTTTGTTCTTGGACGAGAGACGTGTGACCCCGGTTCCAACTGTATTGAACATGCCATCCAGTCACATCGCTGCACAAACTGTTTAATATAGTTTTCTTTCCGTTGTCTTAAACATGACAAAGGAGGGAAAAAATACCTCACCATGGCAACAAGTCATTTAATACTCAAGGCGCAGTCATATGGTTATTTTAAGAAAAGCAAACAACTGCTATTATTTAGGGATAATGTGTAATGTTTTCGCCTTCTCCTGAATGAGCCCGTTGCGTTATTTAAGATCGTCATTACCGGAAAAGCACTGCTGGTGTTATGATAATCTGCATGCTTAGCTTAAAATAGCCTACATCATTGCCCAGTGTTACAGAGTGCTTTTTGACCTAAACCTAAGATTTACTTGTATGCAGTGTTCTCTGCAGAGTCAGCTCCTTTAGTTTAACAGAGGATCAGTATGCATTACAGCGTACCACACTCTTTGGACTTGCTGGTCTACCAATGTAAGCCATGAGAGCTTAGCTTATCCATACATATCTCCATCCTTCAACTATCTATTTATTTTATACCAAGTCCAGAGGGACGAGGATCTCTCCACTGAACGCATTAGGCATTGGACAGGGTATTCCACAGACATATCACCACAATATGTCAGTGACTGAATAATGGGAGACGAAGATAACAAACTCTCCAAGCATTTACAAGCCTGCAGCACAAACCACATCAAGCATAAGCAAATAACATCAGTTGTATGTCTAAACTAATGGAATAGAAAATTAAAAACAAATGCCGAGGTCTTTTGATTTGTCTCCAGACTGCAATATGCAACAAGCAGCAAACCACACAGAAACTACCAGAGCACGACCTCGGGACTCAGACCAGAGCGCACGAGCCGTGTGGATTTCTCCTCATATGGCTACATTCAACCAATCTAACTCTCAACCAGGGTGGGGGTTCAAAGTTTTTCTAGCACCCAGTCAAAGATAATTTTCAAACTTTAAAATCTTTTGTTAGTTTGTCTTTTCAAATCTGTGGCTTTCAAAACTAGTTTCCCCTCAGTTACACCACAGGTGATGAGACAGCAGTGGGGTGAATAACACCTCGTACTGGCTGTCATTTTTAACACACCGTCCCGCAGTGCTAACTGTAACTTCCAGTCAGAGAGGTCACAGTGGAATTAAACATTCCTCATTGAGCTTCGGACCTGGAAACAGTTCCAGGCCCCCCTCTACATTACAATCCCATAATATTAGTAACAGTAATAATAGAAGCAGGATTACTGTTAACACAGCAAATAGCAGTAGTGATAAAATCAAGCCTTGGAGACAAATGAAGCTTCTGTTTCTATAAAATAAAAGAGGTCCATCTATGGTTTATGATATAATAAAATAAGAGTAACAATTAAAAAAAAAGACTTTTTAGAGATCCTTTCAAAAAAACCAACCTAACAATTATCCTAACATATCTAATCACTGTCATCCAGAAGAGCTAGAATAAAGATCTTTTTCTAGCCTAGTGTTTTCTCGGTGGTTACTGAAATTAATGAATTATTTCCCTTTGTTTAAATATGACAAAGGAGGTTTTTGTGCATCTGCTGCGGGCCTGCCTTTGAAGAAAATGCCAATACAAGAACGCGCAGGGTCAATAAATCTTTAAAGCAGATATGAAGGGAGGGGTCAGGTGAACTTTTATCCCCTTCACGTTGCTTTAATTTGTCCCATTTTCGAGAGCTCCCAGCTTGAGAGAAAGCGCACGGTTGGCTACAGCGCGTTTGCGTTTTTGAAGATGAATCTAAATGTAAATGTAGTCATTTCTCACCCAAATCTTAAAGTGTCATAAGGGGGAAGAGAAAATAGACAACAGATATATTCTGACATCATTCTGAACCGAAGCTGTCAGATGTGGTGTTAACGACACGTGAAACAACGAAAGAGAATTATATTCAAATATATACGAAAAATGAACCTCGGTGTTCACATCCTCAATTTTCAGAGCAACACACCTGCGCTGCTTTTACATAAATAAATCCGGTCTTTTAAAGAAATGGAAAGTGACTTACCCAGAAACAAAGAGCGAGAGATTGCAGACATCACGGCTCGAAATCCCATATGTAACGGAGCTGGAAACAATGCGCTCAGACTGCCTTCAAATTCATTCGGCTGACCTAAGCGCAAGCACAACGAAGCGGCACCATCAGCGAATTAAGGACCGAAATCAGAGATAAATAAATCTTCATTGAGCTTATGAGTCCAACGACATCATATGTTGCACACGCCCGACATATCTAAGCCTCCCGAGAAGAAAAAGGAGAAGAGGAGGAGGAAGAAACGAGGCTCTTTCTTTTCATTGTAATTTTGATCGCAGGCTACTTGGCGTCAAATCAAAGTTCCCTGGCTGTCTGGCTCTGGCGTGGGACGTGTTGTCTCAGAGTCCCCTCTGTCTCCTCCTCAGCAGTCACTCCTCCTATCCTCCTCCGCTGCACAAAATGCCAGAGAGGAGAAGGAGGAGGAGGAGGGAGAATAGGTGGATGATGATGAGGGGATGCTGAAGGATGGAGACCTCTAGAGTCTGAAGTTCTCTTACACATGCTTGAGCATCCGGCAACACACGCTCTGCTTGTTGGGTGGCTGGGAGTCGATAGTTAGGTGCAGCAGACAGGAGTGAATCACTGAAGGAAAATCATGCAAGCTGATAAATAGCTACACACAGTCCCATTAAACAAAACTGCATGTGAAGTTGAGACATGGAATTATATTTTTGTATCTTTGATCTGTATATTAATGCAATATACAGTAAATGAACAATGCTCTTTGTAAGGCAGAATTCACCAGCTGAGAACCAGAGTTTTGATAGTTTTTCCTTCTTATTATTTTTTTTAACATAAGCCATTAACACTTAAAATTACAGCATTCTGCTCTGTACCAATAAAACACTGATTGGTTGGCGCTGGTGTTTATTCCACTGAAGACAAAAAAAGGGACCAACAGAAAAAAGGGGCGTGATTAGGGTTCATGACTGTGTGACCAAACATTTAAAGGTTTACAACCAGTTATTAGAGACCAAAATATTTTAGAACTGGTATAACATGTCTTACTGTGTAGTTACCAGAAGTTAAATAACAGCTAGAGGTTTTGCATCAAACTTAAAAAAGATTACCTATGATCCACCCTCATCTTTGTTATTATATTTCTCTGTGATGTTAATATTTTTCCACTTTAGATAACACCGAATGTCTTGAAAAGCTTCACCTTTATATTTGTGTCCCTTCTTGCTATGAGCTGCTGCAGAAAATGTCATGCATGTGTCTTTATGAGAAATAATAAGGCTTGCGTGTAAAATGAATGGCCTTCTCAATATAGTAATTATTTTTTATTTTTATTTTTTTAAATCAGTGAAGCCAACATATACTTTAAGAGACTATAATATGCAGGCTATAATATTTGTCACATTTTCCCTAAAGCTTATTTTTCCTTCTATTCCTCATAACTACAGTGTTTCAAAAAACCACACAACGTTGTTTTTTTAAAAAAAAAATCTGCTATACATATTTTACTTTTTTACAAATGTTCATATATTTGTGGGAAAGTTCTTTGTCTTTTGGTGATACTACAGCTACTATACTACATCAGTATTTCAAATAATGCTGTCTTAAACTGTTTTTTGAGGATTTGGTGTGACTTTACAATAGGAACAGGGAAATCCAGAAGTCCACATGTTAAAGCCCCCAAAAGGTATGCATTTTGTAACTATATTATTCAGGCTATGATGATGTATACTTATGATTAAAGGAATTAAATTTAAAGATTTGTCTGGAATCATAGGGCATATTTGTTCTCGTTTACCATGTTATATTTTGACCATGAGCTGATTATTCTGTGCATCTTTACAAAACTGTCATCCCACACCCTGTACTGGCACCAGTTATATAAACAAACAAAAAGAAAAAAAAAGGGGAAAAGCTGCTGTCTGTTGATGGTTGTTGTCAGACCTTGAGACAAATTAATCCCCCTCTTCTGTGTCTCAACAATCAGCCGAAACAACAAAAAAGGATTTTCACTCGCCTGTGGCCTGTGGCCCCTCTCTTCTCTCTCTTCCCCCCTCAAGAGGCCTGCTCTTCAGCACCAGCCTTCCGCCATTCCTTTCCGTTCCAATAACTAGATAGCTTGAAACAATGTTTCACACGCACAAGTAGACACACACACACACACACACACCTACACACACACACACACACACACACACACACACACACACACACACTTTTAAAAAGAAGAACAGAAAAGAAGATATGTGCACAGAAAGCAGAGGATGAGACTCAACAACATAATTCCAGATGTTGTGAGAAATAGCGGTAGTGGTAAAACTGAGGTCTTTAGTGTCACGTGTCCCTTTTGTCTCTCTTCCCTGTTTGCATTCTCTTTCTTCTGCTTTTCCATAAAAAGAAAAAAAACATCCCAGTTTCATCACAGCTCTTTTCTGCAGAGGTCAGTATTTACAGAAAGTGAGCAGCATGCACTGTAGTGAAATACAAAAGCAAAGAATCCTCGGAACTGATGCAATATTAGCAGTGTAACTATGATGGATCGCCAGGTTCAAAAGACATGTTTCACCTGCAGTGACAACAGTCCTCCTGTATCCTTAGTCCAGATAAACACACTTGAATGAAAATGCACCTGACAGCCAACATATATCATTTTTCCCCTTTTAAAATGAGTCTTTCTGCACAAAAATGAGATCTGGAAGCAGAGGAGAGTATGTGGCTGTAGAATACATTAAACAACAGTGACACTATCATTTCAAATGAGGAGCTTTGTTTTGTATAAGCTGATGACAGCGCAACATGAGGTATGAGGGCATATCCTTTGTTGACTGTAGCGATTGTGCAATAGGTTACTTTGTCTTGCATGCAGTGTAAATTGTGCCACGGAAGGCAACCTGCCTGTGTTTGGTAGTTTGGCCTTGGTGCATGATATAGCACCCCAATGCAGATGGCCTCACAGATGGTTGATATTTATACCACAGGGCCTTGAAAAGTCACCAGTGTGGAAACCACTCTTTCTCCCTGATTAGTTTCACATCACCAAGAGCACGACAATATCTCACCGCACGGAAAGCATATGACTGGTTGTGAGATTCATTACGAGGCTTTAGCTAAGGGCATGATAAGCATTGTTTTAAAATAAACATCATTTGCTGTGAGGGGTGCCCCCTTTTTCAGGTGATGATGATGCTGCGTTGGGACTCTCCTTCGTTCTTTTCCTTTCAGCACATGAAGATGTAATCCTCCCAAGTGCAATGTCCATGATTTTTTAAATATCTTCCCAGGCCCAACACGGCTTGCATTTTAGCTGGGAGCACTCCTGACTTATGTACTTTAAGTGGATTTGAAATTTAAATTGGAGCAACAAGATGCACCTCGGACCTCCTGTCAGAGACGGAGCACTTCACCAACTGTGTTCCCGTCCGCCAGAACAGCTGTATCTCCCTCATCATGACATCACAGGGACGTGTTACTGTTTTGTTGACGCAAGGACGATACCGAGCAAACACACGCGAGGCACTGCAGGGATGTCGGGCTTTGGCCATGTCTCTCTGCTTGACTTAAGGCAAGGATAGAAGTGGATGGTTAAAAGGATTCTTGAGTAACAATATGAATGAGGATAAAAAAAAAAAGAAAAGAAACTCTTTTGTCTAGGGCTTCCTATTTTTAGCAACCAATGTGATGCTTTGCCGTTAGTGTTTCACGGCTCATGGATCCTTTATAATTTAATGAGGGAGAGGGCGGCCCTCTGAGATTCACAGCGAACATCTCAAGGCGACATTGGCCACACGGCTTATTGATCCAAATTGGATGTTTGTTTATGGTTCAGTAAAGCTCTTTCCCTCCTGCACTTTGCAACCACGCCACAGAAGCAAATTGTCTTCTTTAGCCAATAAAATGAATATAGTCTTCATCTGTTATTGTAGTCGTCTCCTTAAGCACATAAGCATGACATCCAGCGGTGATGTGTTAAGGAGCAGTGGATGGTGTATACACAACAACCACAAATATGGAGCAACCTGAGATTATTTTTAATTTGCATCTTTTGTAGCATATATGGCAGAAAGTTCATCGATTTACAGGATCATGATTATCTGATTATGCAGTGTTTGTGTGGGGATATTTTAAAGGATATCATTCAGTTAGCTGGACTCTTTAGTGTCATTACTGCAGATCGCTTATACAGTGTGATAAAGAAGAAGCAGCTATTTCCAGTTTTAGACCACTTCCCGTTCCACATTTCTGCGAGTGCAATGCCTGTCTCCGTGTACTGTAAAGCCCAGTGAGTTCAGAAGTGGTGGTCCGCCTCAATTTATTTATGAGCCTTTCTCGGGAAACACGAGGCAGTGAAGGATGGAGTTTAAAAACATGTTATCATGCTCTAATTAAAGGCGAGGCCGAACAGAATGGCATCAAAGAAGCTAACAGCGTGCCCAGCTTTATTATACTATGGCACATCTTTCAGTCTGCAGTGAGCAGGTAAATGAATGAACTGAATGGGCAAATGAACGATGTGGATGAAATCATCAAGCAAAACGAGAGAAAATGACTAAATAAACCGAGCACACATGATGGGGTCATTTGGAAGAATGAAAGAGCCATGATTGTTTTATTGAAAATGCATGACTGAGATAAAGAAAATAAATAAATTAAAAAATAGTTGGCCGCTCCAGTCCAGAATAAACAGATCAATCATATTTGGATATAATTTTCACAGCACTGGAAGCTGCTTTAGAATTTATTTCCCCCAAGACTAACAGTCTCCATGCCAGCAGCTACAGGAAAATGCTTTCTTCTGCTTGTCTCTAGAAATCACCCAAAAGGAGAAAATCAAATAAATGTTTAATTAGAGAAGGCTGTATAAGCTATTTAGACATGGATTTTAAACTTTGAATGAACACCACACTACCACCACCAAGGTGCCATGTGCTACCCGAGAGCCTTGCACCTTAATCACTCAAATATACAGTCCATGCTGGAAAAAAATGCATATTTTTAGTCAAATACGGCTGACAAGTAAACTTAATTTTAGCAAAACAATCACTTATAAACTCATTTCGGCATAATTGCCATGATCTGCTCATCTGCAAAAATTCCTCTACAGGGTATATTAGCTCTTCTGTGTCTCACTTGCTCGCTAAAATGGGCTTCTCTGTGTTTTGCATGAGATTAGCTTTTTTTTGTGGCTAATCTCATACAAATGAAAATGTGTATCCAAACTTTTCTATTTACAGTTTTACTTCTGTGAAATGATACAACAGTCTTAATGCTCATTACCAGAACATTCAAGGAGCCCTTGTCACAAGCTAGCAAATTAGCTGATTAGCCTCAGGTTTAAGCATAAATTGAATACCTTCTTTGTCATTGATCGCTTTGCCTCTTCAGCTTTATTGACACAGGACAGAGTGCTCACAATCCCATCTTCGTTTAGCAAATAAACAAGGCTTGATTGAGGTATAAGCAAAGGCGGAGGGAAGTGAGTGAAGTGCTGTTTGTTTGATTTGTCTGATTTAGAAGTTCCTCTGTCCTTTCCCACCCTTGTTAAATACCCAACACAACTATTACCCTCTCTGCCCTCTCTTTGATGAAGAGGTCTTCAGCCCGGTCACTGGGGAGTGAGTGATGTGAGCCGTATGGTCGGGAAGAGCCAGCATAAATCAGCAGATGCTTTGCATCATACTGTGTGTCAGGTGTGAGCTGAGGAATCCATCTTCAACATGTCTCCATTTACCAGTATAGAAAATGACCAAAGTGTAGATAATCACTTGGTAACACCACACTTTTGAATTACCTTTGGTCTTAGTATGTCCACACCACTGTAGGTGAATTATTTATGCACTAGGATTAAAATCTACAATCAAAAGAAATTCAAACATTTTTCTTTGCAAAAAACAAACAGACAAAAAAAAAAAAACCTTATCTAGATATTGTCTTATCTTCTAGTACCAAAGTGCTAGTGATGGGTCGGTCGCGAATGAAATGGCTCTTAGAGCCGGGCCTTTGACATGAACAACTCGAGCCGGCTCCTTATCCCAAGCCATGGGTTTTTTTTTTCTTTCTCTCACCCTCTCTCTCGCCCTTTTTTTCAGCTTCACTCCGCATGCAAGCCTTGTGCTTTATGCTGGGAAGAGGGGGGAGGGGCGGTAGTTACACTCAGTAGCACAGGAACAGAGCAGGAGGGAGAAAGAGAGAAAGAGAGCCAGGGACAACAATGTCACATTAGAAAGGTATAGTAATCATCCACAACTATTTTCAGTTGCAGATGATAAAGGATTCAGAAAGTTTTTTCATGCAGGTCCATACGACAGAGAATATGCATCTTCTTTTTGTTTTCATATTTTAGTTTATATTTAATTGTGTTGTGGTTTGCAGTGTTTTGTGTTGTTTCACTTTAAATTTGTAAAAGGAAAAAGCTGAAAATTTAAATAGTTAAAAGTTGAAATGTGAATAGTTGATTTTTGTATTATATGATTTATTTATTACATTTTATGTGGAGTGAATAAATAAAAGTATATTTATGGTGGCCCCTACAGACAAAGCACATACAAACTTCAAATCACGTACAAACCCTGAAGCACGTACAAACTCCAAAACACGTAAAAACTCAAAACACGTACAAAACACAACAGAAGTGTTCCAGGATGCTAGGGGCAGTGTTGAGCTTTTGTTACCTAGTGGCTACACAAGCCAGCAAGTACCAACGACCAGATTTGGTGTGTGGTAATAACACGTAAATTAACTTTTTTTTTTTTTTAAATTATTTGACTATATATGAATGCTTGTGTATAAATACACAAACAATACACATATGCTTTCATGCTTTCAATTCTGTAATTTAAGTGACCTAGGTAGCTCTGTTTTGGAAGTTCAGTTCATGCTAGAAATGTGTTTTGGAGTTTGTACGTGTTTTGTCTCTAGGGGACACCGCATATATTTATATATAAACATATATAAATAAAACCACTTTTTTTTACATTAGTAATTCCTTTTTTGCATAATTTTATATTATTGTTAATAATAAATTAATTAATGCAACAAAACAACCTGAAGAGCCGGTTCGGAGCCGAAAGAGCCGGCTCTTTTTAGTGAGCCGAACCGAAAGAGCCGGTTCTCTAAAAAGAGCCGGAAATCCCATCACTACAAAGTGCAACCAGGGAAACTGACACAACTATGTGTCTATTAAAATATGAAAGTTTGTGCTGTGATGTTAAAGGCCTTTTCAACAAATATGCTCTATTTATCTGCTGACTGACTAACAGGTGCGTCTCTATCAACTTGCATTCTTCCAGATCCTGCAATGTCAGATGCGTGGTTGGAGTTTTGAAGCCATTTGTGTCAAAAATGTTTGTCACTAAGGACCAAAAGTAGTTTTGCTACTACTATGAATTTTAAGCCTAACAACCAAGATATGGCTGAAGTGCAGACTTTGATTCAAGGGATTTGACAAAGTGTTTGTAAAGACCAACCCGACACAGTGTTATCTTGATCACTTTTAGGAGTGTTTATTGACGTTTCACACATACAGTTTTGTTTGGTTCGGCACCCGGTTCACCAACTTTCCAGCTGGTCTCCAGCTTCACTATAAAAAGGAGACTCTTTGTTAGGAAAATCATCACCACCTGTCCCACCAGCCTCCCTGGCACCACTCCCTTGAGCTCACTGCGCCACCCCAGCTGAGCCAGGGACCACACCTCCACCACAGTATTGTATTAGCTCAGGGGTAGGCAACACCAGGCCTCAAGTGCCAGTGTCCTGCAGGTTTTAGATCTCACCCTGGGCCAACACACCTGAATCAAATGATTAATTCATTACCAGGCCTCTGGGGAACTTCAAGACATGTTGAGGAGGTAATTTAGCCATTTGAATCAGCTGTGATGGATCAAGGACACATCTAAAATCTGCAGGACACTGGCCCTTGAGGCCTGGAGTTGCCTAACCCTGTATTAGCTAGTTAGGAATTCATCACTTTTTATACATAGAATCACATTTTCAGAGGTTCAGATTTCACATCAAACTTATTGGTAATGTCACAAGAAAAACAATGGTGTGCTTGGTTTCAACGTAACTTTATTCTTTCATGAGTTATTTACAAGTTTCTGACCACTTATAAAATGTGTTCAATGTGCTGCCCATTGTGTTGGATTGTCAATGCAACCCTCTTCTCCCACTCTTCACACACTGATAGCAACACCGCAGGAGAAATGCCAGCACAGGCATCCAGTATCTGTAGTTTCAGGTGCTGCACATCTCGTATCTTAACATTATAGACAAGTGCCTTCAGATGACCCCAAAGATAAAAGTCTAAGGGGGTCAGATCGGGAGACCTTGGGGGCCATTCAACTGGCCCACGACGACCAATCCACTTTCCAGGAAACTGTTCATCTAGGAATGCTCGGACCTGGCACCCATAATGTGGTGGTGCACCATCTTGCTGGAAAAACTCAGGGAACGTGCCAGCTTCAGTGCATAAAGAGGGAAACACATCATCATGTAGCAATTTCAAATATCCAGTGGCCTTGAGGTTTCCATTGATGAAGAATGGACCCACTATTGTTGTACCCCATATACCACACCAAACCATCACTTTTGTTGTTCCAACAGTCTTGGAGGGAGCCATCCAATGTGGGTTAGTGTCAAACCAATAGCCGTGGTTTTGTTTGTTAACTTCACCATTCACATAAAAGTTCACTCACATTCACAAAATCTTCTGCGTGAACTGAGGGTCCTGTTCCAATTTTTGTTTTGCCCATTCTGCAAATTCTGTGCGCCGATCTGGGTCATCCTCGTTGAGATGCTGCAGTAGCTGGAGTTTGTAAGGGTGCCATTTGTGAGTAGCTAATATCCGCCGAAGGGATGTTCGACTAATGCCACTCTCCAGTGACATGCAGCGAGTGCTACGCTGTGGGCTCTTGCTGAATGAAGCTAGGACAGCCCCTGATGTTTTTTAAGTAGTGGCAGTTTTCTTGCGTACACATTTTGGCAAATCCAACACTGAACCAGTTTCACGAAACTTAGCAAGTAGTTTGCTAACTGTAGCATGGGAGATGGGTGGTCTCGTAGGGTGTCTTGCATTGAAATCTGCTGCAATGACCCGGTTACTGCGTTCACCAGATATCAACACGATTTCGATCCGCTCCTCATGTGTTAACCTCTTCGACATGTCAATGGCTGTGAACAAAGAGAAACTTGTAAATAACTCATGAAAGAATAATGTTACGTTGAAACCAAGCACACCATTGTTTTTCTTGTGACATTACCAATAAGTTTGATGTGTCACATGGCCCTCTTCCTATTGAACAAACAAAAGTTGTATCCAAGATGGCCGACTTCTAAATGGCCACCATGGTCACCACCCATCTTGAGGAGTTTGCCCCCTCACATATACTAATGTGCCACAAACAGGACTTTAATATCACCAACCATTCCCATTTTATTACGGTGTATCCATATAAATGGCCCACCCTGTAGTTTGTTTTACATCACATATATATATTTTGCTTTGATTGAACTTTGGTGCCTAATAAACATAGTTAAATATTTATTTGCTAAACAACAAATTCTTTTCCTCAAGAGCAAAGGAGAGTAGAATACATATATAACTACAATTAAAATTCATTATTTCAGATGTCCCAAAGAAGGCAGAAGGGATTAGCAGTTCATGCAAACAACAAGTGAAAACTGAAATTATTTGCAAGCAAGAGAATAAATAGTTTGCATGTTCTGGGTCAGTAAAGGTAAAAATCTGAATTCCATGAAATATTCTACTATATTTACTTTTATTTTAATCAAATCAGACATTGGCCAGTAATCAAGGATGGCTTCTGACTTTTGTGCCAGAGCAACTTGATAGCTTTTTTGTGGTGTTTTGTGCTTGAAGCTACTTATTTTTACAACATGAAGATAAGGAAACTGTTGTTCCAGAGCCAGTCAAACAAATAAATAAAAAAGGGACACATAGAGCCGAAGGATAAAATGAGCTGTGTGTGATTTTTTTGAACTAGACATAAAAAGATGATGTAGGATTATGTGGTGAGTGTGTGCTTTGGGGGCTGCCTGAATAACCCCTGAATTTAACAGAGAAAAAAAATCATTTTCTGAAGAAGAAAAAAAAGGTTGCAAACAATCCCATGCCCCAAGCTGATAACTATTCTAACTATTCTCTTCCAGGCAATTTTCCAGAGCAACTACAGACTGAGGCGTGACTGATGCAGTGACCAGTGAAGCGAGATCATTTCTTTGACAAGCACCGCTAAGAAAAGAAGACAAGAAATGAAAAATTCAACACAAAGCAACAATATCCTTATCGACCACTGTGGATGTGTGTGCTGTATTGGCTACTTAGCATTCACAGTACGAAGCGGTAATCATGAAGAGGGGATTTAGGAGCATTTGCAAGAGAGGATTTACACACTAATCAATCAATTGATCTATCCATTCACTTGCTGTCCAAACTGGTGTTTGATTCTGGTTGATTTTTTGACTCCAGCTCTCACAAGCAGCGCTTGAGCAAGTTTACCCTTTAGCACACAAGTGTACTTATGTTAAATATGTGCTGTTGTCTGTCGAGGAGAATTATAGCAACACAAAAAATAAGGAATGAAAATGGAAGCTAAAATACGTGTTACCGAAAAGCCTAATTTTCAGTTCTTACTTTTTATGATGGTGTCTGCAAACAGTTTGAATGATTAACATTATCCGACAACTCACATCAAACGTGTTTGTCACAACAGTGCATTTTCAAAAATGGAGCAGACACCATGAGGATAAAAAAGTTAATTTCCAGTTATCACTGTTATGACTGATCTATTTTCTGGCTGAGCGCACAAGTCTCCATCTCTGTCTTGACCTTTTCAGCTGGGCACAGTTTTCATTTGCCATCAAAGTTTGAAGAAAGAAGAGATATAGATCAGCACATCTTCTCTGTGATGAAAGCATAGCTGTTAGATTCCATATTTTATCCTGGGCAACTATTTGGAAAAAATCAAATAACAGCAGTTTAAGGCTTCACAGGTGCCACGCTAATGCCCATCTCGATTTTCCACCTTCTTCCTCTGAGAAGTTTATTTGTGACCTTCCTAATTTGTCCTGATGGACTCATTCCCATGCGCACACCTAGTCACAGCTTCAATAGGACAAATCATGATGGGAGTCATTCCATATAAGACTAACAATAGCTGGAGAAAGAGGCAGGTGCAGCCACCACTCTCCTGGGAAGGGCTGCTTGCATATGAGGGGGAAAGTTCAGAGCTGCATGTGCAGGTTCCAATAACACAGGTAATGAATATGGTAATAGAGGCTCGCCTGGCCTCATATGTCAGTCGTGTTTGAATCAGGTAAAGTGGGACACACTGTGGAAACTATAATGCTTGAGAGACGCAGACAGAAGAAACACAATCAAATGCAGTTCCAAGTATGAGAGTCCTCTGGGAGGCCCTGTGGCTAACTCTGTATAGAAATAGAGAAATTGCTTCAGCCTCTTGCAACAACAGTATGTTTTCGTTTCATATAATCAAATGCATCAAAATAACACACACTATATATATATATATATATATATATATATATATATATATATATATACACAGTGGGGCAAAAAAGTATTTAGTCAGCCACCGATTGTGCAAGTTCCCCCACTTAAAATGATGACAGAGGTCAGTAATTTGCACCAGAGGTACACTTCAACTGTGAGAGACAGAATGTGAAAAAAAAATCCATGAATTCACATGGTAGGATTTGTAAAGAATTTATTCGTAGGGTGGAAAATAAGTATTTGGTCACCTCAAACAAGGAAAATCCCTGGCTCTCACAGACCTGTAACGTCTTCTGTAAGAAGCTTTTCTGTCCCCCACTCGTTACCTGTATGAATGGCACCTGTTTGACCTCATCATCTGTATAAAAGACACCTGTCCACAGCCTCAACCAGTCAGACTCCAAACTCCGCCATGGCCAAGACCAAAGAGCTTTCGAAGGACACCAGGAAAAGAATTGTAGACCTGCACCAGACTGGGAAGAGTGAATCTACAATAGGCAAGTAGCTTGGTGTGAAAAAATCAACTGTGGGAGCAATCATCAGAAAATGGAAGACATACAAGACCACTGATAATCTCCCTCGATCTGGGGCTCCACGCAAGATCTCATCCCGTGGGGTCAAAATGATCATGAGAACGGTGAGCAAAGATCCCAGAACCACACGGGGGGACCTGGTGAATGACCTGCAGAGAGCTGGGACCAAAGTAACAAAGGTCACCATCAGTAACACACTACAACGGCAGGGAATCAAATCCTGCAGTGCCAGACGTGTTCCACTGCTGAAGCCAGTGCATGTCCAGGCCCGTCTGAAGTTTGCCAGAGAGCACATGGATGATACAGCAGAGGACTGGGAGAATGTCATGTGGTCAGATGAAACCAAAGTAGAACTTTTTGGTATAAACTCAACTCGTCATGTTTGGAGGAAGAAGAATACTGAGTTGCATCCCAAGAACACCATACCTACTGTGAAGCATGGGGGTGGAAACATCATGCTATGGGGCTGTTTTTCTGCCAAGGGGACAGGACGACTGATCCGTGTTAAGGACAGAATGAATGGGGCCAAGTATCGTGAGATTTTGAGCCAAAACCTCCTTCCATCAGTGAGAACTTTGAAGATGAAACGAGGCTGGGTCTTCCAACATGACAATGATCCAAAACACACCGCCCGGGCAACAAAGGAGTGGCTCCGTAAGAAGCATTTGAAAGTCCTGGAGTGGCCTAGCCAGTCTCCAGACCTCAACCCCATAGAAAATCTGTGGCGGGAGTTGAAAGTCCGTGTTGCTCGGCGACAGCCCCAAAACATCACTGCTCTTGAGAAGATCTGCATGGAGGAATGGGCCAAAATACCAGCTACTGTGTGTGCAAACCTGGTAAAGACCTATAGTAAACATTTGACCTCTGTTATTGCCAACAAAGGTTATGTTACAAAGTATTGAGTTGTATTTTTGTTATTGACCAAATACTTATTTTCCACCCTGATTTACGAATAAATTCTTTACAAATCCTACCATGTGAATTCATGGATTTTTTTTTCACATTCTGTCTCTCACAGTTGAAGTGTACCTCTGGTGCAAATTACTGACCTCTGTCATCATTTTAAGTGGGGGAACTTGCACAATCGGTGGCTGACTAAATACTTTTTTGCCCCACTGTATATATATATATATAGTTGGTGCAAGATGAGCTGGTCTGAGTATTTCAGAAACTGCTGAGCTATTGTGATTTTCCCACATAACCATCTCTAGGGTTTACAGAGAATTGTCCCAAAAAGACAAATATCCATTGAGCAGCAGTTCTCAGAGTGAAAATGCTGTTGATGTCTGAGGAAAAAGTAGTATGGTCTGTGTGCTTTTAGCAGACAGGAAGCAGTAACTCTAATAACCAGTCGTTACAACCAAGTTATGCAGAAGAGCTCTGAATGCACAACATGTTAAACCTCAAAGCAGATGGGCTACAGGAGCTGAAGACCACACTGGGTGCCACCCATGTCAGTCAGGAAACTGAGGCTACAATTTGCACAGGCTCACCAAAGGTGGCCAGTAAAACATTGGAGTAACGTTGCCTGATTGAATGAGTCTTAATTTCTGCTGCCACACTCAGATAATACATATTCAGATGGTTCCTTCCAGGAAGATAACAGAACGTCATCCTAAAGTGTTTTTTTGAACATGCCAATGAGGTAACTCAGATGGCCTCCACAATTACCAGATCTCAATCCAATAGAGCATCTTTGGTATGTGGTGAAACACATACATAGGTGATGGATGTGAAGTCCAACTCAGTGTTAGCAAGATGTATTAAACATATTATCAGTGAGTGTGTAAATATATAAATGTATGCAAATATATACTTACACTGTACCACCCTTTGTGAGCAACAACGACAACAAAAAAACTAGAAGAAGTTGCATTTCCCGCGAAAATGCTGTGCGAATGCCTTGTAGCGGAATCTTCTGAAAACAGCTGAAGAAGTAAAACTATGTGCTGAAAGGAGGTGAAGAAACTGAAATTTCTGCTGCATCAGTATATTTTCTGCTAAAAAGAGGTAAAGAAGCAGAACGTTGCGCTGAAAAGAGGTGAATCAGCAGAATTTCTGCTGAAAAGAGGTAACGAAGCTGAAGTTTCTGCTAAAAAAAACCTGACAAATCTGGAATTTTTGCTTAAAAGGAGTGAAAAAAATAAAAATTCTGCTGAAAAGGAAGAAGAAGCTGAAATTTGTGTTGAAACGAGCTAAAAAAGTTGAACTGTTAATTGAAAAACATGTTGCCATAAGCCGGATTCAAACCCGCACCTCCTGCTCTGAGGACGACCGCTCATCTCACTGAGCTAAAACACAGCTCACCCCAGCAAGCAAAATCAGTGACCAGATAATGTGGTCCATTCATTTCAATGGGACAAAGCAATTGCATAAAAAATGTAATATCTCAAAAGTTATGAGCACCAAAAGTGCTCATAGGAAGTGCAGGAAAGAGCAGAAATAGTAGAATATTATCAAATTTGAACGGTGAAAATAGCACCAAATTGAGGAAGTAGTTAAGTGCCAAAAAATGTACAGAAGCAACTAGAATATAGTGGAATAATAATAAAGAGAAACAGAAACTCAAATCATAGATAAAAAAAAACAACAACCCTATTCTACAGTGTAGCTGAGATACGGCATGATGTTGTCTTGCATCAGCCCTTGAGACTGAAGATGCAGTGTGCTTGAAACTGCTGTTTACTTACCACTGAAATACTCCTTGCAACATGTTCTCACATGTAATGAGCTCAGACACTGAACTGGGGTTTTATAAGAAACAAATTACAACCTAGCATGCAGCTGTCACTTTGCTTTAGTCAGAAGGGCCACCCACTAAATATCACCTAGCTCATTACTGTACCAAGCTTTACAGCTGCTGAAAAAGGCAATCTATATAGAGATTTCTCTAATAAGGACACCCTGCAATGTACAAAAAGGAAACATTCTGGCATATGTTCACTCTGGTTGCACTCTGATGTGGGTACTAACAGCCCAAATATGCTGATTTGCAATTAACAAACTATTAAAGATTTCAGGATTTCAAGTCAGTGTTACTGCATATACACTAACAAGGTAAGGTTAAACTAGGTATTTTTTGTACACAACATGCCCTGCAGGGATAGTTGCCATTTATGCATGACTGAACTGGTCTGCACCATGCAGGGTCAGCTGCTGCACTGTAGGTGGAGAGTACAGCTGTATTTAATGCTTCTAACAAAAGTGTTCATTAAATAAGCTAAAGAAGGAACTTAAGTAAATTAAAGGCGAAATGCTTTCCAGGTCCACTTCAGTGGATGCGTTAGCTTGCACTGCAATCCACTTTGATCGTGCTCCAATACTGCCAGCACTTGCTGTTTTTCCACTGCAAACACAAGTTGTGAATCTTGACTCACATAACACTGACTGATTTGTGGCCTCAGAAAATGAATTTGCTGGGCTGATGCCAGCTGCGCAGCCTCTCTGTCTTCTCATTCGGTTGCTTCCTGTCTCATTTTCCATCTACAGAGTTTCATAATCATAATTTTCCCTTTCTCTGCTCTGTCTCCCTTGGTGAGGGCTTTCACTGCTATTGTAATACCCGAGGATGGCTTTACAGCTCTTTGTTTGCAGACACAGGCATCGTGATATGTATTTTGACTTCAGACTTCTGTCTGATTCTTAAATCTGACAGCAGCTACAAGTTCCTCTTCATAACGAGTCACATTAAGTTCGGAACACAGCAAATGGGGCCGTGTGCACAGTCCAGCTTGTGGTCAAGGTTTCAAAAACAGAACAAGAAAATAGCGTGTTCTGCATGGGCTCATATGCTGCGTGTGGTAAATTCAACATAAAACTCAGACATGCCATGGGAATACAAATAAGAAAAGACCATATGGCTTCTGTAATTCTACCTGTCACATTCAGCACCAAAAATAACTCCCTGAACAGTTAAATCATGTTTTTTCCCCCACAGATGAATGGGTAGAATGATTATCTCCTAGTCTAGAGTGACAGCTCACAAATTGGATATTTTTTGGAGGATGATATAATCATAGTGTCATATCACTTTCATTTCTTTGTCTCTTTTAAAAAGTGCCCCCGAAACAGTATGATCAAAGCAATCAGGAGATTATCTTCCCTGATGATATTTAAAGTGGTTGATAACATTGTGCTCCGTGTCTCCCAGGAAAAGCATTTGAGAGGCGGAAGGGGATGATTTTTTTTTTCTTTTTTCACCCCATCATCTGCGTTCTCATTTGGCAGGAGACAAAGGGATAGTTAGAGGTCAAAGAAAAAGCTGAAGCTAAAAGAAAACGTTTTGTAGCTTTAGGATGGAGGGAAGGAAATGATAGTCAAACAAAACTGAGGAGACAAGTGTTTGAGCAGGGTGTCAGAGAGAGAGAGCAAGCACATGTATGAGAGAAGGACAGAGAGGAGAGCTGCTTCTGTTGTTGCTCTCAGCTTGTGGTGCTTGCATAGTAGAAGAGGAGGAGTTCTCCTACCTGCATTAGCACTGCAATGTCAGCGAGGACTAGTGGCTATCAGTGAACGTATGAATGGGTTTTTGCAAAGCTTGAGCAAAAAACTATTTATGGAGTTCATTAATTTGCTTCGGGCAGAGTAGTAATTCCAAGACATTTTCTAAAAATAGCACGCATAAGTCTCTGATACCCTTTCTCTTCCTTTCTCTCTCTGTTTTGCTTCTGAGTGAATTTGCTCGTTTTTAGGGAAGGGTGTGACACTTTGTGATTTATTTGCTATGGAGGTGAAGGAGGGAGCAATACACTGATGTCCAGCCAGCACACAAAGAAGAGGGAGAGAAAAGAAGGATCAACACTAAGCACAGGCTGTTAAAAATAGCTGCCCTCCATGACATTTTTCTATACCTTGCAGCGGTTCATCTCCTAATAATAGCAAATACACACACATAGCTCTGGGCAACTGCAGACAGAGATGGGAGAGGCAGACCAGCATGCCCGGAGGCGTGATGCGTTATGTTAAAGTAATCCTGAGAACTCACCGCTTACTTCACCCAGTCCCTTAGCTTTGTTTAATGAGCTCATGGATGGAGATTGAAAGACAAAGATGGCATTTTGTTGTTGTTGCTGTTTTTTGTTTTTTTTTTAAGCTAAAAGGAATAATTTTCAGTCTTGACTGGAATATCAAGGCCTGGGAAACACCGTGAAGCCTTTAGAAGAAAGTCTCAGATCCCCAGGTTATTCAGTTGTCATACAGCGATTCTAATTACATTCTTTTCAAAGCACCAGTCCAGAAACATCATGGTCAAGTACACAAGGCCATGTGGGAATAGTCCAACAAATGATTGATGCTTCCCTCCACAATAGCATAATACTAAATAGGACTTTGAAATTCATTAAATACTTCCCTTACTTTAGATAATCCCATGCAATACAGAACCAATTAACTTGCAGATCACTCTTGCACTGCGCTCAATATAATCCATTTCCAGACATTTTACATATTTGGCCACTGTGGTGGAATATCCTCTGTCGCTTGCTGTTTGTGATCGGTGAGTACACAATCTGTCCTTTCCACTCACGAGTCACGCAAGTGGGGAAAATAATAGAATATTACATGGACGTGGAGCGTTACTTAAAGAAACTCTTTTTAAAAAAATATATTATTCTCATTATGTTTTTACTCTGGCTGATCCTGACGTGTGCTCGTTGAAGTGAGAGAGGCTTTTGGTGTGATTCAGCAAACAGATTACTCAAAATGTGACAGAAAAAAACCCCAACGAGACCTCCTGTGTCATAAAGTATGGAGGAGCTCAGGCTTCCTCACCGCACAAAGGGTGGGGGCATCATTCAGAGGAAATTCAGAAGGAAATTGAAAACAGTCTTCTGCAATATGAATTCTAATTTGCTCTTTGCCTTGGCAATGTAAAAGCAATACTGTTTCAGAGTGAAACATTTGCAGGCACAAATTGTATGCGCAGTGCAACATGGATCCTGTCGTTAACAACACGTGGGTCACACTTTTCCCTCTGAAAGCAAGATGGTACATTTAACGGAACAGTGTTTATGTTACAACGAGCTGCTATGAGCCCAATTACATAATTAAATGTTCCACATAAGGAATTTTCTCAGTGAGCTTTTGTGTTTTGAGGGCAGATCACTAGACTAATAAAAATAAATAGGAATCTATTGTGGAGTTTTTAGAGTATTGTAAAAGCCAGGCTACTTATGTTATTAGAGTGATTTTTGATGATATCCTCTTTATCCTTCAGTCATTTAAGCTCAGGTCCTCTACCAGAGGCCTGGGAGCTTGAAGGTCCTCTGCAGTATCTTAGCTGTTCCTAGGACTGCGCTCTTTTGGACAGAGATCTCCGATGTTGTTCCTGGGATCTGCTAGAACCACTTGCCTAGCTTGGGAGTCACTGCACCTAGCGCTCTGATTACCACTGGGACCACTGTTACCTTCACCCTCCACATCTTCTTGAGCTCTTCTCTGAGCCCTTGGTACTTCTCCAGCTCCTTGTGTTCTTTCTTCCTGAAGTTGCCTTTATTCGCTATAGCTACATCTACCACTACAGCCACCTTCCTCTGCTTGTCCGCCACTACTATGTCCGGTAGGTTAGCCATCACTAGTTTGTCCATCTGTATCTGGAAGTCCCACAGGATCTTCTCCATCACCCTAGGGCGCGTCTCCCATTTTGACATCTGGACTTTCAGGCCATACTTGGCACAGATGTTTCTGTACACTATGCCGAACACTTGGTTATGGTTCCATGTATGCCCTGCCAGCTAGCATCTTGTACCCTGCTGTTATGTGCTGGATTGTCTCAGGGGCATCTTTTTGCAGACTGCAAAAAGATGTGGTAGACCCCTCCTTTCATGGATCTTGTACTTAGGGCTTGTTTCTGTGCTGTCATGACTAGTGTCTCTGTACTGCCTTTTAGTCAAGCTTTGTCCACCAACTGGAATTCTGGATTTGAGCCACTTCTTCTTTCTACCGGTGCTAAATACCATGCAGGGGCTTGTCCTTCCATGATTGCTCTTTTCCTTGCTGCTCTAAGCACATGGTAGGTTGTAACCATCTTCCCTGTACTCGTGGATGTTTGTTGTCTCTGGATAGTGGTTCTGACACACACCAGTCCTTGGCCTCCATCCCTTTGCTTAGCCTACACTCTCAGGATGCTGGATTTGGGGTGAAACCCTCCATGCATGGTCAGGAGCTTCCTCGTCTTCATGTCAGTGGCTTCTGTCTTCTCTTTTGGCCAGTCCATTACAGATTAGTAATCGTACCAGTGGTGTTTATGGTGACTGCGGTTCCAGCTGCCTTCAGATTTTCTAACAAGCTGCTCTCTTGTAGTTTTGGGCTCATCCGCCACTTTGTAATAATCATCCTAATTCTACGAGATCAGATTTTGCATGGAGCTCCAGACTGTAATTGATCAATTGATTGTAATCTGTGTGCAACATCAGGGAATTGTGGCTGGACTTTAGGGAATGAAATGCTTATTTCACTCAATGACATTCAAATAAATTTATAACTTTTATGTAACGTGTTCTTTTTCTGGATCTTTGGTTGATCCAGAAACTACCTTAAAAATTTGAGACTGTTCCTTTCTTTGTAAGTGAGCGAACGTACAAGTTCAGCACGACGTCAAATACTTATTTTCTCCCACTGTAATAGGCCAAAGTTGCTTATTTAATAAATGTAAAATTTGCATAAAAACATAATATGTGCAAGACCTGTCATCCCAACAAAGATTTTTTTTATTGGTACCCTTTTGCGCATAAACAGAGCTGCAATTAAATTTTCCCCGTCTCAAACATCTATGATGATTCCTTTACAAAGACTAAATAGAGGCTTTTTAAATCCCAAATGGTTATGTCATAATCCAGTAAATTCGGGAGTCTAATTGGATTTTTGAAAGGCCCAGAATAGTGCCAGAATATTAAATACTAGCTCTGTCAAATTCTGTAATGGAAAAGGGGTCAAGTGGAAAAGCCATCAGCGACACCCACGCCCACTGCAGCCTTGAAGTAATTTAACCCAATGCCAAAATGCGGTCAGTCACCAGAGCCGAACTCTAATGGCTAAAAGTTAAACTGCGGAACAAATATGAGAAGTGAGCCTTTCAACATCCAAATATAGACACTGAAGATTGTAACACAGAACTAAGGAACTAATTAAAGCCAGTCTGTGTGACGCACAGTGCTATGCAAGCATACAAGTCAGCCGAATGCTCTTCAGTATTCTGAGAATGACGGCGTCGAGACGCAGCATCTTCAAACATGTCTCATTCCACATCACAACAGACCCACCAAAAGCAAGACATCACGCTTCTGTCCACGTTCTTGAAATAGCTTGCATCTAAGGAGGAGGAAAAGAGAAAAGACAGCAACAGGACTAACAAAGTACACCAGTTCTCCAAGCTGTCCTTTTAAAAAATGCAAATCAAGCCTGGCTGAATTTATTGTAGCTCAGACACTGGCTAAAGGGGCTGATGTTTAAAAATAACACCTTGTGAGTCGTGACCCAAATTTGCCTCAAAAATAACTCCCTGGAAGACCAGAAGTGAACGGTGGAACATGGGAGACAGAAACCAAATCTCATTTGCATTTCACTCACCGCCCGGATGCTGCCAGCATTATTTATTGATAACGTTTTGAAACAAGAAAAATGCACGAGTTGGGAAGAATTGAGATATCAGATGTTTGGTAATTGGCTCATTGCGCACTCTAATTTATAACGCTGTTATTAAAGAGATCAGATGAGATGAAAACCTTTCTTATATTTTTAAAGCACAATCACAGATTTTTTAATTTTTTTTTGCAATGATTTCTAAATGGAAAACTTGCCTTAGGATTGATAGTCTTAGATAACTTATACACATGTTGTCCAGTGTTAGGTTTGGAACTTGACCTTTCCTCCCCTCGGGCTTTATCATCAAGCTGTTTCCATGACATCTGAGTTACTTGGAGCATTTTCATTTAATTAGAGCCTGAACCCGGTCCAGAGCCTTTTTCTCCCTATGAATATTTCAGACACATCAGTGGAGGTGATAGCTCTGGGTACCAAGCGATTACCTCTCTGTCATTTCTTTTAATTGCTTCTAATGCCACTTAAACTGCTAATGGTTGTCATACTTGGAGAGAGCTCAAAATTCAAAGGTGTTTATGGTAGAGAACATTAATTTTCCACTTGATAAAAACTTCCCTGCAAGAGAATCCTGACAGGTGAGGAATTGGAAGTCTATGTGCCATAATCACTCCTCCTTGTGCACACTAATGAATGCAGGGCTTGATCCATTTCCCAATCTGCCTTCTGTAATGAAAAGAAGAGGAGGCCTTCCCCTGAAGCACCTCCTTGTAAGCCAGGTTAACACTCACACACACACACATGCCACCCCTGTGACTTACAGATTGGATTTGCTGTTAAATTATTCACTGCTCTCTATCTACACAACTGCCCCCTGAACAGGCTCCCGTATTGTTTGGTCTGATATGTTATTTGCATCTAAAGTGCTGGCAGTACTTCAAGAGGCAGGTGGTTGAAGGTGGGTCAGACAAAGGTTTGTGCAGCATACAGGTGGTTCACAAGCAAAACAAAAAGCTTAAATGTGGGTTAAGACTTTGACATTTGTATTTGTTTTTTGTATTGTTAGATGATTAAAAATGAGAATCTACACAGAGGATGATAAAAACTTCTCCTTGTAGGCTACTGAACATCAAATTGTTTTTTGTTGTTGTTAAATTCTCAGTTTAATAAACATTAAACATTTTCAGGATGCAACTCATTCTTTTTGTGAAAAAAGCAGTGCTGCGCTATCTTGGATGACAAATAGATGCCGTACAAACAGTTTGAGCACATATTGTATTTTCCACTTTGTAGCTGAACGCTTACATTGTGGCTCGGAGTGGATGTCTTTTCACACACTATTACACCAATGCTCAAAACAACATAACTAACAATAAAGCAAAGGAAAAGCCCGCCTTGCCAAACTCTGCAGGCACAATATCTGCAGCCTGTCATAAGACGAGCAATGAATTCACTGGTTTCTGGTACCTGAACAAATCGCTGAAAAGAGGCTATCACTGAGATGAGCGCTATCTCCCGTGTGCAGTACCACCAGTCACACACTGAGCCAAGTCTGAGATTTCAGCATACAAGTCACGCACGGTTTCTGAGCGCTGTCAGCAAAGCATACTTGAGTGTGTACAAAAGCTTTGGGAAACAGAGAGGTCAAAGGTAACTATCGAGACTCTTATTAAAAAATATATATTATTATTACCTAACAAAATATGTCTATTTTATCAAGGAATTTATATATATATATATATATATATAAATTCCCGATAAAATATATATATATATATATATATATATACACATACAATAAAAACAAATCTACATCAGCAAAAGTACATACAACATATAAGTGAAGATAAACACTGACAATAAATGTATATATGTATATGTATATATCTCATTGGCACATACTGTAAAAGAGAGTTTTAATCTGAAAGGAAAATAGCCTCATTTGGGGGGAAATCTAAGATCATTTGAAAGCTTGTTCCAGTTGAATTCAGTGGAATGGCTAAATAGCTAAATGGTGCATTTCTGATTTGGACTCTTGCCTCTACTAGCTGGCCTGAGTCCATGCATGGATTTAAGATCCAAAACTGTTTTCAATTTTCTGAGGTGTATCATGACTTGTCAAAATTTCATTCATTTAATAATAGCTGTACATTAAAATATATTTGTAACTCACTGAAAACCACCATAAAATGGTTAAAACATGCGGAGCAACAGTTCAGCAACGGATCATAGTAGAGGGCAGAAGCTAGTAGAGGCCAGTGTCCAAATCAGAAATGCACCATTTAGCTATTTAGCCATTCCACTCAATTCAACTAGAACAAGCTTTCGGATAATCTTCGATTTCCCCTCAGACATAATGTGAGCTTTTTTCCTCCCACAAAGTCCAAGCAAGAGATGATTACAGCGATCCACCTGGAAGATAAAGCATAAATAAGCTTATGTTGGTCCTAAAGCAGCAGGCTTTAGCACCGACACATGACAAGTGAAGACATATACAGAGAAACAAAGGAGGACTCCAGTGTGAGTTTCAGAGTTTCAGAGTTTAAACAACTCCAGTTATTTATCTTGATGCATGCTCAATCATCCATGTAAGTAAATCCCAAAAGGTTTCCCCAACTTTAGAAACCTTATAAACAGCACATTTGCACAATAACTGAAACCAGTCCACTGAATGAACAACCTGCAGTCAGCTGAGACTCAAGAAGACACTTGGATGAGTGACGAAACGTTTGTCCCACTGAGAACGCTACGTCCAGATGAACAGAATCAACCTTTTGGGAACTCCAGTTATTAAAAACAGCAACAACAGCAAAAAAACAGGGGTTATTTCAACAATTAAATACTTTACTTAAAGCCAAGCATTTTAAATCTATAGGAATAAGCAGCCATGAAAGTCTGTGATCTCTGACCACTAAAGAGTTGTGGTCATCTAAAGCGTCACAGGCAAAGGTGAGAGGCAAACCTTCAGCGCTCTGGTTTGTTCTGTGGGCCACTCACAAGTGGTGATCTGAGCACCATTAGTCATCCTTTACCTTTTCCCAACAGTAGGTAAGCTTATTTGAACACCCAGAGTAATCAGGAAATCTGAGAAGATAACCAGGTCACCAGTCAACAACGTGTCAGAAGCTTCAAAAGTGCAAAAGATAATATTATGACTATAAGTTAAATATAAGTATGAGAGGAATCTTACTCGGGTTATTTAGGAATTATTTAGGAAGCTAAATCTCGCTGTTTTTGTTGTAGGTGTTACTGTTTTTTAGTGATACAAACAATAGTTTTTGATATTAAAATATGTCCAAATAGCTTGACTGTCATGACTTTGTCTGGGGTTATGAGCCAGTGTTAATATGGTGTATGCATACTTGCACTTCTTATTTTTGTACTTTATGGGATGGTTCTTGAAATCCTATAAGCTAATCCTGTGACTGCTCATCACAGGAACTTCCTGACCTGAGTTCTGTGCTCTGGGATCTCTGTCACTGCTCCACTGTCTATTTCTTTTCTCTCTTCAACTCGCATTTCATGCCCCAACAGTGTTCAACCTATCAAACTGTACCAACCTCTACATGCTCAGTTTACACTCCACTGAGCCGATGTCATCATTCCTACATATCTTGCCAGGTAGAACTGGCCTCCTTTTCTCCTTCCTGTTGTTCAACTGCTAAAAATAAAGCTCCCTTTTGCGAAGCTGCCATGAGGCTCCAGTCTGGTCCTCCACAGGGCTTAAAACTTCACTTCCTGACACAGTGACTCCACTTTCAAGACTCACAGGCAAACCTGGGTGCTGCATATAGCTGGAGAATTAGATCAAGATGGTGTCTTATCAAAGGAACAAAAACAATTCTTAAAGTCAAAGAATAGTATGTATATTGTATCAGATATACTCTGCTAATTTGTAAAATGAATAAAATCACTCATCAACCTGATTTTTGCACTTTTGCACTGAATCAAAATAATGATTTTTCTACTGATGCCTCTGAGAACCAACACATTTACCAAGAGTGAAATCAAATCAAGTGCATGGGCTTCTTCAGTCTGTACATAAGTCTATGCCTTAATATGTGGCCAGCATAAAAGTGACTGGCATAAAACAACTCAAATGTTTCTTAACAGCAGGCAAATCCAGCGTTAAAGATGCTGAGCTGAAGTCCCGTCCCAATCTCCAATTAACAAAAATACCATGTTAGAAAAATAAGAAAAATTAAATTACCCAGTTGTCTCAACAATGTTGAGATTAGTTTTGAAAAACAAAAGTAAAAAGAAAAAAAAAGATCTTTGAAAGTGCTGAAAAACCATGCTGAAATTGCACTTTGTGTTCAGTGGTCACAGTCCAGAGACAATAGGGCCACTGCAGCCCGTATCCTCTTTCTATGCAGATCTAGCCAAAACTTTCATGTAAAAATCTAGGATAACGTGTTTCAAGACCTAAGAGAAACTGCCCCTTAGGGACTGTTTCTCTTAGGTCTCATGGAAACTAGTTCATAAAATACATAGGATAGTTGCTGTGAGTGAAAACTCTGCAGACCGTGCTTCAGCGTCCTCTTTAACCCAAAGTGCACGCACTGTAAATGAGTCACACATTTTTACACTGTGGCAGCAACTTTGTAGAACTTCTTAAGACTTCCTCTGTCTAACAGGCACAATTACAGCTCAAAGTGTGCTGAGTGGAATAGAACTGACAACAAAGGAGCATAGGATCTGTCCACACTTGAAGGCTTAAAAGCTAAAAACAGTAAAAAGCCCAAATAGGAATATATTTCCTTGGAATTTATAAAGTAATTCACATGGACACGAGTGCATCTTGTTCTTTGATGTCAGGATCCGAAGCACTTTAGCCACTGAATTTTTTTTAAGAAGAGATGTCTAGATTGCCTCAAACATCAAGACAAATGTGAATGGCTCTGTGTTGATTGTTTAATAGGACATGAGGCAGGAACTTACGAGAGAAATGCTGTGTTTGAGATGTTTTTAATAATAATATCGATGCACTGCTGACGGCCAGATGGCTTTCTCTTTTTGCTGTGTCTTTCTGAATAGAACAAAATGAGGAATGATACAGCAGCCGAATTAGTTGAATTTTAAAAATAAAAGGTCACAATGCTTAGTCAGTGGAATTATGACTTTAGGAGGAATATTTCAGTAACTGTCCCGCTGTTGACATGCTGCTGATATTAGAGAAAAAAAGCCCAGCAGCACTTTTTCAGCACGTTCCCTATACAGATAGCCCATGTAACGCCCAGTTGTTTTCCTGTTTTATAAGGTGATCCAATAGAATCAATCTGAGTATGAATATTAAAAATAATAAGCATTAGTATGTGTCTTCAGGAAGCCGATTTTCCTATCTGTGGCAAGGTTTCTTCAGAAATGAAGCCTCAAAGAGGCAAAAATCAACAAACTATTGATTAATGTCAGTAATGTGTGGCGAGCCTGTTTTTCAGTAGGTAATGGGTGAGAATGACATAGGTTAGCACTACCAGCAGTGTACAGCAGCCATTTCCTTATTAAAACAATGCATTTGAAAGTCTCTTTCAAGAGTAGCAGTCGTTGTGTGCCAGTCGCTGCTCACCTTGAATACCGGACACGTTCACCTGTGAGCAAGCAGAGAGCAAATCTCTGTTTCTACACAGATGGGACAGGACAGATGGAGATTTTAACAGGGCAGCAAATGTCCTTGGGCACTAAAGAATTTAAATCTTGTAGGTAACTGCCCAACATTAGCCGAATGAAAACTTGTGACATACCGAACCAATGATTTCCTTCCACAAGGATTAGTCAGTGTCTATACTTTCAAATGAAAGTGTTAAAGCTGAAAGCCATTGGCACCATCAGTGCAACTTGCTAGGCACATGTGACAGCCTTATTTAAAAAAAAATGCATGTAACAAAAAAGTGTTCCCTTATGGAAAAGCAGATATGTGCTTTTTATTATTATTAGAATTAAAACAGTTTTTTAGTAAATTATTGTTAACTTGCCTCACGTCCTTTGCATGCTGCCAGATGGTCAGCTTTGCATGGTGTTGGAACATCACACTAAAGAACTGCAGCTGAAAATAAGCCAGCTGGCTAACACTGGCATATAGAAGAGTAACTCCTTTTAAATAAATAAAATGAATAAATAATAAATGCAGTGTTTAGATGTGAATTGATGCAGCACAAATTAGCATTCTTCTATGTGAAGATTGAGTGCCTATAATGCAGTAAAATTCATGTATCTATAATACCAGTGTAAAAATCCCTCACAAGCTCTCAAATTAACCTAATTTTCTATATATGTATATGTATATATATATATATATATATATATATATATATATATATATATACTGAAAGAGAGCACAGAGGCATTAATCATGGCAGCACAAGATCCATAGAGGCTGGGGTCTATCACACCAGGCAAGACCCCAGGTGCTGGCTGTGTAAAGATGCCCCTGAGACAATCCAGCACATAACAGCAGGGTGCAAGATGCTAGCTGGCAGGGCATACATGAAATGTCATTACCAAGTGGCCGGCATAGTGTACAGAAACATCTGTGTATAACCTGGAAGTCCTGAGGTCAAAATGGGAGACGCCCCCTGGGGTGGTCGAGAATGACCAAGCTAAGATCCTGTGGGACTTCCAGATATAGACGGGCAAATTGGTGGTGGCTAACCAACCGGACATAGTGGTGGTGGACAAGCAGAAGAAGACGGCCGTAGTGATCGATGTAGTGACACCGAATGACAGCAACATCAGGAAGAAGGAACACGAGAATCTGGAGAAGTACCAAGGGCTCAGAGAAGAGCTCGAGAAGATGTGGAGGGTGAAGGTAACAGTGGTAACAGTGGTAATCAGAGCACTCGGTGCAGTGACTTCCAAGCTAGGCGAGTGGCTCCAACAGATCCCAGGAACAACATCCGAGATCATTGTCCAGAAGAGCGCAGTCCTAGGAACAACTAAGATACTGCGCAGGACCCTAAAGCTCCCTCTGGTAAAGGACCTGAGCTATACTCAACTATATATATATATATATATATATATATATATATATATAGTTGAGTATAACAAACCAACCACAGTACTATAATAAGTAGTCATTATGGATGGATATAGATGTACATTTCAATAGCAGCAAAATCTTAGGTGGGAGACTCAGTGAGATGCAGTTCAAGTAACTAAAGACAATATCAGTAATCAGATCCTTACACTTTGACATATGCAATATTCCAAGAATAAGATTAATTATCACAAGTGTTTCTTTACTAGTTTCATTTTCACAGTGTCTTGGATCTCTTACTTTAATAAAACTGAATATATATAACTGATGTATCATTCAGGACAACTAGGGCTATTTAATTTTATGTGATATTATAATGCCCCACAATATTATATATAGTAAAATGATGATTTAATTTCACGTGAACATATATATGTCGGTGAGTTTGGGCTCTACAAACAAAAGCCCACATTGTTATGTAACAAATGAAACTATCATGTGTGGAAGTCATCATCACTGGTGAGACCCAAAAAGTTAACAATAAGCTTTGACTGTGGCTGCAAGATCTCACAAGGCCACGAGGTCAAGTGTGCTAAACCGTAAGAGCAAAGCCCCTTGGTTCAGAGCTCCTTATCTTTCTTCACTCATGAGGTGATTGCCTTCATCATTTTCCTTTTCTACAAAGGAACCTTTTCCTTTCCAGGTCTTTCCAAGAGATTTTTTCCATTTCTGGCTTGGCAGATATATTGGGACCTCTGAGAGACTATAGGACAGCCAAATCAAATCCCTTTGCCATTACTGGAGCAGTAAATGAAACATGACTGAAACAGTGCCTGCAGTTCTCGCATTTTCTTTCTTTATATTCCAAAGCTGTAATTGACACGTGAAGATAAGGCTTCTGTCTTTATAAATCAATACACTAAAAGAAAATACTCTCAGCAACATTGTGACACTGTTACTGCTATTATTATGGGCTTTTTTTTTATTGATTTCCTCCAGATAGCCTCAGTAGCCTGTCCCCTGGTGATGCCTGCCACCTCCATACACTCAGCATCCTATGTGCGGATGCAGAACCACAGTAGAGCAGCATTGATTTTTTTTCACCACCTTGATTTTAAAGGACAACGGAAGG
The DNA here is from genome assembly GCF_963576455.1 of Neolamprologus multifasciatus. Classification (NCBI taxonomy): domain Eukaryota; kingdom Metazoa; phylum Chordata; class Actinopteri; order Cichliformes; family Cichlidae; genus Neolamprologus; species Neolamprologus multifasciatus. The sequence continues at coordinate 25,384,383 of NC_140452.1, read as the reverse complement.
AGAGTCTATTGCCCTGAAGAATCTGCCTTAATGGGAATGCAGATAGATGCCTTGTCTGCTGGCAGGTGTCACTCAAAGGGGAGCTTTTGTGCTCGTGTTCTCAGGGAAACACTGACCATTTTATGGAAAAGTCAAACTTTGTCGTAATTAGTCTGTGAAAGGGGGTGGACTAACAAGCTTAGGGACACAATTTGTTTATGTGCTCCTCAGGCTAATTTCTCAGCTGGAGCACTGTTTACTTAGTGCATACAATTACTGAACATATTAGTGTGCCCACTGGCCAATGTCATTAGGGTCGTGTGTTATATAACATCTTAGAGCTGGAAAGTCTGTGTCTATTAATGATACTAAATCACACGTATATTAAAACAGTATTTTTTACAGCAAAAGAAAAATGCAGTTTATTGGATTATTTATGGCACATTACTAAAACCAAAAAATAACAACAAAATAAAAGAAAACTACAATATATCCTGTATCTACAGAATCTGTGAGCAGACACCCCTTAAATGACACATGACTGCAGTAAGGTGAACAATGAATCACAGCAGTTAATCGCCGCTCTTTATTAGCCAACATGTCAAACCAAAAAATGGTTCCCGCAGGTGTAGTTATTGTAATTAGTTTGCTCAAAGCAACTGGAGGAAAGAGCCAGCACTCTTGCCAGCGGGAGGTAAGAGTGAGCGAGAGGAGAATAGATTGGAGTTGGCTTCAAAGTGTGAAAAAAGTGGAGGCAAAGACAATGAAGAAGTGCCACCATTTATAGAAGTACAAGAAACCAAGGACAAGCACGTCAGTGAAACTGACCCAGAGGTATTATGGTTCATTGAATATATTCTCATCCCTCTGTCAACATGCTTCTACCAATTCGTGAAGGATGATTCTTGCCAGCTGTGGCTGCACATTTATGGCGAGAGGGGAGGAGAACCTTGTGACCTCTGAAGTATGAGAGGGTTTGCCTCAATTAGCGCCATATTAGGGAGTGTGGGCTAGCCTCTCAGTCCAAGTGGATGATCTCTTTAATTACATCTACGGAAGATATATCTATATATATATATATATATATATATATATATATATATATATATATATTTTTTTTTTTTTTAATTTATTTATTTATTTTTTTTAATTAATTAATTTTTTTCTTTTATAGCTGTGTTGAGAGAGGACCTTGGCTGGAAAGTCCTTACTGCACATTAACACTTGGATATGCTTTGCTCCCACCTTTAACTACAAAAAAGATACAGTCAGTGGCTTTTAGCAGCCCTTTGAGGTGATTCATATTTCTTTTGATACAATTTGCTTAAGCACTTATCTGTCACAGATATACAGGTTACATCCAGCTGAGCTGTGCATGCTTGTCTTCTCTGCATTGTAATGGAAGTGTGTACATCTACTCAAGGTACTTTATTTATTCATTATTTAAAAAAGAAAACAAGATTTTTGGAGACAAACCTACAAAGAATTTATTTTTATTTTTATGTAGAACTCACTTAACATTTGACTAAACTTTATACAAGTACAGTCAACAAACAGAAAATTGGCCCTTGATAATCCTTTACCACTTACAACAGCCTTCTCAATACTTTTAGAAAATTCAAAGTATAAGAAGGAAATAGAAAATCCATTCATCCACTTGCTTTTTTAAAAATCTGTTCATACATACAAACATTTTTGAAGCCACAACTCGTAGATGAATACAAACTAATTAAAAATGAGCACAAAGTTTACAATAATGCAAGACCAATACTAACCTAAGAAAACTAATGACATTACTGTACAATATGTGCATTTTTCTGCATTGCCTTTACATTTTACTTTTTATTTATTATTATTTAAGTTCCCATTTTTAAGAGTAGGCTTGATTGCATAACAATACCCGCACAGATATATATTTATAGATTTATGTAAGTAAAGGCTGCAAATGCTTTCTACACCACTGGTATTTATGCCAGAGAGACTTTACAATAAGTGAGCATGCTGTTGCCTCTTGAGATGTGCGCACACTTATGAGCAGCTGATAGATTTAAAAGGGTCACCTTGGCTTCGAGGCTGTCACCTTGCCGCTGGCCTGGTTGTCTTCCTTTTTCCTGAAGCAGCAGTTAGAGTATGAGTGATTATATGTGTGAGAAAGTGTGCGTAGCATTTATAAACACCTTCCTGCGACTGCTTTTAAAATCTCACTTCAAACTGCTCTATAGTTTTATTGATCGATATTTACTTTAGTCCAGTGGAGAATTTAGTTTTGTGTTTGGCTTTGCAAAAGAATAATTTGCAAGAATCAGCTGAGTGAAACGAAAGGCTAATTGATGTGTAAGAGGCAGAGAACATAAACAGTATGCAAATGAATGTGACAGAAATGGATTCTCCTGCGAGCAAGGGTTAACTACATTTTTTCTTATGACTTAATACGGGTCTCTGTGGTATTAGTCTACATCAGTACATCAGATAGCCAGATGGCAGAGAGTCATTGTGGGAATAGATAATTGACAGGCAGAAAAGCTTTAAAGACAGACAGAGAGAGGGGGCAGAAGCAGAGGCAGCACACAATGAAATTCTGCGAGACACCGTGACCTCAGCATCGACAGCACTTGAGCACCAACTTTCCATACCTGTCCATTCTGGCAATATTTCATTTGACAGTTTTTGGATTTAACAATTTAATTTTCAGATATGAGCTGTACTTACTGTAACTAAATTGTTTAATTAGCTAGCATATTAACTACTTTAGCGGGGCATAGACCTTATATAATAAACCTTATATATTTAAGTCATTGTGTATGATGTAAAAGGTGGTCTAAAGCATTTTTGTTTGTTTTAACAGCTGTTTTGTTGTTGTTTTTTGAGTATATATTGCTAGGCCATATAATTAATACTTTGCAGACAAATATAAAGCAACAAAAAAAAATGTTCATTTGGATCACTGATAACCAACTGATAACCGACTGCATTATAGTCATGTCACTTTGTATAATATACAATGTGTAACATGATTTATATATTTAAAAAAGGTGATTTATATCATGTCAGGCTTTAGTTTGCATATGAAAAAGAACAAAATGACAAAGTAATTTGGGCTGACAATATTGAAACACAAAAGGGTGCCATTGTTAGTCAAATGAGCGATGGAATTTGGCCCTGACACTTGGTTCTGGGTTCTTTGTATTACTAAATGTTTTAAATTTAGTAATACATTTGTATTTAAATGTATTACTGTGCCTTTTTCTCAGGAACAAGTATGAATATTGCACCTTGCTATGATATTTTGACCAGAGGTTAGCTGTTTACTTTAGGCTTTATCTGCATTCTACTTTTGACAAGGTCAAAGGGCTACTAAGCCCTGCAGGTCAGCAGTGAAAGACCTGAGAGAAAATTTGATTTAACACTAAACTGTTCTGCTGTCTTAAACTGTAATTTGTAATTGTAACAATAATTTTTGGTCTTTAACTCAAGACAATGATGAATTTTGAGCACCATCTCCTCCAGTTTTTTGGTTTGATCACACAGTACCCCACAAAAATCTATTTGGGACAACCCTACAGGTTATTATACATATTATGTCTCATAGAGCCACCTGAGACGTTCACATCGTACACACATCCAGCTGGCTACACAGAATAAGCTGCTTTTTACAATTGTTTCCTTGGCAAGCTGCTTTGTAATGTGTCTCTACCCAAGCTCCCACATTTAGGGCTGTCTCTAAATTGATTTCATATTTGTTGGTATTAATGTCTGCTCTACTCTGTAGCTGAGAAGTGGTAGTTGAGGTGGGGTGCTCCCTCTGGTCCTGCCTTAGGCTTTCTATGTATGTACATGGAAGAGCAGGAAAGCATGCTTTTCCTGCATTACGCTTTTCATGTTTTTACGGTGAAGGGCAGGGAGTCCACACAATGAAGCCATATAACCAAATATAAATGACTACAGAAAATAATAATAATAATAATAATTATAATATCTTTGTTAGCACCACTACATTTATACAAAGATGCTTTTTAGCATCTCCTACGAAGGGATTAATCCATCCATGTTGGTGTTGCCTTATACCAGAATTACTTCAGGATTTCTCAGTCTGGTTAATAGTTTGGACTACTATCCTTTTGTACTTACCACTGCTGACTGGGAGAAGCCAACAAGTCTTGCCATTATAGAGATGCTCTGACTGAGACTTCAATGAGTCATCACAACGTTATGACTCACTGTTGCATGTTAAATGGTATATAAATAGCTTTAGCCACTGAACAAAATACATACTAAACACTAAGATCATGATTATAGGACAAACAGCTTGATTGCTATTTCCTGAGTAATGTCATACTCAGTCCTATTAACTATAAATGATTTTGTTCGTCATACAGTATACAGGATTAAATGGAAGATAAAACAGTGCCATATTCCAGATGTGCAGTGGTTGTGACGCATCACCTGCTGTCAAAGCGGAAGACCTGTGGTTTTTAGATGTTCTGTTCCACCCACTGATTCTGCATTTCAGCACAGCCTTGTCTAAAAATACTTGAAAAATGAGTAAAGCAAACTCACAAACAAAACCGTAGCCAGTGCCTTTCCAAAGGGACTGGGTAATCCCTGGACATCTGTTGGTGAGGCATCCGCAGAGATGGGCCTGTGGAGAAGAAAGTATGGTCTGTGTTTTTGGCCTTTGCCTTGCTTGTGATGATGATGGGCAATATCCCGCGCAGAACAGTAGGAGCTGGTTGGACTAATGGCAGCAAAAGCAGTTACAGAGCACAAGGAGATCTTTCAGACATGGATACTGCCTTGACTCTGTTTTACACCAAACCGTTCTGTTTAGAAATGTGGATTAAAGAAAGGAGATTTTTTTTCAAAGGCAGATAAATGTTGCATTTTTGTCATTTCTCTCCATCTGTTTTCTTTTTCACACACACAAACACACATTAAATAACCGCCGCAACAACATGCAGAGAAGCAAGAGACCTGAGCTTTTTGTACACATCACTGTCGTTGTTCGTTTCCACACTGCGACACTGGACTTTGTTTACATGGTAAGCACTGTGACAGAAACCAACACTTAAAATCCAGATCACCAGGCAGGAAATCGTCTGTTTACACTTAGTATAAGTATAGCTATACTCTACGCTACATTAATGTGAGTAACCTCTTCATTTACAGGGAGCAGATATAAACAGGATGACGTGCAATTTGAAAACTCCAAAATTGTGATAAATCACATGATATGAGAGATGCTTTTAGTTATTGGTGTACTATATTTATATAGTCAAAATATGGTACAGTGTATATTAGTATGTTGTCTTAATAATGTAGTTAGTTGTTAAAATGCAATTATTTCAGTGAATCTTGTGAAACAGTGTATCGTAAGTATTTGTGTTTGTTTGCTCTCCTCCGGTGGAACGATTGGGAAGTCAATGGGAAATAAGCTGTCTATCCCCACACATCTGTGAGGAACTTAGGCGAAATCTGATCCACCCTCATGAAAAAATAATTATTTTATTTAACTTTGTTAGGGCAGATATAACTTTATTTATTTCAGCATGGTGACCCTCGAGATTTTTTCCAGACTGTGCATTTTCTATGGAAGGTGTGTCTATAGGAGATCCTCTGATTATTCCTTTAACTGTCTAACTTTATCCGCAGTCAAGATCAGCAGCACTCCCTTCCGAGTTGACAGATGGTTCACTAACATCTCTTTAAAGGCAACCGGAGGTCTTGGAGCAAGACATATTCCATTTTGTGACATGACCACTGAACTTCAGCAATTTGGCTTCTTAAATATTTTTGTAGCAAAAAGTTTTCCATCTCTATTTGTTAATCTGAAGCAGCTGCTATGGTTGTTGTGATGACTGGATTCATAACATGTGAAAATATTGTACTTATTACTAAAATAGGTCAAACCATTCCAGGTCTTACTTCTAGGTTGTTGTGAATATAAACAACTACATGAATAAGAGGAGGCTATTCTATTTCATTAGCTTGATGATAATAATAAGCAACATGACCTTGATGTGATACTAAAATGAGAAGCCCTTCATTTGTTTTGTTGACACATGTGAGGTAGCTTTGTGACTTTGTGCCGCTTCCACTGAATATATTTTAGGACAATTCGACGTCACCTCCTGCACGTCAGATGTGGTTCAGTAGCACGCGGCTGGTGAGGTTGTGAGGCAGCAGATGAGATTGCTGATGCTGGCAGGACATCGCGCAGCCCGTTGTTTGACTTAGCTCCAGCATAAATTAATGCAAATGTAGGTGTCCACAGAAGGGGCTGCATGGGCATCACACAGCTGGTTCAGCTTTGCTACCTGACCAGGTCCAGACAGTATTCTTTATTTTTCTAAATTGTGGGGAAAAAATACTCTGTTACTCTGTGTCATAGTCAGAAGGTTCAATAAAAAAAGGGAAAAAGAAAAGAATTTCTGGCAATTACTATAGGGTTACTATATTAGTTATAGTGTTTTTATATTGCTTAACAAACCTTAATTCTAAGCGTGTTCGTTTTTTCCACTCTGTTTCTCTGAAGTATTTGTGTTTACATCTGAACTCCTCTTTTCCAGTCAAGGCTGCAATTAGGTCAGTTAGGTCATGGCACCAAACAAACAAAAACATGAGCCTTGCAAAACAGCAAAACACTCTGGACAGCAATTTACCGCCAGCATCATAGTAATTGGGTTAGACACTCACATAGGCCTAGGCCCACAGATCACGCCTTGTTACTCCAGAGTCCCTTTTCTGATTGGATTCCTGCCCTTTTACATTTAGTGAGAGGCATCATTGAAGATAAGGAGAACATCAGTGGTTTCCCTTTACAGTCTCACTTTAGCTTTAACTCACGGGTCACACAATGGTACCCTGCTTCTTTGCGACCTATCTACACTACTATTTAGGGAAAGTGGGGACTCCAGCCTTTTAACACCCACATAAGTGTGGAAATGGCAGGATAGCTCACAGGTTAAGTGGCCTTGTGAACCACTACCATTACAGATAATCATTTATTAAATGTCCATTTGCTGTCTAACTTTTTCTGTAATCAACAAAAGGAAAAAGCAGCACAAAAGTGAACTGGTTCACACCATTAACCCTCACTTGGATGACTGACAGAGGCCAGATATAACTTTATTTTATCTCAGCACTGTGGCCCTCGAGATTTTTTCCAGCTGATCTCTTCTCACAAAGCTCCCTGTTATTCACTCTTTGCCAGTCTCATGTGTATCAAAATGCACAGACAAGGAGCTGCTAAGAGTCCTTTGTGGGAAAACAGTTCCATCATTGGATCCTCACCTCTCTCCATCTGTCCCACAGCCAGCCTCTGAGGGATGGCTGAATGAGTGTTTGAGACAATGTGTCCACGATCTTCAGGATTTAGTCAGGATGGGGATTTGGGACACACAGAATGTAGACTTGTCAACAAAGGTGCCACCCATCATCGTTTTACACGAAATATAATATGATAGGTGCACGGCCTCATATTGGGTGGTTTTCCCTTAGTGGGTGCTCTTTGGGGTGAGTGTCCAGACGGTTACTAACTCTTGTCTGCCACCAGCTCTACCAAGGGGTATGCTTTGTGAGATAGTCCATCAAGAAAACAAAAAAGAAGAAGAGCAAGTTTAAAAAAGGCTATAGGTGAAAGTCTGCAGATGCTCGTTGTTACAGCAATAAGCATGTTGCATTTTCATATCATTAAAGACGACATGAAACACTACACATATAAAGGCAAATTTACAGCAAACTAACATACATGTAACTGCATTTAAGAAATAAGTGCTTAAAAATGACGGCCCTGGTCGTGCTAGGATGAAACTTAGATAACTACACGACACCACAAACATAACTATGTAATAAACTGTTTGGATGTGCTTGGGCAAAGGATATATTTTATTGCATAAAATAGCACTGCTCACATCAGCTGGTTGTGTTGCTGGGTACAGCCGCCACGGAAGAAAGGGGAATTTCTGACTCCAGCTTGTCGGTTCAGATAAACAACCTGTCACCTGACTCAACCAGGCTCTCCTCCACATTGTCCTCAAGTGCTTTACAAACCCGAACATTACAGTTAACAGGTGGATTTTTCTGTTTGAGTTCAGCTAGCCAAACACCGTAGAGCTGGTTACTGCTAAAGAGTTAAAATACATATCCTTGCTTTCTCAACATAAATCTCATTGTTGCAGCTAGGGGCAGCACAAAAGTGATTTTTAGTTCTAGTGTCCTTATTTTCCTCTGAGTTATCGATTCTATCACTAATTAGCTAGCATAAACTAATGCAAGTCGATTATCCGCAACCAACCAACCAACCACATGACGTCACGGTCCGTACTGACAGAAGATGGTCCTAAACATGTTTTTAAAACTTTGAGAACTTATTTCTTAAATCCAGCTTCACAGACAGTGTTACATATTTGTCAGGTTTTGAGGGCAGGGCTCCATGATGTAAATTAGGCTTTATATTGTATGTGTAGCATTTCATCTCCTCTTTAAGTCTAATCTAACTCTAGTAACTGACAACCTGTCTCTTTTGGATTGTCCGACCATGAATTATTTAATGGACACAGGAGTTCCCTTGAGCCTTGGCGCAGGCATATCCTGTTTTTTTAAACATCTAGTTCTTGGAGTCATACATAATCAAATGGCAGTGGTGACAAAAATCTGTGGAATTTCACGAGTGAGGTATGAACAGAAAGACAGTATCATTTGTTTTTTTTATGCCCCCTGACTTCCTATGCTCTGTGTCTGTGTGTATGTATTTATGTGTCTGGCCCATTAAACGGGCACTTACAGAACCAGTGGTGTCCATAAGGCCTGTGAATGAGCTCTCTATCTTGAATGTTGATTTGCTGGAACTGGATAGCATGCAGTTGTCACTTATTACACAGAAATCCACCCAGTAGAGCATGTCTGGCTGGCTCCAGAAGATCAACTTGTCATTTCTCTCAAAATGGAGAATGTGAAGATAAGACGGGAAAAGGGGTTTGGAGGAATAAGTGGAAGAGGAAGAAAATAGAATATTCCATGCCTTATTCAGCTGTACAGTAGCTGGACTATATCCCTCCAAACAAAAGGAGTAATGTGTCCAATGCTAAGCCAGAGGTATGAAAATAAACTCAGAAGTATTGCATGAGAGTAGAGACTTTGTAAAAAGAAGAGGACCGTATTTCCTGGACTACAAGGCACACCTGAATATTAGCAGCACAAGCTAAAATTAAGGAAAAATCCAGTTTTGTTCATACATTAGCCGCACTTGACTAAAAGCTGCAGGTGTTTTAATGTTTAATTACCATATGTAGGAGAATATGCACAAAGGGGATTGTCAGGAAAGAGATGGCTGTTTGGGAACACATCCCTTTTATTGGTATTTTGAAAAACAATTTACCGGTACATATTTGCTTAACTTTTTACGTATATGTACAAGTACTGGTAATTACAAGTACGAAACATGTACTGTGCAGTTTAATTGAGTAACAAATGTACTGTATAACAATAACCTACAGCACACCAGAAAAATAGATTCGGCCAACCTTTTGGGCTAAGGTGCAGTAACACGGCTTTAACAAGAACAAAAGTCAGTCATTTATCGCCATCTTTGTCTTCTTCCTGTACACTAAAACCACCAAAGTCCTCTTCTTCATGTTGCCCAAAACAAGCAATGCTTTTTTTGGCGAAATAATCCTCCAGGTGGCTTCTCATAGCACTCTTGCAGCCACTCCTTCATTACGCTTTCCATCATCCACCCTTTCTTGTTGACTTTAACAGAGATGCTGCTCGGGATCTCTTCTCTTGGCATAGTCATCCGCTTAAAAATCACCATTGGCTGAAGTTTTAACCCAGATGCTGTGCAGCCCGGAACACAAGTGAAATTTGTTCCCTCATGGCCAGTGGTTCTCACCGTGATGGATGATTCACCTTGCTTGTTAACAATCCTAGTGAGGGGCAGGTCAAACGTCAAAGGCACTACATCCATATTTATGATCTCGTCCGGTCCGATGGAATATTCGTTTATCTTTCTTAGCCTAAATTTGCGGAAGTTTGTTAATTTTTCCGTGTAGTCAGGAGGGAGTTGCTGACACACAGTCGTCCGCGCCCCGATGGGCAGTCTTTTTCGTTTCATAAATCTGAAAGCCACTGAAAGTCGGATCTGCACAGTTGAAACACCTCGCCCGTTTGCTCTCTGTGTGTTCACCCAGTCTTCAATAAAATCTTCAAGTTTGGGTCATCTGCTTTTATTTCCTCTGAAAGCTTTTTTCGTCTTTCTGGACTGAGCCAGTTCTTCACGGTGGCGTCTCCAACGTATCACCATTGATTCTTTTATACCAGGGGTACATACAGCAGCTCTATTTCCCTCGCTGAGAGCCAAATCGACTGCCTTTAATTTAAAAGCTGCATCATATGCATTTCTTTTGTTTGCCATAATGAGGGTTTGTGAATGAAAGCTTCCTTTGCTTCTGTAATACTCGTCTTGCTCTTGCTAATCTAGTTTCTTTTTCGTGCTAATTCGTACGGCACTACTTTGCCTGGCGGACGGACATGTGACCAACATACCACTCTTTTTCCCCGTTACTGTGTGTCCGATCACATGCCCTTCTGCCAGGTAAAGTAGTGCCGTACAACAGCAGAACAAACCAAAACAAATCCTCTTACGATATCACAAAAATCATGAAAAATCCATAGAAAAGCTGCACCTGACTAAAAGCCGCAGGGTTCAAAGCTTGTGCAAAAAGTAGGGGCTTATAGTCCGAAAATGACAGTAAATGACAACAAAGACTGAATGCAGCATATGATCTAACCTATAGCAGGTCCAACCTCAGATGAACAAAACCACATCATATTACACAGTTTCATTACCGATTTTGTAAAAACTAGGCCAAAATGTAGAAGCCGTGAGTGAAAAACCATGTAAACCCCATGATTCAATAACCTTTAGCAGAAGTAACTTGAAGTAATTGTTTTCTCTATGACTTTTTTAAGGTTCTCAAATAGTTGTGGAAGCCCATTGTTCTCTACAACATTGCTTCAGTTCATTGAGTTCAGCTCTTTCAAAGTCCCCCTGTAGTATTTCAGGTAGAGGTCTGGACTTTGACTGTGCCATTGTTTCCTTTTACATTCTGTTGTAGATTTGCTGATGTGCAGATCTGTTGCATGATCCAAAATTGGACCAAGCTTTATCTGTGAGACACATAGGCTCACATACTCACAGACTCCAGAATACTCTGGTAAATAGACATGGTTGGCTTAAGAACTTCAAGGTGCCCAGCTCCTGTGGCTGTAAAACAAGCCCAAATCATTATCCGTCTACCACCATACTTGACAGTGGGTAAGAGGTGTATGTGCTGATATGCTGAGTTAGGTTTTTGCTAAATGTAGCACTGTGCTTCATGGCTAAACATCTGCACTTTGGTCTTGTGTCTTATGGTTTATTCAGCTAACATGTTCTTTTTAGAGAGGTTTTCTCCCAGAAACACTTACTTGCACAGTCTTTTTCTCATTTTACTATCATGAACTTTAACATTTCACAACTTTAACTAAGGGCTGCAGAGTCTGAGATTTAGCTATTGGGTGTTTTGCAGTTTCTCAGAGCACTGCAGCATCATGGCTCAGTGTATCATGTCATGTTTTATAGGTCATCGAAAGTTGTATTTAAACAACCTGCTAAGGATGAGAGTGTTTTTAATGTCTTAATACATAAAATCTTAGAATTAAAAGAGGGTATACTTTCTTTTTACAATGACTGTGCATATCTGTTTTAATCAGAAGGGACAACAATGGATATTATTGCTGATAGTTCTGTTAGGGCTTAGAAACAGATATGTGGATAAAAAGAACACCAAAACCGAGTCATATGTCATAGTCATCATCTGCAGACCTTGCCCTAAGGTGGAAGCTTAGGAAATAACAATGCTGAATAATGTTCTGACTCAGCACTGAAACCTAACGTAAAGGGCAAATGCCATATTACAACTGTGAATTACTTGTTACTCAGTTGATCAGGCTACGAACTAATGGTATTACAAGGGGATTATTAAGAGACAGATTCATTTTTTATACTGCAATAACCCAAGGCATAATTACATCATTTTAAGGTCACCAATGAAAATCAGTTTTTTTTCTACCTTGCTAACATTTCCATATTTTGTTCCATGTTGTATGCTGGAAGGCATATCAGGAGTGAAACAAGCAGCCGTTGCGGCTGAGCAGTTTTTTGGAACTCTAGTGGACCACCGTTTCAAAAAGAGTCAGTGTTTTATAAAAGAACTGAATCAAATAACAAAGCATTATGAAAATTAATTTCCATTATCTTTATCGTCCATAATTTATGGTCATTATTTGATTCTAAAATCTGAAAAAAAAAATTCTAAATACTTTTAAGATTTGACATCACGTACATGTTCATATTATTGTCAGCTTCAGTTTATCTGGCATCAAGTCATTTAAGATAGTACACTGAAAGAGGATTATGTCGAATTTCAGCTAGTACACTCCCTCACACCCAGAGAATAAAGATAGTCAATACACACAATTAGTATTGTACTGCATGTTGACAAAATAAATCTACTATTGTAGCTAAAAGATAATGTCACCATACCAAATCCAATGAATCCAGTCTAACTAATTTTACCTTCTTCCTTTTCTCTGACTTTTCATGGGTGCAGTACAGGTATGTACAGTGAATGTAAATTTGCTTTTCAGCAAGGTAAGTTCAGGGCTTACCCTGACATATGCACATGGCTCACTTCATACTTGGGTACATCACAAGGGTAACTCATGCTGCATAGGTATTGCTAAAGTTAAGAGATCATCATGTGCAAAGTCACATCAGTCCAAATGCATTAAGTATAAGTAAGATGCTTCATAGTTTTAAAGATTGTCTCAAGAAAGGCTACTCCTTTACCCCCACTGGCTGTCAGCAGTTTGAGAGCAGTATTATTGTTTGTTAAGGCCTTAAAATTTCAATACAATCCTATAACAAAGCACTAAAACTGTGTTGACGATATATAAAATTTGCAAGCAAGCCTCCGTACTGCTTTTAATTATTTTTGTTTTTAAGTTTGTGCTTTACTTGCTGTCAGATCATTTCATACAACCAGAGTTGCTGCTTAAAAATTAAAGATTAAAATAGCCTCATATGCTACTGGACTATCTGCAACAATGAACACAATGCAACAGTTAGAATTATAGTTAATTATAAATCTGAACCTTAGCAATATGCTAGCAATACTGGCTATCAACCTACACTGTCCACATTTTTCCCAGCTTTACTTCCTGGCTTTAAAACACTTCATTAGTGTGGTGTTTTTACATTCAAAGCACTTAAAAACCACAAGCATTGTTGTAATTACTCTTTACATTCTTAGTTTACACTTTGCTGTGTTGTGTGCAGAAGCTGAATTACTTTTAGTTAGCCTGCAATTATAGCACCTGGACTTACTATTATTAACTTTAAGCAGCTTTCTTTAACATGAAAAGCAAAAAATGTCTCTTTTGTAAACAACTGCTGTTTGAATGGTCATGTTGCATTAAATCCGTCTTTTGCATCACTGACACAAGACAGATGCCAATTATCAGTGCCGGAGTAGACAAACGAGAAAGCGTGGCGGCGGAAACTGGAGACAGAGCGAGTCAATGGACAGAAACTGAGGTTTTGGACTTGATTAGCATATGGGGAGACAATTCTATTCAAGCTAAACGGCTCCGTGTCCATATATACCTCTGCACGGAGGTAGCAGCCACTGCTCCAAACAAGGCTACTGTTAAAGCATGGGCTCTCTTTTTTTCTCAGTGTCCTTCTTTCTCGAATTCATTTGTCAAAATTCTGTCGGTTACAACTGTGCAGAAATTAATAGACCGCTGCAAAAACGTCTACTATCTCTGTAGCCGCCATTTTTACTTCCGTAAACAGAGCGCCTTGTGTGTGACGTCTTCTTTTGCGCATGCGGGCCACTTTGAGGGACTTGAACGGTTCACACTAGAGCACGTTTACTGTCACATTTTATTTGTAGTGTGAACAACCAGACAAAAAATATCAGATTTGATCAAAAAATCTGAATTGAGCATTGAGACCTGCAGTGTGAACGTAGCCAAAGTGTGGTTTAATTCTAGATTGTTCACAATTCCTCCAACACTCCTGGTTTGAGCAAATGCTATACACAATGATCAAAATGATCCGTTTGCAAACGGATTGATTTATCCGTGGAGGTGCTGTCCTCCCTCTGCAGCATCACCATTTTCCCCACTTGCATCAATCATGCTTATGTCCCATAATGCAATCAAAAGCTTAATGGCAAACACAGCCCAGTGGCACAATGCTGATGCAAGACATTTTTCTTGCTGGCATAAGTGGACACATAAATAAACGAGTTAGGGTAATCAGGGAATAGAGATGGTTGTAGCTCGGGGAACATGTGTGCTTGTGTGCGCGTCAGTGCATCTGTCTGCAACATCAGGCAATTATTGATCGCATACACAGTTGCAAGATCGTGTCAGGCAACCTGCTGGCCAGTTTGACAGGCGTCCTTGTCGGCCTAATTCCTCTTGTGCTGCTTGTTTTTCCTTCTTTTCTTTTCCCTCACAAGGGTGCAGTACCCTAGAGAGATGTTCGTGTGACAGGTGTCCCAGCTGATAGGGAAAGCGCAAAGACAAAGCTAAAATGGGAAGTCACCTGCTTCTGTGACTCCTTCTGTAATATGCTGCCAGTGAGCAATGTAATAAAGTCTTAAGCAAATAAACAAACATTATACTTGTTCATTCATTAAGTGACTAAACTGTGGTCAACAGCTGTTTGTGAGGAATCCTAAAAATAGCTAGATGAGCAGCAATTTGCCACAGTGAAGGTGAAGTAATCACTATTCAGAACGCAAAGGCTCTTTATTATAGGGATACACTGGAATGATGCAAGGCAGCCTTGCGTGAAATTGAAGAACTGACAGAATGTTTTCATCTCCTTTTTTATTTGTCAGCTTTGCACAGTTCGATAAAAACTTGAGGCAGTCACTCGCTCAAGTCGAGTGACACTGTGTTGTTGTTTTCCTTTTTCTCTCATGCTCAACTCATTCCTTATCATCACACTGAATGGGGCAGCTGATTGAAGAATACTTTAGCGACACCTAAAAACTCTTGTGTCTGCTTTTGGATGGTTGAATCCCTGTGACTGAGTGAGAGAGACCTTCCTTTGACATGCTACAATAATATGTCCACAAGAATGGGTGATAAGGGGGTTTTGGGAAGGGACTGTCAGCAAAAATGAATATCAGCAGGACACAACACTGGCAACGGTTCAGTGGTTCACAACATTCTGGCAGTTATTCGCAGTGACAACTTTTCAAACACTGCTTTGCCTGATTTTCTCTGTAAAATAATGCATTTGTCTAGAAAGAAAGAAAGAAATAAAACATCTACCTGGGTTATGAAGACTGAGTGCATCCCAGTCTTGTATCAAAAGTATTGTTCTGGTTGTTAGATTCATTTGATTGTCAGTGTCCCAAATCATAGTGTCTACACATATAAAATACATATTGAGATACCATTTACGAAATGCTTTAATATTTGTATTAATCTGTGAAAAGTGCTTCAACCTCTGATACTGTTACTTCGGGGTGGCTGTAGCTCAGAAGGTAGAGCAGGTCATTTGTTAATAGGAAGGTTGGAGTGATTAGTTTCTCCATGCAGTCTGCATGCCAGAGTAGTCTTTACGGTGGCCCCGAGAGGCCAAACGGACAGCAATAAGAAAAACACTGCAAATGCACACAAAACACAACAGAAATAGGAAAAACGATAACGGAAATAGGAAAAAAGAAAGCAGAAATAGGAAAAAATAGATTTCCAAAAGCTCAAGGGAAGTGTTTCTGGGGAGACAATAACCCGACGGACCAGTTGCAGGAACCAAAATATGCTAAGAATTGCGCTGGGAGACTCTTAAAAGAAGTTGAGGATCTATTGGTTTTGTGAAAAAAGAAAAGATGAGAGGTAAGTGTGTTAGCCTAACTATTAGCCTAAAAATCCGTCATCAGTTTTATATGAATCATAATAAAACACACCTACCATGTTTTGGGTTCCTGCAACTGGTTTGTCGGGTTATCGTCTCCCCAGAAACACTTCCCTTGTGTTTTTTCCTATTTCTGTTGTCGTTTTTCCCACTTCTTTGTGTGCTTTAGCAGCATTTTTTTATTGCTGGTGTTTTCTTAAGTTGCAGTCCGTTTGGCCTCTCAGGGCCACCGTAATTCTTTGGCAAGATGCTGAATGCCAAGTTGCTCTCCAATGTGTTTATTGTTAGTGTGAACATTAGATAGAAAGCATTTAGATATAGAAAAAATTGCTTGTATATATCAGGCATGTTGTATAAACCTATGATACAAAGCTTCTAGCGCCTAAACATTCTGATTGGATACCCTTTTAAGAAAAATGACTCTCTGATGATCACTAAAGTTTTGTTTAGTGTTCACTTTCAAGAATCAAGTGCAAGTCTCTATTCTGTTGGGTATGTGTGAAGTTCAGTGACTTAATTATTAAGGTTTGGCTACTTTGTTCACAAACTTGCAGGAAAGTTCCTTTCCCAGTCTGCAACAGGCCTTTAATGTCATCAAGAGAGTGGTTTTGGCAGTGATGCACAGGAGGTGTTATTGATTTGACAGACTCCAGCCTGTAGCATGTGTTTGAAGTCCTTTCTAGTGACCTGCAGTGTTTACTCTCTGTACTGTAAGGGCATTTTACTGACAAAATAAATTCTTTATTTGGCAAAAAAAAAAGAACACCTGTCTTTTAGGGATTCAGGCATTCTCCTTGGATTCAGAGTTTTGCTAAACAACTCCAAAAGTAAAAATAACGTGTTAAAGAATTACTTAGGAATAACTAAAAGAGTAACTTTAGTTTTAGTGATTTATAGTTTTGTAACTATTTCAAGCTGATTTGTCTGTGTTCATGTTATGATCTGCTGACCTGTGCTATTACTCAAATTTTTAGTGCTCTTTGTGGAATTATCCAGTTTATTCAACAAAAAGCAGATGTTATGATAGCTATTATGGCTGAGTTTTAATCCCTAGACCAGGAGTGGGGAACTCCAGGCCTCAGGCCTGTGTCCTGAAACTTTTCCATGTGTCCCTGTTGCAACACACCTGAATAAAATTAGTAGGTTAGCAAGAGTATAGAATTTGACTGCATTCTGAACTGGCAACCCCTAACCCTACTCAAGTAAATTTAAGTAAATGTAAGTGTTTGGAAGAATTTACTTCTAAAAGTACTTTCATTGCACCATGTTCATTCACTCATGAGCTGCTGTAACATGAATCAAATGGCTGAATTGCCAGTTCAGCATGCAGGCAAGTTCTATAGAGTCTTGCTAATGACCTACTAATTGTATTCAGGTGTGTTGCAAAAGGGGCACATGAAAACATTTCAGGACACCAGCCCTCGAGGACTAGAGTTTGAGACCCCTGGTCTAGGTGCTCAAGGTTTTCTCTCCCTCTTTTGCTCCCTGTCTCATCTCTTTCCTTACCTTTGCACTGAGGTGGAGGTGGGCAATTCCCTCCTTGGGCTCTGCCTGCTGGTGGACATTTTCTGCTGTACAGCTGACACACCTATTCCTCATCAGGCATTTCAGATTAAGTCAGAAGTCGGAGTTTCATCTGGATTCTTCCAACTTGGAAAGTCCCAGCAGCCCCATCAACCCCGAGTTAAGATAGCAGCAGTGAATGTAACAAGTAGTAAAACTATAAAACTTTTCATCTGTCCTCATACTTCTGTGTATTTTTGAATTGCTAAATAGGCCACAAACAGAACACTGATCAGGCTCTATCCATAAATGTGCTGCATCAGTGTTCTTGGGTGCAAAACTCAAGTGTAATGCTAGTGACATCTGAATGGCTCCACCTTGCTAAAAAGCAAAACAAATCCTGTTCTACCTCACTCAGGAGTGATGTCAATCCCAAGTTGTGACCTCTGACTTCCGATGCAACTGGAACATGGCTTTAAAAACCAGTTCAGCCTTTGAGAGTTAGGACTCTCCTGTTGTTGTGGTGGTTTTGATATTCAGCCTCTCTAATACCAGCTGAAGTTCCTCACAAGAAACCTTTGATGATGCCACTTCTCTGTGCTTCTTATTAACCTTGCTTGTAAGCTGAAGGGCCTTCTCCCTGTGGAAATTGTTTAGCTGCAATCCTGAGCTGGTCCATTCCAGCAAAGGAGAAAGTTGTGTTTTCATTTATCTGCAAAGGCACCTGCTTGCTCACCCAACACCATCTTCTTATCTCCTGGGAAACTCTGGCCAGCTGCTTTCTCAGCTGCCAGTTTCACCTGGAAGTCCAAGTAAGAATCCAATTCAATCCAAATTTCTAAGTCTTCAGTATTTCACTGGCAACGAGGATTAACCTACTTCTCCTCTCTTACAGAAGTCTCCTCCTGCTCTGTGAACTGAACCTCTCCTGTGGCTCTCTGTTGCAAATTCTGGTTGTTTAATCCCAAACTCCTGAAAAATAAATCTTTTAAAATGACACACTGTGTATGTTGGGTCATGCTTGCACTTGAGTCATGAGTCCACAGCTTTAATTATCTTCATTGATTATGCCAGAAGTTCAGTGAGTGAATCAAATTAGCAGCATCACAGTAAATTTAAATTGTCTACTACACTTCATGTGATCTAACATTGGCCGTGAACACCACAGCTTGCTCTGCACCGGTCGAGTGCGTCACTGTAAACTTCATCACAGTACCGCAAAGTAACCAGTTCAACCTGCATTAAACTGTACAAACAACCATAGCACAGAATTTTCATGCAAATTAAAATTTCTGCTTTATAAAATTTGACTTGCTAAACACTCCTTACCTTTGAAAGTACTCTATTATCTTCCTTTCCTTTCTTTTTTCCCCCCAATCTCTGAAAGATTGCGCTAATTTATGACACATTAGTGCAGATTTTTTCCTCTTCCTGGGACATACAGCAACTGTATATTAGACACAAATTGTGCAGAAACAGTCTGTGTGTTTGGTGGTGTTTGTTGAGCTCTTTTAACATTCAATCAGGTCCCACACCTCCAGACACACAAACAGCTTCTTCCCCTGGGCCATTTGGACTATCAACAAACACTATCCCCCCCATACCCCACCCCTGCCCACACACATCACCAATCTGAGCCACAGTCTGAATAACCCTCATCACTTAGGCCACTTGCATACGGACTATATTGACTTAGGCCTTTGCACTATTTCTAAGCACTTTGTTCTCCATTGTTTTCCTTTCCTTTCCGCCAAACAATACAAAACAAATGAATATTGACACATTCAAACTATACCAACACAGCAGGTCATCATCTTAATACTGAGCTAGTGGTAGAAACACAGCCCACCAAAAATTAACACATTTGACATAACAGGCTTTAAATTGACCATCAGGTTTAAATACTTATTTAATGGTGCGAGAACACAATTCAAAATGGTAGCCCCAGCTAAAACAATCAAAACAGACCATGAACCAGCTGCATAATGGGCCATCGTATTCAGACTTCTCCCTAAACCTGGTTCTGGGAAACTAAGCTAAAAGTAACCAAAACCGAAAACAGTACTGCTGGTAACTCACACTTGGCCTGTACTTAATAAACAAAGCTATAGCAGCAATAATGGAATAAGGCCTTTGCTGATGGAGATGAGGTAGGAGGCGAGAACAACGAAGAGGCCAGTTGCGGGCTCATGTGCCACCTCCTCTGGATTTATATTCCTGCAGTGATTCTTTTTCAACCCTTCAGCACTTGGAATGAATCAGAGGAGAGAGACAAAAAGGCAGAGAGAGCAGGTTAATAAGGATGGCAACAAAGCACCACAAAACTATGAGTGCACTAATGTCCTGAGGTAACGCATACCAGACTGGTTTCCCTTTTTGTTGGTTCTGTGGGATCAATGAGAGCAAAATGATTTCTTAAACTTTTTCAAATAAAAGCAACAAAACAGGAAATATTTTAAGCCAAAAAACAAACAATCAGTGCTGAACTTCATTAGATTTGTAGAAAAAGTCAATGTTTTTTGTCTAAGATGAGTAGAACTATACATATTTTAGTTGTTCTACCATTTGTGATTTGTACATGGGGGTATCATTAAGTCCTGTTTTTGAATGCTTAATTTCTCCCTCAAAGTTCATGGTGTCATACAGGATTAACAGTGCGCATAGGCGAGTTTAGACTCTTTTTGGGGGGTCTCAGGCACCCCTAAATTTAATCACAGCACCACTAAAAAAATTATAAAAACAGTAGTAGTGATAATGTATTTTAGTATAATTTTCAGACATTGTGTTCTATTGTTATACTTTGCCAACTCCTCTACTGGAGACAGGAGAGAATGAAAACTGTCCAGTGTTATTGATGTAATGATGTTACAGTGTGCTGACACAGAGACGTTGCTGCTTCAGCAGCGTGGTTTGTCATTAAACGACTAAATAAGTTGCTGTGGTAAAAAGAAGATGAAGAGATAATTTCACAACACAAATCAGTGATACAGATTGAAAGCACACTTTAACTGGAATATAGAAAAAGTTATCACCGTGCTGATAATGCAGGACAATGTTGTTACTTATAAAGTGTCCGCTTATTTTTATTTGTTCTCTAAATAACGTCAGAAGCGTTAGCTAATGTAGCCTAAATCACTAGAGATTAGTGATGTGTCGGTAGCCAACGAAATGGCTCTTAGAGCCGGGTCTTTGACGTGAACGACACGAGCCGGCTCCTTATCACGAGCCTTGGGTTTTTTTCTTTCTTTCTCTCACCCTCTCTCTCTCTCTCTCTCTCACTTTTTTTCGCTTCACTCAGCATGTGAGCCTTGTGCTTTACGCTGGGATGACGGGGGAGGGGCGGTAGTTACACTCAGACTCACAAGAACAGAGCAGGAGGGAGAGACAGAGAAAGAGAGCCAGGGACAACGATGTCACATTAGAAAGGTATAGTAATCATCCACAACTATTTTCAGTTGCAGATGATAAAGGATTCAGAAAGTTTATTCATGCAGGTCCATATGACAGAGAATATGCATCTTCTTTTTGTTTTCATATTTTAGTTTATATTTAATTGTGTTGTGGTTTGCAGTGTTTTGTGTTGTTTCATTTTAAATTTGTAAAAGGAAAAAGCTGAAAATTTAAATAGTTAAAAGTTGAAATGTGAATAATTGGTTTTTGTATTATATGATTTATTTATTACATTTTATGTGAAGTGAATAAATACATGTCTATTTATGGTGGCCCCTAGAGACCAAGCACGTACAAACCCCGAAGCACGTAAAAGCTCCAAAACACGTACAAAAGACAACAGAAGTGCTCCAGAATGCTAGGGGCAGTGTTGAGCTTTTGTTACCTAGTGGCTACACAAGCCAGCAAGTACCAAGTATTCCTGTTCTCCGGGTACTCCGGCTTCCTCCCACAGTCAAAACACATGCAGTGGGGTTAGGTCAAATGGTGATACCCCAATAAGGGTAAGCAGAAGAGCATGGATGGATGGATAATTTTAGATCCATTTCATGAAATCTTTGTATGCTTTCCAGTAGCACACCTAAAAATGTCAGTGAACGTTCTAAAGAACATACTTATTGATATGAATAGTAGCATTTGACAGGATTCATATCACTCTAAACATTATAGTATGTACTGAACTGAAATAAGGTTTGCAAATGTGAAAAGAGTTGACAACAAGTAGCATATTCGAGTAATATTAATTGCAACTTACTGTACGGATGAATTTATGACTGGGAGCTGAGCCTCCTTAAAACCTAGATTAACCCCTACAGTGTGCCTATACCTCAGATCCCTATAGTTACAACTGACCTGTCGTAAAATATTCTTGAGTTAGCTGTTACTGAGGCATGTCATTTGGAATACGTCCATATTTACTATCATTTGGTGAATTTTCTTTTCATTTATTTATAATTTATGCTGTAATTTTCCCATATGCATCATGCATTGTATGGCCTTTTTTTTTGAAAACATAACCTCTTAAAAAACCTTCTGAACTTTTTCATATAATTAACTATTTTGCATGCACTATTTTATCAGTCCTACCATAATGGTCCACGCATTACCTTCATAATATGAATATAATGCCTGTTATATTCACAGTAGACATTTTGAAGGGTAAATCGCTCATGATTAGGATAATGTAGAGTCATTAAGTACTTCAGTATAAAAATAGGAGCAGATTTCTTATTTCATTCTCTGCCTTAACTTCTTCTTTTAGCCTTTTTTTTTTCTTTCAAACTTTCCCCATCTCTCTCCTTCCACTTTGACATATCCCACCAGGCCTCCTGTCCCTACAACGCACTTTCCACAATGCATTTGACCAGCTTTCAAAAAGCATGTTCTTTCCCCCAGCAGTCTTTTCTCCTGTATCTTGCCCTATATTCCACCTTCCATTAAAACACAGATCCCCAAGGCGTATCATTAGATATTTTAGACGTTCTCTCACTTTTATATATATAAATAAACTAGTTTATGACTAACAAGAACAAAACAGGGCATTTTGTTTTCAGCGGGACATGGAAACTAATAATGTAAATAGCAGTGATGCAGAAGAGTAATGGATTAGTCCAATATAATATTTTCTTTATGTTATTAGCCTATATGTCCCTCGAGTCAGGTTTGGCATTGAGGGATCAGAACTCCTGAGCCTCTGTCTTTGGCTGCTAGCCAAACCACAATGTCCTGGATCCTTGTGTTCTTACTGCAGTTGGCTGGCTGGGCTCACTCTTAGAGATACAACGAGAAGTTAAGTCATTTAGAAGAGGCTCAGAGTCGAGGTGCTGCTCCTCTGAATCAAAAACAACCAGTTGGGAAAGTACTACTATCTGTTTAGGATTTCTCCCAGGAATTTGGGATGCTTAGTTGTGGTGCTACTTTGCAACCTGGAACTGGGTAAGCTGTTGAGTTGGATGGATGGTTTATAAGACAGGATAGAATATTCACGTTTATTTTGCAGGCCCATTAAAACAGCAAAACATTTATTCTCCCAGCAGGGTGGTGATGCGCTGTCGATAAGTGCATTCTTACAGTTATGTGAAACTTATATCGCATTCAACAGAAATTGATCCTATCTGTATGTGGGCCTGGATTTTGAGCTGTCTGCTTTCATCAACACAAACAAAGGTGGCAGCTGGGTAGACAGTTGTTATTTTTGGCTGTCATCGTTTTTTTGGGAGCAAGCATGAAGCATGAAAATGGGTGGGGGAGTCAAAATTCTACCATTTTTTTTTTTTTTTTTTGTTGAATCTTTAAAGCAGTGAAGGGGTCCACAGAAAAGACGCCAAAATATATATTCATGTCACAAATGTAACAAACCCACATTAGAATATACACTTGAAAAAAAATGTTACCAAAAAAAAGGTGTTGTTTGGTAATATTTTAGTAGAGTAGCACAAATAGGCAAGGCACTGTTCAATGTATTACCACTCTCACAGCTGCTAAAAAAAATATACGTTTTTTTTTATGGCCTAATTTGCTTCTTTAACATCTGTATAAAAAGATGCAGTCAATGCTCATAAATTTCTGCATAATATGTAAAAGTGAAACTCTTGACATTTGTGTGTATGTGTGTTTTGGGGCTTTTTAGTTTAAATGAAAGAGAAACGATTCATTCATAATTCTCTGTAATTATTTTTAAAGCAGCAGCACCACCACTACCAGCACTAAAGTAAAGTCTAAATGAAAAACTGTTTGTGATGTTGCAATATAGAGTTTAAGCCCATCATTCCCGGTGAAAAAAAGCAAACCTCCCAGACATTTTACAGACAAATTAAAAGACGAGGAAAAAAAGGACGCAGCAGGGATGAGCAAAATACTTGCCACCCAACCACAGCTGTGGTGTTGGGTGCACGGGCAGTCTCTGATGGTGTAATAGTAGAGAAAGACTGTGGGTAACACTGCATTTCGATATAGTCAGAGGTGGAAAATGGGTGTATGGAATATGAAAAGCCCTAACACTGTTATCGTTGACTGTCTGTGTGTGTGAGATGCGATGTGACAGCTGAGCAGGGCTGTGAGGGCAGAGATGAATTCACAAATGGTAGCCCCAGGGACCCGTGGGTTTCGGGGGAAGGTGGTTGGAAGGGGCGAGTGGGTAACGGTGCATGCTGGGGAGAGTAAGAGGGAGGGCTGGGAGGTTATCAAGGGCTGCTGAGGGTAAACTGCAGTGTGGCCAGGATTGTCCCTTTACCACTGTGCTCCAAATGTAATGCAACAACAATTCAGTATTTAGGATCTATCCTCTTCACATGAGACAAACATGAGCAAAGCATTGTGCATACTGAGTTGTTGTGATGCCCTCATGGCAGGAGGTTACTTTCAAGGTCAGCAGCAAGGTCAGTATCTGCGATGTGCACAGTTTGGAAAGTGTGTTGTGTGCATCAAATATGAAGTTACATCTACCCAACTGCTGGTTAGAGTAACTTAGTAAAAAGACTGGGAAAAGGTGTGGGAGAGCTACCATGCTCATCCTTTTAATCCAAAGTCTGCAGTGGGTGCCTGAAACACCATCGTAACCACAATATACTCCATTAAGTCAGGATCCAGTCATGCAGGAAATACTCATGTGCATAACCTTATGAATCAGTGAGCTCTAGAATTGATGACAGACAGATTTTTGGACAGAGCCAAGATAGCTGTTTCTCCAGTACAGTCTATGCTTGCTAATTGGCTGACCTCCATATTTAACAGACAGCCACAATATGAGAGCAACATCGAGCTTGTCATCTTGATGATGGTGGTGAAGAGTGCTGTTGAGCTGGGTTGTGAGTGCAGAGGCGAAAGTATATGATTCACATCATTTTCATACTCATTAAACCATTCAGGGATCCCTCTTGCCCTGTAGAAGAGGGCATTAGCATCCCAAGGCTATTGAGAATCTGCCTGTTTTAAGTCTATTTTAAGTCACATGCTAACACACACACACACTTATTTGAAGATATCTTCATGTACTAATAGAAAGTCATTACTTATCCCCTTTTGTCATCCCCATGATTCATAAAGTCTTGCAGTTTATCCAGAGGGAATCCCTCAGAACGTGTGTGTCAAATAATGTCCTCCATGAGCCAGTTTGCACTTTGTACTGTTCAGACATATAATGACCTTTCAATAATTCAGGTCCTTGTCTTTCATGGTTATGAGCTCTCTAGTACAGTCACACAGTCAAGCTCATTTGTGACACATGTCGAGCAGAAAGTGTTTTCCATTTATTAAAAAAATAAATCATATTCTTTCACATTTAAACTGTCACCAGCTCACATTTTTAACCCTCCATCTGTCACTTCTGTGTCCTTTCCTTCCTCCAGGACAACAGATGGTAACTGTGGATGCTAATTTCTGTCATGTTTCGGCCTCCAATATTCCCTGAACAATACCGCTGCATGCACTTAATGCACATATGTATGTAGTAAATTGTTGAATTCTCAGAATGTTCAATAAATGCTCAATTTAAAAAAAATTGATTATGTTAAAAAAACGTTTGAATTTTCTGGCAATTATTTCATGGTGCAGGTCTTAAAAGGTTAATAGCACATTGCAGCTAACATTAGGCATCAATCTATCAAGCTGCCAATGCTTTGGACTGCCTTACATTCTCATCAGCAGTGGAAAAGCTAATAGCAGATGCCACCATGAGACTGACAGCAGAGAGAGGGACATAGTGAATAGGTGTATGTGTTTGCTGATCCTGTTGCACGAAAAAGAGAAAAACAAACAAAAACAACCCAATTTGGCATTTTAAATAGCTGCGCTGTCTCTTGCGCAGCCGATCGAGGCCATTAATTAAAAGGACATGCCCTGTTGAAGCTCAAATTAAATCTCACCTTTATTCACCGGAGGAGATGTCTGTAAAGAATGATCTCTTTCCTGCCCCATCCTAAAACTACGTAATCTAGTCTACAGACTTTATCATAATTGGATGAAGGTGATTTATACCTGGTAGGGAGAAATGATGAGAGGGACACCAAATCTACTTTACCACACACAACACACACAACCAGACTCAAAGCCTTTCTCTTGCATATGCCATATGATGCTACAGTTTTAAATCAAGTGAGTTCTATGTTATCATGACTGATGTTTTTATTTGCAAATGATTATGTCAAGTCATTGCAAAGCTCAAAAGCCATTTGTTATGACATTGTTCCACAACTAAAGCCTGTTGCTTTTCTAGTTTTGCCTAATATCTGCTATCTGCATGTATATCCTAAAGTCTAAAGCTCTACATTCTGGATTTCTGTTCTTATCAGTGCAAAAGTATTATGTACCTAGATTTAACATTCATAACATGCCGAGCAGATAGTCCCTATTTCCTTGGTTCCTTGTCCAGAATTTTCTTTTGTTCTTCCAAAAGAAATAAACACAATAAATAATTAAACACATCAATAAATGTCATAAGAAAAAACGCCTGGAATGCAGGGAGCCTCGATCAAGTCTGAATCTGAACTCTCTTTTTGTTCAAGTATGACTCAACTTTGATTAACTAACTCATATGCTCATCTTCTGCTCTGCTCCATATAATTCCTCATATCTCTGAATTTTGACTCAACTTAGAGTGCTGATCTATGCGCATATGTTTACACTTCCATTTGCATTCTTGATTTTTTTTTTCTTTAGTTAGTAGTATTTTACACACTTCTGCCTGCAGTGAGATTCTGCTTGTGGCAAAATGCAGCCTACTCATATTTCAGGTAGATGCACTTTTCACCTCAGAGGAAGGTCCTAGGAGAGGTCTTGTTTGAGCAAAAATTCTCATCATGTCTAACTGTAAAGAGTGAAGGAGTGCTTGCTGCACTGGTGTACTTCCATGCATAAGGAAGAGATGGCAGCATTAGGGAAGCTTTAAAAATATATCCACAAAAGGCTTTTGATTTATTCAGCTCTGCAGGCAACTAAACTAGGAAGGTCTTTGAATACATTAATGAAGCAAGTGCTGTGACTTGCTACAATGATAAAATGCTGAGCTTGAGCTAAACAAATTATTATTATTTTTTTTGCATTTTTGCACAGAATTGTGGTGTAACTCAAGAAATGCAGTCCTGGTATAAATGACTTCATTTTTATTGGAAAAGTAGAATTGTTAACAAGGTGGGAGTTTGAGACTAATGTGCAGTTTTAATCGCTTTGTTTCCAGCAAAACAATTTTCCTTAAATTAAAATAAATGAATAAAAAACACAAGACAAATGACAATGGGACAATTTGTGCCGGAGAGCAGAGAATCACTCAAAGATCAACGGGAAGAGTGCAACTGAAGTTTCTTATTTATTTATCATCAACCCAGCGGAACACTGCTACTCATGAAGGTAACTAAAAGTTAACCTGTATCACTCCCTCCAGTGGATTTATTCTTCCATCACACTTCTCCAAACCACCATAAAATCCACCGTCAAACTGTGACTACATAAATGTACAGAATGACCACACATAAATGTTACAAATAACCATTTAAAAAGTTAGCAAATGCGCGATAAACAAAATACAGTTAACATACCTCGCTGGCTGCACATAACCGTGAGGGAATGAACCGCTTCAGAAACAAAAACTTAAAAAATAATTCGCAACTTCTTCTTCTTTACAGCTTCCTTTTACTTTGAAACAGCTTATTTAATCCTTATTGTGACTTAGTTAACTTATAGCTTAGCTTCTTTGCACATGCTTTCTTGACTACCCTTTGCGTCACTTAAAGGGCCTGTGTGCAACACAGAAGGTAACTTTTTTCCTACCCCAAAAGGAACAACAATAAATAAGGGAAATAAATAACATACATAAACACAATAAATTAAACAAATTGACATAGTTAACATTTATGGCAGTTAAAACCCGAACAAGAGAATAAGCATAACAGAAAAACACAGGACAACTCAGTGGGACAGAACATCAACGAGGCACTTTTTGGTAAGTTACCTGAGAAGACAAGGATCACCTAAATACACATACTATCCGGTCGTTAAGTCTGACGTCACTAGCCATGTCTGGGCCTAAACTCCGCTGCAGCTCCATATATCAAACGATCACTGTGGCATTACTGAGAGTTGAAAAACTGTCTAAAGTCTTTCATCTTTAATAAAATGATCAGCGTTCTGCTCTACCAGGTGTAACAATTGAGTTTAACATCCAGGCATCCATGAAAACGGAATTTATGACATTTAACGGAGTTAGAAGTTAGCAGGAAGTTAGCTCGCTAGCTTCTATCTAAATACAATATAGCATGTCCTGACTGCGGGGTTTTGGAAACAAATTAAAACGTACAGCTCTGTTATCACTTCCAACATAAATGAAGACAGAAAACTAAACAGCAGTGACGTTTGTAGGGTTACTGAAGTTTGGCTAGCTGGTATATAATGATGTGCTACGTGACCGCTAGCGACACAGCTATGTTAGCATAATATAAACAAGCTAACTTTTTTTCCACTCAATAAAAGTTAACGTGAGTGTTCTCACAGGAACAAATGTAATCGCATGGCAGGATGCTGTAAAAGGACCAAACTTCAGCCAGGAGAACAACTGAGGTAATCCATCCACAATACGAGGTTAGTCATTATTATACTGCTGCATGGGCTGGGCTGTAGTTACATCCTAAGGTTTTAAAAACTGAGCTTAAATAAATAAAAGGTAATAAAAGCCGAGGGAGGTCAACAGTGATCACTGACTGTTTTAGGAGCTTTTTGAGATTAAATAGAAGAAAATACAAAACATTAAACATGTCAACAACACAAAAGCCATATTAAACGCAGACTACTTTAGGCCCGGAAGTAGGATTCGTCACGTCATCACTTAATGACCGGATAGCATTTACAGTGGGATATCCCACTCTGAGGCCCATACCACTAAACAAACCCCCTTACCTCTTTAAGCCTCTAAAATTTGCTGTGTTCTTTATTCACCTCTTGTTATTTCACATGTAACAAAAGAAAAGAGGAGGGGAGGGGAGACGGTAATAATGTTTTCACCACCATATATTGGGAGCCGATGCGCACCTAATGAAATGGATGACACGGAGGACGTGTTGCTGATATAGTGGTAATTACCAACTGCTGCCACTGCAATACCTACACTGCCTCAGCCACATGTTCATAGCCCTGAGCATTACTTAGGCAGTGCTCAGGGCAACTCTTCAATCAACACTCTTCTCCCTGTCTGTTACTGCTCTCGTCAATGTCTGCCATGGGTTGTGGTTGTTTATCATTCTTCGCACAAGCTTCCAAGGGATTCTCATTCACTCTTTACCTGTGCCAAGTAGCACTGCTACTAACAAGTGTATTTTAATTATGATATTCATGGTATTTTTGGTATTTTGCTTTTAAGTGAACAGTTTTGCATTTTGTATATTTTTATACTTTTTTCTTTGTTCTTTTCAAAAGTATTTTCAGAAGTTTGTGGTGCAGTAAAACTCACATATACTTTAATTACACAAATGTTATGTAGGAGTAGGTAATGAACAATAGATGTTGATATGAAAATATGAACTGCGGTATATTTGTAACTGCGGTATATTTGTAACTAACCAGACATCTCATTCTCTTTCTCTTAGCAAAACTTTCTGTGAAGATAAAACACATTTTTGGGTCAACTTGAACGAAACGCAGCTGTGAAATGTAAAAGTGAGGTCAGGGGTCAAATGTGACCTGATGTTTGGATGTAGACTATAATGTGATGTTTAGAATCCCCATATGCCAGTGTAATTTCCTAAATGCAAACAAACGGAGCATTAAGATAAAAGACATTTGACCTTAAAGAAGAGCCCAGAGATCCAAAGTAACGTGATACTTCATTCCCTTTATGCCTATATGTTGTCAATACAAACAATGGCAGCAAGAAATATATTTTTTCTTGGTACTATTACTTGGTACTACTAAATATTGTATAATTTAACAATTATCCATATTTAAGACACAGAGTAACCTTTTTCACCCTCAGTGTATGCAACCCATTCATTCAGTGTCAAAATGTTTAATATTTTAACACCTTGGCTCATCCATATACTGCTTCAGAAGTGTGATCTAATTTTCTAAGACTGATTTATATATATATATATATATATATATATATATATATATATTAGGGGTGCAACGATACACAAAATTCACGGTTCGGTCCGGTTTGATACTTTGGTGTCACGGTTCGATATTTTTTTGATACAAAAAAAATGTTCATGCCTTTTTAATTTGTCATTTATTAAATTTTCACAGCACATTCTGCACCACATCTCTGTGCGTTCATCATTTGTTTGAAGCCAGCTCACCTCCTGCAACCACTTTTCCGAGAATACGCGCTTCTTTTGTGGTTCGGACTCCTCCTGACATTTCTTTGGAGGTGGAGGAACATCACAGTAATTGCTTAAAGGAGCTTCTTCGACATCTTTAAGAGTTCTAAACAAATGTCTGTCCTCCTCCTGAAAATCTTATGTACGCAAACACGTGTTGCAACTTCTTATCTTGTCCACGTTTTTTATTTTGACAGCGAATGCGCACCTGCGGACCACTTATGTGCAGCCCTGGTTATTTAGCTTGTCATATTGCAGCCACAGAAATTATTTTGTCCATGAAATCATAAAGCTGCACTTTTTTGCCTTATAGTCTGATTTGTCATAACTTTTCCGTTTTGTGGTAAGCTTTTCTTTGGCTGTCACTTCTTCACCCTGACCTGTCTTATTTGGCTCAGCAGAACTAAAATATATATCCTGCTGCTTTTACACATGCACTCACATAACGCTCAGCGATTCTCTGCGCGATCAACCTCTCACATGTTTAAGCTTGCTGCGGGAGATTTCACTTGTCATGTTTGCATAGTAAGCTAACAATTGATAAGACGATGTCAGAGGAATTGGTGCGCAAATTATCATCACTCACCAATCAGTGCTGTCGCTCTCTATACACAGTTCGCACGATTGCAAAGTGAAAGCAAAAAACAAGCGCAAATTCAAACGCGATTTCAATATGTCACATATTGACAGTGGCTCACCGATGCCAATGACATAATTACCCAGCTACATTTCCGAAAGAATGCAAAAGCATTGACATATATTTTTCCTTCCTACGATAGGCCGACGGGCAGGGCAGAGATAGATTTTGGTAGCCCGACTGGAAAAATCGCTAGCCCCGGGACGTCGGGCTAGCGATTTTGCGAGCCCTGTATCTGATTGAGGAATCACTCATCTTTGGAAAAGAGAGTTTATTACAGAGAAATGGCTCTTTCCAAAATGAAAGCTATACTATACGCTTCTTCTGGGCTATATTCTCAGCAGCATATTAAACATATCAGGTCCCCATAAGGAGAATCATGTGCTAACGGCTGTCTAAATGACTCAAGTAAAGTTTGTAGCATGCGTGCTTGTTGTTTTTGTCTGCTTCCACTTGTCTTTGCACTAAGATGATGTCGCGTAAATGTGCAGTCATATTCGTTGTGTTCCCACTAGTGCTGTCAGCGGTTAACGCCACAACACGGCAAATCTCCGTTAACGAGCTACCGCGGATAGCCCCGTGCGTGGGGCTGGACGGCCAACACGTTAACGAGCTAACTGTGCTAACACACTAGTTCCCACCCATGTAATTGAGCATTGCGTGGCACATCCAACATACTGTTTTACTTTAGTCCATGACGTGAAGTATGACCCTTCAGGGTCATACTTCACATGAAAACCAAAATAGTTCCAAACGCCAGATCTGATTGAGGGTAGGGGAGGTTCAATTTGCCAAGTTGCAAGGAGAGCTTAACTTCTGTCTTGCTAGCTTGCCCTGCGCTCAGTGAATCTGCGTTTGACTACTCCGCCTAGGCTGCACTGTCGAGCGCAGATCCACTGAGCACCGTCAACACAGACAGCACCGTCAGAAGGAAAGTTGATAAAATAAATTAAAAATTTTGTATTGTTCGATACATATGCGTACCGAACCGAAAGCACTGTATCGAACGGTTCAATATCGATACGAGTATCGTTGCACCCCTAATATATATATATATATATATATATATATATATATATATATATATATATATATATATATATATATAGATATATATACTATCCTTTCTGGTCTTTTTCTGCAACATGCATAGGTGTTACCACATGTCTCTACATAGTAATTGAAGTATGATAAAACCATTGAACAGAATAAAATATACAATGTCTTCTGTTTTAGAACGTGTCTTGTTTTTCCCAAAGTGCTCTTTGCTATTTCTGTGTAGTTAACTGTATGCCGTAGCAGCATCCATAGAATAAATCAGGTTTGTGGATACTGCATTCTTAAGCCTGCGCATTAAAAGTCAGGAGTTTACACAACTCAGATGTGTCTTTGTGGTTTTGTATTTGCTGAAGCTGGCTACAGGTGAAATTCTTTGGACAGATAATGCCACAAGAAAGAAGGAAAGATGAAATCCATGACTTGCTGTATTCACCAAAGACATAATAGGGAAATTACAAGGTTTAAAATCCCTGATTGCAGTGAGTAGACATGGGATGCCATGCTTGGTCAACACAAGAGCCTGAACTTACAGAATAGTCGGTCGGTCACTCCCATTCAGTCTTTCAAACCTAACAGACGGCTCATTAACAGAAGAAACATGTTTTAACAACAAACGATTATACACAGAACCTAGCACTGTGAGTGGAATTGCAACACCTGCAGAGACCCTTAAAGCTAATTTGGGAGAAATCCTTTGAGTGAGACATTAACTCTGCACAAATGCTATGAAAAAAACTCAATTAACATTTAACCAAGTGATGAAATACAACAATACAAACAAGTGCGCCTCCAGGCACAATGAAAATAAGCCCTCATTAGCCAGATGGAAATTATTAAAATAAGATAATAAGAAGACCTCCCTCAGTGCACGGCTGTGCGGGGGTGAAAAAGTTAAATATGTTGCTTTTATTTACCACAGACGAACATTAACAATGAATATTCATAAGAAGGAAAAAACTGTTTATCTCACAAGCACACAATTCCAATTTGAGAACGTAAACAACCTACAAACTTATTATATTCGACTTACTTTCTTTCTGTGCTTCAACGCTGTTTAATTTTTTTATTTCAGCTTGAAAAAAATTACTCTTGCCTGCTAAATAATGCTGATGTCCTTTTAAAATGACTAAATCACAGCTTTGGGCAGCTTTGTGGATGGCTGCATTGATTTCAGAGTTGCTGGTCTTTAACTTCGACAGCTTGCTTATCTTGTCTCTGTATCATAATGGAATTAAAGCATTAGAAGCAGAAGCGCTGCTACAAGAGCGGAAATTATCCCAACTTTTTTTTCCCCAATATCCACTATTAATAAAGTCTCATATCATTCTAAGGACTGCTTATTCTCTCATTCTTGCATTTCACTGTAGTTGCCTCAAACCATCTTCCTGACACACATTCCTGACCCCACTGATGAATAAAGGATTGCTTTGGGATCTGTCCTCTGTCATTCAATTCTCCTCACTCTACTCACCATCTCCCTGAATCTGTTGAATTTGAATTTCAGTCTGTACCAGTCCGTTATCTATTTTTCAACCCCCACAACCTCACTCTTTATGACTTCCTCCAGACTCTGTAAAGGATGATAAAGAAAACAATAAACCGAGTATTTATGTAATCTCCTGCAATATGATGTTCTCGCAGTGCCGTGGCTGTGAGGCAGGACTGCAGCAACACGACAGCCACATGCATGCAAAGCTTGGCTGTACAGATTTGATTTATGGAACACCATCAGCCACTACTATTATTGTACTCAACTGCATTTTTTCCCTACACTTGCTGCATGGATTGATTGCACAATTTATTTACTTTGTGACAGATTTTAAATAGGAAGCATCAAACCACTGAGTAACCTTGATGTTTCATCCAAGTGCGGCTACAAGGCTGCAGCTCTGAAGAAAGCAAAGTGTGGAAATGTACATTTCTGTTCTTTTCAATTGTCCATGCAAGGGTCACAGTTTGCATTAATCTAACATCAGTGTAAGTTGTTTAAACTGTGCGAGATACATGCTCACACCTAAATTGCATGACTCATGAAGACATGTTCATTGAATTAGAGAATACAGGGAAGTAAAGATATCTAGCCTTTTGAGGGATTTTAGCTAAAGTAATACAATAAGTGTGCTGGTAGGGATTCAGTGTCTTTATCAAGAACCTTTCAGCAGTGTGAATGCACATTTGCTTTTGTGGGGATTGAATGTATGACTGTATAATTCAGTTTCTCAAATAACTAGGTCACCCCTTTGCCCGTATTACAATGTGACGTTCTTGTAATTAGTCCCTGTGCTAGACTGTGTGCATATATGGAATATGAGCAGTGCCATCAGTCCATTGTCTATTGTTAGCTATTTCATCAACTTTATCTACTAGTTAATGTATGAACCTTTGCTTTTTGTTGCCAGAGGCCCAGAGCAGAGAATCTAAAATTAATATTTCATAGTGCTCCAAACCTGTCAGACAAATTTATGTGGACGTTCCGTCAATAAATGCTTGAAAGATTGATGGAATATGATGTCCCCGGGTGGAGCATGAAGCAGCTGGCGGGAGAGTTGATACTGTTTTACTGTTAGTTATTTCTTCTAATCTATGGGGCAGCCAGCTAATGCAGTGTTGCATGCGTCAGTGCGGTGAAAGCAAAAGAGCGTAATGTCCCATTTTGTTGTGTATCAGTGTGTGTATCACCACAGCTAACATGCACATGACTGTGTTTAATCAGCACAAGTATTTACAGTGGGGCAAAAAAGTATTTAGTCAGCCACCGATTGTGCAAGTTCCCCCACTTAAAATGATGACAGAGGTCAGTAATTTGCACCAGAGGTACACTTCAACTGTGAGAGACAGAATGTGAAAAACAAATCCATGAATTCACATGGTAGGATTTGTAAAGAATTTATTCGTAAATCAGGGTGGAAAATAAGTATTTGGTCAATAACAAAAATACAACTCAATACTTTGTAACATAACCTTTGTTGGCAATAACAGAGGTCAAACGTTTACTATAGGTCTTTACCAGGTTTGCACACACAGTAGCTGGTATTTTGGCCCATTCCTCCATGCAGATCTTCTCAAGAGCAGTGATGTTTTGGGGCTGTCGCCGAGCAACACGGACTTTCAACTCCCGCCACAGATTTTCTATGGGGCTGAGGTCTGGAGACTGGCTAGGCCACTCCAGGACTTTCAAATGCTTCTTACGGAGCCACTCCTTTGTTGCCCGGGCGGTGTGTTTTGGATCATTGTCATGTTGGAAGACCCAGCCTCGTTTCATCTTCAAAGTTCTCACTGATGGAAGGAGGTTTTGGCTCAAAATCTCACGATACTTGGCCCCATTCATTCTGTCCTTAACACGGATCAGTCGTCCTGTCCCCTTGGCAGAAAAACAGCCCCATAGCATGATGTTTCCACCCCCATGCTTCACAGTAGGTATGGTGTTCTTGGGATGCAACTCAGTATTCTTCTTCCTCCAAACACGACAAGTTGAGTTTATACCAAAAAGTTCTACTTTGGTTTCATCTGACCACATGACATTCTCCCAATCCTCTGCTGTATCATCCATGTGCTCTCTGGCAAACTTCAGACGGGCCTGGACATGCACTGGCTTCAGCAGCGGAACACATCTGGCACTGCGGGATTTGATTCCCTGCCGTTGTAGTGTGTTACTGATGGTGACCTTTGTTACTTTGGTCCCAGCTCTCTGCAGGTCATTCACCAGGTCCCCCCGTGTGGTTCTGGGATCTTTGCTCACCGTTCTCATGATCATTTTGACCCCACGGGATGAGATCTTGCGTGGAGCCCCAGATCGAGGGAGATTATCAGTGGTCTTGTATGTCTTCCATTTTCTGATGATTGCTCCCACAGTTGATTTTTTCACACCAAGCTGCTTGCCTATTGTAGATTCACTCTTCCCAGTCTGGTGCAGGTCTACAATTCTTTTCCTGGTGTCCTTCGAAAGCTCTTTGGTCTTGGCCATGGCGGAGTTTGGAGTCTGACTGGTTGAGGCTGTGGACAGGTGTCTTTTATACAGATGATGAGGTCAAACAGGTGCCATTCATACAGGTAACGAGTGGGGGACAGAAAAGCTTCTTACAGAAGACGTTACAGGTCTGTGAGAGCCAGGGATTTTCCTTGTTTGAGGTGACCAAATACTTATTTTCCACCCTGATTTACGAATAAATTCTTTACAAATCCTACCATGTGAATTCATGGATTTTTTTCACATTCTGTCTCTCACAGTTGAAGTGTACCTCTGGTGCAAATTACTGACCTCTGTCATCATTTTAAGTGGGGGAACTTGCACAATCGGTGGCTGACTAAATACTTTTTTGCCCCACTGTATCTAAACCTATCATACAGCATCAAAATTATATGTGGAAGAGAACCGACTGCAAATTAGTTGAGAAGTGCAGTGATTCTCTTTCAGCTACTAGTTAGATTATGAAGATTTTGCTGTATCAATTCAATATGTTTCAGATTGGGTTCCATTACAGGACTGATCATTTAATATTGTAAAGAGATTATCAGTATTATTAGTTATTTACATTCCTGTGCCTGACAGGTGAATGCAACCAATTCCTAACTAAACTGTGTGTAGCCTAATTTGGAATATAACAGAATTTCACACCCAAATTTTAAAAAAGATTTCAGCCAAGCTCCAGCTGGTTTTTACTCAATTCTGTAATTAAGATGTACAAAGACCATGTTTTTAAAGATTAATGAGCAGAAATGACCATGAGCTCTCTGTGCCTCTGTGACATTTGTCTTCTACCTGCAGGTCCTGGGGCATGTGCCCAGAGGGTTGCCTGGAGGCCCACAACCATCCATGGAATCCAGAATGGACACACAAAATGGACAATTACAGAAAAGGCAAAGATCTAAAAGCTGACCAGGAAAATGTGTTTTTAATTAGTGTTTTTTAAAAGGAGAAGACTAAAGCAAATGTAAATTAGTTTTGCACTTGGAGAACACACTTACTAAAATCAGTTGACTATACTTACAAATGAAATATGGTATTTTCTGGCCATTTTTAATCACAAAAATCCCGTTTCCTTTCTGTCACAAGTTACAGAGACAGAAAAGTTTCATGCATATTTACACATAGGCAGCCACAGAATACCTGCCCGTCATTTTGTTTTTCTCAGTTCGTAGTTTCATAGCTAAAATTCTCTGTCATCGTTATCAATTAGCTGAATGCCAGTGCAAATGCTGCATGTTTTTGCACAGAGAAAACCCACAAGCCAAGGACAGAAGGACTGCATAATATTAGTTGTGACAATGACAGATCCAAACCCCTGGAACGGCCTTCAATAGATTTGACATGGTCCCTTCTTGCCAGATCTGTCAAACTCCTCTTGAACTTTTCTTTCTATTATTTTGTGGTGAGGAACACAGTACCGCCTAGAGCAGCTCCTGCATGGGTTTGAAGTAATGTGCTTTACCCTGACAGTGACGATAAAGGGCCTGGGCTTGGTGGGGGTTGGGGGGTGGATAAACAACGCGCAGGTCTCCAGAGAGCTTTCTGTGAATATGAAGGTTAGCGCCACAGTTTTATGCCAATGTAAGGCTGGCATTTGCTTCAAGTGGTCCACAAAGCCACAGCAAGCAATTAATGAACACCCTGAGCATTGCACTGAAAAAGAATTGACCTTCCTTTGCTCTCTGTAACCACTCGCAAAGCTTATCCATGAAATGACAAGGCTAAATTAAATTTATTTCATTTGCATCATTGGCTTCATGGAGGGTGGCAATTTTAGCCCAAGCCTTGGCTAGTTAAACAGCCTCTTAACTGTGTGACAGCCATGCGTGGTTTATACAGTCTACTTACTGCAGTGTTTTTAAACCCATAGTAAATATACAAGAACGATGCCAGCGTCGTTACGGCGGAGTTATGGGATCTCGAGTGCCGTTTGATAGAGCAGAAGTCCTGTTTCAGAACAGCTGTGTTATCTTGTCTAAGTGGAGGAATTTCCTTATGAATTCAAATCAGTATAATTTCTTAAATATACGGACATTACAGATGGTGGTCTGACTGACTGCTGGGTTCTTTATCCAGTGAGTGTAATTCCCTCAGCAAAATTACATCAGTGACAAGAGCCAGATTGTTTGCCTAAAACTCAAGTGCGAATTAGAGAAAGGGTTTTAATCCGGCAGTTTTGCATGTAAAACAAATATTTGCATCACAAGGAGTTGGCGTAGCATCCTCTGATCAGCTGATTACCATAGTGATGAGACTCTTCAAAGGGAAAACTTTTTTCTTCGGGGGGTTGAACTCAGAGTTACAGGTTATAAGCTGCAATATTGACTGTCTCTGAGGGCATGTTCTGCTCAGCAGCAGGAATATGGAACACTCCACTGTTGATTATAATGAAGTTGCGGGGGAAAAAAAGGCAAAAGCTTACTTTGGGAAGAGGGGGAAAAAAAGAAGCAGTCTCTTTCTGACAGAGCTCATTATCCTCTCTGAAGGTGTTCGAAGCTTTAAAAAGCAGCAGCCGAGAGAGGAGAAGAAGGGGAGGAGTTGGCGATGGGATATATAGAAAGGTTGGATATTTGTGAAGAACTTAACAGTAGTGATCCATTTCTTAATTATTCCACCAGGATCATATTTTCCTCAGTTCCCTAGCTAATAAACGCCCTACATATGGTACCTTTAGCAAAGAGAATTATTCTGCTCCCCAACAGACAGGCTTCAGGGTGACCCTTGCTATCTGAAATGTGCTGACACCTCACTTCCTGGAACAGTTAAAGGAAATAGTGGTAATGATGGGATTGGGGTTGAATGATTGGTGGATCCAAATGAAATGTCCTGCTTTTTTCCCCTTTAATAAAACAGAGGGTTGTCTCTGCACTTAATAATATACTGTAAGTTAATATTAGTCATCATAATGCGGGAAACTGAAGAATAAGAGGGGCTTTTTGAATGAAGCAGTGGAAATGGAAAAAGAATTTTGGATGTCCTTCCACAGCACTTTGTGTGTGTGTGTGTGTGGGGGGGGGGGGGGTTGCTAGACATTTCCTTTTTTCTGATACTGTTTCTCAGCACTGCAGCAAAGGGATGGATCTCCCTTAATGTGTGCCTATTTGAGAGAGAGAGAGAGAGAGGGAGACCATGAGTAGGGAATCACAGAAATGAAAATGATGTCGCAGCATGTCAGGGCGGCAGCAACATGCAGCTCTGATATTGCGATAACAAGCATGTTGCAGAGACAAAGAAAGCTGTGAAGTAACAAAGTGGCTTGGACACCCCATCCAAAGCTTTTTGAATCCATTTGTTTTAGAAGGCTGCTGAAACGGGGTGGCATGCTGCCAGTTTTCAGATCTTCTCTGCGTGTGTGTAACAGAGAGACTCAGATGCATGTCTCAAGGTAAGGACAGGATACCCGAAGACTTGCACCTCATACTTGAAACAATCCTGCAGAAATGAATAGACTGACTAATGCTTAACTTGTTTGGCTGACTATACGCACTGCAGCTTTTCTGCCGCTCTAATGTGCCGTAATCCATCAATCTTTGAGTCACCTCCATGCAGGATCATACACACATAGCACATTTGCATTCTACGTGGACTCCACAAAGTACAGCACCACTACTGTTGTTCTGCACTCCTGAATAATAAATGGAATCTAGCACAAAACCGGCTCTCCTTGCTCTGTGGATTTAAGTGTAATTGATCCATACATTGTTACTGGCAGTACAGGAGTCACATAAACACCATCTCTGTCCATTGATTCTGCTAAATCTCGGATCAGGAGGTGTAAAATAAGATTACATATAGGTGGGAGCTACTGCTGGATAAGCTCTGAGTTGCACTTTAAAAGGTAGAGGCCATTAAGCTGTGTGTGTGTGTGTGTGTGTGTGTGTGTGTGTGTGTGTGTGTGTGTGTGTGTGTGTGTGTGTGCTGAATCCATTGACTGGGAAGCCGCTCTGTGACATCACGCTGCCGAAGAGGGATGGCTCAGCTAAACTTTCATCCCACAAATATTCATGCCTATTTAATTATCCAGAATCACTTTATTCCACATGAATTATGAATATTAATGAACAGGGGGAAGGGCAGCGAAAGAGTGTGCTGTGTATATGCTGTGCCTAAAGGAAAGATTGGTGTTACACAAGGATGTGCGCAGTCACCAGTCAATCGCTTCACAGTCACAACAAACGCTCCAGGGCAGAGGTCAGATGCAGAATTAGCCTTGTGTGGCTAAATGGCCTTAAGATTTCACCCATATATGACCAGACCATGGGTGGCTGCTGATGGCCTATTTCTGGGATCCTGCTGTGACTTTCCCCCCTTGGCAACTGCACATTTGGATTTTGTCTTGCCCTTGAGCATTGTTCCCATTTTGTCATGTTTTTCTTCTTCCCCTATTAATTAAACCAATGCAGCCAAGTCTAACATAAAGGCATAAACCTAGTCATATAAAAAGAAATGAATGCATTAACCTTAATGTTGGTAAAGGTATGAGGTGATGGATTTAAGTTAAATATCATGTTTTCAAATTGGGACCTTGCTTTCCTGATTTTAAATTTTCGTTTTGCTGACCATCATGCCATATGTACAGACTGGCAAACACGATAGTGAACCTTTCTTATACTTAAATCAACAATAGAAAAAGTCTTCTGGTATCCACATAATGCAACGTTCCTGAAAATGTAGAAAAATGCTTCTGTGATGGAAATATCAGCCCATTTACAAACCTTTAAAGTTAGAAGAAACCTGAAAGTGGGCTGCAGGCTAAAGGAGAAACATAAAAGAGAGTATTCCTATGACAATAGATTTAAAGTCCTCCACTTAAAAAAGAAAAAGAAACTCTCTTGGCATTGTTTTTTCCCCTTCCTTTTTTTCCTTCCTTTCTATGAAGCACAGGAACCCTCTCACATGCCTGCAGATAAAAAGCAGCTCTGTCAACCCACTATCACTGGATCAATGCTGCCATCTACTGCTACACTTTCACACTTGTCAGGATGCAGCTCATTAAAGTATTTAGTGCTGTCTAATTACTGAAATGGTTGTTTTCAGGCAATGTTAATTATTTAAATCCTATCTAATTCGGTTTAGAAAGCATGCATTTTTTTCCACTGGGTTTCTAATGAGCTTTTTTTTTTTTTTACAGATTTAGCGGGTGTGCCTGTTTCATCTTACTCTTCATTTATCCATTTCCCTCATCACTGCACACTTTGTCCTGTGTTTTATTCTTGCAGTGGTTTCTTGAATTCCTTCCAATAGCTCTGAAAGTGTTGGGTAGGGGTGGGATAGCATCAGGGAGATGTATGGGGTAATGGCAATGTTGGATCCAAAAATAGATTCAAGGGCTTTAGTCATCAAATAGCATACTGCACAGGTGTAGTTTTATGGTCTAGGCTCTTTTTTATTGCTTCCATTGCAACCTTGCAGTACTATAAATCATAAGCATTTTGTTGGAGTGTACCGAACACATCAAGCATTTACAGCTATGCAACACAGCACTGATCCCCCGAGACCCGATGACAGCCAAGAT
The DNA here is from genome assembly GCF_963576455.1 of Neolamprologus multifasciatus. NCBI lineage: Eukaryota > Metazoa > Chordata > Actinopteri > Cichliformes > Cichlidae > Neolamprologus > Neolamprologus multifasciatus. The sequence continues at coordinate 25,342,992 of NC_140452.1, read as the reverse complement.
TTGGTGTTAAATTGCAGTGTTTATTGCCAAATGAGTAACAGAAGTGATGGAAACACCACCTTACATACAATGTCTCACAGATACATGAATGGAGGTATGGATTTTTTTTTTTTTTTTTTTTTTTTAGTGTGCAGTCCACAAATTTCCTATGTACAGAATCAAAAGGTAGGTGGCTGCTTTTCCAAATGCGAATGATAAGCCATCCCTGCTTCTGCCACTCAAGCTTAATCATACCAGAAATTGTGAAAAGCTTCCCGGGGCATGAAGGAGAAAGTCATTATATTTTAAACTGGTCTAATTAATATGGAGGACTGGCATTGACTGTAAAATTATCTGATTAAGATGAGAGTAAAGCCTGTCATGCCGCTTGCCTGACCTCCACTATAACAAGATCACCACCATCAGATGCACTTATTTCGAGAGCATGTAGCCTACCACTGACCTACAGATTTTTTAATAAAAAAAAATAGTTAGAAAGACTTAAAACGATTTGGTAAACTGAACAGGTGAAAATGATGTCTGCAAATATGGTAGTCATTTGTGGGAGCTAATCATTTCAGTCTGCAGGCCAGCTGTATTCTTAGTATTCAGTATTCTGTCTATTTTACTGAAGAAAATTGAATATGTCATAGTATGTGAATAACTCAATAATGAATGTCAGTGTTGTTCCTACTGTGACAAAGGCATATTAATAGCAATTAATTAAATATTTAGCTAATTAAATAACTAATTTTAATGTCACACTTTCAAGGTCATTTTTCATGCTGGTTCTCTATTAACAGTGTCAACACTGTCAGTGATAGCTGTGTTTCTCCTACCGTGATAAGTCCCAAAGTCGGCTCAGGAAAAAAGGGCTGAACAGCACAGCACCATATTTGTTTTTTAATAAAGGTTTTTCAATTTTAGGAGGTCCTGTAACTACAGATTAGAATTTAAACAGCTTAGTTGTTTTTTTTTATCTCAAGATTTAAAGTAAATACTACTACTAATAATATTAATAATAACTGGTTTAAAACTGACAACATATTCTGTCTCACAGAAGCATGAATAAAATTAGATAATAGTTATCTACTATTAATGTTGCGTGGTCAAGTATAGCTATTAAGTAACCACTATGTGAGCAGTAAAATTCATGAGTTTTGATGATTATGTTTCTGCATTTTATTAACATAATGTATCGGATTTAGCTTGTGATACCAATGTGAACCCTAGCCTCCTATTACAGTTCTAAGATAAGTAAAACAATAATTGTAACTGAACATGCAAAGATAAAAAAAAAAAAACATTTTCAAATAAATTTAGGCTTCTGCGACATGTAGTGTTTCTTGTCCTCTTTAAATCCCCAACCAACCTAGTGACGTGGTCAGTGACGTGCGACAATATTGCATTACTACAAATTTGGCTGTCAAACAAAATCGATTATAATTTAACGTGCAGCGATTTCCAAGCCAGTTATTCGAAAGATCAATTATATCACTCTTAATTTTGTATAAAATCTGCATTAATTCAGCAGCTCTCCTGGTGTGTGTTTTTGTTGAGAAGTGCCATATAATACGTTACATTTAAAATTTTATTATGTATATTAATTTAGAATGTTTTAAAATATACGTTGTGAAGGCCCGAAATTAAAAGTATGTGGATGTCGTGAAAGCGCCGTTGAAAGGATAACGCGTTTTACTTTACGGCAAGATTGGCCTTCCGCTTTTTGTGTGTCGCAGTGGAATTTGGCTGGACTTTAGCGTTTGTGTTGCTAACAGGGGTTTGGGATTTGCTTAAATACAATGGGAATAGAGGAGGAAACGGACCGCACCGTCTTCATAAGAAACCTAGATACTAAAGTGACGGAGGAGCTTTTGTTCGAGTTGTTTTTACAGGTGCTGCTTTCGCCATTTATGCACAAAACTAGAAACTGTTGTTAGCATAATAGCTAGCTAGTGGCACAGAAACCACGTACAAATAAAGTGACCGGAATGTACTAACACGTGGAGCTGTAAGCTGTATTGTGCGGTAACAAATGTGTCTCGTTTACGTCTTTTGGTGTTTTACACATGCGTTGTGTGTAGTGGTTTTTCACCCTCGAATGACAGTAGCTAGCTAGTTAGCTGTCGTTAGCTTTAGCTGTTGATCACAGGCTTTTGTTTACGAAATTCGTTGATCCTTTCTGCAGGCAGGACCTCTTGTCAAAACCAAAATTCCAAAGGACTCGGATGGGAGACAGAAGACATTTGGTTTTGCCGTATACAAACATGACGTGTCCGTGCCCTACGCCGTGCAACTACTAAACGGAACCATGCTGTTTGGGAGAAATATCCATGTGCAGTTCAGATCAGGTGAGCTGGCATTTTTGTTGCTTTGAATTATGACGTAAATATTTTAACGTGTTTTGTGCATATTTATGTGGTTTCAACACTGAACGTTTCAGTTAATGTTTGACTATCCAGAAATAAGTAACTAAACAGCTATCACAGACAAAGCTGCGACCATCATATTTCACGTAAAGAAGTAGGCGTCAGTACTTGAGTAAACTACTGTTAGTGTTACTGAAAAGTAATGTCCCATGTACAGTAACCACCACACCCTACACCCGATAGGGATTCTTTGGTTTCGGTGTTGTGCACAGTTGTCGGTGTGCATAGTAGGTTAGAAGGAATAGAAGTGAGACAAAACCTTGAGCGACTTAATAGTTGAATTAAATCACTCAAGTCTACAGAAAACCAGAGGGTTTCAGCCTTAGAATGGAATGTGCATTGACTTTTTAACATATAAAGATATGTCTTTTCAGACAAGATACTAGGACGAGGCAGTATAGTTAAAAGTTGTATCACTTCTTTTTCACTGCATTGTCTGACTTATATAATTCTACCTCACTCCGAAATGCAGCCTGCCTTGTTTGAAAATTTTCCTCCAGAAAGTTATTTTTAGTATATATTTATATTTAACCATGTAAATCAGCACTTGGGTATGCAACTATTTTACTAGATAGTGTAGCTGTAGCGTTTTGGGTCGTTAACGCCTCTAAACATAGTTGGCAATAAACATGGTAGCCAACATCACTTGTGATTGTTTCATTACAATTAATTGAAGGAATACAAATGCACAAGACTAAACTCGGGTAAACTATTTTACTATTTCTTTATTTTTTAAAATTTTAAGTTAAAAAAATGAGCAAAGGTAGTTAGTTCCTGTCTAAAACTGCTCACACACTGTGCTTTCCACATGTGGTATTTTGCATGTAAAGCACCACAATTTCACGTGGTGTTTACTTTGATTGTGCTCATAAGAAGCCATACATTTTTATGCAGATGTCTGCAAAACTAGGCAACAAGAACCAATATTATTTAGATGCATAACTGCCTCTAAAGCCCAGAGCAAAGACAAACCTGTCCCTTTAAAATATTACTTCACATGGAAAAAATGTATTTCCTCTTGGCACATCAGATGTTTATTGGCAGTGTTAGTGAAGAAAACCCCCCCCATAACCCATCCCAATTTTCCAAAACCTTTGCGACTTAACCAAATGCCCGACAGCCAAGGACCAGTAAAAAAACATGTTAGCTGTCAAGCCAGTAGCCCGTTTGGGCGTGTTCAAATATAACTTCAATTTCACATGTAAAGCAAACAGGCTTTGGATTACTTAATATATTATCATGCTTTTTACAACTACATGAATGTACTATTGCTGTGTGATTTATTACTATTACTGAAGGTTGCTCGCCATACCAATACCAACTAGATGTAAATCTTAATATAAAATAAATAACAGTAGGGTGGACATTAGGTAAGGCTGCACTTTTAGTAGCAATCTCATATGGAAAACTATTCCGCATGTATATAAAACAGGTCTGCGGCTCCGAACCATAGTAAAGGGACCTCTGGCTAATACGTCGGGTTGTGTGTCGGGCTCGTAGCCGAAAACTAGCTTTACTTTGTTGTCTGGGTCAACTTTTGCTAGCGAGAGACAGAGAGAGGCGTTGAAAGGCTGCTCCAACTGAACTTATTGTTTCGGAGGAAAACGTGAACACAGTGTACAGTTGAGTCTTAATAGCTTACTTACAACTGGGCTCGTCAGGCACTCTTTTTGGCTTCAGTGGTTATTATTATATTTACATGCTTCCATCTCACGTTTCTGCTCGGTGACAACTCGTACTTTTCGACTCTCCTTTTTTCCCCTCCCTCGCTCACAGACACATAACGTCTACTAGTCGACTAGTCACCGATTATTTTTGCAATTAGTCGACTAATCAGATCATGCATCCATTGGACGTAAAACATACGGCTTATTGCACCAGCATGCATCTGCTCTTATATAACTATCATTATCTTACAGCTTTAAGTGTTTAAGGTATGTGCTAACTAAAAATAAAGACAAGTTGATGGTTTATTAAATTTTAATAAAATTTGCAGATTGTTTCGGTGAAGTTTAATAAACTCCTTGCTATTTAAAATATAACGGGACACCGGAGTATATTCTCGAGCATCTCACACTTCTGATAATCAGTTGTCTGCTTGACGTTTATTCAGCTGTGTAAAAACTATAACTTTAATCTCAGCCAAACTGATTTACTCAGGAGCAAATAAAATACTAAAAAAAAGCCAAACAATAACATTTTTAAGTTATCTAAGTGAATTATATATCATGTTTAACCTGAGTAGCGAAAGACGGCGGTGGGTTTGAAAACGATTTGCCGGGAGTCTGGTGTTCTCACAGGCTCTAGTGAGCCTTGTCCCCGGCTAGCTATCGAGCTAGTGGGTAACAGACGTCTCCGAAAACTTCGGAGCGCTTTTGAAAATATGTGGTGTCTTGATAAACTGAGCAGATATTTGAGGTTTACACAGTTACAGTCTCGCCTGAAAATATGTTAAACGTTTATTTTGTGACCCATAAAGAATAATAAGAGTAATATTAAAGCTAACTAGCTGCCACCATTGTTGGAAACTGAGCTGGGCTGCGCTATGAATTCTGGGACAAAGCTACTTCTTCTTCTTCGGGGTTTAACAGCAGCTGGCATCCTTGTACATGCAGTGCTGCCATCTTCTGTTTCAGTCCGTTATTACACTCTTAAATCCTACTACTTATTCCTGCGTCTTTTGGGATCTTACAAAGCTTCAAACGACGCGTCGACTATTAAATTAGTCGTTGACGTAATCGTGAGTAGTCGACTAATCGTGGCAGCCCTATTGTGCGGGCAGCAAGTAGAGGTGACATGGGCCGTGGGATTGAGACACAGACATTAGAGCCTCTTAATGCATGTTTTGTTTGGGTTTTCGCCGGTGTGGAATTAGCAAAACTAGAGAGGGCATAGCCTAACATATGAAACAGGAAAAGACCGCTGTGTAATCCATTCAACAAAGTAAATGTATTCTGAATACCACCGTTTTAAACGGTAACTGTAACGCAATACAGTTACACATATTTTGTATTTTAAATACATAATGCCTGTACGTGTATTCCGTTACTCCCCAACACTGATGATAACAAACACTCGTTAAAGGGCTGATGACAAAAAAGAAAATGTTAGTGGCATTTACACCACAAAGATTTATTTTAAAGCTTTGGTTAAGTACTTTGGAGAGTTAGGTGTTTTCACATAATTTAATTGTAAATCTAGTAATACAATATGCTATATCATTAAAAGCTACAGGGTAGTGTGTGTATAAAGTATACTTAGTTTTTTATGCTTGTCAGTGTTTAGGGTCATTTAAAATGATTTTTATATAATTGCATGAATTTGTGTCAACTAGTGTCCGGTGCTTTGCTCATGTATGAAAACACAGACATATGTTAACTTTATATTTTTATATTGATAAATATTATTAATTCTATGTGAATTATATCCTATATATTTATTGCTCTTTTGCTTCGTGAGTCATTGTATAAGACAAAGTAGTCAATTGCAGACTCTATAGGTGTCACATTTTGATCAACAGTTATTTACATATATGCGTAAGAACACGTTCCAGTGACCTCAAAAATGTCACTGCACTTAAAATTGATTTACAAACAAAAACATGCACGTAACATAGCCACAATTTAGCCATTCATTTTAGGTCAGCTACTATATGTAATATATATGATTTGTAAGGATTTAAGTATTTTAAAAATAATTCCCAACAGCTATATAGATGTTTATAGTCTTGGTATCCTTGGTAGTTTTTCTTATCATTTTCATCTAGATTAATTAACACTTGTAGGAGGAGCTAGGGGAAAGAGTTTAATTCAATTCATTTTAAGTTTAATTTTTTTTATATTGTAACAAAACAACAATAGTAACCTAATGGCATACATGCATTTGCTATATTACTAATATATTAAGATTACTGAAATGATATTTGTTTTTCTTAAAGAGTGTGTTTGTCATTTCATTTGGTATGGATCAAGTATATGTGTGCTTTCTTCTTTTTAATATAAATTTTGTTTTGCTCGTTCATAGGCAGCAGTCATTGCAGCAATCCAGGGAACTCACAGAATTCAAGTCCTGCAAGTACCCCAAATCCCCATGGCCAGAGGTAAGAGAGTGTCTCACAGCATCAAAGGTATCATCTTATTGTACCAATTAAGATGCTCACATGCTGTCAATAAGAGGAAAGACTAACAAGGTTTACTGTCAAGTATTAAAATATTCATAAAAAAATAAAGTCCATTGAGACTGTGGTAACATGTCACCAACCCCCCCCCCCCCCCCCCCCCCCCCAAAAAAAAACAAAAACAAAAAACAAAACAAATCAGTACTTTGGAGTCACACTTAACTACAGTTGTGATGTAGTAGAATTAAGTCAGGTGCTTCAAGTCACCATTACTATAGCACCTGAGCTTTGAATGATAAAGTTAATGAATAAATGAATAAAAATTGTGTAGGCTGTTCAAAACAGGCTGACTGTTGAACCAAAGAATTCAAAAACATTATTCAATCATAAGTGTATATAAGATTTACGACCCTTTTGCTTTTTGTATGGCTGTAAAATGGAATGAATAATAGTCATTAAAATGTCTTCCTATGCTGATTAGCAAGTTAAAGCATCCTAGTTTGGTGAAAGCAGCATCTTTCAGTTATAAAGTGAAGCGAAAATGGAGTTAAGCTCATGTTTGTGATGCCTAGTTCTTTTGGATATCACAGTCATCAGATAATTTCTAATCTGTCACAAATATATCCTTCCACAGTAGTAGAGGCGAAAATTTCCTCAAGATAATAGTATATTTAAACTCTAAATGTATGCCACGTGGTCCATGTGACAGGAATATAGTCATCAGCACAGGTCTGTCAAAGTGCAGATGTAAACACATGGAAACCATGAACTGGTCATTGTTGCCTTATTCCATTACATCACTTCAGGAAAACACGTTTGTGAGTAGATAATGGAAACGAGAAAATGACCCTAATATTCTAAGAATTGTCCCAGCCAGTCACATACCTTTATAATTTTTATTACACTTGGAGAAGACGAAAACAGGAGTGCACACGACTAAGTTAGTAGACATTTACATGTTGCTGTTGGTGCCAGAAACATATATGTTCTTATTTAATCAACGTACTGTGTCATTTGCTTTCATTCCCATTAGACATCAGCCTCTCTCTCTCCCCATCTGTCTCTCTATGAGATGTTGTTAATAAGCAAGGTGCAAAGTATACAGATGACAGCCGCGCAAACTGGTGTACGTCTGGATTACGTAGAAAATGAGTGAAAATGTTTGTATGCATGCTGCATCTGAGTAAGCAGGCATAGCCACTAAACTGGAGTGATGTTTAATGATATTCTGCACAGGTGTGTCAGTGCTAGCGTGCAATGGGAGGGGCTGGTGCTGGCACTGCCAACATTACCCACACTTGGCAAATGAATCTGATATTGTGGGCGTGTATTGCGGCACAAAGTGTCACACACTTCGGCAGCATTTGAAGTATGATGTAATCATTAAAGAAGGAAGCTAGCTGTTTCAAATAGCTGTTGCATACTTTTGCACTACTTTTAAAACCAGTTTTTAACCTCATGCATCAGATTTTGGTCAATTTGAAATGTTTTGTTAATTTCAATTTTCAATTTAAATATTTTGTTAATTTAAAATTAGTCAACTAGTGAAATTTTCTTTCCGCAATCTTTTTCTAAAAGAAAAGCAAATTATAAATTGCGAAATGTTTTGTAGTGCTTTTTGTTATTTTCTTGTTAGAGGTAGATTCATTTTTATATGAATGTGTCAGTGAAGTACTCCCAATAGAATTTTTTGGCTCATCCTGCAAAACTAGTTATAATAAATTATAATAATATAATATAATTTTGTTAAAAATAACTTATGTGGTCATGGGTGCTGTCCTATAGCCTTGCAGTAACTAACAGCTTTGGTAGAACCTTCTAGTAGTTCTAAGTTTACGTAGTCACTGAAGTTCTCCTCAGTCACTGATCCCTTCAACTACAATAGTTACTGTAAGTTGTTGGGGCAGCTGTGGATTAGGAGATAGAGCGGGTCATCTGGAAATCCAAAGGTCGACGGTTCAATCACCAGCTACTCAAGTCTTCATGTTGAAGTGTCCTTGGGCAAAACACTAAGCACTGAGCTTCCCCCAATGCATCCAGAGTGTGTGTTGCTTAGTTAGGACCAAAGCACTCATGAATTTGTGTATGAATAGGTGAATGAGGCTTGTAGTAAAAAGGGCTTTAAGTGCTCAAAGTAGAAAAGCAAAATAGAAAAAGTTCTAATAAAAACTTAATGTTGATCTTATTTGAAGACCCTTATAAATTGCTATTTCCACACTCTTACAGAACCCCAGCCCAATTCAGCTCTCCACCGTATACTCCTCCACACCAAATGCAGAGATCCTTTTCTTCTCCCGATAATCTGCAGAAGCATGCCATGGTAAGTTTCTATTTCAAAAAAACAATACTGTATTGTCACACCGTTGCATTGCCATAATGGACAGAATTCATATGCGTTATTCAAGGATTGCACTTGGCTTCTTTTATGTTCAACTAGCTCTGTTATTGTGTAACAAATAAGTCGATATGTAAGCCGTGTGTAAAACAGGACTTTTTATTTGCCCTCCATTTGTAGATGAACAACATGATGTGGCAGACTCACATGAAGCAAATGGACCAGTTAAACGGCTCCTTAAAACCTCCGCAGCGGCAGACGTTTGGAGGTGGAAAGTCCGCCAGTGGTGACTCACGGCATCATGACAATACTCCCTATCGGCATCACGCATCCCAGAATAACAGCACTGGCAGAAGCCAGCGCTATGCGGAGGAGCCGGGCTCTGGCCGTCATCAGCAACACGGCCACGGCCGAGAGAGCCACCACCACCATCATCAACACCAGAGCAACAGGAGTGGCAACCGTCACTATGACAACAGAGGCGGCAATAGACCATATGAAGATAGGGGTAGCAACCGTGGCTACCAAGACAATAGATGGCAACGATACTGAGATGTAAAAAAAAAAAAAAAAAAAATTCTGTACAGACTTAAGTTCTTCAGATTTGAGGACACTTTTCTAAAGATGATGACCTATGTAGAAAAAAATTATTGTGTATACTCAGGTTGTTTGTAATGATCCTATCAGTTTTAAGATTTAATAACTCATGCCTTAGACACATTTTTTATTATTTTTATTTTACTTTTAAGGCATTTTTAAATTTGTACTCTTCTTTCGTGTGAGCTTTTCATCACAGACGTTGCAGATATTTTGTAGGGTGTCATTTTGTCATGAGAGCAAGGACAAAAGCTATAATTAGTAGCGATTTTTAGAATATGAGGGGGGAAAGTATTAAAAAAAGAAATTGGGCAGTTTTTTATGTTATGCAAATAATATTTAAATGGTGCTGCCATAGTTAAAAACAAAAATCTTCAGGTACTTTGCAAAAAAAGAACAATAACTTTCAGATTCCACCAGCACCACTTACTACAACAGGGCACTGACTTTTTCTGATTGTAACATCGTCTAACCTTGCTCTTTTCCAGAATTTTTTTTTTACTCTTATGTGTAAGACTGTTTTAAAATGAACATTTGCATTATTATTATAAAGCCCTTTTCATTTGACTGCTGCCTTGTCTTTCATCAGGCTACAACTCAAATACTTTAGGCTCTTGGCTCTACATCGTGAACCTATTTACAGCTCTTTGTGTATGTGGCTAAGTTGCGTAAGTAGGCTATTGTATGTTGATGCTACATGCTGTAATGCATGCACACAAGGCCTTATCTGCACCTATAAATGGACCTCGTGTAACTAATATGCTTGTGCAGTGGGTTATGAAGTAATCTACAGGTGGCGCCACACACATCCTTTTATTGAATCAATTAAGGTGGTAAATATAACTGAGCCACATGATCAGCTCTTATTTGACCTTTCAGTTCATGATGCTTTCAAGTCTATACATAGGTTTGACACTCATTCTGTACTCTTGACTACATTCAGTTATGTTTAGGTTTACTGCTTATTCGCTAGAGTCCCACGAAACCGGTTCTTGTTCTTGTTCACCCTTAGCGAGTGGCACAGGTTTGGGCGACTTCGCAGAAACGAAAGGTAGTTTCTTGTTCCAACTTAAAATTAGTAGGACTTTGATCCCTACCATCTGACGGTGCGATCAGGCTTTGTGTCCCGGTCTGTTTCTCGTGCAGTGGTCGTCAAATTTAATGTCTGTATACTTAATGTCTGTATAGAGGTCATAATTACCCTTCCGAAAGCGCTTACGACACTAACAGCGGCTCCCGCGCAATATCGACAACTAGATCCCTCAGTAAATCTCCCAGAGTCCAAAAGTAGAGCTGTATTTGCACCCTCTGAACTAAGCTCTGACTTGCTTGTAATCTACCTATCGTCCGATTGCATCCTGATGCTCCCAAATCGCTCTAATAGAGAGTATCCTCTGTTCGGTGTCAGTACTAGGAAGGCCTTTATTACGCTTCGGGCTGCGGCATAACTCTTCTAATTGGTTGATCTGCCTGGCGTCTCCAGCTCTGGAGCGGGCGGATTAGAGAGGCCGCTCGGTAGCCGCTGCTGTGTGGACTTATATAGAAGCGTGCTTCCTGAAATGATCCGCTTCCAAACACCAAGGGACCCTGCCTCCCCTGTAGCCGTGCCCCGCAATGCAAACCCCATCTGACAAGATGCCTGCAGCCGTGACTGCAGGAGCTTGGCACCACCTCAGGTTGCTGGGTTCACCGGGGACTAAATCTACCTCCACTCCCTTCATTGTATTGAATCCCATTTGACTTTAATATTACTGTTGTTATTTGCAATCGCAAGTAAAGTTAAATACATTTAAATATTCAGAAATTATGTCACCAGAGAAGACTTTTCTTCTTTCTTTCGTGCATCAACGACTTAAAAAGTAAAACGTGTTCTTCGGACACCTCAGCAGTTGTTTCCATCTCCTCTTTGATCAAGAAAATCAATCCTCTGAAAAAGAAAGCTGAGCTTCCCGTGCAGAGGTCCCACATTTCTCCCCTCCACACAGACACGGCGGCTGTGGAGGTGCGAGTTGCCACCGGGTTCAGTTTATTTCCTGTTGTGATAATTGTTTCCCCCGGACACCGACTTTTCGAAGTTTTTCGGACAGTTTGAAACTCTATCTGTACTAGCCTTTCTCGCCAGAAGACTGTTGTTCACTCTATTGCATTCATAACGTACACAAAAAAAATAAATAAATAAAAACCAAATCAAATTATGCAGCAAGCACTCTTAAACTTATTTCTTTTAAACAGTTATTCGTTAGTGGACTTAAAAACAAAAGAGTAGCCAAAAATTAGATTTTGTCTTTTCTTTTCTGTGTTATAACAATTCTTAAATGAAGATTACAGGGAAATAAAACACTCTGAGAATATATGCAGAGATTAGTTTGTGCGAGTTGGACGTGCCTGTAGCCTTCCACGCATTAATGCCAGAGCTGTCAGCTCGTGGCTGACACTCATCCTACCTTTAGTCGAGCTTAATGACAGATACTTCTCTTAAAATAGATTTCACCGTTGAACCAAACGAATTCTGTGCCAAGCAGGAACAAGGATGGGGAATAAACATACAGGTGTTTTTATTCTGTGGAAGCCAATTTTATTGAAAAGTGACTGTTAATAAGACTTTTTGTGTATGATCCTGCCATGCATGCTGATTTGTGATAAATTACACCTGCCGCAGCTTGTTTGCGATATGAATAACGACTATAAGTTAACTGACATGGCCTGTAACCACAAAAGGTTTGGGGTCCGTTATAGCATAAATTCTTGTGTTTACCGTTTTAACGTAAAATATATTTTATGTGCCATTATTATTATTATTATTGTTATTATTATTATTGTTATTATTATTATTATTATTATTATTACGGTTGTTGTTGCTGTTGTTTTGTTAAAAATGAAAATGATTTTGCGGTGTATATAAATAATTAAATAGTTTTAAAGAACTAACAAACCACATAACTGTATGTTGTATAAAACGTATAATGTAGACAGAAAGAAAGAAAGTTATCCCAACATTCCCACATAAATGAGCTTATGGTTCTCCGAGGTTATAGCCTGTGAAAGAGTGAATAAAACAAACTATTGAATAGACTACACCGCATGCTGTTTCTCGGACAGATCCTTACACACTAGTCTACAGCTAAAGACAATTACAAATGATTTCATGTGAATCATGAAGCGGCACCAGTTTTGTGTTAATAAATAATCTTAGCCTGAAAACCGAGGTCTATTACTTGACCTGAAACACTGCTAATAATATTAAATGTATGAGTTTGATAGGTATATTAATATCATTTTAATAGTATAGCTCTAATGATGATATTAGTTTCTGTTTTGGAAACTGTGGTTTTACTCTTGCGCTCTAAGTTGTGGGCTAGTCCGCAAAATAAAGCTGAGAGAGAAACAAGTTTTTATGCGGGCATGAGGTATTGTATGTACAGTACGTGTGTGTTTGTGTGTGTGTGTGTGTGTGAGAGAGAGAGAGAGAGAGAGAGCAGCAGAGTTGTGTTAAGGGATGGTTTATATAGCAGTGGGTGTGAGCACAGATTGTAGTGAGTTCATTACCGCTGTACAGCTCTGCGCAGCTCAAGTTAAAGGCTAGCGATCCTCACCGGGACACTTCAGGGAAAGCTAAACTTCATTTTTAAAGATAAGCAATGAGTTGTTTTAACGCATGAACTCCAACAGTCGGCTTTAAAGACGGTTGAAGCTTCATATGCTTAGAAATTACTGAAGACTTTGTGCAGCGACGATTGCGCACGACGCACAGGGACAGATCATGCACTGTCAAGCCGAGTTGAGGCTCTCCTCCCCTGGGCAGCTGAAAGCTGCCAGGCGGCGCTACAAGACTTTCATGATTGACGAGATCCTCTCGAAGGAGACATGTGATTATTTTGAGAAACTCTCTCTCTACTCGGTGTGTCCTTCACTCATTGTTCGACCAAAGCCTCTTCATTCGTGTTCGGGTAAGACGTTTCTTCCGTCTGCTTGAGAAAGAAATAAAGTAAACAGATATTTTTAAAATATATGTGAGGCGCACTCATTAGTAGGTTGCAGATAATTTTACGCATAAAATGGAAACACTTACATAGTATTTCGGTACTGTAATCGATTTTTAAAATTTAAATAATAATCAGAATAATATGATATATTTAAATGTCGCGTGATTGGTGAATTGTTATTTCCTGTACACAGGTTGAGGTATATTAGGCAGGTACAACTCGACATACACTCAATGGTGATGAGGATTATGCGTCTGTGTTGACAGAACAATATGGTAATGTATAGCTCCACATTGTGTTCAGTTACTCTATTATTATTTTAATGATCATAGATAGATAGATAATTGATTTGATACAATAGTACAAATAAAAAATATATATATACATATATGATTGCATTGCCAGATTTCATATCTCTTTGAAGGCTTGCATATTTGTTTTCTAGTGTCGTTTAATCACATTTAGTCTGGACTTTCTATTATTGCTACAACAGTGACTTCATCTTTATCATTCTAAACTTTACATGATAAATCGTTTCATATCAGCTAAGTGTTTGGTGTTGAAACTCAAGTGCATTCGTCAGTGAATTTCAATGATGCTTAAGAACTTTTTTTTTATCGAGCGGATAAATGATTGAACTGATAAGTCAACGAAGAGTACAGCTGATAAAGTAAACGATAAAGAAAAATCTAACGCTAGAAACCCGTCATAACTAAGCGCCAACCTTCAGTCTATTTTATCCCATTTGTTTTGATGAATATGAGTTTTCTGGCTTGCCAAATGCTGCCCTTAATGTCCCTTACACGGTGGGTATTTACAGATTAAATGATGATAAATGATTATGTGTTGCTAGAAATCTAGATGTAATAACATGGAAAAAGTTGTAGGAAACAAGACACTAATGATAATAATAATAATAATAATAATAATAATTATTATTATTATTATTAATAATAATAATGATGCTTCTAATAATAATAATACAGTGTACTGATGTATTTTGACCAATACTGAAGGAAATATAGAGCTAAATTATATGACTTAAACAAATAACCGTGGCTCTTTTTGAGGTTATTTTAGTGTGTTTTAGTATTTCATGCTCATGCTGCTGAAATGAGATAGATAGATAGATAGAGATTTGAAGACCATTGATTTGAAGTTAGTTTGAAAATAGCCCCTTAAATGTGTCTTGTAGTCGCTGAACCAAACTACAGTTTGACAGATCTCAGAAGGTACGTCATGTTACATTTCACAAACACACAACTTTTTTGTTGACTCTTAAGTTGTATTTTCCACTGAATCACAACAACTCAAAGGCTACTGCACGCTCTGGTAACCATTAAGATAATTGCTCTAGAGTCTGAAATAATAGCCACTGCAATTTGATGATGACAGCGATGGGGGGGATAAAAATAGGGGGAACGATTCCCTCATCCCTCTGATATGGTTGGTGTATGCTAGAGGGCACTATGACTGGGCTTTGGCACCCCTCTGTTCCGATGGATAGTGTAACCCGCCCTGCATATCAGAACACTGTGCCCACTACTTATTTGTAGCTGTGGGGGTGTTAGACACAGTATATTCTCCAACATCAATGGCTTTTAGAGCTTGATATGGAAGCTGGCAGGCTTAGAGGTCCTGGGCCAAAGAGAGGTGGCTGGCCGCTGAATGGCCCCCCTAACAGTGAAAGTTGACTTCTTCATTCTGTGAAGGAAAAGATGTTATAGCCTCCTGCTGCCAGTTGAGGCCGCTGAAAGACAGTGATGCCATCAATGTTGACTGCAGGATGACAAATGAGATGTTAGTTTACTGTTTTTTTTGTTTTTCTAATTGCTCCAGTGTTAGTCAAACATACCACCTTAATGTTCGCAGTGCATTTATTCTGAGAGTTGTTGTTTTTTTATCTTCACCCCCCTTCCCCCTCTCCCCCCTCCCAATGTTAAATAAACTGAGCTTTTAATGGTGTACAGTATTCATAGAATTTGTTCCATGTGAGTTACAGAGGGATCTGAGATAATGAGCCTTGACCTTGTGCTGAGCAGTGAGCAGCAGAATGGCAGCTTACAATATTACATTTGGCTTTCCATCTCTCAGCAGGACCTAGGGTAGGGCTTTTAGTGGTGTTTTCTGGAAGAGGTGAGAGAGATTAAGATCAACTGTGGTGTAATCTCACCTGACAACATAATGAAAAAAAAAGAAAAAAAGTAGCAGTGTGTGAAGCCCAAGGGCTGCTGCATACTGGTTTAGCACTGGCTGAGGGCTTATAGGAGAAATCCAAGTGAGCAAAAGGGTTTTTATCCCATCTTAAAACTTAATCTGCTGCAGACAATAAAGTCTCCCATTAAGCATAAAGTCAGGTTAAGCAGTATGATTACACCCATGTCGGCACACACAGGCGAGTATGCATACACACAAAGAGAAAATGCACACACGTCTTCAATCTTCCGTTAAGGATAATGTTTGACAGCTTGTCATCTCCTTGTCATTCCTGCATAGCCATGAGATTTTTCTGTTTCTAAAAAGGATAAGTAATAAGTTGTCTCTAAAAGTAGTTGATGCTACGGGCTAATTTCTGCTGCCACCTCTGTAGATCGGGTTTCAGGCTAAATGCTTAGCACATTTAACGCAATGCTTTTTGATAGATGGGCTGACTCTCTTAGAGCAAAAAAACACTTTTACACAGTTACGCTCAATAAGATACAAGACATTTTTTCTCTGTCACATTCCGAGAAGGACCATTAAATTCCTATGATCAGTCATCAATGGAAATTAAATATTTGTGGCTGAAGGAAAACAGAGAAACTACATCACGTTGCCCCAGCAGTGTTTGATTTGTTTTCAAGGAGCGAGGACAAAAGCAAACAAGCAAAAAAGAAAGACAATTAATTGAGCAACATCCTAGATGTCATCAGATAGTTTATATGCAGAACATGTCAAATGCTCACGTACACTTGTCATAGCAAAGCAATGACTCACCCATACTTCCTCACCATTGAGGAAAGAAAACAAGTGACAGAAGGAGTGTAGATGTTATGATAGGCATCAGGCAGTTCCAGGTTGTGGCATTAAAATTGTGGCATTAAAACTATTTTCCGTGTAGTTCTAAAAATAACACGCTTCCTCTTCACTCAATGAAAATGAGTGCAAAATAAAGTTTTTTTTTTCAGTAAGTGTTATGTCATAATAACCGTGTTATCAATAGAGAAAACAGCTGGTATCAAAAGGAGTGCTTAACAAACTGCTCTTCTTGATCTATTCTTAGCAAGTATGTCTTCTGTAATGGTTACTACAAGCATTTGTACCAGTGCCTGCATTCCAACTGTGATTATCAAGAGTATCAGTGTGCTTTTGCATGGAGCTGAACTGCGCTCTTGCAACTACTCAAACAGTTTATTTGTAGACTATTGACAGGACACTGGCACTTGTCAACAACATGTCAGAGGGATGGCTTTACTGTCAGTGGAAAGTCACCATGAGGGCTAGCATTCTTTGCTCCATTCTTTGTTTGTCGTCCCACCTCTGGGGGACTCTCGGTAGACACTGTTTAGTTTTGTTGACACAAAATTTTCTTTAGTTGTGAAGACAAACAAAAGTGTGTTCTTTCGTCGGACAGCCCTGACTGACACGGTCCACTTTTCCTGTAAATTATAGTTCAGTAAATATGTATGATGTATTTATTATCTCTGATGAGTCACTCAAACAAACATAGATATGATACAGAGCGAAAGACAGAAACCATGTAAAAGAAACATGAATATATGGCAAGCTCATACAAGGACAGAAGAGAGGTCTTCTTGTCTAGACTTGTTGCAATACCACCAATCTAACATTGGAGGATTAGCGATGACCTCAGTGTCTTACCATGATGTCATGATGAGCCTGAGGCAGAGTGTCATGTGTGTATGTACCTTTCTTCGTTTGGAAGGCAACAGTGCCTGTGCGTATATGCATTTAAATGTGGCATGCTTGCTGTTAATTAATAATTAAACAGTGAGGTTTAACTGAATTGATGCATATTTTATAGCTTAAGTCTCTGTATGTATGACTCATTTAACCATAAGATTCAGAAAGTGTGCTTCATTTTCTTGTTGTTCTCACTTACCTTGAAAAAACATACAGAAAAAGTTCAGACAGTATGCTTTCTGTCAGCTCTGACATGTGTATTTCACTGTGTTGAGGTTGTCTATCGGTTAACAAGAAGCTAAAGAAGATGAATCTGCCACAGGCACCCAGAAACACACATGCTGGGCGTTTCCGTGTGTGACAACTGGCTAGTTTCTCCTTGCCACTGGAGCATTTTATCCCTCTCCGTATCTTCCTCATCTACTCCCATAATACCACTTGTGTCCTTTCCACTGTTCCTTATCAGCCCGTGCATTACAGCCTGCACCATGCTCAGATTGAGTGTGATTTCTGGTTAAGGGAATGGTTTTACTTTTTAAAGCTGTGTAGATTTTTTTTTTCTCTGGCGGATATTATATTTGCTTTGCGTGACCCACTGCATCCTCCGTGCTAACCTCCAGGTCTCCATCTCTCCCCCATAGGCTCCAGACAAGTGCTGCTTTTATTGATTCTGGCGTCTGCTGATTCTGTCTTCTCTGATAGAGAGCAAAAGTGTGTGTGTGTGTGTGTAGTTTGCAAGAGTGGGAGAGAACATGAGAGAGGGGAAAAGTTTATTATTTGAGTGGTGTCTGATTTAGTTTTTAGATTTTATTACAGCTTATTGTGCCCGCACTCGTCTCCGTGTGTGGGTGTGCATGTGGTTGTTTTGTGTTGGGAAGCAGTTAGCGCTTAACAACCTCTGAAAAATAATCAGTCATTTGAGCGGTTCAGAGGATCAGTGTAAAACACAGCCTGCGTCATTGGGATCACAGCCCTCTACATGAGGAAGGTCACAACCAAAACACTTTTCACGGCAAACGCTGGCCAATTAAAAATGAACCTGTCTAAGCAATTACAGGCGGTCGATAATGGTATAACCGAGGTGACTGAGCAGTTCAAAATAGCTCTCTTTGAAAGCTGCGGTGATTCAGAAGGATGTGTATTCTAACTACTGGACTTTAATGCATTTCTCTATGTTTGTGTCCAGGCTCCTCGTCACTACGTGCCTACCCGCTCCTCTCAGTGATCACGAGGCAGCCGCCCAACCTGCCTGCTCACGTCCCGCAGCCGTCCTCTCCGGGCGCTGCCCATCCACATCTGCCACTGCTTTCCCCACAGCATCCCAGAGGCTCCGAGCCGTCACCCAGCCAGACGCCCCTCAGCATCAGCAGCGAGTCGGAGACTGAGCGCAGCACACCCCGCCTAAAGAAGCCACGTCGCAGCCGTACTATTTTTACTGAGCTGCAACTGATGGGCCTGGAGAAGAAGTTCCAGAAGCAGAAGTACTTGTCCACTCCTGATAGGTCAGTGCGGTGCAGACACTAAAATCTGACTGAAACGACACTCAACATAAAAGCCGATAAATGAAACAAAGTCACGATTTCACCTCATCCGTACCAACATTTTGCATAAAAGAAATCAAACCTCTGAAGCGTCAGAGGTAACCACTACATGCAGTTGATGAGAATGCACCAGCAGCAAGTGTGATATAAGTGCAACTCAGCCATAGTATTTTGAAAACCTGCATATCTTACACGAAGCAAAATTTGAAAGTGCATAACGTGCGCACCCTCGAGCACATCCACAAAGCCACAGATGCAATTATCAAGTGGCGGTTAACCCAGCATCATAAGTTTTGATTTATCCTGTGGGGCATGTCTCATGTAATGTGAATTCGTCAAAGCCAAAGCATTACCTCAGCGTTCTAGTTGAGACACGAGTAACGTTTTAACCCTGAGCTCTAGAACAGCAAAAGGCCCCAGCAACCAAACACTGCCTTATTCAGGGAAACAGGGACAGTGGCCAACACAAGCAAACAGAAATGTATTACACTGATTTACTGCCAATCATTTCACACATCTGCAGGTGTACATAAAGTGCATTAAGCTCTCTACAATAAGATGAAGTAATCTATATGGTAATATCTGTGTCTTAAGTTCCATTCTACGGGTCATTTTTGGGACCGTATTTTTTCCAGTTAAAACTGTAGAGCTCGACTTTATATTTGGCCTGCAGGCTGCTTTTCCATTATAAGCCAGAAGAGCATTTAGCCATAAATGTTGTTTAAAGCGCTCCAAGAAGCTTCACATGTGCAGCAGGAATTTTAAGCTGCTTGTGAACCTTCACGTAGAGATTTCGTGCACCTCTGTACCCCCTTATTCATTTTTTAATATGCATAGAGAGTGGTGATAAAAACGTAAATAACTGCTGCAACATGTTCACCTGTTTACTCACTGACATAGCTCCTCTTTGCAGGAACATGTTGCAAACACATCGTCCTCGTTGCACTCTGCTTTGTAACTGTGTGCTACGTGCGATCTAAAAATAAATTAGCATTTTTGGATTAAACCAGATTTATTTGTCATTCCATTTACATCCTCTCCATGGG
The DNA here is from genome assembly GCF_963576455.1 of Neolamprologus multifasciatus. Lineage (NCBI taxonomy): Eukaryota > Metazoa > Chordata > Actinopteri > Cichliformes > Cichlidae > Neolamprologus > Neolamprologus multifasciatus. Next base: position 25,323,062 of record NC_140452.1, on the reverse strand, counting down.
GAAAACTCCCACGATGCATTATTTAATGTATCACATCTTTGCCTGCCTGGAGCTGCTGGAAAGGTGCCATGCCTCATCTTAAGCAGAAGCCCCGAGGCAGAGTACAACTGAGTGATCAAAAACCAACTACCCGTATGAAATACTGTGCCAAAATACTGTGTCCTGTCAAAATATCCGATTCTGACACTGTGTTGAAAATTAATTAAACACCCAGCTAGTGGAAAAACATCAACAGAGAAAATCCCCTTTTAAAACCCCACATCAAAGGTGTGGCATGCGCCTCACTTGGGTTTGTTATGATCCAAAGACAACTTAGCTTCCCTCTTCCCTTTTCTTGGCCAAGAACCTCTGTGGTCTCGAACTGAGAGTATGCGTGGGGGCGGACAGAAGCAAAACCAAAAATATTCCTGAAAAAAAAAAGACTTTAAAGTATTTATATCGCGGAGCGGTAATGATTTTGTAACACTTCAGAGTATTATTACAAGTGTTTTAATGATCGTCATCTTTATCATCATCACCCTTGTTAAGAGGTATTCAGTTTCACCCAGGAGTCCCGTGAAAAGTGTGAGAACAGAACAAAATGGCGGCCTAGCAGTGGCCTGGAGGGAGTGACTCAGATACTGTTTGTACTGCTGCGTGCGTGTGGTTTTTCCCCATTGAGAACTAATGACTATAAATAATTTGGGTGTTTTGCTTTTTTTGCAATTACTGTTTCTAGCCTCCAGTTTTTACTCTACATCTATAGAAATCTGATGGACAGCTCAATTGCCCTTATGTCTTGTCTTTTTAGACGCACTGGCACGCACGCACACACATGCTTCTTGTCTAGTATAAGGTAATGCAGATAGATCCATGAATCTCAGGGATTTGTTTTTCTGTAGCTCTGTTTTTTAGATTTTGTTCTCTCTTTTTTGCTGTCTTGGTTTTCACTATCACCATCAAATGAAAGTCAGCTCCTGTCCCTGGGGGGTGCTGGTTGTGAAAAATCCTTCATCTGGCTGTTAAAGACCTCGAGTAAGATCAGGGAAGAGGAAATCTCATTTAAGAAAAAAAAAGAACGTTTTTTTTTCTACTAATGGATGCCTTGTCCACTTTATCTGGCCCTTCCTGAGGTTTTATATTACACACCAACAAATAGCCCTATTAGTCATGGATCACCACATGTGGTGGATGCATTCAGAATTTTCTCCGACGGTCTCAATTATCCAGCTACGAGCGCTATGATGGGATTACCGATGTCGGCATAGATGGCTGCAGGTGTACAGTGTCAGACTGGAGTTCCTGGCATATAATCGCTGGCGTGAGATGCTTAAACAGAGTGTGGCCTAATGCTCTTTTTAAGTTTTCAGTGTTGCGAACCTTTAGGCATGAAATTGCATTATATAGTTGAAATCATAGCCTATAATTCACAGAGCACAATTAGTGTCAAGATTTCTTCATTTTTGTGTTCGTGAGAAGAGAAACTGATGTTTAAAGCATGCCAACAGTAATGATATATGTCCTGGATAGGTTCCAGGACTGTACTGGAACAAGCACACTAAAATATACACATAAGTAAACTTTATCTTGTTTTTTTTTTGTGCTTCTGCAGGTTAGACCTGGCACAGTCGCTTGGTCTCACACAGCTTCAGGTAAAGACATGGTACCAAAACAGACGTATGAAGTGGAAGAAAATGGTAAGTTCTGAAGTAAAGCTTGATGTGTTTTTAGTTGTACAAGTCAGATTCAACAAATACTCTTAACTGGACAGGCCGTCGGTAGTGGAATTGGAAAAATCACAACATTTTATACTAACACTGCAACTGGCAATAATGTGTATGATCTTCTTTGCCAAAATGAGCCAATAAAGTAATAATACTGAAGCCAAAGGCAATGTTAGTTTTGGGTAAATCAAATCTAAATTCAGATTATTTGGACAAAAGCATTTTGATTAAATGTTGTTTGATTCTTTTATGAGAAAAAGGATTATCTGTAATTAAGTACAAAAACTGAATGTGTTGTTAGGAATGCTTTTTGCATGCAGGCCAATAATATTTCATTTTGGATTATTTTGTTTTCATTGTACACCACCGTTTTTAGAAATGTTTGCTGCTACTATTTTATGCTACAATATTAAGTAAATATAGCAACATGGAAGGAAGTGGAGGGTGCGGAGAGGCAGAGTGTAGTGTGACTGATGATGACGGCAGTGAGAGCAAACACTTTTTGTAGAAGGGTCAACAACTGAGAGAACAAAAAAGACCTGAAATCGTTAAAGATAAATGAGTGCACAAGGCGGAGCCAGTAGCGATATGTCTTCACTTAATTACTATAATAGCAAGCGTTGCCTTTGACTTCTGCTGCCATTTATCACCAGAGGAGTCCACTAAGACCGCCTGTGTGTTATTCTAGGTGCTCAAAGGAGGTCACGAGGCTCCGACTAAGCCCAAGGGAAGACCCAAGAAGAACTCCATTCCCACCACGGAGGAAATAGAGGCTGAAGAGCGGCGACTGAAAATTGAAGAAGAGGAGAGGATGAGGCGATTAGCTGAGAAAGCAGCGGTGGTGCAGAGTGGAGGAGAAGCACCCCAACTGGAACCTCAAGATCTCAGTTCGGAAAGTTACAATCCAGCCGGAGCAGTGGAGGGATCCGAGCGAGAGCTGCCACTCCTTATGTCAGAAACTCACACAGCCAGCTAAGCAAGAACAAACCAAAGACTAATGCCAACCTGAAAACAAATAGTGCCTCAGGATCACTGTAAAAAAAGCCTGTGTGGTGTTAAGAGCCAGTTGCTTTAGCTATATCGTCGGCTTCACGTTAGTGGCCTAGAGCTTTTACCCAGTGTAGCATTGAGTTTTTCGTTCACTGGAAATTGTGCCATACTGAGAGCAAATCTCCATAAATACTGATTGCACTGGTAAACCTTTTGCCTTCAGCCTGCAGCGTAAGGAGTAGTAATCAAAAAAAAAAAAAAAAAAAGGTCAGTCCGGCCTTAACGTGTATCTCAGCAGTCATCGTTGGTGCCAAAATATCAACCAATGCCTTATTAAAAGGTGTCTATGAATCTTTGTATTATACATTACTTCACTGCCAAAACTCTGTAATATGAAACAGTTACAGTGCCTTCTTGGTCTCAGAGGAAAGCTTTTTAAATAAAATAATATCAAATGCAGTATATTTTTTATAATCATTTCTAACTGTAAGTGCCATATTTCGAGACGGATTTGTAAAGTTTAGACAAGAACACCTCTATTTTTAGTTTGGAGTCAGATTGTAGAGCTGTGGTTATTATTTGCTCATATAAGCTTGCATCTTTATTTTGTTTTTTCAAAGATCAAAGGAAATGTTTCTGCCAAGCCATACACTGTATCATACAATAGAAACATGTAGAAAACATATGGTCTTTCAAATATATACATGTATGAACACGTATATAAACTGCTGTTTTTGAATTGGATTGGATAAAAATAGTGTATATATATATATATATATCAATGAAAGTACATATGATTTTCAACCACAAGGACACCACAACTCTAAAGCAGTTTAGACTCACACGTCAAACATATAAAATCTCCAGTATGTTTTCAGCCTGCAGGCTCTGCATGATTACCCCAATTGGTACATTAGACCTGAATTAAAATAACAGTTTTAAACTGCCTGTTAGAGACTTCTCCATGTACATCAAACTTTGCTACTCTGCTCTGTCCTGTTACAGATCTCAAATGTTTAAGAGTTTCGACTGTTGAGTTTTGCAGATTTACGTTTATTTGTCATTGTTTAAGATGAAACGTGCAGTATTTTTCCGATGTATATAATGCTTGTTTGGTAAACTTGTTTGTTGTTTGTTTTTGTTTTTTTTTTAGGTTTGTGTAAAATTATTTTTACTATATACAAGTGTGTGTTTATGTACGTAAATGCACTTAATAAAATAGCTATCGTTCAAGCTTTGTGTGGTCTTACTGAGGTACAGGTTTTTTGACATTTTTATAATTATGGATGGTGAGAGCTCAGTAGGTAGAGAGGTTGCCCCATGACAGGAAGGGCAGGGGTTTGAATCCACCGAACAGCTACCCTGAGGTGCCCTTGAGCAAGGTGCCATCTCTACACACTGCTCCCCGGGTGCTGGTTTGGCAGCTGCCCACTGCTTCACTGAGTGAATGGATCAAATGCAGAGGGCTACAAAAATTTCCCACGTGTGGGGCTATAAGGGGTTTAAAATAAAATTTTTATCTTTTGATTAAACCTTCAATTCCAAAGTCCAAAACAGCACAATGTAATGCACTTTTAAAGTTTTTATTCTATTTACATATTTGCAACCACAAATGAGTTCTGCTGTTTGTTTTGGTGCATCTCTTATAAAGTTAAATCAAACAAATGAAAATCACCCAGAGGATCCGGTTTCTAAACGTACCGTCACGTCATGTTAAGCACGTCTAAATCAAGCAGTTACAGTAGCTTTGTCAGACTAAAGTTCAGGCAGATCCATTACTGTTGGAGCTTTTGAAGATATATTAAAAGCAGTCAAAGTTCATCATAAATCACAGTCAAGCGAACAAAGCATTTAAATGCTGTGTTGTGACATTTATCATCTTTTATCTGTACAGAGAACACGATGGCCCATAGTGCACCTAAGGGCTCCTCTCTGTCGCTGAGCGAGTGAGGAACAGTCTTAAGTGTATTTTTAGTGACTGATACCGGACATGGATGATTTCTTAAGCAAACAGCACAGGTTAACATTGAGTAATGTACACTGGGTTTTTACGCCTTGTGTAAACACTCTTAAGCATGCTTCATATAGTACTTATTAATCTATAGAAGGCAAGTATGGAAGAAGGAAGTATTGTTGAATTTTTTTGTAACTTTTGCAGTATTTGCATAAATCAGAGACAAGATTAAAAAAAAAAAGCAATGGTTATAGAAACTTCCTGTTTCTGTTTGGTTCATCATTCATGTTTTTCCTGCTGTTTATCAGTTAAGCACAAAACACACAGCACAAGTTCTTTTCATTCCTGTAAATGTTTTCTTTCATTTCCTTGGAAATGACTCATACTTACACATTATTTTTTGTCTTTTCAGAAATTATTATTGATCATATATTTATTCATTTTTTGGCCTAATAAGCAGAATGACAAGGCAATCTGATTAAACAACATGTAAGAGAATTAGGATCAATTAAAACATCTGTCAGGTATAATAGTCTTTCTACGAGTACTACAAACTTTATTAGAGATCAGTACTGCTAAAAGTAGTTTGGATGTGTTAACATGCTAATCAGTATTTCTACCACTATTAATGAGCTCTGTTACTGAAACAAAAAGCTTCCTGAATGTCTAAAATAATAGAAGAAAACAGTGGGCATAGATTTCCCTAAAAAAATCCATTGCTATTTTGTATTTTTGTTTTTTAGTCTTATTTGTTATTAGCCTTTAATCGCCATCATTGCTTATTTTTAACTGAACAAGTCAAGCTGCATGGTTGAGGTAACCCGTCTTGCGTTAAGTCTGTCAGAATTAATTAACTGAAAACAACTGCTGGTGCACACAGTGGTTACTTGTTCAGAATGAACTCAGCGCTGATCCATTCAGAATTTGTCATACCAGTTTCTAGGCCTATGTGGAATGGGCTGTGACTCAGCTTCTCCACCTGGTTAAATTACGACTAAAACAACAAAAACTTTTGGAACAGGTACTGCGTTAATTGCAGTGTATGAGTATGAAACATTTTCCTGTTGAATATCTTTGTGAAAGCAGAGGCCCCGGCGGGTAGGCAGGCAGGGATGCAGGTCTCCACAGGCTGGGGAGCTCCTCGGTCCTAATTGTTGTGTGGCGAGGTTAGAAAGACTTCCAGAAAAAAAAATGCCTGAGGCGAGACACTTTGGGCCTAATTGGAAAACCTGTTATTTTCTCACAGGTCCAAGTTCAGCTGTAGGTCACCGGAGTGGTGTCAACCTCAACCAGCCCATTTCCCCCCTCCCACTAAGACATCCATCGCACACCTTCACCTGTCAGCTTAGGGTATGCTCAGGTAATTAGCACGAGCTGATGTGAGACGTGGAGTGGGCATAGCGTTTGTGTTTTGACAGAGGAAGTTATCTCTGAACGCTGAGTGCTAGCAGCAACAGCGAGGCTTACCTAAGTCAATAAAGGCGGATGCTTTCTATGACATGCACAATGCTCCCCATTGTCTTCCATAACAGTTGAAGAGAACCAGTCATCCTCTGCAGCGATGAAGGACACCTCCCTCTCTAAGGTGCACACGGGAGACAGCTGTAGCTGCTGCTATGATTCATATTAACAGTGCATAAGAAGCTATTGCATTTGTGTCACAAATTACTTCTCATAGAAAACAAAAGGAAACAAATGCTTCAGTACGTAATTGTTTTTACAGTGTAATTCTCAAAGTTATACTTGTATCTGGATTTTAATAACAGTAACAGAAAGAGGAAGAATCACCAGCAACATAAAAACACGTTGACTGGAAATGCCGATGAGTAAAAAAGGGGTTAGCAATTTTCCAAAGACATGCTTTGCTTAGAAATGAGTAAATTAATTGTGTTTTTGAAACTCTGTAATGTTTCCATGTGAAAGTATTAATGATTACATGCTCTCATACACATCTCTTACAAAGCAGACCAACCCAGTATAAAGACAACATTCAGTACACCGTTTTTAATTGATACATCTATGAACCTAAAGGCTGATCAAACATAAAAAACACTTCTCAGTTGATTGTTCTAACCTTAAAGTTGTCAGCGATTTTTCTTTTGGCCACAAAAGTTGCAAATTAAAAAGAACAAATATGGGCGGTAGGAGCACGACTGTGTGCCAGGACTTAGGTGACTGACAGCTGCCCCGCCTTACTGCAGATGCTACTTTGCGTTGGGGCAAAGTTTGACTTAAATTTGTTTTGTTTTTTTGCAACACACACCTCTCAGAAATACAATACGCAGCAAGGACATGGACTGAGTGAGCATTGTGCTCTTTGCTTGTTTGTTTTTTCCATTTCACTTGTCATTCCTTTGACGTGACTCTGATTATACGTCTAAAGATGCCCTTGAGAGTTTTGCTATGTTAGATCTGTGGAGTTGTGTCAGTCAGTAAGAGACTCAACGTGCGTGCACTTCAAGAGAGCCTGTTTCATTGTTTGTGCACACAAATGTGCATTAAGAGAACTGGTGATATGAATCCTTTTTAAATCATAAATGATGATTTCAACAAAGCTCTAAATCTGTTGTGATAGAGAAGCATCCTCAAAGCATCCGCATTCAAAACTGGGAAACGACCCAAAGAAGCTTTCAAATGTTGCCAGGACCTCGTGAGTCAGAATTCTTCTTTAAATCACTTCCGTCGTTTGTACAATCAGCCGTAACAAAGATTCTAGAAGAATAAGTGCCCGAAATCATTTCTCAATGCATCCCCTGTTGATGTACTGTGGGATCTTTCAGCCTAATGTATTTAGTGACTTAATTACAGTGCTGCCCGCCTCCCTGTCTTTTCAATAGCTCATGCTCTGGTCAACATGTCTGGGGTAACGACACACTGCCTCCCACCTCCAGGCTCTCAAGCTCATAAATCAGCCTTTGAGCATGTGCGTATATGTGTTTTGCTGCAAGGATATTGAGGGGCCTGTTATAGAAGTCATAATCACTGGCTCAGTGTTGTATATCCGCCTACTGAGGAAATAGATGGTAATAGAACTGTCAGGTTTGGCCAGGAGCTGTTGAGTGCTGCCATATCCAACTGACTGCAAACTAGCCCAAAAGCCCCGGAGAAGATCCTCGTCAATAACGAGCACCGAAAACAGTCTAGAAATGTGTGGATTTGGGGGACTTTGCACTGTGGAATAGTTAAACTCAAGAAAACTTGAGTTAACCTGTAACGACTGGCTTTGTGCTGATAAATTTTCAAATGCATGTCTACATTTTATTTATTTTTTTAGCTTTTTAAACTAAAGACAGTTTATCTGAAGTGTTCACCTACTAATGATTCAGAGCTTTCAAACCAACCTTTTTTCCCAAGAAGTTGTGTTGAAATGTTGTGCACATCTTGGTTTACGTCCAGTAATACATGCCCGTGCAGGAAGTGTGCTCTCTGTGCAACAAAAATAAAGGTTGTGGTAAGCACAAGCTGGTGAATGGTCCAGCAGCAAAATAATTACGTTTTTTGTATCTAAGCCGAGCTAAAGCCACATCTTAGCCATACAGCTGATGCAAGGTGCACACACCATAGAGAGAAAGATTTATAGAATCCTTTGGATTACATACTGTCACTGTATGTTATTTATTATCTTGCACAATCGTCCAATCCCACTTGATCAGAGCCATTTTATGCATGCACTTCTGCCCTGAAACCTTTGTAAATTACCCAACTCGGGTACATCAGAATGGAATTGCGCAACATACACGTTAACGGTCTTCACTGTGTGTCCAATTGTGCCTAATAGAACAGGTAACAGTCAGATGAACTCACAGTGACCGAGTGGATGTTTTTCTCGCCTCCAGCACTAACATCTATACAGGACTCTGTGTGCACCCTCAAGAAACAGCAGTGGGCCAGCTCCTAAGAGAAAAGGCAACTTTGGATAATGTCTCTAACTAATCCCCTATGTGCTCTTTAAAAAAATGGCTAAAGTCACATAACGTACATGGGAATTTATAGATTTTGTTTCTTCAGATTCACGTAATAATCATAATCAATCATAATCAGAATAAAGATTTAGATAGCAGTGTATCAAACTGTCACAGATATTTGTCATCATCCAACCACATCTTGTAAATGCTCTGTTGTTTGCTGCTTTCCAGATATATATCAACAATAAACTTGGTGCCCGAGGTTTTTCCAGTTGCAATATTTTCCCCTTACTTACAGCATGTCTCTCTATATTTTATTCATGACAAGATATAAGCAAACATCAAAAGCCGAATAAAAAAACAAAACAAAGTGAGGGCCACCATGTGGGTGGTGGGTACTGTCAGAGTTTCTCACTGTGATCATAACTCATTCTCAGGCACAGCTGAGAACATGGGAGTCATCCATACAAAATCCAGCAAAGCCTGCTGTTCTGTTTTTTTTCTCTCTCTCTCTTTTTCCCCCCACTGTGACCTGGTCTGGCCTTTGAGAGATATACTCTCATTTGCCATTTAGACAGGGGATTTTATGGTGCTGTTCCTTGCTTTGCTTTACAGTAACAAATCAGACCTTTCAGATAAAAAAAAAAATGGCTTAGAGGAGAGATTGTTTACAGCTGGGAGTGACTCTGATGCTGAATATGAGTTTTTTTGTTCCGTACCTCCCAGATTTAACGGTCACTTGAAAGCTGAAACTATCCGAAATAAAATTCAATAGCGATGTGGAAGATTTGAACCTGTCCAGTATTTAGTTTGTTGCACAACCAATGAAGTAATAGTAAGTAATAGTGAAGTATTTTGCAGACCTCTTTGCGAAATACTTCACTATTACAATATTCTTTGTACATATTGTATATGTAAGGACCTCTTGATCAAAAAGATCCTTTCCTACCTATTCCGACCTTTCTTTTACATTTCTCTCCTTTCTCCCCTCTCGTCCTGCACCCTCGATGTGTCCCCTGTTCATAAAAAGCAGCTTTTAATGCACTTTAATCTCGGCTACATGACAAACTGAGCTCAGTATGCTTGTAATCCACATTTTACACCAAGACTGGAGTTTATGAAGGAAGGCGCTCTGAAAGCCAAGGAAATGTCAACGAGAGTTGGGGGGGAAAAAGTGCAACAGCGGTCGCTGTGTAATGTGGGATCAGCCGAGTGGCAGAATGACTGAGCAATTACGTATTTGCTGAAAGCTCATTTCATAGGCCTGTGCCTGACCAAAGTAAAATGAAGTCAACCAAGGAAATCTGTGTGTGTGTGAGAGTGTGTGTGTCTGCAGTTGGTTCCATTCTTTTTTTTGGGACACTGTTTATCTGGCTCATGTTTGTCTTTTTCTGCTTTGACAGAGCAGCAAGGAAAACTTCCTCCCTGTTCAAATTTCTTTAAACAGGACTCAAGAAAACTAGAAAACACACACCAGGATGCTTTCCTGTGCTGACAGAGTCAGATTTTCTTTTCTATCTAAATGCTCATATTTAGGTCCTTTTAATACATAGAAAAGTGTGTGTGTGTGTGTGTGTGTGTGTGTGTGTGTGTGTGTGTGTGTGTGTGTGTGTGTGTGTGTTTGTGTGTGTTTGTGTTTGTAAAAGGACTTAGTGTCACTTTATCTGAGCAATGTTGGACAGCAGGCAGGCAGGCGATGAGCTCAGGTGAGGGATCTGTTCTCTCGTCAAATATTTCCACTTGGGGAAAAAATAAATAAAGCAAGAGATGATGGTATTGGTGATTGGCATGCTGTGAGGAGCTGCTATTTTCTCAATATGTTTAGCTTCTCCTCTGTCAGTCGCTCTGACAGCAAAGCATGCCAGTGATGCTGAGAAGTGGCTCTCTGCTTTTCTGCCTTGGCTGATGTCAGGGAGCAGCTAGGGGTCAGCTGTCAACTCTAGGAGTGGAGCCCCCTCATTTACTCTGTTAAAGTGGCATCTTTTTGCTAAGTGCTACTGAATCACACACGTGGCTTTATGAATGAAATAGAAAAAACAAAACAAAACAAAATAATTTCATGAAATCTACTTGTTAATTATCAGTTATATTCAGTGGAGGTAATTGCGGAGCTGTGGCAAGACGTTCCAAAACATCTGCGCTTATGGCAAGGCGCATACACGCAGCTACTTGCAAGGCAGAAGCAGGCATGACTAATCTGTGGGTTATTCAAAGAGAAATAATACCACATATTACTCATGACTGTCAGAAATGACAAGTGCAAATTACAAATCATGATTAGTTTAAGTTAAATTATTCACACTTAGATGTTTTCATAAGTTCTGTAATAAGTTTTTTAAAAAAGTCAGACATGCACCATGAGTAACAAGTGGCAAATAAGAAGGAAACGGAAGAAACAACAATGAAAATGATGTTTTAACAACAGCAACGTGCAATTTGTTTTACAAGGTGCGGTTTTGAGCATAAATACAAGCTCGCAAACACAAATTATATATAAGTGATATGGGAGTGTGCATTAAGGCAAGTTTATTGCGCACATTCAGTTCTCTCTCTCTTTCTGCTGCAGACAAAAACTTCTTTATATGTGCTACACTCAGGTGAGTCAGTTCTTCTCGACTTGCTGTCATAAGGCATCAGAAACCACAGCTCCATGAAGAGAAAGACCTGCCAGCCTGCCAAAGGTTCATCCCTCTCCACCTGTTGTGGCACTGGTTGCTATAAACATCTGAGTAATTTGAATTGAGTATGCAATACTGTAATTTCTTCGAGATGCTATCTGCCTGAATCTGGCGCTGAGCCACGGACACGGGTTTGTAAGCACAAGCTGAAACTCACGAGCACTTCATCATGCACACGCAAAAAATGTAAAATGTACATTCGCGAGTTGGAAGCGTACATAAGAAGGTGGAGGGAAGTGCAGCATGGATGAAGAGGTGGTATCTCTGTTCTTGGCTCTGACAAGGTGAGCTCTCTTTGCCCCCAGGACTGACTGAACAAACAACATTGCTAGCTGGTGAAGCAAAGGGAACAGGCTCTGAGCCATCACTGAATATAGATAATTTCATAAGCACTTAAAGGTGATGAAACATGAGGGCATGGCAGTTTGAAGAGAGACACATAGGGGTGTAACTGACATAAAGACAGACACACTTTATCATAGTGTCAACTCGTGCCAAAAGGAAAAGCAAGTGAAAGAAAAACCTTGACAATGCTCAACACATCTCCAAACAATACTACTTCTTCTTTTTATTTATATATATATGTGTTGGTCTAATCTCCCCTACTTTGTGTTTCTTTTTGTTTTTTTGCAGCCTCATATAGGCTGCTACAGTGCTGTACTGGGCTGTGATTCGATTCTCTGTTCAGCAGTCATTCATTCATAGTTTCTACTTGCTTAATCCTTTTGTTCATTCATTTTTTCCCCCTGTCAATCCCCTTAATCCACCATTAGAGATGAGGCCCATCCCAGCACTGGGCAGAAGGAACGAAAACATCCGTCAAAGGTCCGAGACTTGCACTTGACAGCCAGTGTAGAATCAGCAGTGGACCCCCAGAGGAGCCTAAAGTCGCCTCAAGCAAATTTTAGCTCATCTGTCTGTTTTGTATACTCTGGTTAATCTTGCTTTACACCAGACAAAGCCACAGCACTGCTCCCAAGAGTCACTCCTCATTTAAATACTAGTAATTGGCGCTGATTTCATTTAGTAGACATGATGATGGGCAGTTAAGACCAAGACACCAAGTATTCATTTTTTCTAATGCAAGGAAGGCAGAGAGAAGTGTTACATAATATTTCACACAGAATTTTCCAACCACAAACAAACAGATAAAACCCTGAAATAAGCATACTTTTCAATAATATTAAAAAATATTGGTAACACTTTATAAGACAGCTCATGTCTAAGGGTGTAATTACAATGTAGTTACATTTACCTGTAAGTTTTTAGCTAAGTATATGTTTACACTACAATGAGGGGGTATTGATTCAAATTTTTATAGGTGATGAAGTAAAATTCAATTTTATTTACATAGCGCCAAATCACAACAACAATTGCCTCAAGGCGACTTATATTGTGAGGTAAAGACCCTACAATGATACCAAGATAAGATATAATTAGGCTGTTAATACTTTTAAATTGTACATAAGTAATTTTAAGAGTGTACAGTGTCTGAGAGAAAACACAAATAATACTGTAAATTATTACTGTAAGTCAGGGGGGGAAGATGTAATTAATCTGTAAATAATTTTAAATAGTGTGTGAAATTGTTTCAAAGTAGGTGATAACATCTGCCCCACACAGTTGCTGTTTCAGATGGCAGAATCAACTGTTGTTGGTCAGGAATACAGAACCTTTCTTTCTTTCTGCCTCTAAAATTAATTGTCTCTATTGATTTTGTCTTTCTTCTAATGTATAGTTTAAAGAATCAATGGGGTCAGTTACAAACAGTATTTTCCGCTCAGGATACAGGAAGACAAACCTCCACGACTGTACAAGCTATACATTCAAATGAGCTTCATGTGATAAGGGATAATAAATATATTATATAATACCTTTTATTAGTTTTCTTCACATGTTTGGAAGGATATAATACAATGCAGGGATTTCCCTGTTTTTTGGGTTAAATGATGAAAGAGTTCAAAGGTCAAATCACAAGCCATCTCGTTTGAAGAAGATCAAAACATTATCATTAAACCTTCACATCTGTTATAATACATTATGGCAATCACTATAAATGCAGCCACAAAATGCATTAGGCGATGATGATGTTTTTCTTTCCTGTGGTGTGGGTGGTAATGATTCAATTTACGTGATAAATAGGGACCAAGTGCTTCCTGATTAGTGAGTAAACTGGAGGGGGTGGGGATGTGTGTGTGTGTGTGTGTGTGTGTGGGGGGGGGGGGGGTGAGAACGAGGAAGCAAAGACAGCAAAGACAGAACCAGGCTTGTTGATCCACAACCCAATCAACAAATGAAAAACTAAAAGTGCTTGAAAGGGAGAGGAAAAAAAAGTCACTGCAATATTTTTCTTCCACTAAGGGAACACGGCAACACAGCCTCAGGAGGGATTTTCTTTGGAGTTGAGGGGCTTATTTGAATTGGATCTGCTGTTGATTGAAATGCATCGGCCCAATATCACAACTCCTTATAACTCGATCCTGGGCACAGATGGACGAGTCATCTGAGAGGACACTTTCTCTAATCCTCAGTCCTCTCATGTGCTACGGCATTCTGGGATGTCGGAGAGGGAAGAAAGGGGACTGCAGACACCGATGACCCTTCAGGCCCTCCAGTGTATACACACAAAACTTTGCACACGCACACACACATGCACAACGATTCATCCAAGAGGCATTTGTGACTGTTGGCTCTGGGGCAAACTGATTTCATGCTAGATTGAAGAATGAGATCAAAAATAATAGAAAGGTGTAGAGGACAGTGTTTTCTTAGGTTTACTTCTCATCCAGCAGTTGAAGTTACGGGGTGCTCAAGTCAAAGGTCAGCTTGTCACTTGTAGTTGTCTAAATGTATCTTTGACCCCTCTTCACCTCTACTGTGCTTGTTTTTCACTGAGTCTGAAAATAAATACCCATTTTTGTTTTTGATGGATGGATTTGCAACTTTTAGGTTTATCCAAAGGGGGACAAAAGTCTCTTCTTTTCTTACATTTCTTAACCTCTGGTATTTGAATCTCTTTTCTCTCTACTTCCTGCTGTTTAGCTGTCAACACCGCAGTTTCTGTGGCTCACAGCCTCTCATCCAGATAAGCACAGTTGCTGATACATAGTAAAGATAACGAGACAAAGAACTGCAAATTTCTATGCAGACTGTTATTGCATCAGGAGCATTGAAAGATACGCAAACAAGACCTCATAACAAATTCAGTTAATGCACATACAAGAAAAGAATTGCATCTGACAATCATTGACGGTCATATTCTTCATAATCCTCATCTATTTTTCTATGCTTTGTGAAGATCGCATATAAAAGTTTTTAGTTTCAACCACAGTTTAGTTTGCGTAAGTAATTAAAAACAATCCTAAGGCTGGTCTGAAAAAAGAATTGCCTAATTCTGCAAATATGGATTTATGCTCATTGTAATATTGTAACTGTACGCTACAGGTGGCCTGGCCTGGTAGTCAGAATTACGCTTTTGGATTGATTGTCATAATTTAATGTTTATTTAATCTTATAAGACATTGAAAGAAATTTAGCATTACATCTTGTCAGTCATAATGCATAATTTTTTCTGGCTCTCATGATGACTGTGTCGTACACACAATGGAGACTATTGTTCAAAGATGCCCTTGGATACAGACTAATGGTTGCTATTTTTTATCAACAATACCTCAAAACACAACTGGTAAGTTTCTGTTAGCTTGAGTGGCCGCACACAAAGAAAGGCAGTGTTCTGTGTTCACTGACAAAATCTGTAAGACATAAATGATTTACTTAGCTTTAAATACCAGGGCAGGGCACCCCTAGTTGTGCAGTGTAACAAACCAGCAAAACAATTGTAGTGAGTAACCTTTTCATGCAGCTAAGTGAAAAATTGAAGGGAAAACTGGAACCCTGAACTACTACTATACTGCTGTCATTGTTAGGGTCAACACAGTGGTGCTCCTGCTAGCCCATCCACAGGGCCTGAGGGTTCATTGAATGGATTCATGAGTATGTCAGTACAATTAAATATCTATGGAAGATTTAGGACCATCGTGTGCTCTCCCCATGTGCAACAAGCTCTCCACCACTACTATCGTAATGCCAAAAGACTAGATATTTCGGGGGGAAATGTAGCCTCATTCCTCGGTTAGAGTTTATGAATGTAGTTTCATGCATGTCTGATGACACAGTGACAGCTTGGTGACTGGTATGTGTGGGGAGACTTACTTTTAAATATGGTGCTGTTGTATATACATGTGTAAGATTTTTCCTTATGAGGGACATTTGTTGGAGAACAGTATTTTAATTAATCATGCAAACATAGCTTTCCTATGTTTTGGACAAGAAGGAGTGCATAACCATGGGTGGATGCCTCGGCGCTTTGACTGACTACTGACCTATAGTTCTTTACTGAGTCATCATCGTTAATGTTTAGAGGACAGGCACATACATTTCTGGTCCTACTGCTATATTTATATCTCAAACCGAGGGCAGGATACTTCAGCAATTCAAGATCCATTCAAGCTATGACTGTATTACACACAAAAAGGTTGCTTTACAGTGAGCTGGGTGTTTTGCAGCATCAGCTGCATTTTTACACAGAGGTGCACCCTTAATGAAATCGCAGCGATCGCAAACACTTGTGTTTTACTTAGCAGTGAGCTCACGAAGATGTTATTTATTTAATGAGGTTTTCACTTCTCAATTACATGGCATATTGAAATGTCAGTGTCATCTATCAATATGACTGAAGCCGATATGAATCATGTCAGAATAAATGTCTGCATCCTGTGATAAACCATGTGAACAAAAGCATTGGGTAACACCTCTTAATCTTTTAATTCAGGTCTTTTCAGTCCTATTGCCACAGGTATGCACTTATGGTTTTAATTATGCTCACCTCACCTCTCCTTGATGTAGTTTGAAGCAGCCTATAAAGGTGGCCTATTAGATTATACACATTATTGTATTGTTAAAACTTTATTGCAGTGCATCTTACTTTATAAACCTCTTTTTTGGATATACAGTGTGTAAGTTCTAATTCTGAACATAAGTAACAGTGCCAAGTAACCTTAAGTTCCTCGGCACCCACATATCCGAGGACCTATGCTGGTCCACAAACACATCAGCCCTAGTAAAGAAAGCCCAGCAGCGCCTCCATTTCTTGAGGGTTCTGAGATGGAACAGGCTGCAGACTGAACTCCTAGTGTCCTTCTACCGTGCCACTATCGAGAGTGTGCTGGTGCACGCCATCCCTGTGTGGTACACTGGTTGCACAACAGCTGACAAGAAGAGACTACAGAGGGTCATCAGAACTGCAGAGAAGGTGATCGGCTGTCCACTCCCCTCTCTGGACTTAATTGCCAGCTCAAGATGTCTCTCCAGAGCCAGGGCAATTATAAAGGACCACCTCCATCCTAACCACCACCTCTTCAACACCCTGTCCTCTGGAAAAAGGCTCAGATCCATCAGGTGCAAAACCAACAGACTAAAGAACAGCTTCTTCCCGTGCGCTGTCAGAACTCTTAATGCAAACTAAGAGTGTGTAAAGACTTCCCCAACACATCCACCCTGACACTGCTGTTGATCATCTATGTGCAATATCTCAGTCTTTCCATCTTCTGTGCAATATTTTTGGCTCATGTGCAATTCTTTTGGTCCCAGTCTGTTTCACTGTTTCCTACACATACACCATGTATATAGTTCCACTCACATATGTATACATATACACAGTTTTTGTTTTTTTTATTCTATTTATTTAATTATTTATTTATTTTCCACCTTCGTTGTATATTGGTTTCTCTTCTTCTTACTTTAGCACCTTTGTGGTTCAGCTACCCAATTTCGCTGTGCAAGAAACTGCACAATGACAATAAAAAGCTCTAAGTCTAAGTCTAAGTAAGTATGAATTAATGCCTCTGTGTCATAGTTCACTGCTTGAAAGAGCTAAGTGAGGCAGGTCAGGGTGTGCGTACATGCCTAAACCAAAAGCTTTTCTGTTAAGGACATACACTATGTGGACATAGGAAGGCCACACCTCTAATTCTCAAGCACATGGTATTGTAATAAGATTTCAACGTGTACTTGTGTGAAATTTCTTCCCTCCTAGATATTCCCCCATCAACTATAAGCAGTATTACTGGAAAATGGAAACATTTAGAAACTGGATCAGCTAATTCAATAGCTGCAGAGATCCAAGGTTCCTCTAGCATTAACATCAGCACAAAAACTGTGTGCCGGGAGCTTCATGGCATGTTTTTTCATGGCCGAGAAGCTCCTTTAGGTGTAGGTGGCCCAGTACTTTTGTCCATGTAGTGTATATTGTTCCAGTGTAACTGAATATAATTGAATGTGAGACAGATTTTCTTTTCTTGGACTCTAATCAATCCCTTCACTATCACACCACATGCAGAACCAAATGAGAGCAGTATGAGGCACAGCAGCAGCAGCCACACAAACAGGTGGATCAGCCAGGATCTGACGGTAAATAACGTTTTCTTCTTCTATGGATCCTATAGTTGTTATAGACAATAGCAAAGCTGACCACTGCTCCGCATTATTTTTGCTAGCAGATTGCTCTCTCTCTCACCCGATTGGCTCATTTGTGACCAACTAATTTGCTGTTTTCTTAGTACACCGCAGTGGATTTAATAGACTGTGTCTGCATTTACAAATCTGCACATCATTACTAGATACATATTATGCAAATTTCTGTATATACTTTCTGAATCAGTATGACTGTGAACAGACTGATGTATGTGCTTTTCACAAAAAGACCTTTAATGATGCGCACTAGGCATATACATTAACAGACACATGCATTATACACAATGTACATACTTGGTATTATGGCTTTATAGAGGAGCCATGCATGTCATTGCAGGTCTTTATCCATGCACAGGGGTTATACAAACAGAGCAGCAGCCAAAAGATACAGTACAAAAACACCTGACTCCTCTGCGTTTTCCATTAACCGTCATCTTGACACTCCACACTTTCCACACAGAAAGCAAAATTTCTTTATTTACTGTCGAGATTTGAATATATTTGATCGTCTTGAATTTCTCTTTGTATCTGGCCTAAATTTTCTTTAGATTTGTGCCAGGATTCTAAGAAAAAGTCAACACTGTGTTCAGTTGCTTAAGTGTTTTTTTTTCCAGCAGTTTAATCAGTCAAGATTTATAAAAGGAGCAAAAGAAGCATTAGGCTTGAGTTATTGAGAACAAAGGTCCTGCAGACTTTCCTGGTACAATGCAGACATAAATCATTGTATTCTTAATTGGATTAAAACCTCAAAGTGAGTTTGGAGACCTCCCACATCCAAGCAATGGAAAAAGCAAGCTGTATCATTGCAGATTTCCATCTCTTAAGGTCTTCAGTTTCTCAATAGCTATTAGAAAGGGATCCTTGTTACAAATTCTTTATTTTATTGAGGCAGTAAATCTATCATCTCTACAATACAGAAGGGTATACAAGCCTTTTTCTTTCACTCATTTCCCCTCAGTAAAGATGTTCCATATAAATAAACAAATGGTATCGTCCCCATCATCTTCTGTAATTTTTTTTTATCTTACTTCTCCTCCCCTCTCCTTTCCCAGGTGAAAGGAAATTGTTGGCACATGTCCATGGATTGCTCGGTCATGATGTACGAACAGCTCTGACAGTAATCCTTGCTGATCTGAGTGTTTGTGTGTGTGTGTGTACTTAGGTGTATGCGTTTGCTCTATGTTGGTGTTTGTTAGTGTGAAATTAGTTTGGGCACCTGTGTGCCGACAGCAACCTGCTGGGTGAGTAGCACCGATGACACTGTGACACATGTCAGCTGAAAGCATCCTGTTCCGTCAGCATTCATTACGACTATGTAACGACTTACTGACACATACTGAGGAGGCTGAACATACAGTTAGGCTTTTGATGAGCACATACTTAAAATGACAAAGATGTTTGTTCCAACAAAATCATTTCGCAATTTTAAACCAGATAGCTACAGTTTCACTATCACAGTGATAGTGAAATGTTGATCCAAAAAATAATTTCTTGAAGATCACAGCGAACAAGTAGTACATGAAACATAAAATAAAAAAGTGAACGTGAACTCTGCAGTGACGTTGCTATAGAATGAGATTTGGTTTGTCTATTCTGATGTTAAGTGTCACAAAACCTCTGTTAGCACAATGATTCCAAATTTGATTTCCTTTTATTCATAAAATGGAAAGAAGATCAAACTGATCTGTAATTTGGAGGGAAAACAAAGGAAAAATGATCTGTGATCTGGACGACATCTTTGACTCGAAGCTTTGCTGTGGTAACGAAATTGCTGGAATAATGTAGTTATGTTTAAAACTTCTAATATCAAGCAGATATTGGAGAAAAGTCAGCCATGCCTTCATCTCATCGCTTTTGGACTTTTGCAATTCCCTCTACTTGGTTCACAGCCAAAAGTCCTTCATCAGTCTTTAGACCTCATAATAAATTCAAAGGTCTAAGTCCACATAACTCTCAATGCAAAAACTTCCTACCTCTTAGATCTAAAATTGATTTTAAACTTGTATTACATTAAAGCCTTACATGGCCCGTCTGGGACTCTCCTCAGCTCCTCCCAGGAGGGTGGCACAGTTGCCCCTCCTCCCATGATCCTCTTTGGGTTCTCGCTCTCTGGGGACTTTGGATGACTGGTGCCTGGATCTCCTCCATGCCTGCTTCATGCTCTGGGGGTACGGGGGGCTATGGCTCCCCACACACCCCACACAGGTGTGCACACAGGTGTACACACAGGTGTTCACAGACACAAACTACACCTTTCTTGGCTGCTACCTCAAAGCACATTGTGCGCTGTCAATCTTGCTTGCTGCACAATAACATTCAATATTTAGAATCAACTGTTGTTATGTTGCTCTCTTTTTTGCCTGTTTTCTCTTCTGATTTTCTTCTCTCAACAGGTGATCCAGGTGATTTTTTTAAGTGCCTTTTCTCACTGTCCCTCTTACCCTCTGTTTTTCTTTCTCTCCCTCTCTTTCTTTCTTTTTCCCTTTCCTATACTCCAGTCATGTCTGTCCCATCGGTAACAAATGGAAATAAAATAAAATAAAATAAATACATAATAATAATAAAGGTCAATCAAATGGACCGATATGGCAAGGTCATGATGATCCACTTGGTAAAGTAAATCTGTTGGACATCTTTCTTGGCCTTCAGACAATAATTCTGATGGCTAAAGAACCAACGGGACAAAAAAAGAAAAAAAAAAAAAAAAGCCTTACATGGCCTCCCTCCTAAATAGACTATAGAGTTAATAATGCCTCAAACTCTCCTAAAGGTTCACACATCCCACCTCTTTATAAAAGTGAGTCAGACATTTTTGGTAAATGCTCCAAAACTGTGGACCTCTTTATCAGAACAACTGAGTAGCTGCTCAGTGAGTACTTTTAATTTCTAATGTATTTAGAAGTAGAATGGGAGGTAGAGCCCTCAGCTTTCAAGCCCCTTCTTCTGTGGAAACAGTCCCCAAAGTGCTTGCTCAAAGGTGGTCACATGATTGTTTGAGGCAATGATTGTTGTGATTTGTGATATATATATATAACTGAATTAAATTGAACATATTTTTACTCTAAATCCTTCCATCTTTATTTTTACTAATTTAATTTTTTTTCAAATTTTACCTGTAGCGATATTTTCTCTCTCTCACAGTTTTATGCCATGTTTTTATTTACTTTTTCTTTTACTATGTTTACTTGTTTTGAAAATTGCTACAAGAAAAAAGTTTTATTACTGTTGTAATTAGATTAAAAAAAAACATTTCCATTAAATGTTTTACATGGGGTTTTTGTTTTTCAGTTATATCATTGACACTGACGTTTTTATCAGTGCATATTTACATATGAGCATTGGCTGAAAAAGAAGGAAGAAGGACAAAGAAAGTAGCAACAACACAGCAGCAGTTGACACCTAAAGTCCCACATGTGGCTTTTGAGCGAACATGACTAAAACAGATTAAAAACAACCCATAAAGACATGAAAGAAAAAAGAAAGGTTTTCATTTAAGCTCAGTTTAGACATTCAGCTCTCACACACAGGCAAAGGTTTCCACTTGCTCATCTGAAGAACCCAATACTCCCTGAATTATAGGGAGATTAGGCTTGGATTATGCCGCCTCTAAGAATCCCAGCCAGAGAGCAGCTATCATATCCATCAGTGGAGACACTGGGCCGCACCTGTTGCCCAACAGCCATATGGAAAGGGACAGTTTAGGTCCCATTTTTGGGAAATATTGTGGACATTTTAAAGCAAGAAGACCTCAATTTATTATTCATATAATAAAATTCTGTGCTGCTTTAACCTTTTATATTTCCTCTCCAAAGGAGCAATTGTACTTTAATACGCTGTATGCAAAACGTGTTTTGAATTTTATAACATTACTTCATTCCCTGGCAAAAGATGCCTCCAAGAGTATGTGAATGTGTGCATGGCCCAAGAGGTTCTTTATTGTCCCTGCAAGCACTTTAAAACCAGCTGTATGTGCAGTAATTCACTTGAATGCAATTATCTTGAAAAAGAGGCCCATAAAAAAGGCAATTTCAAGAAAATGGTGTCAAGAAAAGTTAATAAAAATAGGAGTTATTTACATGGATAACGACTGCTAATGCTGCTGTAATGGAAGGGAGGCGATGGCAAGCGCTCACGATTAACTACTTCTCTTAAAAGTGCTGCCGACTTGCACTTGCAACACGCAAAGCCCTATAAATGCGTGCATCTTTGGGGAATAAAGAAAAATGGCATATTACTGTGTACGTGAATTAGTTGATCTTGTACCACCCATCAAGCACCACATGACCATGGACGTTGGCCTGCCAGTCAAGGTCTTTAAAAACGTGCCCTTTTAAATCAAAAAGTAAAAAACTTCAGGAAAAAAGTTTATTTATATTTAAGTTCATTAGATGTTTACCTCACACATTACTTTTCTATGTTCTATGTGAATTCTTTCCAATATGACCTTTGATTGACATTTTAATTAGCCATGATCAGTCCATGGACGACATTCACTCCATGTGCACAGACACAGATGGCATTGTATAAATATAGAGCTAAAGGTGGCAAAGTTGAAGATGCTAGGATTTTCACTGGGAGTAACCAGGATAGACAAGATAAGAAATTGGTATATAAGAGGGACAGCTCAGGTCAAGTGTTTCAAAGACAAATTAAGAGTGCAAAGGTTGGGGAGGTTAAGAAATGTACAAAGGAGGGATAGTGGATATATTGGACAAAGCATGCTCAAGAGGGAGCTATCAGGCAGGTGAAAGGGAAGAAGAAGAGAAGGGTCATGTAGAGTAGGGGAAAAATTATTTGATCCCCAGTCTCTAATTTTTCATGGCAGTTTCATTTTAATGGAGAGGGACAGAATGTCTTGATGCATGCTCAATCATCCAGGTAAGTAAATCTCAAAAGGCTGATTCTGTTCATTTGGACGTAACGTTTTCAGTGGGAGAAAATTTGCATTAATGATCAAGAACTGACCTCACAGCCCATTGTTCATTCAGTGATGCTAGTTTCAGTCATTGTGCAATGTACTGTTTAGAAGGTTGGAGTAACCTGCAGTCAGCTGAGACTGAAGAAGTCACGTGGATGAGTGACGAAACGTTTCTCCCACTGAAAACACTGCGTCCAGATGAACAGAATTAACAGACATTCTGAACAGAACAGAACCAAAATTCCAGAAAAAAACACATTAAAAAAAGTATAAGATTTGAATGCCCGTACTAAAATAAATATGTGATCCCAGAGAAAAAATGACTTGGTAATTGGACAAGAAAACCCTTGGCAAACACAGTGGAAAGATGTTTCTTGTAGATGGTCAAGTTTGCACACATCTCAGGATGGATTTTGGCACACTCCTCTTTACAGAAATTCTCTAAATCTTTTAGGTGTTTTGGCTGATGGATAGCTGATGGATGGACTGGCTAGGCCACTCCATGACCCTAATGTGCTTCTTCCTCAGCCTCCCTTTTTGTTGTCTTGGTTCTGGGCCATTTTCTTGCTGGAAGACCCATCTTCAGTGTTCAGAAGGAAGGAGGTTCTAGTCCAGTCCTAATTCCAGGCCTCGAGGGCCGGTGTCCTGCAGGTTTTAGATCTCACCCTGGGTCAACAGACCTGAATCACATGATTAGTTCGTTACCAGGCCTCCGGAGAACGGCAGGAGCTAATTTAGCCATTTAAATCAGCTGTGTTGGTTCAAGGACACATCTAAAACCTGCAGGGACACCGGCCCTCGAGGCCTGAAGTTGCCCACCCCTGTTCTAGTCCAAGATTTTATGGTATATAATCCCATGCACTGGCTCCTCAAGTCCTCTGGTACCCTTATCGGCCCCAAAGCATGTTCCCACCATGCTTGACTGTGGAGATGGTGTTCTTCGGGTTATACTCTGCATTTCTCCATCTCCAAACACAGCGAGTTGAGTCGATGCCAAAGAGCTCAGTTTTGGTTTCCTCTGACCACAGTGCTTTCTCTCAAGCTTTCTCTGAGTCATTTAGATTTTCAAGGCAAACTGTAAACAGGCCTGTACATGTGCCTTCTTGTGTAGGGAAAACCTGCAGATTTCGCTCCAAATCCATTACGGTTTGATGCGTTAGCACTCGTATTCTTGGTGACTGTGGTCTGAACTGTCTTCAAATCACTAACAAGCTCCTCCCATGTAATTTTGGGATCCAGCGTCTTTCTCATGATCAACCTCATTGCACGAGCAAAGATCTTGCATGGAGCTCCAGACCAAGGGCAATTAATGGTCCCTTTATAGTTCCTCTATTTCAAAATAATCTCCCCAAGAGTTGTCACCTTCCTATCAAAATAAACTTCAAAGAATCAAATCATTATCTCACCGACTGTCTACATTTAAATTATGCGTCTCATTGTGTTGTGTTTCATTGTGTGTTGCACGGGTAGCTTATTTGTACAGGCGTCTGCATAATCAAAACTGTGTTTCAACAACCTTTCACAAGAACACAAGTAGTCTTCAATATCTTTTCAGTTTCATTTCAACTTGTTTTCAAAAACTTCCCGCCGGTGGGCTATCAATGACATTAGCGCTTAAAAGCAGACTTAACTCAGTGGACTCACGTTGTGCTCACTCACTGAGAACTTGGTGAAGAGAGGATAATTAATGGCTGGAATAAAAAATTAGATTTAGCGATTAAATAACAAGACAATAACAGCATTAAAGGATCAAGAAGTAAAGCCACTGAACACACCCTTATGCTTTCTTCCTTCTCTACAAATGTAGATTTCACAACCTCAGAATGACCGCACCTACCCCTAGCAAAAACTTTACTCTCCAACGAAGTATTTACATGGACAACGGTTAACTCATGCCAAGATGAGTTGTGCAAGCAAGTAATGGTTTAGCACAAAAGCACTGCGGCTGAATCAGCGAGCTCCGCAGCCTGTCAATCAGAGCCTAGCTGCTCTTTTTACGTTGTTTTGATAAGGAAGTAAAAGCATATGACACAGTTATTTGAGCGTTAAAGCTTATAAAAACACGAAATTACAAGGTATATGTTAACTGAAATACTGCAATTACCCCGAATCAAACAACTACTTAAATAGAAGTGCACTTGTAATACATGTCGTGTTTAGGAAGGGTGTTTTAAAACTGTCTGCAAGAAATGGTCCGAGTGCAGAAAGACAAAAGCTTTTTCTTCACTGAGATGTAACCAGTCGTCCGGTCCCCACAAACAACAATGATATTGGGCAATAAATAAAATGAAACATTCCAGCTTGCTTGTCAAAAGACAAACAGGACAGGTAATAGTACATACTGAAAACAACCGGCAGTTGCTAAGGAACTGGCAAACAAACAGAGCATAGTCAAAAGGTGGTTGGGTGTAAATCAGCCTGAAGGGACAAGGGCCCAGTCACTGAAGCAGTGAGCCAGTTTCAAGGAAGGCCTAGCTGAGTATTTCTTCCTGTTTCTTTCTCACCCTTGTTCTCTTTTTCTTTCTTTGTTATCATTTCCTCTTATAAATGAGAGTGCATAATTATTTCTTCAATTTTTTCTGTAATGATAAGTTTCATTTATTTGATATTTTTAAAATGTGGTTTATAGAAAAGAGTCCTTAATCACTTCCCCCATGCTGGCTTAAGGGTGTAAACTTTTAATAGTTTATCAGTGGAAAAGATGCACAGTGCAGTTTATGATGTGTCTGTGCAATTAAGGGATGGGTTTTGCTTCTAAATATAGTCATCCAATCCATGTAGTTATTTTCCAGCAATAATCTTTCTTCAAGAAATGTGGCAGCTTGAAATTAGCCTGTCATATTTTAATCATAAATCTTAATTATTGTTCACTTAGCCCGTTCTGGGTCGTTTAAAAGCAAAACCATTTTGCGTCGGCACGTGGGAGGTTAACAATTTCATTTGACCCCTTCAAACAACTATATGATATCCTTTTTAAATTTGAGAACGGCATCGCACCAGAACGCGTGAACTTTGCGCGAGTCATCAGCTCTTATCTCGCAGCATGTAATTTTCTTTTCGCTTAAGTTGCGCCAGCAGATGACAGAAGAGTTGAACGGGTAAAGTGAAAAGCACGCGACGTGTAGGTGTCTGCTCTTAACCTCTCGGTATCTCTGCTCAACTTAAGTGATACTTGTTCTCCAGTTTCGCTGGAGAGTTCCGCTCGACCGGATGGACTGGGGACATTCCTCAAATGAACAGGGCACTCTTAAACATACTTGCACACACCCCTGTCACAAGCTTAATTTATACCCACAGAGGCAGCAAGATCTCGTAATGTGTTTCTTCTCTTGACATGTTAAGCTGTGAAATGTGCATGAAGAGATGGTTAAGGCCTCGAGGAGGCTTAGTGGCTGTTTTTTTTTCTTTTTTACATTCAGTACATACGGATCGTGGCAGTGTGACAGGCGTTCATAAATGACCACACACACCTCTTTGCATTGAAACACAGGCGCTTTATTAACCACCACTTATATAATGTCAGTAAAAGAAACTTATACTTCATGTATTAACATCCAAATATATTCAACTGGGTCATCTTCAACTGTAAAATAAAAACAACAACGTTTTTTTCTGATCTTGAATCTGCCCATTTACAGATAAAACTTCAAAGAAGTTAAGTCTAACGCGTGGTTCTAGTGATCACAAAAGTATGCTCACTGATAATGTGTGCTATTTATAGGCTGGGAAGCAAAAAGAATTTTAATTACAGCTGGTGCGCAGGAAACGTTAAAGAAAAAGTCAAGCCCAGACATGGATACATGTTTGTTTATCAATTCAACTAACCTGTTACAAGCCACACTTTAATATCTGTGTTCAAAAACCAAGAAAAGGAAGTGTGCCGCTTGCTTTTTTTTCCATATCACTCCTAGCCTCATGTGAGCTAGATGTTGTTAACCCAGCTGCTGGCAATATCACTCGGCACCAGCAGCATGGTGCCGTGCTGCGAAGTGAGCTAATGGGCCCCGAGTTACTTCATCGCACTTCTAAGTGTTGCTCCATTTAAGAGAAGCCGAAATGACTGCAGAGGCACTAATAAAGCCATTCAGACGAGAGAGTGTCCCTTGAGATTTCATGGCTCTACTTGAAAATCGTTGACAAGTCTTTCCTAAAGGCCCAGGTGTATCCTTCAACTGGAGCTTTCGCTGCTCGCTGAGCTGCTCTGCAGGGTCCTTGAATTTTCTCTGGCACATGCAACTGCTCTGCTGAACACGGTAAGTTCAGGTGCAGATTTTCTACTGTGTTCTTAAGTTATATCATATTTGATCAGAAGTTACTAAACACACAGATACACAGTGTATTGACTATAATCATGCATATTTTACTCAAAAACAAAACTAAATTAGTTTTGGGTGTAGTAATACAAATATTAACACTGAAAGCGTTGCAAAAATAAATGTAAGAGTTGTAATGTGGCATTACTGTTTGGCCTCCAGGTGACTCCCCCATAAATATACAGAAAGAAATGTGTCTGAGGACTTGGGATGAATTCCTTAAGCAGCACAAACCATAAAAAATGTTGATGTGATGTAATCAGTGGGATGGATACACCTGTCCTGAATGTAATGTGATATACACACACACACACACACACACACACACACACACACACACACACACACACACACACACATATATATATATATATATATATATATATATATATATATATGTGTGTGTATATATATATAATTTTTTCTACATGAGCAGGAGCATCCGTCATCCCCAGCTGGGGTTATACGTGCAAAATGTCATGCATAAAACCCCTTGTCAAATGCTGTCTGTAAGCTCCTTGCAGCCTGCTTTTGCAGCTTCAGCCTTGCCTCTGAGGCATTGCATGTCTATAAATTAAATAACAAGTATACGACTGGTTGACAAAACACAGGGTTTGTTCATCTGTGCGAAGCTTGACATTTTGACATGGCTGTCAACACATCATGCTGGGTGTGAGCAGCAGTTTGTAAATCAACCTCTCTGTGCTTACGGCAGAGCTTTGCCTCACGACACCTACAAAATATTAGCACGGAAGAACTCCTGCTGCCCTTGTTTTCTCCCTCCTCTACAGTTACAGTAATCCCTCACTTCTTTTTAATTGATCTCAAATCAATAAAGATTATCTCGATTTTGGACAGAACATCTTATGGCACCTATTATCAAGTATAAACTGTTTTCCACAAGCTCGATCAGACTGGTGAGATCACCGCATTGGCATTGACACTCAGGATTGGACATGCTTTTCTCACCAGGTGAATTAGAGGTTGTCTTTATTTTACAAGAGAGGTATATGGTGTCTTTTTCCACTGCTCAGTGTTATTTTTCACTGTTACTGTGATGCCAATTTTCCCAGTGCATTCACAGGATCCCATCCTTCCCCATTAATACACATCACTCATTTCTTTTTAAGACAGGAAGAGTGATGGGAATTTAGGAGTTATTGCTAATAAATTACAAGCATTACAAGTATTTCCACTTGGAGCCATCAGGCATTGTTTTTCTTGACAAGTTAAGAAAACTTACAAATATGACCTACGTGGCGTCCTGTCTAAACAATGTGTAGTATTTGCCTTGCACAGATATACATAGTTGAGAATAACTAGAAACTCTCTGACACCAGTGTAGATGGAGTTAAAATGTATTTCATGGTAAGTTTCAATGATCCATTGAGGACAGATTTGTACTTAGGCATCTAACTATACAAACAGTGCACAGTAAAGACTGCAGCAGTCAGCAGTGACATTTATCATCTATCATTTATCAATTTATAATGGTTGTTAGAATGAATAAAAGTGACTGTTAAATGCCAGATAAAATAAAAGCATAACAGTGATTAAATAAACACATGTTATTAAGTATCACTGTAAAAATGTATTATATGCTTTTTATATTAATGGAAAAGGTCCAGTTATAGAATTTCCAGTCCCTTACTGGATCAGGCAGAAGAAAACTTTTCCACTTACATTCTTGAGACTAATTCCTTTGAATATTTCTTTGTTCCAATACTAGACTGATCACAGAACCAAATTAATTCTGTGATATCACAATCATTTGACAGCTAAATGTCATTCTGCAACATTATGAGTACTTTTACTTAATATGCTATTACATTTTTTCCAGGGGAGCACACTTGTGTGCAGTGTTCGGTGTAAAACATTAAGTAATGCATCACTGTAATCACACTACATTTTTTATGTACCACAGTGATATAAAGCATTACTGTACAGTAACAATATTACAGTTGTAACTGCATCATTACTTACATTACAAAGGTTCTTCAGTTATCTGCAGGTCAGGCAGATGGAGAGAAAAAAACACAGATGGGAAGGAAAATGCTGGTGCAGTCTGCAGCGGCGATAGGGACATTACTTTTATTTTTATTGCACAAAAGGACATGAACACAATGTTAAAGTGCAAACTGTATCTAACACATAAACAACTGCATTTTACTCCTAACATAACTAAGGCTTTTTGCAAGCTTCGTAGACAGCATGCTAACAAAAAGCTAGCCAAGTCGTCTTTGTGTGTCCTCATTAGCATAGGGATTTGGGTTGGTGTGTGTGACTGTAGCCTAGAGTTTTATGTCATTAACTGGTAACTACGAGACAGTTCGTTTCAGGTGACTTTATGGAATAATGAGAAAGTAGCTAATTTTAGTTATTAACTTTAGTAATATTTGCAAAGGAGGACTTTTGAACATTATTTTTTTTTGTAGTTTGCCAGATTTTACTGTGTCATACTTAGCAAAGTGCCTAATTCAGGGCTATATGAAATATCATTAATACTGTATTATCAATACATGCTTTTGCTGTAGTAAGAATGTTCAGAAAGAATTTATTGCACTTTACAGATATGCTTTGCATGATCTGTTTTGGGGTTTTTTAGCCATGTTTGCAGCTGAAAGTCAAAAGCAGCAGTGGAGTCCAAAGACCTTCAAAGATGCCTTTCAGCATTCAAAACTAAGTAAAACACTGAAATGCTTAGTATTTCATAGTTTCTTACGCAGGTTTATTTCTCTCAGTCCTTCTGTCTTAGGAGTGCTGGTTCTGGTCATCAGACAGAGATTTAAGGGCACCTGCCTTGGGGAAGAGGGTTAATGAAAAAAATAAAATGAAGAATGACTTTAACTTAAAAAAAAAAAAAAACTTTCCTGCAGGCCTTAGCTGTTGATAGACTTAATGCCCATTGACTGATAAGGAGGGGGCAATCTTTCAGCATGCATTCTCCTGCAGGGATTACTTGGAGAAACATACTATTTGCCATCCAGGAGAATCTGTTGTTCCACACGTCCATCTGTCTCTCAAGTGGCATACATGAGGTGAGCAGTGGCATAAATAAAGGAAAACCTGCCAACCTTACCAGGAGGACATAACAGCTGTCAGCAACTAGTGGCAAAGCGTCGTGCACGCCGGGTGTTGAAAAGCACAAAGTACATAAGAAGAACTAAAAGTGCTGTTTTCATCCCGTGTGTGGTGCTAGAAAAAAAAAAGAGAGAATGGAAAAAAAAACGGAGCTTGGCTGGTAGCCAAGTATTGTCTGGCATACATCCAGTTGGGATGATGTAATAGTGGGTTAAGTAGTTCAGCAAGCTGCAGGAGTTAGAGAGAAGCTTTGTTTTTGGGGTGGGTGTGTGTGTGTGTGGGGGGGGGGGGGGGGACTTTGCAGCAGGTGAACTATAACAATCACTGACTTCTTCTCCTATTTTTCTTTAAAAGCCCAATGAAGCCTGTAGCTGTCAACCTATTAGAATGCTCTCTGTCTCACTTTTCTGCCCGTGTTTCCCGGTGCCAGGTCCCAGTTTCACTCTTGACTGTTCCTAAATGTTCACAGTCTCAAACAGTAACCTGTTTAGTATGTCTAAGACCTGCTGTCCTTGTCACCGTAGCCCCACTGCATAACTGAAACCCATAACTGAAAGGAGCAAGCAAAACAAAAACATTGCAAAAACATTACTCATTACTGTCAATAATGCCATTCAAAAGGCCAACCAGTGCTCTATTCAATCAAACCATCAATCCTCAAAGCAATAAACCAACACACACCTCATAAATTATACACCTTTGCGTGAACCGTGCATTCTCCATAAACGCTAAATGACAAATCTGATTGCTGTGGCATGCAGACCTGGAGAAAATGAAAAGATGCAAGGTGCGCATTATGGGTGTGAAACAACTTCCACCTTCTGTTTTTTGTCCTTAGTAATTTAATTATGGTGTTATAATGCCCACATAATGCATCCGGCTGTCATGAAAGGCGGCTAGTATTGTTTAAAGCAGGGCTACTCCAAATCTGAATTGCACAGTACCAATCAAATGAGTCACACATCTGAAATGGAACTGTTTACACAGCAACCAGGAATGCTGATTGCAGGGTGCATTCACAAGAGGAAATTTTATAAGTTCAATGATGTAAGAGATAAAGCATTGAAGATATGAAACAGTTAAATTGTTTTTTTGTTGTGTGAAATGTTTATCACTTTATCAGAAACAGCTCGTCACAACACAATATGCTCAATCAAGACAGTGGCAACGGTTAAATGTGTGAGCAGATACAGGCAATACTGAAGTACTGAGACGGGCAAAGTCCTTACCGCTTCACTTAGTACGCGCTCACATCTGGGGAAAAATTAATTAAGCTGAAAATAAAATTGAATTAAACATTTTTCACAGAATGTTAGATGTCTGGCAATCTCGTCTCAAGAAACACGATGCACAGTGCTGATATTTGGTTGCTCCTGCTCATCCTGCTTCCCATTTTTCAATGGTCTAACTCGTTGAAACTCGTGTGACCATGCAACTAGCATAGCTGCGAACCACCCAAACTCTATCAACACCTGTCCCTATGAATAGTGGTGATTCAAAGACAGTTCTAGTCAGTATGTTACCAAACAGTCAATGTTACCAAGGAAACCGTTAAAAAGGCTGCATAAAAGATTGAATAATAAATAGAATTTAATGTCAGTGGCTAGAGGTGCCAGGTAGCCCAATATGACTTCTTGGTCAGAGCCCGTCAGTATTTAAAGCTATTGAAATTAATGGTGGTGGAGGGAAACATTATCCTTAAGTCCCATGGTCAAATTGAGCACAGAGACCAAAGGGTCTGCCAGTACATATGCAGCTAACCAAGTCTAATGTCCAAATCACATTATGGCACACTCAATCAGCCTGTGGGCTATTACTGGTCACAGGAGAGGACATAGGCACATTTGCGGAGAATGGTTTCATTTATGAAGCAGGTCGTAAAAAGTTGGTTTTGGGGGTGGTGTAGCAGGGTATTAAAAATATCTGAACAGGGGGACATGTCATTGCTGTAGCAGCACTAACTTAGCCTTTTTAATCTGCATTGAAGTATGTTTACGTTTCAATTATGCTGAAGTAATGGGCTTCAGTAGATCAGAGTTGGATGTTAAAATTATGAGTCATGTACGATTTAGAGAAAAAAAAATTACCGAACAGACTTTTGACAGCTTATGTGTGGACAGAAAGACAGAAAAGATTCAAAAAGCTCCAGAAAGCGAAATGAGAGTCTATCGTACATCTTTGCTGATGTTTGAAATTTTCTTGGCTACAGTAAAAGAATTACTTTGGCGTGTTTTTCCTGGTGATGGAGAGGCTTTACAGCTTTCCTCCAGAGGACCCAGTTGGTCGCTTTTACATGCAAATCTCGGAGTGACCTCCAACAACAACAGACACAGTCGAAATTGCCTCTGCTTGCACGTGTGCTTCACTTGAAAAAGATATTTAAGGTCTCAAAAACGAAGTAACGTTCGCAGCACGCAGACATTTGAATGCACTTTTCTGTATGGCTTAAATTTAATAATAAAACCAATGCCTTTGCGGTGATTAGCAAGTTACACTAATTACGTACCCAACACACAATGAAGTTTAATTGAGAGGCTCTATAACAATGGCAAAACAAAAGGTATTCACAGGTGGATATTCGTGAACAAAGCTGGGACATCCTCTTACATGAATCAGTTTGAAAGGCTCATTGACCTCAAAAGCCAAAGTTCTATTTCAAATAAGCATGGCATGAGCGGCAGCATTAGTGTCCTGCTTTTAAATTAAAGTCCTTCTTTTTCCTGTTACAGTGAAGAGAGGATTTGCAGCGTATTAAGCCATTTTGCTTCACTGTCATTTAGCAATTACATGTCCGTTGAGGGGAAATGGGACGGAAATCCTCACTGGGGAGATGAAAGGCCGGCTCTGCATCAGAGGGACCGAACTGAAACCCATGACTTTTTTTTCCCTCACTCATTTTTTCTCTCATCCCCTCCTCTTCTCACACTCTCGCTTTTTCTCAAAAGCGTTTGCCATGAACCCCCCACCCCCCTCTGGTCTCTCTGTGGACTGTCAGCAAGTGGCCACCTTTGAGCATGGCACTGAGCTGCTGTGATCTAACAGCTATAAAATGCCAAATAAAACTTATGGACAGCAATTGCCAGAGAGCAGAAGCCTATACACCACAATGGATCATTGTTATGGAATGGGTGATGTCATGACTGTGTTGCTCTCTGAGCTGCTCTTCTTCATTTTCCCCATTTTTCTAAAGAAAAAAGAAATCTCTCTGTTCTATCTCAATGTATCTTTGATGATGTCATGTCTGATGTTCATGAAAGCTCTCCCCAAGTGTGTAACTGTTCAAATCCAAGTTCCACTAAATTGATGCGGTCAAGAAATGGAAACATATTCTAATCACTTTTGTAATGACTTTTTTCTTTTTGCGAGCTATATGTTAAATCTTATGTTCAGATTATGTGAACAACAACACCTAAAACAGTGTCTCTAAAAGTGGTGAAAAACAAACTAGCTGAGCTAAAAAATCGACCCGGAATTGAAGTCTCTGTTTGGCAGACTTTCATGCTCGGTGTACGCGCACGCTTTCGTTATGTGGTGAGCAACACTAAAATGCAACACTGGCTTGAAAAATAATAAATAATTGCATCGTTCCCCTCTGGCATCTTCACCGCAGCAAATCATTGCAGCCCTTACTGTCACTGCTCAGTTTGCAAGCTAAGTAATAATTTGATGCGTTGGCCTGATATGTTGATGTCTGCATAATAAGTCACTCGTAAAATTACCGGGCAGGTAGTAATTAAGGAGATCAGCCATAAATCGTTCCTCTGAAATTCAAGTTCGAGGCATCTTGTAACAAAGGTAAAAGGGTTTTCTTTTTTTATTTGGTCCTTGCAGTATGCTATAAATTATGTTGGATGAAGTGCATGTTCCAAACGTTGCTGGGTGAAATGTAAAGGTGTTAATTATGCACTGCTCCTACCCGAACAAAGGGCCTTTTACTGTTGCTATCAAAAATAAATAAATAATTGCAGCTTGAACTTTATGCTCTTGTGTGCAACCAGTTTGTCAAGAACAAATGTGAGCACTCTAGTTTGGTTGACATGTGAATGTCAGTTTTACGTTCACGCATGCTCACAGCGCAGCTTGGATTACCTAAAACTGTATTCATCTGCAAGTCTGATAGAAGGGTAAGCATAGATTTTAATGAAAGTATTCACTTTTATTCTGTAGTTAAAAACACTTTTGCAACTATAAAATTTATGTTGAAAAAAAAAGAAGCTTATAACAGTGTGTGTGTCTCTATCAGCATGAGTGTGTTCACTATTTTTTGGGTCCTTCCTACCCTGATCCTGTGTGCCTGTGTGTGGCTGGGGTAACCTAACAACAGCAGATGCAGCATATACAGCCACCATGCCATCCTTAGTGGTCCCCAGCGTTCAACCCACAAGCCCACCAGCAGGACCAGTCGAGCCGTCCACCCTTCAGCCATCCTGCGCTCCGTCACCCTGGCGTCGCATGACATTCTTTCCCACAGGCAGCCACATAGTTCCAGCGTCTCCTCATGCGAGGGGGGCTGGGACCCTGCAACAGGCGGGGGGCACTTCAAAGGCTGGCCGGCCCACAGCTGCAGCCTGTCGCTCCAGCAGCCAGCTCCAGTTTGTAATCATTATTAAAGGCTTGACCTCAGAGGCATCTCTGCCGCTGTTCACACCCCCTTCCCACCCCTGATAACGCTGCACGGGGCTCCTCACAAGGCGACTCCAGTTACCCATCAGTTGAGTGCATTGAAAGGGATGTGGCACTGGTATTGTTTCTTGCCGTTGTGATGGTCGAGGGTTTTTTTTATAGATACATTTGTTTCGGGCACTTGTATTAGATCAATGCAAACATCACTGGTGACATTGCCCTGCTGGAGTCTTAACATGTCTGATGAGGGTTTATGTGTCATATTAGGACTTTGCACTAAAAACAGACTCATTTACTTCACACTCAAACGCAACACAGCATATATTGCTTACTTCTCCTTATGATGGTCTCTCATGAGCACTAAGGGAAGCAGCTCAACACAGTTATAATATTTTTTGTCCAAAATCTTCACAAATGGATCCCTGAGGCTTAACTGTGCACCTGTGGGGACGCATGGCCTACCCAGTCAACTAATATAGCCTCACCTGCCTACCCTCTTGCCCTGGCCACAAAGTGGCTATGAGCTTGTTAGCCCTTGTGTGATGAAGGAGGAATCTGTGCAATTTGCAGGCTATACCACGCAGTGCTTAAAATGTCAGACCCTAATTCACTGAGACAGTCAAAGTTGATTCCTGCCTTAAGGAGCTTTATTGTTATTCCCTCCCCCCATTTCAAAACCTTGTTAATTCGTAGTTAGGTTGGTCACAACCAATAAAAAGGTCTTAAGCATGAAGAAAGTCATGGCAAATGAGGGCAACGTTGCACGGCACATAGCCTCATCGCTCAGCAGCTCCAACTGCAACAGCTGTGCGTATAGATTGTAAACAACATAATAAAAAAAAAGAGGGAAAAGGAATCACTTGTCTATAGCCGCGATTACACGCGTCATTTGCACTGATAACAATCATCAGAAGTACAATATACGGTGCTCTCATGCTCTGGTAATTCTTCAAATCTACAGCCAGATGTTAATGTGTCAGCAACCGGGATGGCATCCTTTCCTTTTCTCAATAATTCATCATGTACTTTATTGATGTAATGCACTTGAGTCACTCCAAAACAAGAGCAGCAGCAGGTGTCCAGTAATGGCAGGCGTGCTAACATGAGTGGGAGGAGTTTTTACCAGGTGTGCTGCATTGGTAACAAACACTGAGCATGATAACCCTTTATTAAAGATTCCATAGTGTGTACGGCAGTTGATCTGAAACTATAATCAATCCTTGCAATAAGTCCCTGGTTTTATTGAGGCTTTTTGTCACTGTAAGGAAGGTTTGGGTGTTTTAAAAACTGGCATTCCATATCCAAGTTTATGGCTCTGTTAACAAGCAATAAATCTTCCGTGACATTTTTGTGTTGAGCTGTGGAAATCGTGCATTTTAATTAGTCGAATCCATAGCAAAGCGTGATGAAAGAGTTTGTTTTGTTTTTGTTTTAAATGATCCTTTACCATCACTTAATTTTAAAACTTCTGAATAATGTCGTTGTTAATGCGCAAATGGCAGAAATACGTTATCCTCTGTTTGCCCGTAGCGCTGGGTCGTGTTCGGCAAAGCTTTTTTAATGGAATATTGAATGTCAAGTCATCCGTCAGCAGGAGATTAAAGAGGCAAACTTTGTGCTGCAAGTGCTTGAGCTGAAACCACATAAAGGATGGCTCTTATAACTAAAGTCTTAATCCTGACCACCTCTGACCTCCTGGTATATTTAAAAAAAGAACAAAAACACTGACCTCAGAAAAAAACTTTGAGTGGTAAATCTAAATCTATTTTATTTCCTCAAGCAATTATTTCTGCATAATGAGGGGCATAAAACTCGTGAAACGTTTTCTTTGGATGAATTCTAGTACCCTGAGCTACAACCAATTCATTGAGATTGGTCTATCCTTCCCCCTCTTTCCATGGCTACAGTCATAACAGTGCAGTAACAGATCCCTCGATCCCGTCAAAACATTTAAATGAATCTCACGGGATAGAATCATTTTATTAACGGAGATAAAGGATAGGAACTACAAAGAAACATCAAAACAGAGATGAAACATTGAGCTGTGTTTACATTAAACACCGTCGTATCAGTAATCGCATTTATCATTCAATTCAACGTGCCAGGAGACAGCATTTTTATTTTAGGGTTTGTGAATGGGGTGAAGCTTGTCATTGATCTTCCTAGCAGATGAGTAATGTCATGATGCTTGAACAGACAAGCTTTCATAAAAGTCTGTTGAAGTTAAATAAGACAACTGTGAAACAATGGAACCGTCGAATTCATAACACCTTGCACAGAAATCCCCTATTAGATTTTAGGTCAACGATTCAGTGTTTGTTTTTATTTTAAGAGTTGGCTTGCTGAAAAAGCCACATGACTGGTACGTTATATTTCAGTTATCACAACAGACGGGGCTGTGATCTGATGCACGCTTCGCTGCCTCATGTATTTTCTATCGTACTGGTCTTTTTGACTCAAAGTTCTCGTTCGCAACGTGTGTGGGTAAGCGGTGGCGAGTGGAATCATTCCAAAGGCCAAAGGCTGACCGCTCCAAACAGATGGAAAAGCCTGCCATGCTGCCTGCTCTCTTTGTCTGCCTTTCCCCTTTTGTTTTGTTGATTTGTTTATTTTTGGTTTCTATACAATCAAGGGCCTGTTGAGCTCAGAGCACAGAGAAGCGTAGACATAATACGGCTGTGTCAATAGATGAGCGGGGCAGCATGGGACAGGACCCCCCCTCAGGCGTGCTGTAGGGTGCCTACTCAAGCAGGATGCCAGGAATGGCTCAAGGGTCCCAGTGGCACGAGCCTCCGACACTTAACAAGCGCCTTGCAGTTGTCCCCGGCCTTGACCCTGTCTCGCCTTAAGACACATATAGAGCTTAGGCAACATAGAGTCTCAGGGACATGATCAATTACACTGCCATTCTATAAAAATATCACCAATAGGAATATAATTTTTTTTTAATCAGTTTTTCCATTACTTGTTCTCGAGGATGGCTCGACATGTATGGTGACGTGTGGCATTTCTCACCAGTTAACTCAGATGAGAGACGATTCAGACTGAATCAGAAGGTTTGTTCTGGTATAATTGTTTTAACCTGTTAGAAAGAATGATTTGAAATTGGAAAAGATGGCAAAAACAATCTCTTTAACTGCAACCGCAGCGCTGTGATGCAGCTCTTGATACATATTTTGACGCCGCGCCCCTTCGTTTTAATTCTGCCCTTTTCCCCCTTGCTGCCCCTTCCCTTCGAGAAAGTCTGGGGATTTTCTGACAGCCAGAGCAGTAGATGTCTCAGCTCGGGGCTTCCTGTTACAAGACCATAAAAGACTTTGCTTGGTGAGTAACAAGGACACATTCCCTGGCTCATTGCATGTCCTCTGGGAGGCTGTGGATCACGTACAGGAATCAGTGCGCAGGTATGTAGGCTGCAAAGTAAAAAAAAGAAAGAAAGCTTTAGCTGCAATACAGGAGGTCGCATTCAACCCAATCACACAAAACGCAAAAATGCATTCGACTAATGGCAAGGGGTCCCTTCGATTCTACTGGAGGCAAGGTTAGCAGTTCGCCAGCGCTGCGCATATTGCGTGACACTGATGAGGGATGACTAATGCTACCATTTTTATTTTAAAATGCTTTAGGAGCTATAAAACATCAAGCTGACTCAAGCCCGAGCCTGACAGTTTTACAGTCTTATATTTCAACAGTCAAAAACGAGGAAGATCCACCGCTAATGCTTTATACCTCGTTTTTATGGGTTGCCAAAATCATCACAATGTGTTATTTTTAAAGCTGTAGATGAAAATCAGAAGGTCTAAAAATACTGATGCAAATTAAAAGTCTACAATTCAGCTCAACAGAAGACGGCGTTAAAAAGTGCTAAGCCACACGTGACAGCAGCTGTCTGTGGGATCAGTTGAGATCCTGGACTTGTAGTTTTAAGTGCGTTACATGCTTTAAACAAACAATATCATAAATTGTGTTGAACACAGATTCCCATTAATGCGCCAAATCTTTTTCAATATGGATGTCTTTATAATCAAACGCCAACTACACAGCCGCTCCTAAAAGCTCAACCATTAAGAATCAACACTCCACATACCAGGCAGTTAAAGTAGTGGAAATTTGCCAAGTGTGGATTCCATGCAAACTGAGCTGCTCTGTCCTCTATTGGACTGGGAATACACAAAATGCCCCACATGCATTATGTGACACTGAATTGTGCTTTGGAAAACGTGGCTTTTAATGTTTCCCTAATTGGGGGGCATTAATCAATTGTGCTCCATCAGCAGAGGCTAAGAGGGCCTTTAAGCATCTGCCCACCATCCAGTTCTCTGACCCAAGACCAGCTGGCTCGCAACCCACGCTCTGCTGCAAGAAATCACTTTTGACTCCATCCATCAAAGCTACATTAATATTCTGTCTTAAGCAGCCCACTACTTGGACTGCATTCATGGTCTTAATTACCTTAGGCCTTGCCAGAAGAAGGTGACCGCAGAGGGCAGAGCAACTGTATCAGCTCTCCCTTCTTGTCAGTTACTATACATTTATACTCCATCAGGGACCAGTCACTCTTTCAGGCTTGTCTGCTTTGGTTCATACATACTGAGAGTACAAAGGATGCGGGGGTAGGTTGGGTATCACAAATTGGGGACAATGGCAACAACTGCACATCTAATTTAGCTCCTTGTTTATCGCAAGTTTGTAATCAGATCCTCTGCACAATGCAGGGGAGCACAAAGGAATGGTGATCAGGGGGCTATTGTTTTTCAGGCTAATTAGGCCCGGGCCATACCTCTGAATTCTCTGAGGTGTACAACCCTGGGGGTTAAATGTGGCTAAAAGTGGCCCACATCCCTGGTACCATTAAAAAGAGCCTTACAAGTCCATGGTATTTGGAGATGTAATGTATGATGGCCTACTTATCTGCTCATTACATTGCTCATTTCAACATTGTGCAGCACTCTGGGAGCCCAAAAGCCACATAACAGTTGTTTTTGCTCTAATGTTTTCCATTTATCTGTTATGCAGCCATATATCAAATCGTCTTGGCCACAACTGCCACTCAAGCTAAGCTCAAGGATAACAGGGCCAACAGGGTGGTGCAAACTGTGATAACACGACACATTTCAGTAACGTATTTGTCAGTAATGGCATTTAGAATATCGCAGAACAATAATAAGTTTATAAATGTTAAGCTGCTTAGACAGTATATTCAGCTTCCCACACGCTCTCCAGTTCAATGCATCTCATTGATTGGTCTCCACTGTTGACTCAAACATTCAGCACTAAGTATGTGAACTCTTACAGGCAGAGAAAGCACGAGTTCCAAAGCGGCCTTGTCGAATCAACCTTTGACCTTAAGGCATTAGCCTCTGACCTGCAACAGGTGGAGACAGTGTCTTTCCAGCCAATCGTACTAAGTGCCGTGGGCTTTCTAGCATCTACTCTCTGCTCTTTGGCCAAATATTATCATTTTGCAGAGGAATACTCAAAAAAAAAACATGGTGTAGACTACATGTGAGGTCTAAGAGCACATGTTGTTACGGGTGTAAATGCTGTGTCTAGGACTAGTAGAGGCTTTGGCAAGGTGACCGAATGTGAAAACAAACCAAACACCTGTTCTGCACTAACTAACTCGGCACAATACTGGGAATTTTTTTTCTTTCTTTTTTTTCTTAGTGAGGGAGGAGGCAGATAGGGGGATTTTCTTGGGCATAATAACTCATTTAAAGGCAGTCATGCAAAAATATATTGTACATGTAAGTACAGTTACTAGTTTAATCACATCAACTCCAGCCCTTCTTCTTCTGCAAATAAAAAAGTAGATTAACATTGAAACAAATTTCAGTTATTACACTCCAATCTGTTCAAACTAAGAAGTAACAACAATCCTAAATGTAACATTCAGCAGTTCTGTATAAGGTTTAACAATTACTCCTTTCAAAATCTTTTTGGCTTTCCTTCTATCAGACACCCTGCTGTTTTAGAGCTTATGGTTATTAGTAATGGGGCAAGGAGGCACAGAGTGCTCTCTTGGCTGCCTACCAAATGGACAATCTTTGATCTGTAACTGCATGGTTCTTTGGGCCAGGCAGCTTATGAGCCTACTGAGAGGAAGAGGCAGGCCAAGCTTCCCCAATAGGTGTTGGCAATCTCCCTTGGGTCTGTCCTCATCACGGGGAGAATGCACGCATGTGGCCCTCAGAGACTCTCCCCCAACGCGGCGCTTGGTGGCAAACGAATTTTAATGGAGAGGTCAGGGAGAGTTCCTGACCAATGGAGCCAGGGGCCAGGTGGCACATCACAGCGGCCCTATGCGCAGCTATCCCCAGAATGCGACACCGTGGCGTCGGCAAGTTTGCCTCTGATCAACAAGGGGAGGGTTGGGCATGATAGCATCGCCAAATGCTGTGGGGACTATGGTACACTGTGTGCCAGCTCTTTGGTCGGGTCATTGTGTTTTCTTGTCAAACATCAAACTGCCAAGCGAAAACAATTAGATGTGTCACACGCAATCCAGTGGTTGTGACTTTTGTCTGACTGGAAATAAAAAACATTTAAAAGTTTGTTTGGAAGTAAAGAGAGTGCAGTGTGCAGTGTTGTAAAGATGGTAAATCTGTTTGATATGTTTTCTTTGGATTTTCTGTTGATTAAAATATTTATTCAGCAGAATATCTGGTGTCAAACTTAACGGGACACTTTTTAAAAAGTTGTTCTGTAAACTCTGTAAGTGTAAAGTAGAAAAAAACTCAGTTTAAATTAAGTGTTCAGGGATGTCAAATTCCTTTTACATCATTGGCCGGACCAGTGAAACTGCCCTCCTCGTCAGTGAAAAGAAATTTAATTACACATATAATTGAGATGTCCTAATTTTAAAAAAATTATCTAATTTCAACAGTATTTCTTAGTTTTTATACATGATAAAGAAATGTTGCTGTGGTAACTGAAATAAATGTGTCAGCACAACTCTTTGGGTTTAAAGTTTAAGAAATAAATGTGCAAAATTGCTCAGATTGTCCTGTAATTATACAACAAAGCTTCTGGTAATTCACAGAAAATGTCCTTTTTTTTTTGTTTGTTTGTTTGTTTGTTTGTTTGTTTTAACTGCAGAACTATGTAAAAACTTTCTCTTTTACACTTTCCAGTGGGCCAGATTTGACTCTTAGCTGGGCTGATTCTGGTCCCGGGCCTTATGTTTGACAGCCCTGTTTTAGATAAAGGTAAAGCAACTTTTGTGGGAAAAAAAATATATAGTCTGAATATGAGGGTAAAAGATCTCTTGAGTGTTTGAAGCTTAATCAGTTAATCTATAATAACTCTAACTGGCTCAAACAAAATGCCTTCACCTGGAACACTGACATCAGTATTGTATTGGATACATCAGTGCATTATATTATATCATAATATTCATATGCATCTGGAAGTTTACCACATAGCAGTAGCTGCTTTTCTACTGTCCACCCTTATGTAACATAAGAACTGCAGTTTAGCTTCATGTTTTAGATTTTTTAGAAACCTAACAACATTTCTTGCCTGAGGAATTTCTATAAAATAAACACGCCTTTAGTTGCAGTTTGAACTGCATGGGCAAACGCTTTTAGGAGCGTTGTCTGTAGGTTCTGAATCAAACACTTGTGCATGCTTCTTTGGCTGTTGTCATGATTGTGTTATGCCATCTACTGGCTGCATGTCACTTGGTTTGCAGAACATGCATGCAGAGCTGTAGAAAACTCATGAACACAGATATTAGTCTCTCTATTTTTTCATCTAAGAAAAAGATGATTACATCAAAAAAAAAAAATGTAATCAGACTCCATTTGAACCAGTACAGACTTCACGTGTCTGTCTTTCAGTTATTTACCTTCCCGTGGCCCTCCGTCCCGCTTTAAGAGAAGGGCCTAATTATGCTGCGTATGGCCCACAAAGTGGCTCTGTCATCCAGTGGCCATTGACGAGAACAAACAGTCCCTTGCCACTCTCAGCTGTTGGGAGATATTAGAATAACATTTTGAAACACCAGCTGTCTTGCGGTTTTCAGTACACAATCCTCTAAAACCACAAGCCTTGTAGGATAGCAGCACGTCTGTCTGCCTCAAGTCAGGAGATAATACAGAGGGCTTCTTTTGTGTGTACTGTTCAACACAAAGCTTTGGGGATGACGGCGTCCACTTTTAAGTGCACCAGCATAACTCATTAACGACGAGTTAAGAGAACTAATCTATTCTAATTCGGAGCATAAAGGTCTTTGCTCAACGCTGCAGAAGAAGCACACACGCTTCTATATTCAGCTATTTCTAATGCGCTGTTAATACTTCATTCACAGCCGATAATTAAAGCACATGTAAACGTGTCAACCAGCTGTATTGAAACCTGCAGGGAGGCGATGTCGTCACAGATCCTTATTTCTAAAGAGACACACATTGATAAAGCCACCAAGGTGAAAAGAGTTTTCAGAAACCTGACGAAAATGCCAAAGCTAATCACACTAAGTACAAAAAGAGAGAGAAAGAAAATCCTTGCAGCAGAATAATAACTCACAACTTAAATTGAATGCACCTCATTTGTGCTTTGTCTTTGTCCGTGACTTCAGTAAAAACACAACAAACTGTGCTTTCTTTCACATTATGCAATTAAATCTTCAAACGTCGGATGCACTAGAGGGCAGACAAGATACTCTGGAAAATGCAAATGTAAATCTTGTTTTATACATCTGT
The DNA here is from genome assembly GCF_963576455.1 of Neolamprologus multifasciatus. Lineage (NCBI taxonomy): Eukaryota > Metazoa > Chordata > Actinopteri > Cichliformes > Cichlidae > Neolamprologus > Neolamprologus multifasciatus. The sequence continues at coordinate 25,279,664 of NC_140452.1, read as the reverse complement.
GTACACATTATTCCCATGAATTACAGGCTGCACTTTTTTCCCCTGCAAAAAGCACAACACATTTAGCTCTTCACTCTAGAATAATAATTAGTGGAAAAGACAGCGCTGGGTACACAAACCCTATCTGATTTGCATTGAGTAAACATTTGTAATTTGTGTAAACAGATGTGCAGCCTAGTTTTTACACCTGCACCCTTTAATTAGAAATTCACTCCTCCCTAACAGCTAATTCTGTTATTTGTCTATTTTAAGGTGTCTTGTGCGTGCATGTGTCTCCTTGTGTGTGTGTGTAAAGAAATTATCCTAGGGTTGTAAACTAAAACTAGGCTGTTGTCCTTTAATAAACATATACAGACATCACCGTTATTTTCAGTTGTGAGAACACGGATGAGGTGTATCCATGAGTGCAACTGCTTAAATGCATTTACTGCAATTTTCAGTACAATAGCAGTATAAATATATAATACTATTATAGAAATGTGCCTTAAAAAATTACAGTTGTGTACCATGAAATAGTCCTGGTTATACATTTTCATAAAAAGGTCGATTAAATATATCAATAGATGTGCAGAAACCCCTAAAATAAAGAAACTCTTTAATACAAGGGGTGTTCAAGTGAGCTATGACCATGCACTGCGGTTATGAGAACCTCGATGTGAGATCATCAGCTATAGAAAAAAGTGCATGAAAACTCTTGGCCTTCACATTAGATCTGTGTAAAGGGGGTTCTCTCGCGACTGTAACGCAATAAAATGTCTGACCTTGATCATCTCTTCAGCGGCGCTTTAAACTCGGAGATCAAATGCAAGCAGCACAGACAGACACTTGCCTCCCTCCACTAAAGCTGACAGGTGCTGAAATATGATAAAGGAAAACACTTAAGAAATTAGGAGTACCATCTAAAGCCTTTCATTTACCTCGATAGGGCAACCGATGGTTGAAAATAAAATCCAATGCCATGTTCAAGTGCCTTCATAAGTGATATTGCTAACTGTCTTTAAAAAATAAAAAATAAATAACAAAATAAACTGTGTTAAAAAAAGTTTAACATTTTTTGATTTTTTTAACCTTTGTAATTTAACCTTGAGTTTTAAGTTCTATAGCGATACAGTGTGAAACAATGTGACTCAGTGGCTAAGGGGAAAAAAATAGGGGCAGTCTTACCTGAAAAAAGACAAGAAAAACACACAGCCTTTACTCAACAGTACTAAACAGGAAGGACTGTGTACATCGTCACTGTACAGGCCCCCGCAGTGACTGATCAAATCCATAAAATATCCCGCTTCCTCCCCTCTATCATTCATCCCGAACTCATCTGGATGATAATGTGGTCTTCCTCTCTTGTCCCAACAGATGGCACTAGTGCTGCACTGCTGAGCTTCTTCCTTCTTCCCCGACAGACAAAGTGAGACTTCAGTTTCTGCATATGTTTATATACGAATAGATGTCAGATGTGTGGGTACAACCCTCCCCCCACAACATCTGTGTTAATTTGCTCAGAATGTAACATCTTGTCATTTCATTCCTTGAATGCAATCCTCACATAAGTTTTCAAATCTACTATACATTAGCAGCACTGCCACATCACCTGCTTTAAGCCGATTATTGTGGAAGGCATCCTGAAAAGTGTAAACAGTCTGTTTATAACCATCTTCAAGGTGCGGCGTTTAGTTGGAGCCAGAGCTGATGATGATGTAGATGCTGAGCTGATGAAAAGAAATGATGAGAAATTTGATGTGTTAAGCTTTGTTTCTTTACTTTACCTGGCAATATGTCTGTGATTTGTTTTCATCATGACATTTATGCTGTTCTTTTCTTTCTCCTTTCCACATCCTGCACTGACTCATGGTCTGTCAGACACTAAGAAAATGTACACAAAGACCAGAAACACACTGACACGAGCTCACATAAATAAAATTCCCCACCACACAGACGTGCACGTGCGTCACCTGAAAAAGGGCACACATGAAAAAGACTCTTAATAACTCAATTCAGTGGTGTATTCACTGAACCGCACAAAGACGCATTCGAGAAAGGCGCACACACAAACACTTGATGATAAAATCTGATTGTGATTCTCGCGCTGCTTCATATTCTGGCAGTCCTGACAGCTGGGTATTGCTCAGGCCAGAATAATCCAGTCAAATGTGACACACAACATCATTTGAATGTTGAACAGCTACACCTCCCCCATTATAGTGTAGATTCTCCTCCTTGGACAATAACAAGAACTTTCCTGCATGTGAGAAAGGTATAATCGCTTTTTTTAAAGAAAAAAATAAACTTAAAGCTACCCGTTGTGAGCCGCCTCATTTCTTGTTGAGCATAGCCGCTAAGAGCAATTTTTCACAAGTATAAACCCATTTCTCGCCTTGTCCTTATTCAATATCTTACACTGGAGCAGAGACATCATAATAAATCCCCGGAGTGTGGGTGTAATCGAGCTCCCCCTCTTTTAAAGTGTATTATCGTCTACGTAACACATCAGTGAGCCAAAATATGGCGACATTTCAAAAAACAATGATGATAACGTACGTGGGCTTTAGGATAGTGCGCGGCTCTTCTCCCCGCTTTGCACTTTGATTACAACGAGAAAATTTTCTGTCGACGTTCATCCTCCTTTTCTTTTAAACAAAGCAAGTGTTGCTACCTGATGCTGTACCACACACGATTTCTAGTGTAAGCATGACCTTGTTTCTTCTTTTCAGTGCTTCCTCTTTTGTTATGCATGTGTGATCTGCGTTCAGATGAGTGGGTCTTGTTTTCTTTCATCGTACCTACATTTAGGTGCCCACTATAATGTGATTGTGGCTGCTGGCAATTTAAGAAGACTGAGAAATCGACGTTACAGCTATATATTACTGCTAGTTTAGTAGAGAATTGCACCCGATACAAAAAAAGGAGATTCGAGCACAAGTGTAGTTGGAAAAAAGTAGCTTATGACAGCTGATGTGTCTGTACTATGCATAGTTTTATATAACAGAAACAAAAACGCCAAAGAAGCTTTGTGACAACCCCACAAAGACTAGCTTCGGTGATTTTCCCTACATATTAGCACTGATGCAAAATGTGACACTCTTTGTCTCGCAACATTTGCTTGTATAGCAAAAGGACAAAGCTTTCAGAACGTGGCTGAAAAGATTTGTTGTCTGCATTTTTCAATTACCTCTCGCTTGATGCAAAGCCCCAACTTCAACACAGTGTGCCAGTCCAAGGATGGAAAGAAGAAGTCATTGGAGGTAGGGAGGAAAAAAAAGATTCATCCTGTTAAAACAAATAAGACAAGACGTGTTTCATATCTTTGTGACATTCCTGAGTTTACCAAAGTGAATGCCGAGGCTCTCTCTCGAATGCAGTTTAGATGTGTGTGCCGAGTGGCTGTTGTGTCCTTGTACTAGCAAGTAATAGCACTAATGATAAAAGTTTAACCCAGTTTCCTAAATGAGTTCAAAAGCAAAACTCCCTGTTGTACTTCCCTACTTGCAAGTAGCATATACAGTATGCAGTAATTAATGCAAGAGCATTGGAGGCAAAAACACTCTCGGCTGGTCTATTTTGCATCTATAGCCTCGATGGAAACAGATACTAAATGTGTCCTTGGAGTGCAGGGATACGGTTTGCAGAAGCTACTGATGTTAGCCATTGATATGCACAACACTGGTTTTTTTTTTTCTTTTTGTCTTCCCACACCGGAGACCTCGACTTCTGCTTTTAAAATGAACCGCCCACCTCAATCAATGAGTTAATTAACATATTCCAGGCTCGCTCCGAGTAGTGTTGACGAAACTTAACACCAATCTTCGGCTCCAGTCAGTTACCCAGTGGAATGAAGACAGTTCCCAAGGTCGTACTAATCAGACAGCTGATTAAAATTATATTCTGCCTAAAGGGCTCCATAGAAGCAACAGTAGAGACTGTCCAACCACAGATGAGCGTTTAAAGAGAGAAAAGATGCTGCGTTTTCACCCTGATGCTCTTGTCATGTTTGTTAAACTAAGCTGCTCTGGGGCACGCGATTCTCTCAAAATGTCATAGCGTAAATCGTGCACAGCTTTGTTTAGTTTGCAATAAAATGTGCGTGGTCTTAGTCTTACTCCTCCGAGTATGTAGTGCAGACTTATTCTTTTTCAGTAGGGCTTGCAGAAATTGTTACATTATAAGCTGTTTGCAGGAGAGAAGTCAAGGGAATGAGTTACCAATCACGCTTTGAAGTGCTTCTCAGCCTCTTCTTTCTTGCCCGTCATGCTGCCCTCTGTCAGACTGAATTGCTCTTTTCTCTTAATAACCTCACTGACGAATTCTTTCTCTACCTCGCGCTCTCTCTGTTTTTAATCTCTTTCTTGCTCTCTATTCCTCTGTCACTAATGCTTACGCTTTAGGAGGGTTTTCTTTGCATCATCTGACAACCCTCTCAGTGTTCGAGTGTAATAGAGGTATGGGAAACTCATAGGCTTACACTTGCCCTGACAAGCATTCAGATCAAATATTTAACTGATGAAATGTTCTCTTTCGTGAGGGGTTTTCTCAGCCTAAGGGAAGGTAGGTGTTAGGGTCAGGGTTTGGGTTAGATGGGCCAGTTTTCATTTGGGTCTTTACTTTTTTGGTTTCTGTGCAGTTTTTAAGCAACTTCCTTTGTATTTTCATCATGCTGTGACACGTCTTCAAAATTCTGTGGGAGCGGTTGGTCTCCAAGTCTAAAAAAGGTGTCGCTAAACATCTTGAAAAGCTATTTGTCTTGTTTGTACAGATGATCTTTTTAGGCTCCTGTGACAACTGATGGCTCATTTCTGAGTGGAAGAGCTTCAAATCAGTGAGTGAAATGTCAACAATTAAGGTATGCGAAGACTGCTTGGGATCATCCATTCTGAACCAAACTTCAGATCTACTCCTGTATGCCTTCACTGAAATTTACTGATATTTTTACATTTCTGAGAGCAAGTGTGACCAAACAACACATGTGTGATTAAAATAAGAAACCAGGTACACAGCATAAAATTTACACCCGTTGACATTCCTGCCTGCAAGGGTATTTACTGCATCTTTTAAAGACTATGTAATTCCTCAGTATTGGGTCACACCACATCCAGCTTCGAACGTCACCTTGAGCTTTATCTCAAGTCCACAAAACCATAAGGTTCGACTGACTGTATCACACTCAGTTTTTATACAATTTTGGTGCTGTCCTCAGATTTAGAAACACCAGCCAGAGTACTTGAAGCCAACTTTGCAGTCTTGTCTCCAACAGTATGTGTCTCCACCACAAAGACAGACTGAGAGGGTGAAAAATGTACCATCCACATATTGCAGCTAGTAATTAGTGGTAACCTTATGCAATGAGCCCATCTACATTGTCAGTTAGCTATCATTCGTTTGGATTAAACAGATATTCCAGTGAGCTAGTACGAGTATATCTTGTTGTTTCTGAAGATGTTCTGAAATCTCCGAAACGCCTGGAAATTATGTAGCAGGTGTTTGCAACTTCCTGCAAAATGTAAAATCCACCTGATACTGGTGCCCCTTTAACTCTGAATAAAACTATGTAATTTACTTCTAAAAACACGGAACTTTCCAGAAGTAGAAGCATAAATGTTTAAATTGGAACACAATTTTGTTGTGGCTTAATTTTAAATTTAAAAAGTTCCTGTTGACATCTGCCATAAGATTTATTATAAATCTTATGGCAGATTTATAATAATAACTTGGAAATTAGTGTGGCAGAATTTTAGGGAAGTTTTATGAGTTGCCCCAGGAATGTGGACTGGGTGATGTTTCATTTTCATGTTATCAAGAAGGTATGCGGTGAGAAGCAAATCCTCTGGGCCATGTCATAAAAATGCCAAGGCTGAAAACTCTCAGCAAGTAGAAAAATAAAAACCTTTGTTCTTTATAATGTCATCCAATGCCACAGGGTTTCAGCAAATACCTTACCTTACTTTTATTAAACCTTCAATCTCATTTTTTTTTGGTCTGTCTGTTTGTGCAACACAAACATAAGTTAGTTCATAAGCTGCATTACTTTATTTGTTCAATTAAAAAAGCCACAAAACAGTGAAGTAAGAATCTGCCTGTGATATGTTGATTAATGAAGTTATCAGGTAATCTGGTCCTAGCAAAGAACAGTAGAGCTAGTTTCTTTTGTATGATTTCTAAACATCCCCTGTCCTCGTTTGGATTTTCATGGACTCCCCAACAGGCTCACCTCAACCTTGAGTTTGAGATCCAGCCAGTGTGTTAGGAAACGTGTGTCTCACAGTTGTTGGAGATTGGAGAAAATGAAATATTTTTTTGTAGTAAAAAGGTCAAGTAGGACCATTCTGTGAGGATATATACTAGCTGGGTTTTCCCCCTCTTCCCTCTTTCATGCCTTTACAAACATCACCCTCCCACTGGAGGGTTAACACTTAAATACACAAGAAATAGTTTATTGCAAATCAAGGGTGTTCCTTAATTATTCAAGCGTAAACAGTTGGAATAAGACATGATCTGCCGTCACTGTTTCTTTTTCTATGAGGACAACAACACAGTAGTAATCCAAAGACAACAATAACTGCCATACATTACATCACATAGAACACAAAACATGTCTGGATCTTATAATCACGCAATCACTTACAACCAGATTCCCATGACATCACCTCTTATTTTGAAATGTATGAGCATTTCATAATGGGGACAAATTGCTGGAGTTTATCGTATTCTGCTCGTTGTAGGACATCAGCTCCTTAGCTGTTTGTGGCTTTATTTTCCATATGTTTTCATTGCACATTGCTCCAAATGTTTCCATTGGTTAAACATACAGACTACAGACATTCCAGTACCTTAGCTTTTTACTATAGAGTCAAGCTGTTAATATGTAACATGTGCACAATGTGCTTTAACATTTGGGGCTAGGTGTTTATCTTAATTTTATATGTTTTAATTTTTACTTATTTATCTATTTTGTTGCATGACACAACTTCTCTGGTGTTTCATTGCCTCATTCTTTTTTAGATGTAAAATACATTTTTTAATTAATCATCCATTTATTTACTTTCTTGTTGGAACATACGCTTTAGAAATGCTTCTTTAAAAAGTGTTTTTTTTTCCTTAAAGAAAGTTGTAAATGCTTTTGATTTTTCATCTTTTTCTGGGTTCCAGTTTTTCAGCTGAATGTAAGATGTGGCAACAGACTGATGTTTTTTTTTCTCTTCTTTTTCAGCTTTTTAAATTTGCCAGTATCTAAGCTTTTATTGAAAATGCAGGCGGTGTATGATAACAGCCATTCCTTATGTACAAGGTACCTTGTACCTTACTGCAAATGCACAGCAATTTTGGTTATCCATATCCAGACTGTATTTTATCCATGGAGACACTACTTACATGCTGCCAGAAGAATGCTGCTCGTATAACAACTTCTGACTCGATGCATGAAAGAACATGCATGTTAGGCTGGACATAACCTATACATATATATCACAAAAATATTAGCAGAGATGTGTGATCTTTCAACATCATGGCACTTTTGGCATGTTTGGAAACAGGGACCAAATGGCTTTTGTTGGTCATAAATACTGTTTCTGCATGCTCCAGCTTAAATTGGCTAATTCCACATAATAATTTGATTTGAAAATAGCTGCAGGACTAGAAACATCATCCTCCAAAACCCTGACATTATTGCGTCAGAATCTCTCCCCTCCTAAATATGGATTAAATGAGAAATATACAGAAGAGGAGATCTCATCCAGTGAGTTTGCAGCTTGCAGAGTTTAATGCAAACAGAGGAAACAGGGAGTATTGTTTAAATATATACAATGTCCAAATAATATTCTCTAAATATGGACTGTTCATTGCTTCTGGAAAGTGATTGTGTATATTACTTTTTCTTTTAACTAAAAAGCTAAATTAAAATGTTGCAATTGGATGTCTCAAATGAAATATTTGATAACCATGATACTTCAGAGAAATCTTTTCTGTTATCTATTTATTTTAGATCACTTGCATCCTTTATGTGTATGTACTCTTTTAATCTTCTGTTAATCTGGATCAATCAGTATTGTAAATTGTAAATGGGACAGCAAATACATACTCAAATTGACAAATATTTCTTATGCTGATTGTAATGTAATAGTTATTATAATGTATACTACCTAACTTCTGTTGGATGGTGCCCTGGGTTCATTATCTTAATGTGGGTATGATAACTGTTCACCTTAAAGTTAAGCAAGTAAGATCATCATTAAAGCTTAAAAAGGCTAAAAAAAATATTATTTCTCTTATGTTTAAAAAAAAAGTACATTCAATTAGTTCTTTAGTTGTGTAAAGGATACAACCCGCTGGAGTTGTGCAAGAACTGCATGCTGGTGAATGAGCATTAACTGACAGGTAACATACCTGTTCCGGTTCCCATGCCTGTCAGTTATGCAACAACCAATATTTTCATGGCTTGTACCGAGCGAAGTAAGCTAGTGCTACTTGTTGCTAGTGCCACTTGCTCAGCCAGAATGGCTGTCTCAATAGCTGTTATCCAAAACAGGAGCACTTGTGTATAATGCCATGGGTTTAATGTGCTACCCTGTGCTTTGCATTACCTATTTACAGGATTCAGGATAGTCTATAGCTTAATGGTTGGAACAGGTCACCAAAGTAAGCTTTTAGCAGTGGAACTACAGGAAAGAAGAGGTTAATGGACTGGAGTTCCTCCTTAAGAAAAATGCATAGATAGAGGAGCTATGTTAAACACCAACTGAATGGCCTTGACCCAAGCAACACCTTTTCAAGTAGGCTGCTGTGTCTTAGTCATGATTCGAAGGAGAGCAGGAGCTGGAATGGTTTGCACTCCTGATGCTGAAGTCTCACCTCCAATGCCAGCACCCTCTTAGCTGCGTGAGAAGCTTGTACTTAATGAGGCATGCAACAGTAATTAGCAGAGACAAAAACCTCAACATAAACAAGCTTGTCTTCATCTTCTTTCTACTCATGTTGCCCTTTCATCTCTCACCCTTTCCTCCCCTCTCATGTTTGTGATATGCTTTTCATCTCTCCTCCCTTTTTCTTGCCTCTGCTTCTTCTTTCCAGACAGATACGGCATCTTTTTGTCAAGAGGAGAGTAGTTACAGTCGTTTACTGCAGCAGTAAAGAAAACCGATATGGCGGATGAAGAGACATACTGACAGAAAGTTATGTCATAAAACAGGGACATGAGAGATGAACAGGTCCTGCACTTAGAACAGATGATTAACTGCTGAACAAAGCCATTTTCTTCAGGTCCCATAAGGGATTCACTCAAGGTGAACGCCAATACATGATGAAACTTGAAGCAATCTGACCCCCAGCCTGTGAAAATATGGAAGAAATCTTCTTTAACACACACATTTTGTCATTTAGTAAAAAACAAACAAACCCATTCTTCATTAAAATGTGAGGGCGAAAGAATATCTTATGACCCTTTCATAGTTTAAAAGTACACACTTGCTGAAAGATAACCTAAAAGTAGCGATACACAACTTTTCACCTTGAGGCAGGAACGAAGTATGTTAGTCCTGCTCGACTCCCCTTCACTGGGTAAAGTTCACCTCCCAATAGCTGCCACTCATACTGATGAGCTGTCTTAAGTTGAAATGGCATGTAGCCCGAGGCTGAGGTAAGATGGTAAATATAAAGCCACTCCAGGTGAAGAAGCTAGAGATCACAAATACAATATAAAAACAAAAACGCTGTTTACCAGTGAATTATTTCTACTGGTTGTTTACTGTTGGCTGATATTCAATTTATTTTTCTTTTTACTACACCTGCATCTACAAAAATGTATCTTTCAGAATCTTAGAAAAAAGGCAGGGACCAACAAAGAAGACACCTGAAACACAATTATATTTAAATATTGCTTTCTCTCAAATCATCGTTCCATTTTGTAATTTTCTATCATTTGCCACACCCCTATATACCATGTGCTTTCATTTTCAGCTTCTGTCTTTGAAGATGTCTTAAGGCAGGGATAAAAATGTCATCTGCACAAGGACCCTTCTCTCTGGCATGGTCAGATACTGTAACAAGATACGTGGTCAAAACCACAGAGCTGGTTAGTGAAGCGGATGGATAGGCAGAGGTTGAGGAAGGCGGGGGGCAGAACAGTGTGTGTTTGTGGGAAAGCCGGTGAAAGTCAAAACTGGCTTAAAGCGATGATCCAAAGTAAGCCGGTGGCCTGGCCTCGTCTAGTGTTCGTTCTTGCATCCTTCTAACAATCTGTCTATCGACTCTGTGTTTCCTAATGAGTTGTTTTGGGCCATGTGGGATTTCTGACTGGCAATCTTCCATTGGCTCTCTTTACCTGATAAGAATATAGTGTTCCACCCCCACATTCTTGAGCTTTCTTTAAAAGCTTCTCTGCTAACTTCCTGTTGAAGTTACTTGCTCATTAGCCATTATGTGATACTGTTCTTGTCAGGCATGATTCTATCTTTATAAAAAAGAAATTTAAAAAAAAGCAGTTTCACACTCTACCACATTCACATTCTTCAAATTAACATGACTCTTAGTTACTTACTTCTGTTTTGCTGCTTGTGTCACAGCTTTTCTGTAAACTGTTTAGACACATTTTCCAGCAACTGAACAAAGTTGCTCAGCAAATATAAAGACACTTCTTACATACAACAATAATTAATCAAACTTATTCTGCATTTTAATATTATTGTGTTAACTTACAAGATGTCAGTTTGTGCATTCACGCAGTTGTGTTTAAACATTTATATAGCTCAACCAATTATGTACAATTACACAAGAATTGGCAAGGCTGAACTAATGTTGAAGCACTAGAAGAGGACACTGTGTTGTAAGGGGGGGATTAATGTTGCATTTTTTTTGGTTTGAATTGTTTTTGCTCTTAAATCATATTGCCTAGCTTTACTAGGCCACCTACACACTGCATCTACAGAAGTTGCTTAGCCATGGTTACCCCAGCTGTGAAGCTCCCAGCACACAGTTTTTGTGCTGATGTTAATACCAGAGGAGATTTGGAACTCTGCAGTTACTGAATTGTTGAGAGTGTTGGCAACATTTACACACTTTGTGCCTCTGCACTCAGCGATCCAGCTGTGAAACTTTTGTCTAGCACTTCATGGTTGAGTTGCTATGGTTCCTAAATGCTTCCACCTTGTAATCGCACCACTTTCATAAACTGATTCGCTGCAACAGAAGCATGCCATTATAGTGCTCAAATTCAGTGAGGTTTTAGAATGACATATTCATTCAAAAATGTTTGCAAAGGCTAAGTGATTGATTTTATACACATGTGCAAATGGGACTGAAAATACCTGAATTCAAAACACAAGATATGTGCTCCAATACTTTTGTCCACATAGTGTATGCTCTTAACAGAACATCTGCAGTGTTAAGCTTGTGCAGACATTCTGAAATTCCTACTTCACCTGTTACTGAGCACAATTAGAACTTAACTGCTGTATATCCACAAAAAGAGATTATAAAGTAAGATGCACAGTAAGAAAGTTTAAATAGGCCACCTCTACAGACTACTTTGAACAACATAATGGAACAGTATCCACAGTTACAAGTATATATGCATAGTGTGCTCATGGAGATATGTAGTCAAAATTATACAGATGTTAACAATACCTGTCATAAAGTACAAAGCAGGAGAGACATTTTCTCAGGGTGTACAATTTGATTAATGAATTCACCATACACTTGGACAATTAAAGTGAGTGACTGTGAGTGCAGAATTTCCCTAACACATTCTCATTTGTTTTGCAGTTTTCGCCCACATCAGCAATGACTTATTGCTGCTGTGGGTGTTTAAGTCTTTCATTACTAAACTGTATGATTTAATTTTACTTATGGTGGCAGTTGAACAATTCCTACTTTAGGTCCACTGCAGTACTCCCATGACACAGTCTTAATTTAACTCAGCCCCTTCAGTTGTGGGAACATCAGCTCACAAAGGATTTGGCAAATGTCACAAATAGAAGCCACCACGAGTTTTATATATTCCCTGGGAGAGAGATACAAAGCTGGATTCTCCTGCACCAGTCATCCAGTCAGTTGTGGCTGCAATTTGATTGCTTGACTTGTATGGCTACTCCTGGCAACAAGATGAATCTCTACGGGCCACTTTCAGAAAGCGGCTTTAAGAAAATCTGACTTTAATCCTGAACTCTGGGTTGATTAACCCTGAGATGAAAGAGTTTCCAGTTCCAGAACAGCTGATCAGAGTTAGTTCAGTCGACTCCAAGTATATTCACCCTGAGTTAAGCAAACGCGTGGGTAATGAAAAAAAGTCATCGGCAACAGAACGTTGATGATTCCCCATGGCAACAGGTAAATAGAGAGCAGAGCCTTATTTAAATCCAGTGAAGCTAGAAATATGAATGCCTGCCAATATGGACCTTGACATTTATGTTAAATAACAAGAGTGAAGAAAGGAATCAAAAACAAACAAAAACACCATTTGATTAGTGGATGATGAAGCTGCACCCCTGCAGAATATTACATTTAATCTTTAAATATGCTTATTGAGCTGTAATTACACCTGAAGATGAAAATGTGTTTAAGAGATAAGATATTGTGTATTTATGGAAGCATAACTGTAAAATCATACAAAAAATGAATATGGTTAGTTAAAAGTGTCAAGAAGTGTCAAGGTACAAACTGACTGAAATTTTTAATCACTATCTTAATTGCTATCTTTCAACCATCTCTAGGTCATCATTGGTCAAATGTTTCAACACGAAATGCTGTAAAAATGCATAAAGACTCAGACTGTATTCAAAAGTTTACTCTAAACTACATTTACTCCCAGCTGCAGCAAAATCATGCTCACCCAAATGTTCACATCATGCCCCTTCACCTCCTCTGGTGTTCTACTTCGCCACAGTAGAGCTCATCTCTGTCTTCTCGACTCGCCGTCTCCGAAACACTTCCATGTGACATCATATGACATCTTCTGTGCCTCTAGTTTGTGTCAGCATGGCAGAGGACACGAATCAATGAACAAGCCCTGACCACTGAACTGTAAAGTCTATGGGAGCTCCTGTGGGGACAGCACCAAAGGGGCATGAACACAGCTGGCTATACTGGATATTTTGACAGTGTGTGGACATCAATATTACCTTTATGTAACTAAGCCACAGATGAGAGTGGTGTTCAATAAAATGCCTCAGTAATTTTCAATAAAATAAATTCTGCTATAAAGCAAAAGCTGTATTTTAAGAAAGGCCAACATATTTCTTGTTTTCAAGTCCATATTCATAAGATATATTTTTATGATCACAGTAGTAATTGAAGGCAAAAATGAAGAGAGGCCTCACGCTGGTGTTTGCCCAGGACCATTAAATCACTAAAACCACCCTGCTGTGCCTTCTTCCTGCTGTAATGATAAATGGATGTCAAGCACATACATTTTGTACCAAACTTTATTTGCCTTCTTAAATCTTGGCGACAGTGGAAAAAAAGAAGAAAACCCACTCTTTAGCTATTTATAAAAAGATCCTGGATGCACACCCACACCAAGAACGCACACACGTGCTCAGATGTCAGAAAGGGCAATGAGCTACTTATTAGAGAATATGCTCCAGAGAGAAGCCCTGCTTTAATTAATTTTGTGCCTGCCAGTGACAAGAAGACGACAGGGAATGTGGTCAACTTGGTCTCCATGGAGACATCTTCAAACCAGTTGAATGAGGCTATCCTGAGTTTACTTCCTCGATACCTGGATTTATTACAAATTTTCAGAGTGAGGAAAGAGGAATGTTTATTTTGCTCTTTGTTAAATATCTGTTTTCTCTGTGAGCAAAAGAAAAAACTAATTATTACGTATTAATAATATTGTCATAGTCAGAAACCTAGGAATAGCATTGCTCTGGCAGAACATTATTCTACTTAAATGTGTCTGACTACTCTGTCTGTAACTGATATTTCTGGACTGAACCGAAAGCATTAGACCTTTAGCTGAACCATCACTAAAGCCTCATGCCTGACTAATAAGTCTCTGTAGTCCTTATTAGGCTTTTACAAACTAGACGTATTGTGCGCCTCTAAATTCAGTGGCTGTTGTGTAGGATGACAATCTTTTAAAATAATTTTTCTCCATCATATAACGAATTAAATAGACTGTTTCCCAAGAACACCTCAAAGAGACGACTCTTCACTGTGCTCTTATCGATCGTGGCTCTGTAACAACTTGAGGGGCAGCTGGGAACTTTCTAAAATGGTTAAAAAGACAATTGGTGGCTGATTAATCTGATGTATTTTGTACAGAGCAGTGGGATAGTGCACTAAAACTAAATAGAGCGACGCTGACAGAACATGAATTAGTGAATGAAACGAGGTCTACACGTAAAACTAAATGTTCTAATATAAAATGACAAAACAGGAATGTTAATCTTCAGTTCATCATGCTGTGAAAAACATTTACACTTTGGTTCACTAATCATATTCACTGCAACCTTTTCGGGATAAATTTCACCTCAGATGAGAATGATGAAAAAAAATAGGGATCAAATCTGTAATTACTCAAATATCAAACTTAACATACTGTTTAATATGTACACTCACTTTATTAGGTCCACTGTGCTGGTACAGGGTTGGAGCCCACTTTGCCTTCAGAAAAACCTTTTCATGTCATAGATTCAAAAAGATACTGGAAACATCTCTCAGATAGATTTTAGTCCATTTTGATAGCATCAAAAAGTGGCAGATTTAGAGACTAAACATCAGTGATGTGGATAGCCCATTCCACCACATCCCCACAGGTGCTCTATTCAATTGAGGCGATGACGGTGGAGGGCATTTCAGTACAGTGCATTGTCATCATCAGTAAACCAGTTTGAAATGATTTGATATTTGTGACATGGCACATTATCCAGCTGCAAGCAGCCATCAGAAGGTGTGCACCCTGTGGTCATAAAGAAATGGACGTGGTCTACCACAAAACTCATGAAGACTGTGGTGTTTAAACAATGGTCAGCTGGAAGTGTACTAAAGGTACCAAAGTAAAATATCCCCCACACCATTACACCACAGATTCAGTTGTTGACAGATCAACGCTTTCATGTTGTTGATCCCAAATTCTGAGCCTGCCATCCGAATGATGCAGAAATTCTTATTTTTCCTGGTCTTTTTCCAGGAAATTGTTTCCCAATCTTCTGTTGCCCAGTTTTGTTAAGCCTGTCAGGGTCTGGCCAGATTGCGGTTTCACTTTTGCTTCCCTCTGCAGGTGGATTAGTGGCTAGCCTTAGGTGGAACTGCTCATTTCCAAGTTGCCCTTTGCACACCTGGTTGTCATCAGCTCATTGAAGGCTGCATATGTAGGACCAAAATGTGATTCTCAGCCAGTTTGTCTCAGCTGCTAGTGGTAAAACCAGCTTCCATGTTGTTTATCAGCATTTTGTTCTTGCTTCCCAACGATATCTTTTTCTCATGTCCTTCTCAGTTCCTCACTCCAAACTTCACAGTACTCAACTATCAAACCTACCTGTTTTGCCTTTGGGAATCTCATTTCACCATTAGATTCAATCCCTGCCATCCTCCCAACCTCTTGCATCACTCTGATAAATGCCCCTCTTTTGATTCTGGTCTGTCTGCCCACTTTCCACTGCAGCCTCCTAACTAAAACTGGATTCCAACGTCCCCACTGACTGTCCTCTCTCTCACAAAGAGCTCACGTTCAGATCCCAAATAAGAGATTTACACGTACATCTGTTTCTATTCCTCCCCACCATCCACTCTCTTTAACAATCTCTCTCCAAGACCTTCCCTGACCCCCTGCCGAGTGATAGCTCCTGCCCAGTGCTTCTTCGCTTTGCTCCTGCTAAATTCTTCAGTCAACAATAAAACTTTTAAACTATCTCATAGTTGCTGTTGTCTACTCTTTGGGTTCAGAAACTCCGTGATCAAGCCTGTGCAAACCGTTGCCTCAGTTTGTTGTTCTTAACTGACAGATGTGGCACCTGGTGTGGCTGCTGTTGCCCATCTAATTGAAGATTTAATGTGTTGTGATAAAAAGTGGCCATTTGAGTTCCTGTCATCTTCCTTTCAGCTCTAAGCAGTCTTCCTATTCTCGTCTCACCTCTGACATCAAAAAAGTACTTTCTCCCAGAGACCTGCAGCTCACTGTATATTTCTCTTATTTTGACCACTTTCTTAAAACCCAAGAGATGATTGCGTGGGAAACTACCAGTAGATCAGCCCATCTGGCACCATACTTGCTGTAATCATTGTCACTCAAATCACCCTTCTTCCTCATTCTGGTGCTCAGTTTGATCTTCAATGGATTGTCTTAACCATGTCTATATGCCTAAACGCATTGAGTTAGTGCTTAGAAGCATTAACAAGCTATTTCTAACCAAGTGCCTGGTAAGTGTACATCGTTCCCATTTAGGAACCAGCCCCTGTTGAGTAGATTGGTTTGGTAACTATTTAGTGATATACCCAATTTTGCTTAGGGTGATACATAAGTAACATGAAAAGCCACAGATTCTACATTTGTGTTGTGCAGGAGAAGGAGCAGTAGTTGTTAGTGATCGGCCAACAATTTTCTCTCTGCTTAATTTCGCAGGTTCCATGGATTCATTTTGTTCTTCATTAGCTAATTATTCTATATGTGAAACACCCAATAATATTGATCCAGCTTTCAATAACAAAAAGCTCTGAGTTGCCTGAGCTCAATGTTGACCATGAGCTCTAACCTTGTAAACAAGAAAGAAGTCTGAATACTACCAGGGGGAATATATAGCTCTGAGACATGACCTAAACACAGAGGTGAGACGTAACGGAGTACAAATGCTTCCTTATTGTTCTTAAGTAAAGTTTTCAGGTATCTGTACTTTACTTGAGTAGCTATTTTTCTGACAGCATTTCACTTTTACTCCCTACTTTTTTAAACAGATATATGTACTTTCTACTCCTTACATTTTCAAAACAAGCTCGTTACTTTCGGTCTGACACATATGAGGGGAGTTATTATTTCACATCACTGCAGGCCTTCAAACTTCAAACCAATTTGAGACTAGTAACGCATGAAAGACAATCCTGTTCACGTATTAACAGTGTTGGGAAGGTTACTTTTAAAATGTATTCCATTACAGAATACAGAATACATGCCCCAAAATGTATTCTGTAACGTATTCCGTTACGTTAGTCAATGAGAGTAACGTATTCTGAATACTTTGTATTACTTAATATATTATCATGCTGTTTACAACTACGTGAATGTACTGTTGCTGTGATTTATTACTGTTACTGAAGGTCCGCGGCTCCGAACCGTAGTAAAGGGACCTCTGACTAATACGGTGGGTTCTGTGTCGGGCTCGTAGCCGAAAACTAGCTTTACTTTGTTGTCTGGGTCAACTTTGCTAGCGAGAGACACAGAGAGGCGTTGAAAGGCTGCTCCAACGGAACTTATTGTTTCGGAGGAAAACACGAACACGGTGTACAGTCGAGTCTTAATAGCTTACTTACAACTGGGCTTGTCAGGCACTCTTCTTGGCTGCAGTGGTTATTATTATATTTACATGCTTCCAGCTCCCGTTTTTGCTCGATGACAGCTCGTACTTTTCCTTTTTCTCCCTCCCTCGCTCACAGACACATAACGGGTATACCAGTCCAGTCTCCCTGCAGCACGGACTACACTGCCTATGATGCTACATTCTTTAGAGCTATACCTGTAGCATTCTGCCTATTAGCTTAGCACAACAACAACAAAAAGGCCTCTCTCACCCAGGAAACACGCAGAGAGAGAGCATCACCCTGTAACCATGGCAACCGTAACGCTGCCACCCGGAACAACCGAACGTAGCTGTCAAACAAAACCCAAACAGGCCTGACCCGCCACAATATGAAACAGGGAAGTACCGCCGTGTAATCCATTTATTTCAACAAAGTAACTGTATTCTGAATACCACCTTTTTAAACGGTAACTGTAACGGAATACAGTTACTCATATTTTGTATTTTAAATACGTAACGGCGGTACATGTGTTCCGTTACTCCCCAACACTGCGTATTAATAGCCATCGTCACATAAAAAGTGATGAAAGAAGCACAACTGTGTGCTATAGTCAGGGGTTTAAAGTGGGTCCGTGGTTAAAGTGGGTCCAAACGACTGCAGGTGTCCATAAGTTGTGGTCGCGGTACTTCATCATCTAGCTAGTCCTATATAAGAGGCGAGCATAAAGGGAGTAATATTTCTTGGGTGGCGAGTGTTGTGGAAGTTTTCCATTTAAATAAAGCCTGCAGACGAGCGGTGAGCGGTAGCTGACATTCTTTAACCCAAACACACAAAGAACAGAAAACCAAGCTTGTGGAGAGCCTGCATGACCGCGGGGCAGGTCAGCAGAGTCTCTCTGAGCCTAGCATGGGTCTCAGTTAAATACCTTCTTCAGGAACAAAAGGCAGTACACAGCTGTTTCACGCCTTAAGGTTCACACTCCCTTGCTACCTCCCAGAGTCCTCAAAGAGACAAAAGATTCTTCCTGTGGAGTTGTCTGCTTCCCCCCAACTTCCTTACTAGAACCGCACCATTTGTCTTACAGTATGGGTTTAGAACATGTTTAAATCCAGTGACACCAAGGCATTATACAATAAAATAATGTGATTAATACATAAATAAAAGAAATTCCTATATACGGGTAATTTTAAATGCAAAATTCTGTCAGCTCAACAAACATCAGCAAACACACAAACTGTTTGTGTGGAGTTTGTCGCACAGTGCGTTGCTAGCTAAAGGTACAACTGCAGTATTTCACAGGGAGAGAAAAGAAAGAGAGCTAACTTCACTCAGAGATGGAGAAAGATAAGAAAGACACAGCAGGAAAGGAAGAAGAGAGGTTAGATTTAAAGGTAAGGACTGCTCAGTGGTATTTGATAAAGAGGAAATTTAAAACTTGCATGTAAGCCCTCACGTTTATAAATCAAATATTGTACTTTGACATTATGCTTTTTCATATTTTGAAATGTGCTGCAAAACAAACTGAGGCAGATTAACTGTGTTACTTAAAGGTCAGCAATGGCTTATTTAACAACAGAGTGTATTTTAAATGAAACTGTCAAGATGTGAGTGAAGTTCAGACATTTGGCTTTAATTCGTGGGGTTCAACAAAAGTATTACATTAATTGTGTAGGAATTTAATATCACTTTGATACAAGTCCATCGTTTCAACCCATGTCCATGGGAAACATAGAGCCTGTGCGAAATTGCCTAAAAGTCAGGAAAAATCCCCATGTGCAGTATATACATTAGATACTCCATAATATGTCTTAAGTGAGTTTATTTACTCTAAGACTGCATGAGTTATAGACCCGCCTGTCTCTTTGTGAAGATTTGTGATTAATGCCAGCCATTTCTTTTGCACTGATGTTGTTCATTTCTTTAAAAGGTTTTTATCTCCATCTGACAAAGTGCCACCATTTGGTTGATTGGGCTCAAGTTTCTTACAAGGCCGACACATTTACACTCCAGGTCTCCAAAAACATAATTAAAAAACACAAAAGTCGTTTAAGCCAACAAGGTAAAAATGAAAGCCAAGCAAAAATTACAGTTATGATTAAAACAGGTGTTAAAAATCACTGGGATAAAATTATTAAAGGTATCGACAATTATAAACAGCCCAAAGAGCAGATGCAGTCTGCATTGTCTATATTTCTGCCACAGCTAAGTCCCAGAGCGTTGTACTTGCACTGTTTGCCTCTGGCCACAGGATTACCCCAAATCCCTTAACCGTGTGTAGAGATTCAAAAAGTGACTCACATGAGCCCTGTGTGATCTGCCACCATTATATGGTTATGTTTAGGCAACTACATGACTTTGTTATATTTACAGTGGGTAAAAGTCCTGGGTAGCAAAAGCTGATGGCGACTGTCGGTAGTGTTACATGCTTTATTCACCCACTGCATTATACTAACAGCATACCTTTCTGCTCAAAGAAAACAATCTCACCTCTCAACTGTAGTTGGCTTTTTATTTAACATGAACATAATAACGAATATAGATGAGCTGAGGTGTTGACAATACTCTTATTATAATAGTGCATGCTATATTTTTAAATCCACAGCAACTGCTTTTTAAGGCCAATCAGCCATGATTACAAAATATTATATCAGGCTTTACAGCTTGACCAGAAAGAAATTACTATCTGAAAAGAGCCATATAAATGAGCTATGCTGTTGTGAATTTGAAGCTGAAGCAGCTCACTGTTCTGTCACACCTATACTGAGCCTGACACAACCTTTAGTTGCTACTCTTGAGCAAGACAACCTGTTAAATTGGTATCCCTGTTGTGTTGTGTAGAAACTTGCAGCAGGCAGAATGGCAGAGCAGAGAGTAATGAGAGCTGAAAAAGGCAGTGTTGATTTGATAAATAATTTTTGCAGGGCTGGTGATGCTTTACGAATCAACGTTGACCCCCTGGTGTGATGGCATATGTTAATAAAAAGAACTGCATGGTGTCTTCTGCATCCTAATCTGCTGGTGTGAAGATGAAATTCTAGTGTGTTTCGTGTGTGTGTGTTTCTGTGCTGTAGGGTCTTCTTGACAACTGTGGCAGCTCAAAGAAACATGTATGTGTTGTGGTTTGTGTACGAGCACAAACTTTCATACGTGCCCACTGATCGTTAGGCGTGTGGCAGACGTGCATGGTGTAGCGAGAGGCACAGCAACTAATATACATATCAATTTTCCTCATTTGAATACACCACTTATTGGGTGATAGTGGTGATAATTACCTGTTGTGCAGCGAGTAGGGCACAGACTCCCCCTGGGCTTCTATTTGTCAGCTTGGGTCACTGAATCGGCACACAGTACAGTGGTATATTGCACACTAGGGACTGGAGAGAAATGACAGCACAGCGTGAGTCCCAGCTTTCCTTTGCCAGCACTGACAATCCCTTGTAGCACGCAAGAACCATCATGTAGGAAATGACACAGGAATAATGTGCCTTAACATCGGGGATGTTTTCAGCAGCAACTTGACAATTTGTGCATAATATTAAGTTGTCTTCCAGCGAGCAATCTGCTGTGAGAGGTTAAAGAATTGCAGGAAGGGTCAGGAAAAGCAGCGAAAAAAGACAGATTTTAAAGGTTCTCAGAATGCTGAATGGAAAATACCCACGCTATTTATATTCAACAAAAAGACTGCTACACTAGATGACACGATAGAGATTATAGCTGACAGTTTGTGATCAACGGCAACACTATGATAACCCAAAGAAGAGGCTAAAAGACTCTCCGAGTGTTTGATGCTTATTTTCATAAGAGCTTTTTCCTTCCCGTTGTCATGAGTGGCGAATTGTCTGTTACCAATATAGTTTCTGACTTAATATATATTCATAATTTTCTCCTTCTCCAAATACAGCCACGCATTAATTTTGTTTTTACTATCTAAATGAATTTGTTAATACATTCAGCTCCTTTGATTTATTCAAAAGTATTACGCTCAGACTTTTTTCTAGGGTGAATACAGGTGACTTGTGCTGTCTACCCAGCAACTGCCCACATCACCACTGCTAAATGACTAAATCCTGAAGATCCCACTGAACAATAAAAATGATCCCTCTCATGCTCTACAGCTGCATGTTCTCTGCCAGGCCTTACCTCTGTGTTGCAGCCCAGCAATGTGCTGTGAAGGGCCCACAAATGGGGATGAACAGGTGTCACTTTAATTATGTGTCCTCTTGTTGGAACCTGGCAGAGTCGACCAGCAGATAGTGGCTCTTTTAATTAACCTTGGAGCTCTGCTGTAGAAACACAGTGGCAGTGCCACACTGAGCACCTGCAAATATACGGACAATATCTGCCAGTCTACATGACATGCTAGCATTTAATTACAAGCACAGAGAGAGTGGGCTCACTTTCTCTCGCCCTAGCATGCATTTTATTTTTCCACTCCACTCTCCAGTCTGTCTGCGCGAGACAGCGTCGGTTTCATATGTTTCAGTCCACTCAGCTAACACCACGGCCGTCAGGCCAAGTCTCAGACTGGCAGAATTCTCCTCTTTTGACATTTTCACCCAAAATGAGGTCACTTCGCTCCCAGAAAGTATTTTCTGTTATCTTTGCATAGATGTGTGGAAGCCCAGAATGAGTTGGCGCTGGAACTTTCAATTTCACTAGCCCTCCTCTTCGAAGAAGGAAGCGAATAGATCAGTTTGTCATTCTCTTCATGTTGGAATGATGCCAGAAACCACTCTAGTGATGCATATACAAGTATGTTCGCTACCAATATATAAATCTCTCTGTAGATTTTCCACATCTTGAGTTTTTTAACGTCATGGGTGGCTTTCCACACCACAGATTTGACTGACAATTTTATCCAATTATACTGATATTTATCTGTCAAATTACAGATGCTGCGTCTCACATGCTTCTGGCATCTCCTGACCAGAGGCTGCAGGAATCAAAGCTTATGCTTTGCTGTGATATAGCATTGCTTCATGTCATTTACATACTGAAAAGGTGTTTTAATGCAGTAAAAGAAAAACTGTAATTTACATTCTTTACAGGTTATACAGTGGAAACTGTGTTGTATGAATATATAAAACCAATGTATTAGTAATGTATTCAGCTCATTAGAGCTCATGCCATCATGTTCATGATGTGTAATATACCATCTGGGAGTATTGGAATGGTTTACCTGGAGGCTTTGAGTGAAGAATGTTCCCCACCTTTTAGAAGGTGATAATATAGCTGGAATGGAAAAGAATGGAAAATGTGCAGCGTATAGAAGAAATGAATATGGATGATGCCAAGAAGTGTTTGCTTGTACAGCAACTTGATACAACTTGATCACATGAACCTAATCCTTTGAATCACAATGACCTCCACTGAAGTTACCACCTGAAAGGTTTAGTTGCATATTTCTAGCAAACAAAGATCGACTTGAAAGAGCTGTAAGTGTAAGTTGCTCCTAAAGGATTGTCAGAAAGCTGGAGAAAGGTTTTCCTCAGTTGCTGATGGAGTTTAATGTTAAAACGTTGTGATTTTTCTTTAAATATTTCAATCACATAGCTCATTTGATGTAACCTTTTAAAATACAGAAAAACACCTGGACTTAATTAAAGTAAATTCATGTTTCTTAAATGTTTATATTTAAGCCACTTTGTAACCTTTTAAAATACAGAAAAACACCTGGACTTAATTAAAGTAAATTCATGTTTCTTAAATGTTTATATTTAAGCCACTTTGAAATGAAGAAAACTAGGGATAATAGAATCTCCGCCATGTCATGTTTTATAATCATAGTGACTGATAATGTCTTTTTCATTTTGGTGCTGAACAGGGACTACGCGCTAACTTGGAATATTTGAGGGAGAAAAAAATAAGAAAGAGTTTTGTTTCACGTGTTTGTACTTAAATTCACTGGACACTTTTTCGGGTACACCTTGCTAGTACTGGGTTGGACCCCACCTTTACCTTCAGAACTACAGTTTCTGCCCATCCATGAAATCTCTATCTGCAAAACTTCTATTTCACCAGATCCCAAAAGCGCTCCGTTGGATTGAGATTTAATGAATGTGGAAGCAATTTGAGGATATCAAAATCCCATTGTCATGTTCAGGAAACCAGTTTGAGATGATTTGAGCTTTGTGTCATTGAATAGTACTGTCTCCCTCTTTTCAGCACTCTCTCTTAAATCTTTTAGCACATTTTCGTCTCTGTTCTTGGTCACCTTGACCTGCTGCACATCCCTTCCACTTCGATCTGTCCGTGTGGGTGCGCTGTGGTTATAAAGGGATAGATATGGTCAGCAACAATATTCAGGTAGGTTGTGGTGTTTAAACGATGTGAAAAGTGTCAAGAAAATATACTGCAGAAACAAGACAGGGTGACATTTATGCCAGATTTTGACCATACCATCAGAATTTTGTTTTAAATAAAGACATTTTAGTACTTTCATGTTTTAAAGGGGCCTTTTTTCTTTAGCCAGACTGCCCAGCTGTTTAGAGTTTGATCACAGATGGTGTCTTAAGAAATATTGTATCCTTCAGTAGTTAGGACAATACAACTACCCATCCCACATCTGCACCATTAACAGTCCCAAGAGATTCAACTGATGAGGGTCCATCATCTATCTGTAGGTACTAATTCTCATGACTATTATTTAATAAAAATAACAAATATTGATGCAATTTTAGTTATCGCACCAATATGCAACTTTTCCATGGAGGCTCATAATGAGTAAGTAAACAAGCCTTTTGTCAAAATGACGGAGGACCATAAAAAAACATAGCCAGCGAGCCAGGCAATGAATTGATAACTGAAAACTTAATAAGGCACTTAAGATTGTTTTAAAGTGTGGAAGCAGCACAGTGTTTTCATCATTTGATATGCAAGAATAAGGGTGAGAAAGAGAAAGAGAGAAAAGTATCACTACCTCTAGTTCTGTAGGTGCTAATAATAATCTTTATCAAGGAGATACTCTTAGCCAAGTTGACAGAAGCTCCAGAGATGTGATTGCCCCAAAAAACTAAATATGTATGCATTTAAGTCAGAAGGCATAATTTTCCCAATAAATTGCCCTTTCTCTGTAAAAACAGCATTTTTCCACATGCTCTTGGAAACTTAAATCATGTAAGTTTCTTGCTGAGATATAAATCTACTGAATATCCTTTGGTCTCAGTCAGTCTCTACTGACTTCTTTCTGTTTACTGTGAAGTATTGTGCTGCAGATTTTTTTTGTTCAGATTCAGCCAGATTCCATTTTCTGCCTCTTTTTCTTGCTCTCCAGCAGCCCTTATTTCTTTTTTATAGGATGGCAAGAACTCCTCTGGCAGTATTGAGGTTTAGACCTTTGGGCTCAACAGGTATCGCTCTCAGACGGCCTGCCTTTACCTCGCACCTACTGCACTCTGGTTTAAATTAGTGGATGCTCTTCAGGTTTGATACTGTCCCCCTTTACTGTAGGTATTGGATTTTCTCTCTCAAATTTCACATCTTACATCTGAAATATAACAGAGAATTGCCTCGGGGCACCATGTGTGCATGTGCGTGTATGAACATGTGTTTGTTTGCGTAATGGAACACTCACCATGATATTGCTCACCATGTCAGTGTGCAAATAAAGTCAGGATCTTGGCCCACGCAGAAATCCAATCAATAATGCTGTATTTGATCATGGTCCAATTTGCCTGCTGCACTTACCTAACAGTAAATTCGACAGCTTTTGAGTTTACTGGCTCTTGCTTCACTTGTTGTTTGTGTGGGTTAAATAAGGAATGCAGCGTTGCTTCTAGTGACATAACTCTTCCATTCTTTCTTGCAGGCCTATTGAAATGCTTGTCAACAAGGCCACAAAACAAATTCATTTCTGAAAGGTCAGAGAAGTAAGACATTTTCAGAAAGTAGCTTGGCAAAAGCAATCCGTGATTGAAGACGGCATCAATGCATCGGAAAGCTTGAAGTCTGAAAATTACCTACTGGGCCACAGTGTGGAGAAATCCACAAGAATGCCATATACTCACCACTTCCTTAGGTACAGCTGCTCAACTGGTTTTTAAATCAAACATCTATTCAGCCAGTCACATGGCAGAAAATCAATACCTGTAGGCATGTAGACATGGTCAAGATGACCTGCTGAAGTTCACAGGGACGAAAGGTGATTTAAGGAACTTTCAACGTGTCATGGTTGTCAGTAACAAATGGGCTGGGCTGCTTTCAGAAACTGCTGATACACTAGGATTTTCCCACACAACCATTTCCAGGGTTTGCAGCAGAACTAAGACTACAGCAGCACAAGATTGTACTGAGTGTTACTTGGTGGTGGTATTGTAATGGCCCGGGGGATGTTTTTGTAGGGTCCGTATTACCAATTGAGTATTGTTTAAATGCCACAGCCTACCTGAGCATTGCTCCTGACTGTTTCCATCCCTTTAATGACCACGGTGTACCCATCTTCTGATGGCTGCTTCCAGCAGGATAATGCAGTCAAATATTCTCAAGTTAATTTTCTTGAACATGACAGTGAGTTCGCTGTACCCAACAGTGCTCCAATTATTGATGCTCCAATAAAGCACCTCTGGGAAGTGGTGAAATGGGAAATTTGCATAAAGAATGTGCAGCTGACAAATCTGCAGCAGTTTTCTGATACTATCATGTCAATATTGGGCATCAGTATCACGAGATCTATAAATCAGCAAAAACACCACCAATTTAACATGAACAATGTGAATGAACAGAAACAAATGTTGTATTGTTTTCTGATAGTTCAGAGGAGCAAACTTGAAAAATGCAGTTAAGTTAAACGGTTAAGGGTCAGATTAAAAAACTGTCAACCTTGCCCTGGTGTTTATCTACTTTGCTGCCTGAAATCCAGAACCAATTTATTCCAGACAAATGTGATTTACACCATTTAAAGATTTCCTTTGATTGACTTTTTTGACTGGCTGCGAGGGTTTATTTATTCCAGCTGTTCCATCATGTAAGCTATTCCCATGGCTGATTTTGTCTGTCTTTTGTTGTGTCTTGTGGCACATATTGTTTGTGAAGAAAATGTGCAAGTATCTAGATCTATGATGTTTTGCCACATTGTTTATTGTGCTATAAAGTAATTATCATATGGAAGCTGAGCTTCACACACTCAACATCATGATTTTTAACATATCAGCAAAGGGCTGAAGTTAAACTTACCAACCACACATTTTGCATGCTGTACAGCGGTCACTAATGCATTGCCATGTTTTTAATCCTACCCGTAAACAGAATCTGTTCTAATAGTCAGTGAGTCTGAAGAAATCAATATAATAAAAATATTTTTGACCAAAAATAATCATTGATAGTGTGGCAGGATGAATATTATTCCTTGGTTCAACCCACTTTCAGCCTGGCGCATTAGGGGGCGCTAGTATAAATAGTGGCCATTTGAGCATTCCTGGATCGCTTACCTGTGATCTCCTTTTTGGTCACCTGACTTCCCTTTGGTGTTGCAGAGATCATTCTGGTAGGTGTTTACTCATTGTAGTGTGTACATTACCTTACCTTACTTCTACAGCTGTAGAAGCCTCCTATGAGCCACTCTGCTCATGTTTCATGACGCGGTTTACTCGGAAGTGTGGGCCTTAGTTTTACGCAACGCTAACTGAAGTGCTGCTTTGCTTTGCTTTGCTTTGTTTTGCTTTTACCGTCTGTTCCCGTTGCGAGGTTTCTTTTCCTGCTGCTGCCAGCTTTTTAAAGTGGACGTCGGCGTGGACAGCGGCCATATGCATGCCGGTTATAGAAGTCAGCTGGCGTACATATTGATTGACCGGATGATTAACTTATAGTCGGGCAGACGGCAAGTTGGAGCAATATGGCGATTCCGTTTGCTCCAGATTTTAAAGTTTTATCCAGATTGTATGTTGTTTTTCTGTTTTTGATTTGTAGTTTGGATTTTTGTTACGCCACTGGTGGGAGGCCCTTTTTCTAGCTGCAGATCACCAGTGTGGTCCTGCAGTTGGGTTATCCCCCCAGCGCTACATATCAGTTTTGTTGTAATATATTAAAAATTTATTTTATTCAGATGCGGAGTGCCGACGTGGAGGAGACTAGGGTGCCTTGGTGGTGGGATCCTTTGAGTGTACACACCTGCCTTGTTTAGTTTATTAGTGTGAGTGTATGATTTTGTGTTGCACTTGTGTCTTGGTGGGTTTTCTTTTTTTGAGTTTGTGCGTGGCATCCCTGCCCCTCCACTGGTAAGCCTCAGCTCTGAATACCTTTTTAAGCATATTTGTACATAGATATTCATGATTGTGCTTTTATACGGTGTTTTAAATAATTATTAATAAATTGTCAACTTGTTTTATCATTGAACCTCGTCTCTGTACTGAGTATAACAAACCTAACTGCCTTCTTGGTGATTAGTGTTACTTCCCAGAGTGGCGTTGTCTTTTAAACTGTGAAGAGTATTTACTTTATTCTCACCCCGTGCTGCCACAATAGCAGATGAAAGTGCTATCAAAATATAGGTAAAAGGAAACTATTTAAATAGTGTAACTTTTTTGTATCTCATATGTTTTTAAGTTTTGTCCAATGAACTATCAGAAAAGAGATTTAACAGATAACTAGTACCAATATTTGATGTTGTTCCTTAATGTCATACACATTAAATAAAGAGACTGTAGCAGTGATTTATCCAAGGATACTGATGTGCGAAGTTGGTAATAGAAAAAAAGTTTTTCAGACAAAGAGGGTTCATATTGTGACATTTGGAGTTTCTGTAAAATTGATTTGCTTGCACAGAATAAAAAAATGCTGGAAAAAGAAACTAAAAAAAACAAACAAAACAAACGCCAAATTTCAACCCACCATGTAACTCTGACAGGTTTTAGTGTATGAAGGTAAAGTGGTTTTGGTTCCCTTTCACATGCGTTCGCATTCCTCTTATTCTTTATTCTTGGCTATTAAAAATTGCATTCCAATGCCCCTTCGCATGGCTTTTGTACATAAATAAAAGTTTTTGCATAAATGCTAAAGGATCACTGTGTGCAAGCCTTTTGTAGCATTTAGCACAATGTACTGGTAACATTTCATATTGAACCCAACTCGGATCTCCCTTTTGAAGCAAAGAAATTTGCATTTTCTATGTTTTAAAATAACAAAGTATTATACGTATCTGTTCTGGACTACTGTAGGATGACCGACTCGCAACAAAACCTGTGTAGATCTGAAGGGCTCATCCTAAGGTTAACAATAACATCAAGTTGATTGTACACCACTAAAAACATATTTCGCATGACTCTTTTTGTTTTTTATTATTTAAAAAGATGCCCTTGAATGTGAAAAAGACTTAAAAAAAGATTATGCAGGATAAATAATACACTTTACTTGGGGCATAAAAGGTTAATTAAACGAGAGATAATTAAATAAGTGGCTCCTTAGATGAAAATTTCTCCTTGTGGATGAAGCACTTTCAGGGCACCTGAAAGGTTTTAGGTTGACTTCCTCATCAGTTTTCTTCTATCCATAGACTTCTAATTATTGTCACAGTGGGAGGTGCTCTTCACTCACCTAATTCTGCTCCCTGATTACGTTTGACATTTTAATGCCAAGTGTCAAAACTGTTCTCCATATGTGTAAATGAGTTCAGAAATTCTTCATTATGCAGATGAGGTTGGTAACATTTCTGAAACTCTGGGATAAACATTCAGAGCCTATGACTCATTTGATTCAACAACATGTATAATAATTAATGATTAGAAGGGTACAAAGATTAATAATACAAATGTGTGTGGATGAAGAGTCAGAGTAGCCGTGTTTATGCTATTCTTGTGAGTTACAGTGAGTGAGCAACAATTCTTCTCTGCTTTAACCGATGCACACAATATGGATGGTATTGACAGGCTGTAGATGGCATAAAGTGAAAAAAAAAATGCTCTTTAACTTGTGAACACAAGGGGGCAGTATGGAATCAGAATCCCCGAGTGAAAAGCTCTCACAAACGAGCAGGCTTTCTAAGCAGCGTATCTGCAAGTCGTGTATGTTTGATATCTGATCCAAAATGTTTGATCTCTGCTACATTCTCCAATTTGCCATTTTCACTCCTACCTGGTGTTCTCTTCAGATGTTTAGACTTTTCTAACTTCTCAACAGAATGGAAAAAATGAAGGAGACGAAAGAAGGAAAGGAAGGAGGAAAATAAAGAATAAAATGAAAATGATTTTAAAAAAATCCAGCTTGTATTGATGCCCAGTGGCATGACACATTATGAATCCTTGTTGGTTTTTTTGCTTTGTGTGCCTAATTAGTAACTTTCGGTTCACATAATCTCATCAAAGGGGTTGTTGTGTCATTTGAATGGTTTACATCTGACTTACCAAGAGACACTTAGAGGGAATGTTCAGCTCATTAGAGAAATGACTCACTGTTTTCTGTCCTTCCTTGACTACAAGTTTGGTCACAACCCCTGGGCCTATCCCCCTTCTTCCACGCTTGTGTGAATAACTCAATAACTCCCATCCATGGCACAATTAAGGCATTATTACACCCTTCACTGGACCTCATGCTCCGGGGTGAATTGTGGGGGCCTTTCCTGACCCCTATTCCGTCCGTCCTAGCCCCACTGTGAAGCCTTGGCTACTCTTATCACTGACCCATTTTACACTCCCTATGTGCCCCAATTTTACACGACACACAAACAGTCTTTCACGGCTCTCCTACGCACACACATTTAACCCCTCCCCCCCCTCTCTGTTGTCTCCACCCAGCAGGCAGAAGCATGGCATCATGAGTCACACCAAAGCCAGCAGCTGTGCAACGGGCGCCATGTGGGGCACTCGTCCGGCCAAGCAGTGAGATGGGGGGCGGTGTGAGCATCGTTAGGAGTTGAAGGGTGCCACCTTCCCTCTGTCTCTTTCTTTTTTACTCTTCCCATTTCATGCCTCTGCATGAAGGAAGCCATCTGCCTGCTGCCAGTCATCTATGGCTGCGAGAGAGTCTGTGACACTTTGCACTTTGAGCTTGTCTGTCACCCACCCACTTCTTTCCTTACACACATGCTGACCATCTTTGACTTCTCCACTTTCCCCCGTATCTCTTATTTTCAATTTCAGCTGTTTTATGGCTTTGCACCTCCAGTCTTCACCGCCTCAACGTGCTGCTGTGTCATACAGCTGGGGATGCTGTTTGTTAGAAATTTCTGACTTCTGATGTCTGGCCCTTCTCTGGCCGTGGCATTTCTATTATTTAATTTATTGTACGCTGTATCAAATCTAAAAGTTATGAGAGCACGACTTGTTAGCTCAAAAATTGTATGTACTCTAAGCTGGTTTATCTATGCGATAAACCATGGGACCTGAGTCAATATTTGTGCAATTTGTTCCCCCGCAAGCTGATCAACTGCAGAACAAAACCACATCCCTTTATTCTTTATCACTGAAGCAACTCCAGTCCCCCTCTCTTGATAACATCAGACACCAAGGTCTTGTTTTTTTTTTTTTTTGTGTGTGTGGTTTTTTTCCAGCATTTTATTTTTGGGAAAGATTTTTTCCAGTGGATTAACTGAAATAAAGGTCATCGCTGCCTTTCATCAGACTGCGGTAAATAATGTTTCATCGTCATTTACAGGAATTAAGTAGATAAGCTTGGGTTTCAAACAGCCAAGTCTCAAGCTGCCAAAACAACTGCTCGTGCTATTCTCTCCCTGTGTCCACTGTCCATGCATCATTAATATTCATTCACGCTAACAGTTTCTTGAATGCTTCCAACTCAAAGGGCTGAGTCTAACAAATGGACTTGCAATTGAAGGCCTGCACTCCAAATGTCACGTCTGCATGCTGTTCCATTTGTTTTGAATGCACTCCAAATGAAAAGCAATTTAAGAGCTCCAACCATTAGAAAGAGCCCTCACCATTGAAGTGCAAACTAAACCTTAATTAGGAAAATGATGATTGTTCAGTGCGTGCGCTCATTTTGCTTTACAATTAGCCAGCCCCTTTCCTTATACCACCCTCTGACAATTTATATACTTCAGCCTGTCTACATTTGCAAAATGTCAACATGCCAAAGATTAAATTAAAGCAGGTCTCTGTAAAGAAGACACATCTATCATATCAATCCTGACACAAGATTAACTGGTTGACATTTGTCTCCACTAAACCGGCACTATGGGACCTTATCCAGAAGATCCTCTATCAACGAGCCCTGTCAAACACACAAAGTGAATGATGGAGAATATAATTAAGTCAAATATCTGTTCTTTTTTTTTCTTCCCCAAAGAACTCTAAGTTTTTACGCGTTTTGTTTGCGCTCGTACGTCAAGGAAGCGGTGAGATTATATTGCCGAAAATGTCCTTTCTGTCAGGTTGACCGCAGGTCAGAAGCTGCGCACACATATCTGTGTGTGCTGAGGCATGCTTAATAATGTGTGCCCACAGCCTCACGCTTCACCTGTTATAATCCAGTGCAAATACATCCGGAATAATTAACAGTCTAATATGGAAAGATGATGTTTGATCAATCCAAATTGCCCATAGTGTGGCTCCAGTCAACAAAGCTGGAACAAACAAAAGCAAGGTTTTAAAACAGGGAAAGGTCATAGGATCAATAATTCATTTAAGAAGCTCCTTGGGATTGACTCTCAGTCAGCTTGTAATCAGGAGAGGAGATTTATTTATCTTAACCAGCATTAAATGCGCATTCCTAAGGTGGAAAAACATTGTGCCAAGTCGGTCGATTTTCACTGCCCTCGCAAGGCCACCGGTTTTTCTGTTTTATTTACCACCCACCACCTGGCAAGGTTGAGCTCTTTAATAGTACTTCAGCTGTGGACTAAGCATCTGTTAAAGAAAGTTTAGGGGAAGAAAGGGCAACAGAGAAAAGTCAAGGATAAGGACAAATCCAAGGATTCGAATGCAGGGAATCACCTTGTAGTTGTAGAGTTGTACAGTAACAGCATGCAACAATAATGAATGGGAAATTGTGCTTAATCTATTTTGAGCTACGCAGTATTATGCGTCTACTGGATAGGATAAAGGAGTGATAATATTAAATAACACCCGAGTCATGGTCTATTATAACTAAATGTGCCTGGAAAAGAATGTATTTTGCAGTGTTTTCAAATATTATCTAATAAGCAGGTTATTTTACACATGCAGCTTCGCGGGACTAGATTTGGGATTCACAGAGGAAGACACCTCCTCTGATTTAAATAATGCAGCTCTGCGGACTCGCGGGGGGATACCAGAGGCTATGTTGGCTCAAATGCTACAAACCTGCCTGGTTACAAAAGATTTACTGAGTCGACTCTGAAAGCCCATGTCCAGGTGGGGTGAAGAAACAGGATTTTGCAAAATGCAGTACCTCAAATTTCTCAACAACAGGTAACAATGTTGCTTTCCAGATGAGGCTGTGTTATATCAGATGCAGTTTTGTTTCCTGAATAAATGAAGGGCCACTTTTATAGACTACTATATATTAATCAGCAGCTGGTGAGCATATAAAATGCATGAGGGAATCAGAGGTGGCATCTTAAAGGTTAAGGTTGGATCAAACTCCAGATAAATGTATTGTGACCATGGTCTTTCTCTGACCTTGACTAAAAGCTTCCAGTGCTTTAACATGACCACAAAAAGCGCGATGGTGTTGTCGTGACCACAAGTGGATAATTTTCCACAATATTGGATGTTCTTGCAAAGAAAAATACAAATATGTTAATAGGAAATTTAGTTTAAACAGACTTGTTTGTTTGCATATTGCTCACCTCCTACCTAATGCGCAGTCAGTGGTTAAAATATTTAACAGTGACTTTTAGGATGCTCTCGTCATTTAATGTTTCTCCAAGAGACAGATGTTGGTTGAGTATTTTGGTGTGTGTGTGTGTGTGTGTGCGCTCAACCAGCTGTCCTTGGCAAACAAATGACTATAAAGAAAGCATTTCATAGGCAATTGCATCAAGGAAGCAGCAGTATGGAGATTTGCTTCAATGTGTCACTCATCTCTTCTTTTTAGCTCGCTTGTAAGACCATATGGTTTACAGTTAGGAGACTACAAATGAGTTTGACTGACAATCTAATCAGGCTGTCTGCTTAGAAAAAAAACCCTGACAATTTTCACAATTTAAACGGCGGCTAACACGCTACACGATAATGATATCAAAAACATGCTAGTTTTATCGTGGCGGTGACGGCGGCGGGGGAGATTTAGCCATGTATAGTTCAGCTTCTTCACCACCCCGACTTTTTTCCCCCTTCCACACCACGTAAATACCTGTCTGTAGATAATTTTGTAATGGAGTGCGTTGACATTGCAAATGCTTACTCTGCCATTTGCTCTAAATTTGTGCCTTTGTTAAATTGGATTCCAAATGCAATTATCTGCCAAGGTAATTCATGACACAGTAGCCCGTCGCAATGGCTCATTTGAAGGGATGCAGAGTCATTTATGAGTCATTTTGTAACAATACTGTATCTCTCCGAATAGGTGAGGCCCATGGGGAACTCGACAAGCTTTCTACATTTTGCGGGAAGGAAAGAATGAATGATTAGCTCCTTCCAATCCCTAGTTCCAAGGAGAGTGTTTAAAGCCATAATGCAAGCAAATGTCTGGCCTAGATCTGTTCAGTAATGAGTTGGAGCTCTATGATTAGACAAATCCATCACAAATGGCACAATTTGTATAATGTTTGGAAAAACATGGCCATTTTTATTCACCACGGGAAACTTTTCAAGGGAAATAATGTTGTTGGCAGATGAATTCTCAATATTAAGACCAGACTGGTTATAGCACTCGCTCAGAGTTAAGCTTATACACACAGCAGCGAGTCCTTTCTGTCTGGGCTTGGTGTGCAGCAAAGAAATGCTTACTTTTTCTCTTCTAGGCTTCTCAAATAAGAGAATTGTTTCTGATTCCGACTTCAAGAATACTACATTCCCGCCTTGGCTGCAAGTGGATTAATCCAGCTAAAGAGTAATTGCCCTTGCATTGTATTGACTCTGTGCATGAGGGAATTCAAATCACTTTTAAGTTTCAGTTCTGTAGGATTGGAGCCAGTACTTCAGGCAAGTTAAGGTGTTTATGTGAGTTCATTTAATTTGGAGTAAGACTGCTATGGTCCTATTAATGGATTAAAGGGCTGCATGTAAATGTAATGGTGTGAATCTGCTGACTGCCTAGGAAAACAGAGGACAAAGCGAATAAACAGCAGCGTGCCTGCTTTTAACAAATGCCGTCAAAGTACACTTAAGCCAGCCACAAAACACTCTCGATAGCTTATTGCTGGCTGACTGTCCAACAAGAGCCACTGTGCAGGTCGATTAGGGACACGAATGTGATTGTCTCTGTTCTTGTGCTGCCACACCTGCAAAACGTTGCTTTAAACAGGATTGCATTGGTGTTATTTCTACAACCCTTTTTTTGTTTCTCATTTTTTGATATAAGCAAAACACAAATTGCTAGCGTCTAGCGTCTGCTTGAATCTGGACCTCATTGACAAACGACTAAAACATCACAAGGGTGTTCATTATACTTGAGTTTGCCTGCATACAGCAACTGGATCTTACATTAGTCAAAATGTATATACTGTGTGCATGTTTGTGAAGTGACTGCACATTTCCTGCACTCTTCTCGTCTACATCGGAAGGCCTGACGTCGGGCCATTAATGATTAATATTTCCCAGTGGGCACTGTAGCATAAGAGTTTTCATAAAAGCTGCTCACTGTCTAGCATTAATAGGAATGAAAGAACTTTTGAAATGTGCGAGAACAAAACTAAGGGTGAAGATTTCTGTGCAGACAAAGCAGTAACTCACGAATCTCATTCTCACTGACAGACCAGTGTAAACATAAACACCAACTCAAACATCAGTTTTATTCTCCAAATATACAGAGCAAAAGCATCATAGATTCACAGACCGGTACAGTTAAAATACATCTTTTTCATTTTTTTCTTAGATACAGAGGGCCACCTCCTGAAAATAGTGGTTCACCCAAAAGAGCATTTACACGTTGCCTTTTTATTACAATTACTGTATGGTTATGGTTCACTATTTATACAAATT
This sequence comes from Neolamprologus multifasciatus, assembly GCF_963576455.1. NCBI lineage: Eukaryota > Metazoa > Chordata > Actinopteri > Cichliformes > Cichlidae > Neolamprologus > Neolamprologus multifasciatus. The sequence goes on along the minus strand of NC_140452.1, from coordinate 25,244,220 downwards.
CTTGCAATGACCATTTAAAGTACCTTCTGAGCCTCGTGTAGCATTTGCAAGTAGTTTGCGTTATTTGGAGTACAGAGCGAATCAACCAATGACGTTGAAGGGTACTCATTTGACTTCCAAAGGCATTCCTATTATACTTCCCATTTGCTTATGTGACTTGCTGCAAACTGTCTGCTGCAAACCAACCCGCACTGATTACCAATGCACCCTGCGAGACAAAGGAAACTCAGAGTCGTTTCCAGATGCTATTTTGTACAGGTCTTACACTTGGACTTTATTAAATTACTAACAAGGTATTGATTTGGTAGGGAAGAAAAAAGAAAGTGAGAGAAAAAGAGAGAAACTCAGTGACAGAAAGCATTTACACGGTTGAAAAAAAAAAAGGCTTATTATGAGCAGTTCAGAGGTTCAAATGGCACCTTCGCTAATGTGCTCCGTCATGCACAGTGACACCTATCATACACTGATGTAGACTTCAAATAACCCAGTTTAAAAGTCCCTTTGCAAGCGTGACAAAACCTTGAAAGTACTAATGCTGAGTATTTCTTTATCTATTTTTTCCAAGTTATTTCAAACCAAGCAACATACTTTTTGCAATAAACAAACATAACATTGGCAATGAACAGAAAAAGCCATTATAAATTCCAGCCAGTGTCTTTCCTTCACACTGCTCCTGAGCTCTGTCTCTCACCTTAGAAACATTCTTATCCAGTGTTTTACAGGCTAGTCTTTAGCATCTCTGAAAAACAGTCTACGCTCCATGCTCTGCTCTGAAAGCGGTTGCTCTGTTTTATCAGGAAAGGGCAGCAACCCCTTGTAATTGTTCCGGGTCTTTGTGTTTATTCATCTGTTATGCCCTGGCATCTGTGCAGTGCTTGTAGCCAGGCAAACAGGCGCCGCCAGCACCAGCCGGCGAGGCGTCCACAGGTGAGCAGGGCAGACTCCGTCCCCACATGGGCTTTGATTCCCAAAGACTGACATGGCACTCACATCCTCTAGTACTCTCATGCCCACTGTAGCTGTTGCCATTCTGGAGGGTGGGGGGAGGTGGGACAGAAGGCTGGCCTATCAAATATTTATCTGTTTGCTGTGCAGTGTGCAGATTCTCTGGACTGGGAAAATGCATTATGTTTGGATCAGTGCAAAAGCTGCATCAGATAGAGGAAACGATCCATTTTTAGAAGGACAGCAAATTTGTTTTGTTTTCATGAAGAGAGTTGCTAAAAGTCTGTATGGCAAGTTTCAAACGGGCACATTTTTAGAATTCCGATCATGTGAATGTAAAGTAATGCATAACATACGGACACTTTATTCTGTATTTTTTTTAATCCCCCAAAGTAGATTGCACTGTAATTGAATGTTGATGATATCAGTGAAATAATTTAATTCTACCCTCATAAATGTGGAGAAAAATAAATGAAAAACTGCGACACCCATACTTGACAGTCATGGTGGTGCAAAATGCAATATATTACTGGACATCTGGGCATCTCTCAGAGGGGCTGCAAGAATAATCGCCTCTTACTGTATTTCACTTCAAAGCTGTCCCGGCTATGCTTAGCTTCTCATCCTATAGCCTCGTGTGTGCTCGGTGTGAGTAAGTTTTCCCTGTGAGATCTGGGGGAGGACAAAACTGCTCGCACGAGCCTTTCATGTAGTTTGTGTGAAACGGCGAGGTTGATGATTTTTTGTTTTGTTTTGGACAGGAAACAAAGAAAGGAAACATAGTCTGTCTTTACAGTTCTGATGCCATGTGGTGTTTGTTGAGCTCTGGAATAGTGGAATCTGAATGAGAAAGAAAGCCCAGAAAAAAATTATATACAGAGAAAGACAGCATTAGAGATTTATATACAGTCTGCTAAGTGCCAAGCTGGATTATCAGCGTTGAAACAGAGCTTTTTGTCTTAAGCTGTACAATGGGCACCAATCCATTTGTAAAATTAGAGTCCAAACCGCTGCCACTCAAGTGGAAAACCCCATTCAAATGCCTTGAATATAATCATATGTAAAGTGCTTACAACAACAACTTGCTTTTGTCGGAAACACGGTGCTTGTTTTTTCATGGGTTGAGAGGCAGATTTTGTAGTTTCAGGCTCACACAGGTTCATTCCAATTGCACTACATATGGAACAACTACCTTATTAGGTTTTTTAAAAATAACCATTTATAGTTTTGTGTGATGTTTCTGTTTGATTTGACAAAACAAAGATGACAATGACATTGTGAGCCACCATTTTTAAGTCTTTTTTTCTTTTCTTTTTTACAGTAATTTTTCAGGAAGTCCGCTATATTTTACAGATCTGATAAAATAACAAACAGTATGGCTTGAAAGTAAGACCTTGAAAGTGCACAGACATATGAGGCTACTGAATGCTATAATTAAATGTGATGTGGGTGCAATACGTAATTGCAGCTATTGCAAAAAAAAAAAAGGATCTGTGTTTACTGTAAAGGGATGGTCTTATCAAAGCCTGTTAACACAGCTTAAGGTCAACAGCAATATATGATAGCATCCATGTGTTGTAGCATTAAGACTAAAATATGTTGGCTCTTTAGCTACACGGCATCTGCAGTGTTCCTTGCAAACCCTTTTTGATCAAAGCATGTGCAGTGTTGGACTATGACACCATGTGAACTATGACAGGCTCACCTTAAGCATTTTACACAAAGTACGAGTGTTTCTGGTGCAAGTTGAATCACTAGTCTGACTATACTCTCAACTAAAACAATTACAGTGCCAGTGATTGAAAAATAAAGCCGATCCATACATGTCACACAAGTGTGGATAACAAAAACTAAGAATGCACCCAACAAGCCACCATCAGCCCCCACAGCAGCTCTGAATGAATAGCAGACATCAAAATAAAACCATTTTTTTCTCTAAATTTGCTTGTTATGTCCCTTGATGAGCAGCACAATCACACATAGGTATACAGTCAGGATATGCACTAAGCTCCAGCGTCAACAGTGATATCGACAAAAGCAATGGGTTAACCACACAATAAGAAGCTAAAATATCATGTTTACATTTCCTTTAGCAGGGAACCTCAAGTATATGGTTGATGGTCTGTGGTGTTACAAGGAGAAATTCACAAGTATGACTCATTTTGGCTTTCCCGCTGCAGTTTCGGAGCTGGATTTTGGCGCAGTAACACCACGGTGGATGCAGCTCCCCCACCTAAAGAACTGATGGGGTACATCAATCTGGCTTCGTCAAAGTTTGTATTGACCCAGTTCAAGCAGTTCAAACAGACCCTCAAGGCAAGTAGATGTGGACAAGAAGAGGCGCTCATGTCTCATTTATAGTCATCCATGAGGGAAATCAGAGTCAGAAATTAGATGCTAGAAAAGAAATTACAGTCGCGTATGTACACTGATATTCTTTTATCGCAGAGTCTCAAAGTAAAATAATGACTCAGGGATTTAAAATGAGATCTCGGCCCTTCTTTATCTGCTCAGCTCTGTGGCCCAGATACAGCTGCGGAGAGGAAAAACAACCGCTGTGTTCAGCGCTTGAAACGTCTGTGGGCATATGGAGGAAGTTTTCTTACACCTACACAGGAGACGAGTTTGAACAAGCCGAGCTTAACGTACAGTGTTTAAAGGGAAAGTGGGAGTGGAGGAGAGGAAAAAAAGGTGTCGTTTTAACAACTTAAAACCACATGCACATTGAATTTTGTGCTTCAAACTACAAGAGAGCAGCAGGACACTGGCTTGCACTCATTAGCAGACAGTTTGTGCTGAGTGCCCAAACACTCATGACAACACTTCCAGTTTTTCTTCTTCAAAAAAGCGAAAGTGGTCCATCCCAAGGGTGCTGATTGTCACAGAAGCCTTGTTTTCCTGCCCTCTGATCGGTCAACAGTGTCACTGCAAAACCCAAAAGTTTAAACGCTGTACTCGTGCAGTGTTTGTGTTGGCAAATAACCTCTCTGTGGCACAAAGCAGGGAGTTGATGAGTTGAGCATGAGCGAAATATAAGGCTTCTTGATCCTTTTTTTTTTTCTTTTTTTTTTTTTTGGGACACTGGGAAGTCTAAACAAGTCACATGGTGCATTAAAGCCCCAGTGTCTTCAGGCATCCACAGGAAACACCTACTGACATTGTTCTTTTTAGGCGCTCCTCGGAGCTGGTTCTTTCAGTTTTACAATCCTAGCTGGTTTGTTTCACCCCGTTCCAAAAGCCCTTCCCTCCCAAGAGGTCAGACATGGGTCTGCATGCGCTTCTGGAGGGGTCGGGTGAGGTCTGAGTTCTGCGAGGAGGATTGGGAATAGTGGGATGAGGAGGAGGCGGAGGCCTTGCTGTCTTTGTCGAACTGCACGTAGCCATCTGGCTTACTGTAGCTGCTGACGCTGCTGTCACACTGCGTGTCGATAAAAGAGCTGGAGTCGCTGAGCGAGCCGCGCTGGAACTCCCGCTCGCAAAGCTCAATGGAGCTGCTGCCCATGCCCAGCACGAAGCGTTGGCTGTAGTCATACAGTCGGTTGGGACCAGCTCCAAGAGTGGAATAGATGTTGGTGAAGGACATGCCCGTCGGTACCCGCTGCTTTCCCAGGGTACCTGTGTTGGTGGGGTTCCTCACCTCAGTGGTAGGGTTCCCTGTCATGGTAGGTGTGTGATGCTCCTTGAAGGTATTTACACTGTAGTAGCCATTTGTAGGGTCCTATTGAAAACACATGAAGGAAAGATTCTTTACAGCTATACATCTATATATCACATATGCACACAAAAGAAAAAGAAGAAAGGGAAGAAAAACAAACAAATCTTATTTGTTTATATGTGAATGTACTTCTATCCTCAAAGCTCAACAGAAGTCAAGGTCAAAGTGACAATATTTAACATTCAAACTGCTGAAATAAATAAGGAAAGAGTCTGCGGTCTGTGTAGGGAAAAAAAAAAACTTTAAAGAAAGACAAGAAAAAACAACACTGGTGAGCCTTAGGGGTAGGATTTAGTTAGCCCCCACACAGACCTTAAAATCATGTCTCTTGCTAATTAGGCAGGCCTTGATGATTCATAGTTTGGCATCCAATGTGTCATAGCAAAGTTCACTCTCATACTGGCTTTAATTGGACCTAAATGGATTGTAGTGTTTATAATTTCATGTATGCACCTAAATGGCTTCTGAGACCAGAGCTGTGCCACTTGTTTGTCTGCTTGGCTGCAGGCACTGTGCTGTTGCTAAGGGTCCAGTTAGGGTATGTGTCAGGTTTTTTTTTTCTTCTTCTCTTTTTTTCATGTCCTTGTGTGAACGGATGTAAATGTCAAGCATAGTGAGCATGGTGGCAAATCCCAAAAGAAGAATGCTCATAATGGGGAAATGAGAGAGGCCTGAGAGGATGCTCGTTATGCTTGTCATTACCAGAAAGCAGACAGGGAGATTGTTTGTGCCTGCCCTTTATCACTTGTTCAGTCCCCTTTTGCTCTTGCCTCATGCAAGGTGTCATTAGCCGGGATCAAAAAAAAAAAAAAAAAAAATCAAGCATGACAGAGAGAGCAGGTAAGAAGGCTAAAACAACAGAAGTGCACTCGAGAACGAGCAGTCATTTGGACAAAACAAAAAAGTTTGTGCGAGGCTTGTTGTCTCCAGCAAGTTGAGCGTGAAGAGACAAGATCTTCACAAGATGACCTGCTTAAGTTCAAACCGAGTATCAGAACGGCGAAGAAAGATGATTTAAATGATTATGAATGTGACAGACAGGCTGGTTTGAATACTTCAGCAACCGCTGATCTAATGGCACTTGCATGAGTTTTACAAAGAATCACCCCAAAAAAGAAAATAGCCAGTGAGTAGCAGTACTCTTGGAAAAAATGCTTTGTTGATGTCAGAGGTCAGAGGAGAACGGCCGCATTGCTTCGAGTTGTTAGGAAGGCCACAGTAACACTCACTAGAAATAAGATCTGCAGAGGAGCATCTCTAGAGCAGACAGGCTACAGCAGCAGAAGAGCACACCGATTGTCACTCCTGTCAGCTAAGAACAAGAGACTGAGGCTACAATTCCTACGGGCTATTGACAATTGGAAAGAACATTGGCTGGTTTAATGTGTCTCGATTAGATGGTAGGGTTAGAATTTGGCATAAAGAATGGATCCAACCCAATCTGTATCAAGTGTTTAGGCTGGTTTTTCTTGATTTAATGGTGTGGGCTGATATTTTCTTGGCATACTTTGGGCCCCTGAATGCTTTAACCTATCAGAGTACTGATAGGGTATAACATTATACATTATTGGGTGGGTGAAGAAACATCATTTAGCTTTTTATAATTAATCTGTATCAATCTGTATGGAATAACACAAAATATAATTACTGCATTTCAAACAGGCGATGCCCTCTAAAATCTGTCACTACTGGCATTATCCCTTCATGAATGCTCAGTCTTGAAGAATATTTTATTGTTTATGCTCATGCCCTCTGCACCTGCTTGACCTGCGATGTGCTCCCATGGTTTTTTCTTTTTTTTGCTAATCAAGTAGTCAGCTCTACTAAAGAGAAAAAAAAAGTAGTATAGAGGCATCTACTTGCACACTGGCTGCAAGACCGCCTACATTCTCCCATCAGACCTTCATCCCTGCTGTGAGGCTTGCCTAAACAGGCTGGAGTGGTGCTCACTCCACAGGCCATCTGGCAGGTCTGTGCCCACTGTGCCCCACAGCGGTGGCCATCTCACTCCCTGCTAGCAATATGTCCACTGCTAAAAGACTCTTTCAGGACCTGCTGGCCATCATTAAAAATGTGTCAGATCTTAGATGCTGATGACAGGTACATTGATGACCAACAGCCACCGCTGTTATGGCATAGCCTAGCTTCCATCCTGTTTTACAGGGCAATATAATGAAGCCTCACTCTTGAATCAGTCCAGAGCTGTAAGGTGGTCCCGTATCCCCAATGGACTATTAGGATCATTCAACCGGAGCGCCGCTGCTCATATGCACAAGGCTGCTGAGACAGTGGAAAGGGAAAGAAGTTAAATGGTACTATTTCAGTGCTGGTGCATAAAGAGAGGATCAGACAGCACATTGTCGCTGTCTGTTTTACTGACCTATCTGCAGATGTTTTTCAGATAAGGTGCTAGCCTGATCTATTTTATGCTACTGCCATCACATCTTGTCACACAGGATTCAGCAAGAGATCGCTTGTTTAAGTGCTATCTGAAAGGATCAGAGATTGTGTTCTCTTGTCAACTAGTTGGCATTTACCCCAGTGCCTCACCTGCTGGAAAACCCCAGTTCAAGCCAGGTGAAATCTGTCTGGAAATGCGGTCTTCCTCTGCTTTATCCTTACTTTCACTGAGAGAATTAGTGACCTCACGCAGGTTATCAGTCTCACTATCGTTGTTCTCTAATAGGGATGTCTAGGGCAGGGCTACTTTACAGCCAAATCCCTCCTTTACACCTAAGAGCATGAACTACTCTTTTAGGTCAGAGGCTATCTTACTACAGGCCTTTTTTCTCTACAGTAATGTAGAAGAGGTGTTTCAACGGCTCTGCCTGGTGCACACTCGGTGTCATTATGTTTTGCCCACGGCTAGTAGACAGACACAACAGCTGCTTGTCCACCACAGAGGACACTTACTGTTTAGCGCTGGTTTTCTCACAGTCTGTATGATGCTGTCACGCAAGCCTACATACATGCAGCAGCAGAAGCAGACCTTCTGGCACACATATGGCTTCCGTGTGCACGCTGCAAGAACTTTATCCTCATCCACAGTCTTTCTCCGAGGGATGGAAGTGTAGCACATCTGCACAAGACCATGTGCATCTTTCTATGCCCCTTCATGCGTTTCTATATGCACACTGTATCTGAGTCCTGACAGACTCAATCCCTTTTAAGCATGCTAGACAGTTGATGACGTGTTGTCAGATCTAGCCTTTTCATGCACGTGCCATGAGGTGTTCCTCTAATCCCATCATTGTTTTTTAAAGGAGTGTTTTCCACACAGAGATCCATGGTAAATGAAGAACACCTGAACGCTTCAACGCACTTCACACACAGCTGCAATCTGATGTCCTTTTGCTGTGTGTAGACATTGCTGTCAGCAGTGGGCCATTGGCCACAACCAGCTATGTTCTTATCTTATTATTTAGCGAGAGACTCTAGGAGATGCTCTGTCAATATTGGCATAGTGCTATAAGATGCAGGTCCCACTGACTTGGCCTGTGTTGCTTCTTTGTGATAAAGAAAAAGTTGACTTATTGGTAGCAGATCTTGGGTCATGCAGTTGCTTTGAACAGAAGAGACCTAAGAAATCCTTCTGTGAAGCAGAAAATTTCTTCTTGAAAATTTTGCTTAAGTGGAGGGATACACCTAATAGCAACAACTAGAGGACTACACCTATATTCTATCCTGTATTCCTTCTCTCTCCCCAGCTGATCACAGCAGATGGCAGGGAGTTTTTCCTTCCCAAAGTGCTTCTCATAAGAGGTCATATGATTGTTGGGTTTTTCTCCATATGTTTTATAGTAGTGTCTACCTTACAATATAAAGCGCCTTGAGGCGACTGTTGTTGTGATTTGGCGCTGTATAAATAAAATTTAAATATTCATACAGTGTGTGTTTACCGTACATAACCTGTGATAGTTTATATTGAATTGGTGACCAAGTGAAAATCCAAAGGTTTTAAACTGCAGTATTAATATTGACCAAGACTAGAAAAACTGAAACATGTAGAACAGATGGTGGCCATCCTTCACTTGATGGTACTTAAAAGGGTTTTGAGATCTGCAAAACTCAGCATGAATCATTTATTACAAGCGGTTAAGTCTCTTTACATGCGATAGGAGAACTAAAGTGACCCTAGGTAAAGTGCCTCACATCTGTTTTACTGCCATGTAAATGGGAAGGTGGAATTGTTTTAAGTGCATTTTAACCAGAAAATCCCTTAAGATTAAAATCTCTTCTTCAAAGGACACCTGGTCAAAAGGTGCATCATTCCAAAACTTTATTACGTCCACTGACATATTGAATAACAAACATTTCATTAGACGCGATTGCAATGACATATTTGCCAACAAGTCTGCTGTAGAGCTCCAAATAATTATAAAAATAAAATGAAGAAGAAACATCTCCCCGAGGTTAAGAGGCTCACATTTTCTAACTAGAGCATTTGTCTCCTGTTCTTTGCCTCACCTGCTCATGGTGTCACCACCTGTTAAGTGTTTTTGTGATTTTCTGATAGATTTCTTTGAAACAACACGACCCCCATCGACTAGTGTCTCTAAGTCCAAACGCTCTCTGATTTCATGAGCCACTTTGGCTGAGAAGCTAATTATTAAAATCAAACCCATAACAGGAATAATTTGCCTCTGGACTTACTTTGGAAAACTCATGTGTAGCAGAAGAGGGATTAATGCTTTTCAGCTATTTTAGTTCCAGAGTTGAAGACCACCATCTGCCCCAAAGGCATTCTCTCTCTTCCTCTCACCACTTCTTTTTTTTTTTCGTCTTTCCACTTTTGTTCTCCTACGTTCGCGCCTTCACGCTGTCATCATTCACAAGCCGTACCTTTATGTGCTGATACTCCTTCTCTTCCTCTTGCAACACCTCCAGCTGCTTCAGAACAGATTCCTGCTGGAACTCTTCTCGTTCAACCTACGTAGAAATCAAGCAAAGCATCTAAGAATCTGTGTAGCTTCCCAAGCTCTCCCACAAAAAGAGACATTTTGAGATGGATGGGTTCAACTTTTATCACTTGTTCTTTAAAAAAAAAATCACTCAGACATGCTTCACCTTAACTCTGGGCTTGCAGGCACCATTAATAATTTATCCATGAATATCTTTTATTTATCTTTACAAAATGCAGATTTGTGAAGTAGATACGCTCATTTTCTCGCTCTAACATCAAGTGTCGACCGTATTTTGTAATTTGAAAAGAAATCATTATTTTGAAGGAAAAATTTAATCCAAGAGCTTTAACTACAAATAGACCAGCCCTGGAGCAAACTGCATTAAATCCAAAACACTGGTAGAGCTCAAAAGAGGAAGCTGTTCTTTTTGTGTCTAGCAGGCATGTGGATGCAGAGAGTACACCCACTGTAGGATTACCCAGTATACATCAGCATCCCCATAGTTAAAATGTATCGGGGTCTGTTCTCCTCACAGCGTCGTTGTTATCATGATGATATATATACACCCTACGCCTTGACAGCACACATACAACCCGCATGCCTTTCTGTTCTTCCATTACTCATGAAGTGAAGTATTCCACAGAAAATCCCCATACTAATTGCAGACCGCATTCATTACCTGTCCGCCAAAGAGAACATGCAAAAACAGGGCCGAGATTCAGTATTCGCAAAAGAACATGAGAAGAAGTAAAGTGGAAAGTAGTATTTTGTGACACTCACACTCACCATCAGTTGTTTCATGGAGGTGTGCTCTTCATTTTCTCGGGCTGCATTGTGGTCCTTGTGCACAATCTCCACCCGGATGTCATTTTTTGCCGACACGACTCCTTTCAGATCTAGCATAAGCAGACGCCACATATATCTTAATAAGACGGATAAACACTATTCTGTATTTGTTGACATTATAATTTCCCCCCAGTGCAGTTTGCAGTGTTACAGAATTTAACAGAGATCCCTGGGTTTGTTTTGTTAGAGCTCTCCCACTTCCCGAAGACAACACAAAGCGTTATTAATCACTTGTTTCCTGCCAACACAGGATTATGTTTGTTTTTGTTTTTTTCTGCATATATATGCAATCTCACATAGCCTTCCTCGGTGGCTCATTCTGTTTGGGACAAAGCTGGTGTTATACTGTCATATAACAAAGTCTTACTTTCTGTCTTAATTTTGCTTGCAAGTTCTCTCTGGTGAGCACAGATGGAGACGGGCAGTGAGGGCATAACCAGGTGCGCTTCCTCTGTAGTGTACAGACAATAGACATGCTGAAGGGACCAGTAGCACAGTGTGGTTCTTGGATAGAGATAGTGGCTGAGTGCCTCTAACCTGAGTCACTTGGTACTGTATATGGGTGGGTGGCAATGAACACGGCGCATGATGTAAATAGCTTTAAATGAATGCAGCCAGACTGAGAGTGCATGAAATGAGCCCTTATCACAATCTGTCTATCTCGGCATCAAAAAAAAAAAAAGATGTCCATCACAACCACTGATTTCATCTCCTATTAAATGTGACACTACGTTCCTGAAAATAACTTAATAGCATCGGTAATTTCTGGCTGGCGATGCCTCCGTGTGTTTTATTTTTATGTAGATGGCCCATTTTTAAGACACCTCAAGTCACAATTTGCGAACGATCCAATTTGTAAAACATTAAAACTAAAACTACATAGATGGACATTTTTTTATGTGCTTGTGGAAAAAAATTGCAGTGCTTTAGCATGCATGCTTCAGAGGCAACACTGGAAAGGAGACGTACTTCTCTGGGAGCGGGTGCAGCAGAACGCTCCGATGGTGCCCATGAGGACAATGACGGCCACGAAAGCTCCCACGGCAATGCCGATGATCACCGCCACTGGGAGAGATTCTGTATAGAGCAACAACAACATAAAACAAACATATTCTTCTACAATGACTTAACAACAACAGTTTATATGCACTTCAGTGTATTCAATGAATTCAATGTATGACATGTTACAGTTGAGGACAACATACAGTTAGAACGTAAAAGCCACCTTTCTTTTTCAAACACACACACATCCACACTCTCTTCTCCTCCTGTCGTCCTCTTTAAGTCGGATTTTTTACTACCTAGACATTATTCACTGGGCACAAAACCAGATAATTTAAATAAGTACAGCGGCACAGGAAAGGAAAAAAAACCCCTCTATGTCAAAACAATAATTCAAACAAAAACTAATTACCAAACCTTTTTGTTATATGTGGAGGTAAACATTATACACGCAGTAATATTGTCTCATTATCGCACTGTTCGATAACTTTTAATTTACACTCATTTAGACTAATAGACGCATTTAACTGAGGGCTTTTATTTCCATTGAGTCGAACGCAGGAGTGTGTGTGCATTTGTGAAGCATAATCGTCCCCGTGTGTTCCTTGTTTGCAAGTAGGAAGAGACTAAACCAGCGGGCATATATCTATATGCTCTTCCAGTAGAAAAGCTCCTCATTAAAATATACTTTAATGAGAACCCAAGTTTCCAGCCCACATTTCTGACCTTGCCGCATTTTAAACAAACGCAAACAACCAAGTGCTCTTCCTACACCATTAAAGCCCATTTAATGTCTTCATTGATCAATGTCACTTTCACATAAGCAGCTTATAATTTATCATTTGCGATAAGTGGATAGAAAACACAGCTTCCCTGACGGTAGAGGTGGAAAGGTCACAGATACAAAGTATTCATATTTAAAGAAAGGAAAGGAGTGTCTTTTTTTGTTTGTTTGCTATTTTTTAACTGAAGGAAACCAAGTTCCATATTAAATTTTATATTGGGGTCTATGCTAAGAGACAAGAATTAGAAGACATTCACTTAATACGAGTTTTTCTGGAATTTATGTAATCATGACTTTTACAAGGATTTAATTGCAGGAATTTACAGTGCTATTGTTTAGGGTGCTCACTGTGACCTAAGAATGATAAAAATCGGGATTCGTGCACAATTGAACATGTATGCAAAAATGCATTCGCACTAAAACACGCATGCGCAACCTGACACGCAACACAGTCGACGACACTGGATTTGGTGACCTGCAACAATGTACATAAAACGCCACTTGGTCACTCTCTAAAAAACCACAGCCACGTGATTTGAATAAGAGGAAGGTGGAACCTGTCGAACCTTGGCTCCCACCTTGTTCCTTAAGGCGTATGATCTCGGTGTCAGAGCCAAAGCTGTTCCACGCTGTGCAGTTGTAGATAGTCTGAAAGTCTGCCGGGACAATGTTGCTCATGGTCAGCGTGGAGATGACGCCCTCCTCTGTGTTCACAGTTTCTACGGTGTAGCGGCCGGACGTCCCAGACTCTAACACCGTTTCCTTCCAAGACCAGGCCTGAAAAACAGAAAAATAAAAAAGGTGTATGTACAATGTTACTCATGATTATTATTATTATTATTTACTGTGGAGCAAGTAATTTTACTCCAGGTGGGTGGATCTTTGGTCTGGTACACAGTCCAATTATTAAAGGTGACCAATCAACCACAGGACACTTCACACAGTTGATTTGAATCCTGCTGGTCGATGCCTGGATTCACAGGAAGGTATTGCAATCAATGTAAGTGTGTGGGCCTAGTCGTTTTGTCATTCCACCCGTATGTTCGCGGCAAGCTCTTTATGCTATGTCAGCACGCTTCTCAATAGAGAAACATAATGACCATGAAAAGATCAACCTAGTGCTCTACGATGATACGGGGAGCGTTTGGGATGTTTTGTTCTGTTACAAGGTGGTATGAATTACTGATATCAGCGTAGAATGTTAGCTCATTTTGTCTGGTGAATAGCTCAGTGATCCACAGAAGTCTAGAAGAGGCATGAATAAATGGGAATCCATTCAGGATATTCAATGCTTATGTGGCTGGTTAAAACTCTTCTGAATGCTGTGTTAAGGTTAAAAATGGTGGGATCAAAATTGTGCCTGTTAACTGCCCATTTGTTGCTGTTGAGTGCTCAGTGAAATTTCTCCTGGATCTGAGCTAATGTCTAAGCAGTTTTCTTTTCATCGCAGTGTTTGAATCACAGTCTTTTTGCATTTGACTATCGGGAGACAGCATGCAGCCACTTACACAGAGGTGCGTGCTGTGAAACAGAAGAATCTGCAAAGAGGTACTGTGGATATTTTCAGTACAGTAAATAAATCTGAGTACAAAGAACAACAAAACAGTCTGAAGAATTCGCCATTAAAAAAAGACTTGGATAAGGTCTGAAAAATAACATTTTTTTCTCTTTGTATAAGATGGAGTGCAAAAATGCTGGAATTCTTGCGTCCTTTAGCACATTTTGCATGCAAAACAAAAATATTTGAAATATAAATGAATTTCATGTCTTGGTTCTTTGAAAAGCCACTAATTGAAATAACTTGAAGTCCAATTCTGAGTCTGTTCTGTGGATAGAAATGCAAAACATGCATCATGTAAGATGTGGTTAAGTCGAGTTTACTCTTTAGACCTTGATTATTGTAAATGTAATTGTAGCCTCGTGAAAACATAAAATTAAATACACATTGAAACATATTTTGAGCCGATAATATGTGAAATGACGAAAAAAAAACATTTTTAAGTGAGAAGCACTCGGAGAACTCAAACCTCCCCCGAGATAGTTCACTCAGTTTTTTCATTCTTTTCAGGGAATATTTTTGTATATTTCTATATATTCGTTTTGTTTTCTTTGTTTTTCCAAGAAGTTTGTAGCGCAGTAAAAATCAGATATGGGTAGTGACAGATGCTTGGTTTGATTACACAAACATTATGTAGGAGTAGATAATGGATAATAGGTATTGATTTGTAAATAACTGAACATGAATAACTTGAGCTTATTATATAATATAATTATACTAAAGCATATTTCCCCCAGGAACTCGCTGGGCAGCTCGTTCTCTTTCTCTCGACAATACCTTATTTGAAGATATAACATATGTTGGGGTCAACTTGAAAGAAAGGCAGGCGTTAAATGTATACATGAGGTCAGAGGTCAAATGTGACATGATATTTGGATGAAAATTATAATGGGATACTCGAATCCCCATATACAATATATATCATTTCCTGAATGTTGCGATTGCACACAAAGGCAGCAGAATTTTAAGCATAGTTTTAAAGATAAAAGACATTTTAAGTACGTTTGACCCTATTTGACCTTGAAGAAGAGGTCGTAGGTCCAAAGTAACATGATATTTAGAATCACCATATATCATTCCCTATATATCAATATGCTCTCAATAAAAACAATGGCATTAAGAAACAGTTTTAAACAGCTCCGACATGATATTTAAAATCATTATACAGTTTCTTATGTTGATTTATTGCATTTATTTCTATGAAAATTTAACATATACATATACAAAATAATCAATATTTTTTCAGGGGGTCTTAATACAGAGTGTATTGGTTTTTGAGGTAATATTTAGATGTTTATTTTGAAGTATAAACCATATTTATTTATGCTGAGTGCAGAGTAGGGAAGAGAGGTTTCTATTTTAACAAAAGCAACACCTTTAACTCGGAGCCTTGAGAAACACACAATGGGGGAAACAGGTGTGTAAGTCAAAGTCCACCATCACAGTATTCAAACTTTGAGGTTTAAGCTTCAAGACTTTATTCTAAAAAGACTAAAATCACTGTGTTTGAATGACTGCACAGTGTAAAACCAGCAGTATCATAGAGTTTTCCCCCATGCATGGTATACAATATGGACATCTCCTTGCCTGGTTCTATTTGAGGTTTCTTGCTGACAAAAAGGTTTTTTTTCTTCCCACTGTCACCAATTGCTTGCTCATAAGAGGTTGTCTGATTTTACCTTCTTTACCTTGCAAGCCGTGAACTGATTGATGGTTATGAAAAAAAACTGTGCTGAATTTTTGTTTAAATTAAAACAAAATCACTAATATAACTAAATCAAAAGTGACGTTATTGAGTTATCTCACAGTTTTTATAGGCCCACCTGAAATAAACGCGGTATTAATGACGCTGCTGGTTAATGTTGAGCATTAGTATAACAAAATGCACATCAGATGACAAAGTACGGCAATTAACCACGCTCACACATGCATGCACAATATGGATACTCATGCGAAGCGCGCTTATTAAGTGTGTTTACATTGTACGAGCGCCATAAATCTTAACATGATCAGCGCAACACAGCTCACATGCGTGCATTAAATGAGAACCGTAGGATCAAGAGTATATTTTTAGGATCCTCTTTCATGGCAAAATCCTCAGATTCTCAAGTATGTGAGCCAGACAGTCCAGCTGTACTTACAATGCGGTCCGGCGGAGGTGTACTTCGGATGAAACATTTGATTTGTCCTTTCTCTCCATGTAAAGCTTGCTGAGTCTGTGTGCTTGAGATAGTAGGCGGCCCTGAAAAAGAACAACCATTAAAAAAAAAAAAAGAAAGTTAGAAGATGAGCCACAGAAATTAAAACATGAATAATTAAATTTAGTTTCAGGTCATGTGACAAATCCTCTCAACTGAATTCTTGGTGGAAGATTATATTCTAAATGTCTCCTATTTCAAGCGGTAACACCTGAAGTGTTCTGTAATTTGGGACTCCTGAGGAAGATTATATTGCTGTGAGATATGAACTTGCTTCATCCCTTAGTACAATCTAGCCAAGGGCACACCAGGACTGAACAAAGGGCATAAGTGGCAGCTTAGACTTCATTCTGGATAGAGAAACTGTTGATTTATGGCTGGCTTGATTTCTCCCGCTGAGATAAACGTTGTTCTTCGAGTGTAATCAGGACTGCACAGATGGAAAGAGAAAATGCCATTGTGGGGAGATAACACCCCTTGTCACAGTGTTTCACCTCAATCAATGTGCTTGCAGCAGAGTTGACCCCTGAACCAATAAGTCGTCAAATAAACATTTAAAGCCAAAGCTCGCTATAGTTGCCCAGAATGACCTCTATAACTGAACTAATCACAGTATCGATCAAGATATTGCAAAACAATATCCAACATTTTATTATATCAAACTGTATTACGGCCTTATTATTGCAGTCAATTTTATAACCATCAACTGACATTCTGTATAATCCGATTTTCTCAAATTGAGCCTGATCAAATGGAATGGCTTTATTAGCATTACAAACTACCCAGGCAAGGCAAGTTCATTCAACAAGTGCTGGGGCTACTGGACTTCAAGCCAGCATATGCTAAACCTTGGTCAGGCTACACAATCTTGCCTGACAAGGGCAGCTCAGCCTAAACGACTGGTCTGCTTGCCATCTGGTCTTGAGGCTGCTCACACCAGGTGACAGCACTAATATGAAGACAAGCTGTCACACATAACCCAATTCCATCACTCATGTGATTTTCCCCCCTCCTTTTGCCCTGAACTCACAGTGAGTAAAATTGGTAGAAAGGCAAGGTACCGAGCCTATGCTTTACACTTACAGTGTGATATTTAAAGACTGAATCAACCTGTGGAGGGAATATATGTTTGTTTCAAGCACGCCATACACATTAATTTCCACATAAATTCTTTTACAGTAAACTAAGAGTAGTATGATGGCAGCTGGTAATAGCTTCTTTCACAAATTCAAACCTTCATAATGCTGTTTGAATGTGAGGTGCTGATAACACTTTTCTCTCCTCTTAATTAGCGGCTCCCACCTTCAGTCTGATATTTCAAATTTGGATATCTTCAAAAGACAGAAATCCAACCTAACTGAAATAACGGGGCATGTCTGAGAAAAAAAAAATCACATTCACTAAAATCATCATCCTTGACTTTAATCATGTTACTGGGGAAAAAAAACCCAACATCCCTGAAATTCTTTGAATTAATTTCACTTTATAGTCCTCTATAGTACTTTATTTATTTTTATAGTGAATTTTCTTTTCACAGAGTGGACATAATTCACTTAAAACCCCCCCAAAACAAAACAGCAAAAAATAAACATGATCACATCATTACAAACTAGCATAATTGCTTACATCCACCTCTGCTTCCTTGCTTTTAAAAGCTGAGTTATTACAGAGATGCTCCCGCATAAATAGCACTGGTAGAGGCTTCCATCGGGTCCTTTATATTTGATTTAAAAAAAAAAAAAAAAGCTTTTAAAAAGCTGTTAAAATCAAGCGTTTTGTGAGTCTCTTGTGATGGCTAAGGTTAAAAACATGGGTTTGAGTTTGAGGGTGTGGCAAGTGAGGTAGCTTCTTGATTAGTGAGACAACTCACATCCCCGCCGACTTCCCTCAAACTCCCGCTCTCAGCCATCTCTCTGACGATACATAATTGCAGTTTATTACCTGTCTCTTATTAAAATGAATTAGCATTTTAATGAGACTTTGCCAGATGGTGTCTTGGTATGCTACTGGAGGATGCTGGAAGGCTGCTACTGCTGCACGCTGAATGATGCAGACACTTTAAGAAAAATGGATTGAGAGCTGCTCCTCTTCTTTCACTGCTTTGCCAACATGGAATGATAGTATGAATGTGGGATGTGTGTTTCATAGTCATAATAAGGGGGTTTATATGCATGATCTATATGTACTAACCTGTTATTACAAGATGGAAATAAGTATGTGGTTAGCATGGACTCCAACTGTCAACGCACAGCAAGATCAATTGCTTGCAGGCTGCAAAAGGGTGGTGGAAGTGACTGGGGAGGATCTATTCTATGGATCAGAGCTGCAAATGAGAATTATAATTAGATAGCTTTATCTCACTGGCTCAGCCGGGGCTGAAAGTGTGTGTGTGTGTGTGTGTGTGTGTGTGTGTGTGTGTATGCAAGAGCGTGTGCGTAAAAAAACGTGTTTGCTGCTTGCACTATGTGATCAGAGCAAAAACACGCTAGTAGCTGAGAGGTGGGTGGCACTACAACATCAATGGTAGCAGCAGGGGAGGTAATCAAAATGTTGGGCACAATGTTTCACTCATTCATTTGAGGAGGTGTTAACTCTAGAGTGGACATTGCAATCTGATTACACAATGTCGGTGTGGGTGTCAAAATGCCAGGGCTTACATTTCCTTCCAAAACTGAGGCATCCGCTTTGAACAACAGCTTGACATTTCCTCTCTACCTCAGCGCAGCTCTTCGGATTTCTCTGTTTTCTTTTGTGATGAAAGAGAGCACAAACAGCTGCAGGGCAAGTGAAACAGAGGAAAACTATCTGATATGGTCACTGATGGCTGATGATTCCCCACTGGAGGGAACCCATGGTAATGAGAGCCTGTCTATATTTTCAAGCTGTCGCAAAGTCAGCTCTTATAGAAATTATGCAAAGAAGTCATACTTGTAAGAGCTGCGTCACACACTGCAATGTGACAACACGGAAGACAGTAATCAGACACGGTTGTGAAGAGAAAGTGACTATATTGTTATATATTGACTAAATATTGTTATTAAGCTGGTTATTACTGGCAGTGACTGTGCTTGGAAATAGTAATCATTCTGCTGTTCCACCTCCAACTGCACTATATCACAGTGTAGTGCAGTGTAGGAAAGATAGGTCACAAATGATTTCATCTTCATCCCTGATTGGCTGAGGTAACCATCATATGTAACTTCTGCTGAAATACAAATTTTCCTGGCCTGAATCATCTGACAGCTTCGCCACATTAGCCTGCCCTGCTTGAATACATCTTTACGACAGGGACCAGACTGTATATTCTCCTTTCTATTCCTGCATGCAGCATGATCTATACTGTCTCCACACTCTGCTGTGAACACACATTTACAGTAATAACTCAGCATCACCACCACAGGCCACGGGCGCTTGTTTTATTTTCTGGCTACAAACAGTGCATTAACGACAACTGCAACTACAATCAGTATGCGCTAAGAGAATCTTTAAACATGAACAGAAAACATCAACATAAAAAATCTGGTTCAGCCTAAAAGAAACACCCCCAAAAAAGATTACGATTCTACACTCGAGAGCCTCTTGCTTGCCTTATGCACATAAGCATTTATTTTGAATGAAAACAACAATCTTGGAACGATCAGTCAACAGTAACACTTAATGTTCTTATGGAAAACACTTTTGAAGAGTGAAAAAACACGTCAAGAATGAGGATGGGATTGTTTGACGATGCATCTCATTTGTACTGAATGGACACACAATGAAGGAAACGAGCACTCCACTATGCTGACAAAGATCTAGTTTTTCTTTATGGTTTTCACCTAAAGTTACCGTTGATGGCTTTGTTGAAGTAATTTTAAAAGTCATCGTCCTAATAAGTTTATAATCTGGCACAACCACATCAGCTCCAGCTATCACATGGGCACACACACACTTTCATTACGTACACTGCTAACAATTTCAGCAAACTGTGAATTGCAGCAGGACATGAGTACTGCACTGATCGTTTAATTGAAGTGTTTCAAAGAGTTTTAAGAGCAATGTTATTTTGTTTGATGATGAAGCCACCTATCATCATCATCAAATTGAATCATTCAAGCATAAGAAATGTACCTAACTGAAGGGATGAACCAGTTTTGTATCTGCACATAACAGAGAACTTAGCCAAGAACCCATTTTAAATGGTATCTTTAGGTAAACTGTTATTAAGAGCCTGTTGCAAATACACATCATATGTTCTCATTTCTTTAATTAAATCCATTAAAAATGCCAAAGATAAAATAGTATTTTTGGACCAACAAGATTATTGTGCTCCAGCTGAAAGCCTGGTATAGCTCCACATTTTGTATGTTTCTGTATTGAATGCAAGGTGCCCTTAAAAAGAGCTGTGAAAACCAGAAAAGTGGAGAACAACAGAAGAAGTGGCAAGTCTAAAAAACAGATGAACAGTATCTGAAAGACATTGTCCTTAAGAAATAGGAAAGAAAATAAAGCAAAGACCTGCCACAGAACCTGGGAAATGCATCTGCTCCTTCATTTAATCCATCAACTGTTCACTGACGTCTCATCAAAAATGGTCTCAGTGGAAGGGTGGCTGTCAAGAAGCCATTCTTAAGGAAATGAAATGGGGAGAAAAGGCTGAAGTAAGCCAAATTACACAAGTGGCAGCATGTTTTATAGTTTGATGAACTTTTTGATGAACTTTTGGTTCAAATCATCAACAATATGTACAGAAGACATTGAAAGAAAGGTCTCGACACGAATCTGTTAAACACAGCTGAGCCTCTGTCAGGGTATGGGGCTGCATGTCAACCAGTGAAATTGGGGATCTTGTTAAAATTGATTTTATTCTTCATTTTTAGAATGACAAACAAACTGCCAATTCATTAAAACACTCTCAGTTGTAGATTGGCCTCCCCAAAGTCTGGACCTCAACGTCATTAAAGCAGAGTGGGATTATTTTGACAGAGAACATAAGAAAAGGCAGCAGAAGAGCCTTGAATGTCCATTAAGGAGCCTGGAGAACTATTCCTAAAGATTACTTAAAGACATGACAAGAAAGCTTTCCTAAGAGAGTTCAGGCTGCGCTGAAGAATAAAGATACCAAAAATTGACTTTCAAGATTACTGGCATTTTACAAACTCAGTTTTTGGACTGTAGGTTCTATTGGCAGTCATTTGCACGCGGGGTCTTGAGGGACTTTTAGACGGTACTGTACCTTGAAAAGGTCACGAGTTTGTCACAATACTGACACAGAGACACATACAACCATTCCCACTCACATGAATGAACACTAATTACACACACGCATGTGTTTGGACTCTGAAAAGAGACCATAGAAATGGAGGAAACCCATGCAAACATGCACGCTAAGCTATGTTTTTGCAATACAAGTAGGATAACGCAGATAGGCATCCCAGTTTTTTACTTAGTACCAGAAACAACAAACTGATCCCAGTGACAAGCAGAAGGCCTGACCAAATCAGTGCTTTCCATATAAAAAGTTAACTACTATAGAAAATAGATATTGCTGCACATTATATTCTAAAACAGGTCACATAGTTACTAAAAGCATTGCAAGATGGCCACAAGCAGTCAATAACCACACGATATAACCACACTTCCTTCCATTTGTTACACTACTCCTATCCTTGCTTCTCACTTTACTGAATCTTCAGAGCAAGATGTCTTAACAATTGTCTCCTCCCTGCACATAATTGACACATTTGAGCCAGTGACTTCAAAACTGTTATGCTCTAAAAATCATATAAGCCCGCAAGAACTAGCTTGAACTTTTGAATGAACATTCCTGCTTGTACAGTAAACCTCACAGTGAGGGTATAAAAGTTTTTTTCCCCCTACATATGAAAAATAATGTCTGAGCTGAGCAGAGTGAGTGCACATCAGGGGTACACATAATGGTAAAAAAATGAGTTCAAAGTCTTGCAGGAAGACTTGCAGATCATATCTCGCCGGGCTTAAATGTAGCCGGTCAGATAAAATATGCTGCATCTTAAATGTTTTCCCCTTCGTTAACTTGCACTTTTCTTTCTTATGTGGTGTCACAGCTAGTTTAAAGAAGGTAGGAATGCTAATTAACTTGGCACATAAAGACTGTCTAGGAAGAGAAACGGCAGAAAAAAAAAGATCTATAACAACCCATTGCTCTGTGGGATATTGAGGGATTCTCCGTCCCTCTCTCTCTCCCTCACTGTGGTAATGGGTTTTCTCTCCCTGGGCTGCCCAAGTACTGTATGTGTGTTGTTATACATGTTAATAGCCCAAAGGCGCACACATGCCCACAAACAGAAATACAGACCACACATATACGTGGATATATATTAATTAATATGTACTGCCTGAGTATATAGCACTTAAAAGTTAAGCTAAATCCTTCCAAGCATGTCAGATAAGTCACCTCCTTCCAGTTTCTGCAGAATGGTCAAAAATATCATGCAAATACTGTAACTACACACATGGACGTGTCTTCTGCTCTTCCTCGTATTCCCGTCTACCTGACGACCATGTATGAAAAGCTGAGGACTTATGTATTCTAAAAACGTTTGTCTAGAGTAAGCAATATGTATCCATTAGTGACTTAAACAGAAACTGCCTCCCCTGCTAGCTGTTTGATTATAATTAAATTACATTCTTCCCCGGGGAAAGCAAAATCCTCATGTCTATGTGGTATGCCACAGTGGGAGCCGGTGACACAAAGCGACAGAGGGAGAGACAGAGGGAATGACAAATTATAAACACATGTAATTTAAACGATGCCGTTAAGGAATCAGGAGATAACTGCAGGGAAAACAAACTGCAGAGAAACATTCGAATGTGCAGCAGACACTGTCGCATCATGAATACTGTAAACATTCACAGCATTGCTCCTTTTTTGGGGGGTTTATTTGTACATATATTATTGTGGCCGTCTGTGCAAGACAAACAAACTAAACAAACAGAAAGTTGTACAAAAATAGTGCTAATTCGTTCGTTTATTTATTCATCGTGAGAATCCGGCCGTGCGGCGCGTACGCTTTCATTGCTGTTCGATGGCAGGATGATAAGAGGGAAGGAGACCTTATGTATCAGCAGTCGAGTCGTTGTCGTAGGACAATCAAGGAACCTCGGGAGACAACTTGGCACACGCCACCTCTTCAACCACAGTGTTTGCGCTTTCGCGAGTTTGACAATCTGATTTGCCTCAAGGTCTGCGTAAGAAATGACTCGGGATTTCTCGTGTGGTTTTGAAAAAGAGATGAATTTCAATTATTCAGAAGGGTAAAAAGGAAGGAGGCTTTGAATGTCAAATAACAATTCGGGCAAAGAGGTGGTGGGTAAGAAAAAAACAACAACAAAAAAAAACAAGAGAGAGAGTGTGAGAGAGAGAGGAAGAGAGATGAAGAATATGAACAAATAAAAGACTAGAAACTAGAAACTTACTTGAATTAAGTCTGCAGGGACTGAATAAACATGCTATTTCAGCTTTGTTCCATGTTTCCCAGTGTGCTCTGAGTTGTGTTGTAATCTTTATTAAAACAATCCGTCTTCTTTCTCTCGTGGCAGCATTTTCACAAAGAACACAATCTCCACAGATGCATGAGCAGAAACGAGATGCATCAAGATACGCCAGCACACTGGATATGGTGGATTCTGTTTACATATTAAGGCTGCAGAAAAGATGCCGGTATATGTTCAAAAGGATGGGAGAGAAAAGAATTACACATGAATTTTCCTCCTCTCTGCCTTGATTCCAGCTGAATCCCTGGCTGAAAATGTTCATTGCAGTTCATAGAAAGTCATGGTTCTGATCTTGTGCTGGAGGGAATACTGGTATCCCATTCTTTCTGATATGCAAAACTAGCGTCTGGATTTTGAAAAGAAAATCTTAAAACACACTGTTTGCTACTTGATGTATCTTCATCCCCAAATGAGCACCAGTGTTGCTTACAGGCAAACTCTTTTGTTAGCTTTCAAAATGTGCATTGACACACTGTGAGAATTAACTCAACATCATCTCGTTGCCGGCATTGTAAAGCTGGATTGTTTTGTTTGGGTTTTTTTCTTGTTTCTTTTTTCCCCCTTTGGTTTAGCACAGGTTTCTTTCAGATGGACAAGAGGGAAAATAAGAAACATGTAAATCCCACAACTAAGAACCTCTGCCACACCGAAGCATGTGCCATGAATATCAAGCACTGGTAATGAAGTCATTTGTTTGAGAGTTGCCAGGTCTCCCACCAAGGCTGGTATTCATTAGTCAGTCAGTGCCTCAGAAAACGCAGCTTCCCTGTGACTCACGCAGAATATAATTAGCATTTAAGTACATTTCACCTGTTTATGAAACATGCGCCAAATCTTGAAAACACAAAGTCTGTTTATTTTATTTTTTCCTGTTTCATCAGCTGCCACAGTAATGATTGCTAACAAAACGAACTGGGTTTTTATCACGTTACCTTTGTTAGCAAAATTCATTTGCATGAGCATCATTTTATGGAACGCTCTTTTGCCGTGTATGCTGGTTTGTGTTTTGTCACTATGCTTGCCTGATAAAATTAGCTGTCTCTAAGAAACAAATACATTCAATGAAAAAGACTCGAGGAGAGAAATGCAGTCATATATTCTGTTGGAAGCTGCACAGAAGAAGATTTATATAAACTACAAAGGAAGCTGGATACAGAATCTTGTGACAAGTTGCTGTCTTCCTGCTGCCATTGACCTCAGACCTGAACACTCACTTTTATTTGCATTTCACAGCTTCGTGGAGGTGTATCAATACCCGTTTTTGTGTAAGACATGCAAATATTGCAGCTTACCATTGACAGTAAGAGAAACCTCCTTCTCCCCTGCTCCAACACGTGGCACGACGGCACGGCAAACGTATTTCCCAGCGTCCTCCTGTCTCACGGATTTCAATGTCAGGAGGTTCTCGTTGCTAAGAACCTGCGGCAAAGAAGTCAAAGATCATCAAATGTAGCTACTCCAAAGTCACCTTTGCATTTGTGATGGCAGCAAAGCAGCGCTAACAGAAGAAGAAAAAAAAAAACAAGGCAGCACACGAACCATTTAATACCTTAAAGGTCACCTCTTCTCAATTATTAAAATCCAATTTAGGGTCTGAGCTCAGGCGAGTAAAGCTTTGGCCTTTAATGTTGACAAAAGAAAAGGTGGAATGAGACTGAATTTGAGGATCAAATCAATGGATCTCACTTGAGAGCAGGTCACCAGGAGGCTGGGACAAAAAAAAAAATTAGGTCTAATGGAACTTTACAAACCACTGAGCTATGATAGAAAAAAAATAACCCAAAGTACTTTGCAGAAACAAGTTCAGGAATAATTACAAAAAAAAAAGTTTGCTCTCGGCTGTATTATGTGATTATATAAGGTTTTAGTTAACTTTTATCAATGCAAACTGAAACACTTACCACCCCAGAGCCTCTTTTCATCCACACGATGGTAAGAGAGGGATTTCCTGTCCAGGCACAGTTGAACACAGCATCAGATCCAAGGTCAACCTGCAAGGACTGAGGCTCTGCAGCCATGCGAGGGCCAACTATTGGGAAAAAAAACAAAACAAGAAAAACATCCATAGATCCATAAATAAAGACCCTAGTTCTTTGAGCTCAGTGTCAAAACATGCAACGCAGCAATGCATTATTCCGCTGCTGGCATTAAGGGAATGCATGTAGGATTACTGAAGGAGAAACTCACAGTAGACATCAACATTGCGGCTGATGTTGGTGCTGCCGAGAGGGTTGGTAACCTCGCATGACACAGGCTCCGTAAAGAAGGAGTGATCCACGATGACCTCGTATGTGTCCCCGGAGACCTCCTTAATTATACTTCCCCCTTTGGCCCACCTGGTGTTAGGATAGATGTCGGGAGGGGTGTGAGGAAAATTAAGGAAAAGGAGAAAACACATTAAGACAGGTTTCTCACACCTTCTTGTGTCGGTGGTGTTCCTTTTGTGTAAATAAATCATCATTCTGGGGCTGGTTTTCTGTGCTGGCTTCAGCATATTTTTGTGGCAGCCCTCCATGCAGTGACAAGCTCCCTGGCAACTCGGAGCAGACAGCACGTTCCTCATTACGCCAGACAGAGAGTGCCAGAGCACTACAGAATGAAAAATGGTTAGCTCCTCCACCTTTGAAGACATTGCTTGACACATACTGTATTAAACACAACAGCTGACGTTAATAAATTGGCATGGGATCGCATTAAAAAGCATCTGTTTGTGTTTGTGAATGATAGCCGGTGTGACGATGACACAGACCCCCCTCCCCCGACATGTTCAGGTGAGACTTTTATGATGTCACGGGCAGTGGCGTCTCACTCGGCGTGGCGCGGATGGCTCACTGCTGCCGGGACAGACAAGGCCCATTTATAAAAATGAAGCAAAGGCGCATGTGGATGTGCCGGATCGCTCTGGAAAAATTTAGACAGTGCTGTGGGGCATGCAATGTATCATGCACGCTGATATCTTCCACAGTAAATATGTGGCTGCATGCTGATGTGGCAAATGAAAACAATGACAGCGGTGCCAGTGCTTGTCTCCATTTTATATTCCTGCCAGTACCGAGAAGAGTTTTCATGGGATAGGGAACTCATTTGTTTTCCATGGCTAAGCTGGCCCCATGCTTGACTAAAAATCATTTAAATGAGAACAGATTACCTCATTCAATCAGTAAGTGAATTGAAGCAGAATTCTAATTGGGCTTCGTGGGATTTTTTTTTCTTTTCCATGCTTGCTTATTTTAAGCAGTAGATCTTTTCCGAGCCGTGTTTTTGTGTGACAACAATACAGCTGAGAACACTGCAACACCTGCGTTTCCAAAAATAATGAAATTAGGGCAGACAGGTGTTTTAGGCCTGTCTAATCAAGTAGTATTGATGTTTGCGAACTGGTCAGGTCATGGGAGGATTACAACACACAAACTGAATATAATACAGTATGACTGTATATCTGCAAAGTCCAATCATTCGAGTAGCAGCGCATTATCCACAGTGATACTTAGGATTCTACGTAGATTTTATACATTTCCAGACAATGTGAAAACCATTATGTTAATGATGACGACTGCTGATGTTCCCATCATTCTGAATATGATTATTATTTTTTCAGCTGCTGTTTAGATGACTTGGATGATACAGATGTTGATGGCGAAGACGTTATTAATTACACTTGCGATGTTCTGGTAATCAGGATGAAGACAATAATAATGATGATTAGGATGATGACAATGATGATGTCGATGATGACACTGATTACTGAACAAAGATCACGATGAAGGAGGATGGAGTACAGGAATTAGACTGGCAAACGGTTCCCAGTTTACTCTTGCTCTTGGAAGCAGCTACTGACAAAACCGAGCAGCAACTTCCAGCACTGAAGAAAAATGAAACTAAAGTGGGTCAAGTGGCTGACCACTTGATGTTTGCTCCAAGATTGAGTGAATCCCCATAGAACTTCATTTTAAACAGCAGAAAGAAATAAGTAACTAAGGAGGTAAGCCAGTCTTTCTAAAAACAGTTTGCGTACACTCATCATGTGGATGAATTTCATGGTAACTTTGGCCTTTTAAAGATTGCTTTAAACTTTTCTCTTATCAGGTTGTAATAATAATATTAACAGCATATACCTTTAAAGATTTTAAAAGCTAGGATTAGGTGCATTATTTCTTTAATTTATTAAATGATTTATTTTCTCTAATCCACACAGGGTAAAAAGTATGGTTTGACCCTTGGTTAATGTCCGTTAGCAAGTTGCACCTCGACCAGAAGCTTTTAGTAGCCATCAGCAAGCTTCTGGCATAATTCTGGCTGGATATTTCATCGCCCCTCTTGGCAGAATTGGTCGAGTTCATTTAAATTAGTTGTTATTTGGCACACACCCGGCTTTTCAACATAGTCGGCAAATTTTCAAGGGTTGAGGTCGTTAAATAAATTAATCAAACTAATTTTCTTTAATGTGTTCTTGAAATTCAGAAAAAAAGCATGAAATTCAAGAGCAAAAAAGAGCATAAAAGGATAAAGTGCAACAGTTCAAGTAAATTTCACAAGTTATAAACCATGAAGATTATTTGATCTGAAAGCTTTGAAACAAGTAAAGTGACTCAATAGATGGTTCATGACTGAAGATAAAGACCAAAAACAACACAAACAGTGATGCTATGACATCTGCATTTACATAAGACTATGCCACCGTTTCACTTTACCAGGGCATACTGTAGGAGTCGTAATGGGGTAAGCACAGATGTTCGGGCAGCCGGCTGCTCCCGAGTGGAGGCTGCGGCTGCCAGGTTTGGGAGCCTTTGACAGTGTTAGAGGGAGCAGAGACAGAACGCCGTCGTCCGCGGGGAGCATGGAAGCTCTGTTGGTGTGCTGGGCCTTGTCCAAGGCTCATGTCTAAACATAGCTGGAGCAGGCTAACACAAACACCTGCATTCCCTTTGGGAGGTTAGAAGGGCCAGCGCGAGCTTACTCAGTAGCTGACTCACTTTACACTGCTGTGTTCTATTCAGGGATTTGATTCAGACAAAGGGTGTGCCTGAGTGTCTCTGTGCATGGGCATGTGTCTACGTGTGAACGCGCAGGTTTGTACAATGTGTGCGTGTGTTTGTTATGTTCATGGGTGTGCAAGTTAATAGTGTTATACAGATAAAAGGTCTGCCGTTAATGGAAGCAGAGGGTGAAAGTGACGTGGAGTTGGGGGAGGGGGGTGTATTTCCTGAATGTGATTAAGGCAATAAAACAATAACAATTAAATTAGGCAGGTATCTGTGCCATCAGCATTGAGACTCACAGTAAATCAGGCCCTACAGTTATTATCAGCATGGTTAAGCACGGCACAGCGCCGTTCTATTCTGCCTTCCATGCATATTGAAAGTGATGACTACTCTCAGAGGAACGTAAAATAAATATGCAGGTTTAGTAATAGCGTAGAGCCATTTTGACATGGACATAAATTATGGAGCTATTTTTTGATCTACGGAGAAACCGAAGCAGGTTCTACAGATATCGATTTGACAAATAGACAAGTGTTTTGTGGGTCCTTAAAAGTTTAGGATAACCTCAAAAAAGTTAGGAATATTTTAGACCAACCAACTTTTCCAGGGTGCAGTCAGGGACTTTTCCCCCACACAATCCGGATTTGTCTAGCAGTTTACTCATTTAGATTTATGCCAAGCTTTAGGTGGGGGCTATTAAAACAGTTTAGTTTAGTCTGAGCTTTTTTACTTCCCTCACCTTGACTTGTATATTTGTAGAAATGGTGCACGATGGTGCGTTGGCAAATATGCTCTGAATTACAGAGACAATTATTTTTCTCTTATTTCAATGAGGATTATGATGAATGTAAAAATTAGCCATGTCCCAAGTTTGTATTGATTTTGGGTATGGTCACAGCAGCGTAAGCCATGCAAGCAATCCATCCAGCAGTAGCAACAACAACAGCGGTTAAGTGTTGGGAGGACTGGGATGTTATTTGTTACAGTGTCATGCAAAGGAATGGGTTTTGTTGTTGCTCTGTGCACAGCTATGCTGTATCGGCAGATGAGGGACCTGATTTGCTTTGTTTGTTATTCTTTCTCTTCTCTCTGGTGGCTTCTTGTTTGGATCCGAGAAAACCTTGTGTGCTAGCTGCGTGATTCTGATGTTTGCCAGTTATCTCTCCCAAACATTATAAACAGTAATGAAGATGTTCCAACCCACTCGTCCTCCCCTCCTGGAGTATGTTGATTCCCTGACTGCCAGCGGAAGCACATGCCAGTTACTCTTATTTCACTTTTTTGAGCATTGCATTTATCTTCACTTCCAACAGTCCCCTTCTTTCCTCTTTGCTCTTGAACTGTGATCTGGCACAAGTTCAAGCATTTCAGGTATGGAAATATATCTTATTACCGTTGCTATGTTTAAGCACGAGAGGTTATGAACAGCAGAAGGCACCATTCCTTTGACTAGTGCCCCCACTATCTTGGGTCTGTGTCTCAGGAGTCTGTTGAACTGGAGGATGGCAAAGTGGTGCAGTGCACACTGGGAATGGATGGCACTCCCGGGAATGGAAAAGAAACCATCCGTCTAAGAACTCTTGTGTCCTTGTACTATATCTGATCTCGGGTAGACAGAGTGTATTAGTACTGAATAATGGCCCCACACTGCTTGACCAGCTTCCTGCTCTCCTCTGTGATATTGTTCTCTAGAGGGGAAATTTGTGAGGGTCTCTCCCTAGTCAAAGCCTATCAGGCAAGCGATATGATTCCCAAAATTTCTCAGTCTACCGTGACCTGAACGGCAACGGTCCATGGAAGTCCTAAAGTGCTTGTACAAATTGCAGATAAATCTGAATGAGGGACTATGAAACTGTGTAACTGTCAAAAAGAGTACAGTTTTAAATAATGGCAATTATTAGTCTGATTATGGTTTCTAAATCCCACTGTGGATTGTGCCAATAACAGTGGGGCGAGAAGAAAGAAAGGAAAAGAAATAATAAGATTTAAAAGAGGGGATATGGCAGTTTTAGTCTCTTTTCTCTCAAGCTTTAAGCATAGCTTCTGAACCATTTTTCCTTTTTTAGTTTGTCAAACTAGAAGAAAAAGTTATCTCAACTGCCATTGAATTTTAGCTCTCGATACCCCGGGGAGAAGTCTGGCTCTCGCATTGATCCAGTCTTATAACAATAGAGGTGAAATCCCTTTTGCAGGTAAGATAGACGTTCTGTCTCTGCTGTGCACCTACACAATCAAATACAAACCTTGTTTTCCACAATATCACTGCCCTTCCTCCCCTTTTCTTTTTCAAAAGGGCAGGATCCATCAAAAGGCAACATCTCTGTTTTGCCACCTGTGAGTATGTTGTACATCCATTTCATTTCCCAGTACCATTACAAGATTCTGAGCCAGCCAATTCCCTTTGCTATCGATTTCACTCCATTTATTTTTTGCCGGGTTTTAAAAACCTCCCACACAGAAAACCATCTCTTGACAAATCACTTCAGTATTACACTTCTGGAAGGCTGTGCGAAGGCTTTATGAGAATAATTAATGTCCACTTTCTTGTGCCATTACAATTACTGATGTAAGAAAAAAAAATAAACACAGGCTAACATGTACAACTGAGAATAAGCCAAGATTTAATAGACAAAGAGGGCAACTGCTGAGGAAAAGCAGTGCATTAGAAATTAATTGTTTCTGTTTTTACTTTGATATTAAACCTGCCAGGTTAGTTGAGCGGTTGCGTGGCCACCAACATATGGGTTAAAATAGATACTTGCCATTATTTTAATGCACTCTAATGTAATCTAGCGGCTTGACGATATTTTATCAATACTCTGTCTGGCAGTCTACTTAAAAAACAGAAAAAAGAAAAGATTTGTTTGTTTAGCTGAAGCATGAGATGTGTATGTCTGACAAATATACAGAACAGATTTGAAGTAAACACACAGTATACAGCCTTCTAAGCTTGTATAGTTGCAGTACAATAAAAAAAAAGGGAGGGGAAAATAAAAACCTCCAAACACTTCTTATTTGAACAGCGGCTTCAAAAACGATGAAATCCCATGACATTTTGGACATTTTTTGGCTCTTGGTACTTTAGATAAAATGAACTGAAAGGGATTTTTGTCAACAACCTTGACATAACAGCTGAAACTGAAAACATGTTCTGAAAACTGTCAGCAAACTTCCCGAAGATGAAAGAAAGCATATACGGGCCCCGGCGATGTTATCAGTCTTCAAGCCATTCAAGTGGTTTTCAGTGGCACCCTAATCTGTCCCTTTTGCTGCACCGGGCTGCTGAAGAACCTTTGCATTCTTGCACAGACACACAGATTTCCCCAATCTACGGTCTTTGTCCCTTTTAAAGGCATCCAAATACACAAATATGTCTCAGAAGCACCTGTCACATTGCTTCACAGTGGTGACAACATAAGATAAGCTGGGATCTGTCTACAAGAACTTGCGTTTCTTTTTTAATTAGACTAATGTCTGCCTCGTGATGAAGAGTTTGCTCATTCTGATCTGTTAACTTCGCTCTTTATTCTGTTCTAATGTGATGATTTAACCTTCCTCCGAGTGAGTCAGTAAAATTACTACATCTTGTGACACATCTTGCTGTGACCCTCACAATAAAACACTGAATCCAGGCGCGATAATAATATCCAATCTTTCAAACATGTGACTCATTTAAAAATACAACGAAAATAAAAATTATGTACGATGAAATGGTGCACGAAAACACTACGGGACATTTCAAGTTCAAGGGAGGTGAACAGCTCTACAACAAAGCCCTGCACTGGTTTATTGCAGCTCAGTAAAACATGAAGGTTTCTAAGGTGTATTTTTGGCGAAACGTTCCTTTTCGTCTCTTCATTTTAAAGTGCGGGCATATATAACGGTGTCATGACATCATAAGGAGCTGGCTGACAATGATGAATGTGATCAATAATGAAGCGTTAATTCCGACTCTGTGTGAAAATGTATCATCCGCTGGCAACATCAATTAGAAAAGACGTCATTTAAAGTTTACCGCGGTGCGTTGTTCTTGTACACTATATTATCATGGTTTGAGCATTCATGACTTTGTTTTCATACTCTTTAATGATCTCACCTGTAGTGTGTGACAGGAGGGTTGGCCTTTGCGGAGCAGTGGAATTTTACGAGGTTGCCCTCCAGAACAGGCTGAGGCTCCACCGAGAGATTTACAAGTGGGAGATCTATAAAAACATAGACACAAAGACAACCAATTACCGAACTGGCAGCCTCCTCAAACATGCTGCAGTGAACTGTAAACCTGAGACAAACACTTTGTTGTCAACACTGTTTGTGGCTGAAAAAGACTCAGCAAGAAAAGTGAAAATTATGTCTAATTTTGCAAAGGAGACAAAATACCCTTATAAATAGTGGGGGAAACATGCAGCCTCAAAATACAAGACGACCCGCTCCACCCTGCTTTCCTTTAAGCTTGTTGGTGTGGCAGGTGCTGGAGAGGGGGTGTGGCTTGTTTTCCAATCATCAAGGCTGGCAATACCTGGTCTCACTGGACCGGTGCTCTGCAGATATCCTTAGAGCGTAGCTGCTATGTGGCTCCCCAAGGCACCGTTTTGGATTATGGTTTGCTTTCTTGCACTAGCATGCAACACTGCATACACCATTTCATCACTCAGGCGCTCACTTACACCACTCATCATACTGGCCACACACACCATGGTTAGTTTAAGACTGTTCTTTGTTTCATTAATTTAAAACAAACAAGTTTTTAATTGGCTTCTGTGAGCATCTGCCTTTTTGTCCTGGCTGTGCAGTCGGGTTCATGACAACAAGGACCAATTAATTTTATTTAGAAGGACCCAGATTTGTTCAAAAACTGATTTAGCTGTGCAGGGTTGACAAAATGCTAGAATTTCAAACTCAAACTGATACCCACAACAACAAAAGAACCCAACAACCCCCCCCCCCAACCCCCCCCCCCCAAAAAAACCCCCACCTGACACGGTGTTTGATATTACAATAAAAAAAAGACAAAAATACTTAAATACTTAAGTATAAAGTACAATAACATCAGTGACAACAGTATTTTCAACCGGTATGATATACTGTAAAACATGTATAAAATGAAATAAACATAGTAAAACATATACATGTATGTGTGAGTATTACCTATACTGTTCTATAAAAAGAAATACACCAGTTTGAGGTAGTTCCATGCTTGGTGACATATTTTTGTTGTTAAACAGATGTGGCTTGTAAGGTTGGCTGCCACTGTTTCTGTCTAGTTGCTGGTAGACTTTTCTCTGCGTCACTCTGGGACTTTACCAGAAACTGAACCTTTTTTAGATTTTAGATTTTGAATTTTAGATTATTAACATTCAGACAGTCAGGGCCAGCGCTGCTTGCTCCTTAGCTCCCATGTCAACGTTAATATTTTATTATTAGCCACAGCTGCTAGCTACTTAAGCTGCATACAAACAGGAAGTGATTCTCATCAATGTGGGAACCCCAAACCAATGGAAAATGAACGACATTCTCTGGGTGAAATAATCGCAGGTCACTGGAAGTTTCCTCTAATTCCAGGCGAGCGAGTGCAGAATACCACTGACTAAAAAAAATTACCTCGTAGCAAATATGTTACGACATAACCTAGGACACCAGAGCCTGTTTGTCGGGGTTATGTTCGCTGTAAAACTCTTGGTCAATGAGCAAACTGCTACCCTAACCCTACCCTTCTCTCACTACCTCACTGCTAACCATAACTTAAATCAGACTGTACTTATGGTTAGGGTATTGACAATGCTAACCATAAGTAAAATACTCCAAAATAAAAACAACAGGTAAAAGTCATTTAAATCTGGTGGTCTTAAAATAGCACAGCAAGAAGGTCCTGAGTTCAATTCCAACATCAGGCCGGGGTCTTTCTGTGTGGAGTTTGCATGTTCTCCCCGTGTTTGCGTGGGTTCCCTCCGGGTACTCCGGCTTCCTCCCACCGTCCAAAGACATGCAGCTTGTGGGGATAGGTTAATTGGATAATCCAAATTGCCACTAGGTGTGAATGTGCGAGTGAATGAGAGTGCGAATGGTTGTCTGTCCCTGTGTGTTGGCCCTGCGACAGACTGGCGACCTGTCCAGGGTGTACCCCGCCTCTCGCCCTATGACAGCTGGGATAGGCTCCAGCGCCCCCCGCGACCCTGAAAAGGAGAAGCGGAAGCGAATGGATGGATGGATGGTCTTAAAATAGATTACAGTGGTAGTAAGAGCAGTTGTGACAAGTTAGCATAGTTTGTTCTCCTAAGTTTTTCAATCCATATTGTAACCCTGTGAGGTGTAGTTCATCACAAGTGCTAACACTAACCCCAACTTTACCCTAACCCTGTATTTTTAGGGAAAAATGTAAATAGACTTTGATTTGTGTCAAATAGAATGATTTTTAATTACCTCGCTGCCAAGACTTGCAGAACAGTGTGTTAAAAACACAAATGACATATTCTCATTGTGCAGAATTAGCAGGGTTAATGCTGGGGTTGGCGTTGTGCCCAAAGACGGCTAATATTCATACCGCTCATGAGAAGACTGGGCGCTGTTGTTAAGTAACGCTGTAGTGTGCTTCACAGGTGTGGAGGATAACATGCTATTTTTATTCTCAAATATTATTTCTAAGGAGCAAATCAAAGGAAAACTTGACTTGATAATGAGTTTCAGCTAACGGCAATTTGCACACAGTGAATAGTCCACAGTGCAATACGCTGCAATTAAAATAATGTTATAAGGTACAATTAAAACGGGTGTTACAATTAAAAATATTCACATTATGCAAAATTAATAAACAACTTAATTTGTCCTAATTGACAAAGGTGGGATTCTTTTTGAAGATGTGCGTTTATTTCCATATCAAACCCGTCCCGTGTGAAACAAGCAGCTATTTACCTCACCATTTCACAGACGGAGATTCATTCAGCAGGGTTTCTGTAATTATGCTAGGTACATTTTGTTCAGTGTTGAACAATGTCAGAGAAAATTATCATTTAATATATAAATAACCAGTAGTTGTTCACGTGTATTAGTATTATTACTGGCAAATCAGGTGAACAAAGTGTTTTGAATTACAACTATTTTTATCCCTTGACTATAAGTTAGTAAAACCAAATGTAATCTAAGACATGGTGTTACGTGTTTTCTGGGATACTAGTGGAATACTGGTAAGGCAGCAGCCACCAGGAGAAAGCGCTGGATCTGAGTTTGTTGCTGGTGTAGCCATCTGTTTCAAAGGTATAGCTGCTCTATGTTCAGAAAAAAAAGCTAAAGCACCAAGCAGGAACTGTGTTTGGATGTGGATGAAGAGCAGTGTGGTCGGCAAAGAGATTCCACATAGAATTAAAGAAACACCCAAACGCCACTGAAATGAAGCCAAACAACTTTGTGTATAGTTATGAAGTGTGATTCTGTACGACTGTGTGTGTGTGTGTGTGTGTGTGTGTGTGTGTGTGGGTATGAAGTGCAGGAAAACTGCTTTTTACCCTGTGGCTGTGCAGATGCTCTAGGCTGGCTCAGCTGCCACAAAAACCCAGAGAGGGGGGTGGTCCAGGTGTCATATTCCTTCCTACTCGCACACCATATTCCCCATCAGCAGACTCATTTCCCTCCAGGACAGTCCTCCCTCCCACCCCCACCCCACCTCCAATCCCCCACCAACTACTCTACCATGAGCTCTTCAAATCCACGAGCTCCACCTGTGCCAGCTCTCCCTGGGCCAATAGAGAAAACAACAATACTGCGGATGGAACGACCGAAGGCCACAGTCAACCAGGCACCGAGCGGCGAACTGTGTGCATCTACGTGTTTGTGAGCGAAGGCAGACATTCAAGGGGTTTTGTGTGCATATGAAAGTGCACATGGGTGTACGTCCTAATAAAACAGAAAAGCCATCCATGCCTCGAGCAATAGTGTTAGCTGCCCAGTACTTTTTTTTTTCTTAACGTTGCAAGCTGTTAATTGCGTGGACTAAACTGTGGGCAGAGGGGACCTCAGGGGTAGAATGACAGACGTGGCAGTGGTGGAGATGGTAATAAAATTCAGCAAGAATGTGCAAGAGTACAGAGAGAGGCATACATAAAAAGAAAGCAAGAGAGATCTGACGGATGTGTCTATGCTGATAGACACAGTAATGTAGAAGCTAATTCAGAAACCATTTTCACTAAAAATATTCCTGAACTGTCCTTTTTAACTATGCCAACCTCTTTCTGGCCGCCAAGAGACTTCTAAGGACACAAATGCTCATTACTGTCTCCCCGGCTACAAATTAATGTTCTTTTCAAATGATTGAACTGACCCTCCCTTAAAAAATCCCCCCACTTTCTCTCAGCAAGTGGTAATGTCATGAGGATTTTACATCTATAAGTTACACCAGTAACTTCCTGGATAGCTCCATATCCCCCAAGCCGGAAGCAAAGACAGCCATGGGAGCAACAGCCGTCAAAAGTCTATCAGCAGTGCCCTGGGTGTGGATAAGGGACTGTAGCTTGTCTAACCACTGACCTTTTAGATATGACAGACATCTACTTAATAAAGTCCATTTGCTGCTATGATGTATAAATGCATGAGTTGCTGAGCGAGGGCATTTGAGGCATGATGCGACAGCACATCAATATGCAAGACTGTTAATTCTCAACATTTGTCAAGAGAGTAGTAGCAAGGGAGAGAGAGCGAGACAGAGAGAAAGAAAGGGGGAGGAATGGATGAAAAGAGGAAAAGGGGAATCGTAGGACTGATCGGAGCTTCTGTGAAAACAACAGGATGAATTGGGGAGGGTGGTGTTATAGTTGGCCGACAGCTTTTGATCGGTTAGTTCAAAGTGGAGACCAGATGGTGTTTTTGGAACAATCTTCCAACTTCTCTGTTTCCTGGAGATCGTGCCAGCAAAAAAATGCTTTTTTTGCCTTTCTTAAAGCTCAATTTCCAGTCTCTCTGGGTCATTGCAGGCAGCTGTTCTCCAGTAGGACCGGCCTCAAACTCCAGTAGCGTCAGATGCCTATGAAGGCTGGGAAAGCTGTTTGTGGGCCACCCGCTCATGGCTTCTAGCCTTAACGCACTGTCATGTGGCTGGCTGAGTAGAATACTGCAGAGAGGAACAGACTGACTGACAACCTGAGGTCTAACATTGATCGTCTGCTGTTCACATGAGTAAATTCATTGAGAATTTAGCGAGTTTAATGAAGGCAGATGTTATTTTTCAATTCATACAGGCGCTTAAATGTGTGCTTCCTCTAGCACATCTGTAGCTCACCATCTCAGTTTTGTTGCTGATGCAAGGGTACAAGCCAGAGATGCTTTATAGCATCTGTGATGTGTTTGCGGTAATGAAGATGTAACATTTAGAAATGATTTCTTCACACAGCTTAACATATAAGGAAGATAATTCTGTGCGGATGCATCATAATTCAGAGCATTTTTGTGCCCCTTTACCTTTTTACTCAGTCCTTCTCACTTACAAATTCTATCTCAGATAAATTTGCCATTATCTGCTTAATTAAGCACGGAGAGCATGTAGCAGAGCAAGCTACCAAAACAAATCCTCCCCAATTGCACATCTGCATGTTCTTTATTAATTAGTCTCAACAAATGGCATTCATTTTCCCCCACATGGCTCATCTTGTTTGCAATGCAAACACATGGAAAACCTTGGTTTTACCCGTCCCTTGTGCATTAATTTCCCACTAGCCTATGTGTTTCAAAGCATATTTCTATGTGGGGCACTGCTTTGCAAAGTATGCAACTGGACTAGAAAATGTTTGAGGAATATTTTAAATAGTTTGATGAGTGGGAACCAGCGGGACATGAAACTGTGGCACTAGGATCGTATTTCGCTGCAGTGATATGATGGAAGGAGTTTACTGATCTAAGTCCAAAGAGCGTATTGCAAGTTCAGTCATGCTGCTGCAGAAAACAGCATCAGGGGGTAGCCACCCTTCTGCTATCAAATAATTAAAGTCAGCTAATGGACTCGTATGGACAACTGTAGTCAGCAGTCTATCCAGGATTGTGAATCGCCTATGTTGGCTCTAAATCCCTCTCATTTTGGCAACATCACCAGCGCGCACTGTATTTAGATGCAAATTTGCCCAAACCTGGGTCAGATAACACATGGATGTTGAAGGGAATAAAAAAAAAAATGCTGAAGTGGGTGTAAATCATTTCAGTAATGATAAAAGAAAAGAAAGGTTGGTAAATGCATTGGGTTTTAGATGGGTTTAGGCTGTAGAGCAGTGCGCTGGGTCGTGTTTCGATTACGCTATTAGTGAAAAAGGGTACCTGAGCGTAGAAGCCGGCAGAATGGCAAATGTTGAGAGCGGCAGAGGGAATGAGAACGCTTTAATTACTTTTGTTGTCATTCGTATCATCTCACTAATGCGGCCAATTAGATAAGTCTAGGCGGGAAAAGAAGTGAGACTGTTCATTAATTAATTGTGGTATTTACTCACAACTAGACATCCAACAGGGGTTACCAGCATACAGTGGGGCAAAAAAGTATTTAGTCAGCCACCGATTGTGCAAGTTCCCCCACTTAAAATGATGACAGAGGTCAGTAATTTGCACCAGAGGTACACTTCAACTGTGAGAGACAGAATGTGAAAAAAAAATCCATGAATTCACATGGTAGGATTTGTAAAGAATTTATTCGTAAATCAGGGTGGAAAATAAGTATTTGGTCAATAACAAAAATACAACTCAATACTTTGTAACATAACCTTTGTTGGCAATAACAGAGGTCAAACGTTTACTATAGGTCTTTACCAGGTTTGCACACACAGTAGCTGGTATTTTGGCCCATTCCTCCATGCAGATCTTCTCAAGAGCAGTGATGTTTTGGGGCTGTTGCCGAGCAACATGGACTTTCAACTCCCGCCACAGATTTTCTATGGGGTTGAGGTGTGGAGACTGGCTAGGCCACTCCAGGACTTTCAAATGCTTCTTACGGAGCCACTCCTTTGTTGCCCGGGCGGTGTGTTTTGGATCATTGTCATGTTGGAAGACCCAGCCTCGTTTCATCTTCAAAGTTCTCACTGATGGAAGGAGGTTTTGGCTCAAAATCTCACGATACTTGGCCCCATTCATTCTGTCCTTAACACGGATCAGTCGTCCTGTCCCCTTGGCAGAAAAACAGCCCCATAGCATGATGTTTCCACCCCCATGCTTCACAGTAGGTATGGTATTCTTGGGATGCAACTCAGTATTCTTCTTCCTCCAAACACGACGAGTTGAGTTTATACCAAAAAGTTCTACTTTGGTTTCATCTGACCACATGACATTCTCCCAATCCTCTGCTGTATCATCCATGTGCTCTCTGGCAAACTTCAGACGGGCCTGGACATGCACTGGCTTCAGCAGCGGAACACGTCTGGCACTGCGGGATTTGATTCCCTGCCGTTGTAGTGTGTTACTGATGGTGACCTTTGTTACTTTGGTCCCAGCTCTCTGCAGGTCATTCACCAGGTCCCCCCGTGTGGTTCTGGGATCTTTGCTCACCGTTCTCATGATCATTTTG
The DNA here is from genome assembly GCF_963576455.1 of Neolamprologus multifasciatus. NCBI lineage: Eukaryota > Metazoa > Chordata > Actinopteri > Cichliformes > Cichlidae > Neolamprologus > Neolamprologus multifasciatus. The sequence continues at coordinate 25,204,250 of NC_140452.1, read as the reverse complement.
ACCCCACGGGATGAGATCTTGCGTGGAGCCCCAGATCGAGGGAGATTATCAGTGGTCTTGTATGTCTTCCATTTTCTGATGATTGCTCCCACAGTTGATTTTTTCACACCAAGCTGCTTGCCTATTGTAGATTCACTCTTCCCAGTCTGGTGCAGGTCTACAATTCTTTTCCTGGTGTCCTTCGAAAGCTCTTTGGTCTTGGCCATGGCGGAGTTTGGAGTCTGACTGGTTGAGGCTGTGGACAGGTGTCTTTTATACAGATGATGAGGTCAAACAGGTGCCATTCATACAGGTAACGAGTGGGGGACAGAAAAGCTTCTTACAGAAGACGTTACAGGTCTGTGAGAGCCAGGGATTTTCCTTGTTTGAGGTGACCAAATACTTATTTTCCACCCTGATTTACGAATAAATTCTTTACAAATCCTACCATGTGAATTCATAGATTTTTTTTTCACATTCTGTCTCTCACAGTTGAAGTGTACCTCTGGTGCAAATTACTGACCTCTGTCATCATTTTAAGTGGGGGAACTTGCACAATCGGTGGCTGACTAAATACTTTTTTGCCCCACTGTATATACAGAGACATCTACATTTTTGGTGAATACACTGCTAATTGAGGATATTTGTTAATTTGCTGTCTTACTGACAATGAGTCGAGAGCATCAATATCAGTTTTATCCCACTGCTTTCAATAAACAGCTATCGCATGAAGTGTCAGATAAATAATTGAAAAACATTATTTTATCTTATTATCTCTGGCTTTTTGGCATCGCTTGACAAAAAGATCCATAATAACCTTTCAGCAGTTCCAGTTAGAGGGAACTGGACTCCATCCTCTCTGTTTGTTTTGGGTTTTTTACAGACCAGACGATTTTATTTCCACTACTATTTTTTTATTTTCGATTAGAAAAATAAAGTTACAGTAAAGCAAATATGAATATTTGTCATTAGGTTTGTCATTAATATCATTCAGTTACCTCATTTGCATTGCAAAGCTGGCATTGTTTCACATATCAGTTATAGAAACATGATATCAACCAAGACAACATAACCTGGCATAACTTTGTCTTATGTGGTTGCTTCTAACGTTGGCTGTCATGAAGCTGTTATGAAACTATTATTAATCACAGTTTCCCTGACCTGAGAGTAAATTGGTTCAATTTGGACTAGTCATTAAAATGTCATTAAGTGTTGCTACATTTTTAAATGACTTTTAAATACCTTATTAAAGGCAATAGGCAGTGGGACAGTTTTCTTTGTGGACTTGCAGAACTAATATTTGGCTTGGCAGCTGGGTAAACAGGTCTCTCTATGAGCCAGGCTTCCAGGTTGAGGCTGTTTATTTATTTTGAACACAGAAGCTCAGTGGTAGTGCTGTTGCCTTACACCAACAGGGTCCTGGGCATGAACTAGGGGGGCTCTGGAGTTTACATGCAACCCCCCCTCAATGTAAGTTCTCATAATATGCAGCAAATATTAGTCCATTAGATGGTTGTTACCAGCTAATGAAAATTTGTATTGTCTTTCTAAGAACATTAGCATTGCAGTCATGGCCATCTTAACAAACAGCAGCTTATGTGCTAATACTCAAAGGCTTAATGCTTACGATGCTATGTGAAAATAAAATGTTATGAGCTTCACATCGGTAGCTTAATTTGCTATTCTGCTTCTTTAACTCTCCACACGGCCCAACCACAGCAATTTCAAGAGGGCGAATGCTGGACACAAATTTCACAAAGGACCTAAGAAAATACAGCAACAGTGACAGCATATCAGTACAAAAAAGCACAATGGTAACAATGTAATCAAAGTTCAAAAAAATAATTGTAATTTTATATTATTTAAGAACATCACATAGGCTTAATTATTTACATTTTGAGTGACATTCACATGACCCTGGTTTAAAAGTAGAATCCAGATACAGTTCAATGTTATGGAAGGAAATGCAGCAACACTTGATCATACTCAGCTTAAAGAGGTGCAGTACTGAATCATCAGTGTCTGCCTTGCGTTTTTTCTACAAACACTTAACTCTGAAACAATTATGAACATGTATTGTTACATTCTTACGCATGCCAGGTTTTTCCTCTAAAATAGAACACCCAAGAACAACTGTAAAGCAGAAACTGCAGAGAGTTACATATAACTCATAAGGTGACAGGAAGCTCCTGAAGGAACCCTTGCCTTGATAGGTAGGGTGATGGCTTTCAGCTTCTCTGAGAAAAGTCTCACTAAAAAAATATTACCGCCTTCTAATATCACTCTTGCTCCGAATAAGAAGTAACATGCTCTCTTGTTTGAACATATCATCATTATGATTCATTAAACCAAGTTACTATTGTTAGTATAACAAAATCAAAATCAAAAGCATGCATGCAAATACAAAAGGGTCATCGTATATCTCTATAGCTGCTGTGTTCAGGTATCAGGGTCATGGGATATTTGGTTACATCTAAAACATAAGATTTGTTCAGGATCGTGTGTTTGCTTTATTGTTTGTCACTTTTTCCTTATTTGCTGCCACTACACTGCGCTTTGTTTCATGCGATGCGATGTACAGCAGTCCTATACACTTACTGAAGGCAGACGTTTCAGTCTTTCCTGTGTAACCCATCGCCCGACTGTACCTTTCTGCTATTTGCTCATTTGTGGTGTGGACTCCCTGCAAAGTATGTACTTCTACACAAAACAGCAAAGCAATAACAAACAGACAAATCCCAGATCCATTTTAAAATCCCCGCAAAATGTGTCCGAGAAACCCATATGGAGAACATAACTAGTAAAGTCCTCTGCAATTTTCTGCATTATGACATTCCAGCAGACTTTTTGCCCTCAAGAAACAAAGTAACAAAAGATAGCGCTACCGTGTCTGCACATACACTGCTGAAGGTGTATTTGTGTCTGTGCAAGAGAGAGAGAGAGCAAATGTGTGCAGTTTCTGAGTAGAAACTCATGAGGTCGAGAGACAATTAAAAGGAATAGAGGAATTATCATACAGTCAAGTCATCGACCCAGCTAAGGTGGTTATGAGTTACTGATAAAAACAACCACTGCACTTGTATGATGCTAATTAATGTTTATCATCCTGGATGTTGGCAGTTCCTGCTGTTGAAACTTTGTCATGTGAGGACAGTGTCTTGGTAATTAACTTGTCCTTTATGGACTAGGCTTTGAGGAAGATCAAGCACTTGAATTAGAGCACAGCTTGTGTTTATTTCCTCTTGTATCAGGAAAGAACTTTAGTGTGAAGGCACCGCCTTATAATGTTCTGTTCCTATCTTTAACACTTTTCTGAAGACGTTAGATTTACAGCATGTTTGGTGAATAGTCATATAAAGCATAATCTTTTTGCACTTGTGTTACAGATGTTGTTGCTAAGCCAGAACCCTTGCAACCTAATAAAGCTGCACCGAAATTAAACAGATTGATATCGAGAACAAATGAATCAAAGTTCAGCTGAAGTAAGTTTTATTTCAGAGGCAACTTAATTTAGAAGCGGATCTCAGCACAAACTGTAGGTTCTGCTGAACTGTGCTGAACATTACCTGTCAAATCTGGGAGAGGGCGGGGGAGGTGAGAACGAGGGAGACAAGAGCCTAAGCCTTGTGGGAGAAAATTTGAATCTTGACAATTAGTCTCTGCTGTCGCTTGGTTTGATCTCACACTGTGAAAAATGTTTTCAGGAGCTTTAATTGTGTAAAGAGCACATTTTGAAATGCTAATTAGAAACCTGCTCCACTCATTTTTCAGGGTTAAATCATACATTCAGAAGCGAGGATGATGCTATGATGGCAAGCATTTATCACAGACGCATCATTATACATGGTGACAAATCAGTTTACATGTGGGATGACTTCCCTCTCTGACTGCATGACAAAAATGAAGAAGGCAAACTGAAAGAGTTGCAAACACTAACAATTGTTAATCATTTTTTACCCCCACGCCTGAGTTGGCCTGATCGTGTCGTGCCCGCTCTTGCCATGCTTGCCTCTTGTGGTGTGCATAATGAAAAGAATGGAGCCGTCAGTCATAATGGCTCTCTAAATAGCATTTTCTGCTTTATTAGTCATACTTAATGGTGTTGAAGGGGTTGTGAGTGATGCAAAATCCCTTTGTTCAGAGCCCTTCTCTTACTGTGAATGCTTCTTGATCGAAAAAAGATTCCCTGACAATTGAGGCTGAATGTGTTTTACACGCTGGGCTTACTTTGCCTATTTTAGAGGGGAACTGTAGATGTTCTCATCAAAAAGATTGATGGCATGAGCATGGAAATAAAAGAGGTGGATACAGTTCGCACAGTACCATAACAGGCAGTGCCACAGCAGGTAGGTAGATGGACCAAAAAAAGGAGGCTCCATTCATTTTAGATAGACGCCGCCTTTGATGTTGCATCAGAACAAACAAATGGAAAAAAAAAAAAGAAAAACAGTAATACAGCACCAATCCATATGCTGGAGCACTATATGTAAGTAAAAATGGAAACCAATTATAAATATTCACCAGAGCCGAAAATGAATGCTTGATTTTCACACTGTTAGCCACGTAGGTATTTGACAGTGTCTTGACTCTACATGTGAGAAATGCCTCATATTTTTAGAAATGCAAGTTTTAAGCTGACCCTTTGCCCACCGATATTTTTCACGAAAAAGGTCTTCACAGATCAGAATAACAGAGAGAAGAAGAAGTGTTATGCTTACGCTGAATGTCAATTGTGACACTGGTCTCCTTGCCGTTGGGGACTGCCTTGTTGGAGGCTTTACAGATGATCTGCTGACCTGTCTCAATGTTGGAAGGCGATAGGTAGAGTGTGCTTACGGTGCTTTCCCTCTTGCCATCCCGGAGCAAGGTCTGCAAAGAGGGAAGAAATACAGAGCAAAGTTAAGGCAGTTCTGTGGATGAATGCTTAAGCCTCTAAATCTATGCCAAGTTTGTTTTGTTGTTCTAATGGATTACCATAGTGGGACCTTGGATTGGCTTTATCATAATCAATAAATAGAACCTGAGCTATTTTTATGCTGAGCAGAGTACTGAATTCCAAATGCTGCAGAATCCGAGGGATATTGGATTGTATCTTCAATAGTCCCAATTCAAGCTGGGATTATAAATTGTTTAAGTGACGCACAAACAGAGAAAAGAGGCGGAAGAAACGCTTTGCTGGATAAGCTTTGATGGAAAAGGTATAAAATTGTTGCAAAAAGGCAGAAAATTTATGTATACACAAATCTACTCCCTTGGGGATCCAGAGACAAACCCTCAGAACACTGTAGCCTGTAGTTTTACTGCAAAGCAGATTGATAAAAAAAAAAAAGTAGAAATATATTTCTTGAGTTTGCTTTTGTGTGTCTGGAGAGCTGCGCTCTAGTGCATGGCTTGTCATACTCCACAAAGGAAATCAATCTTCTTTTCAGCGCTCATCCTCTGAGCCCTACATTGTGGAAGCCATCTGGAATCAGTTGGTAGCGCTCAGTAGCTCTCACGCTCCCTCAAACGCTCAGGGGAGGGCTCTGGGAGTCTATGTTAACCAGTGCGGGACAGAACAAAGTCACTGACTAGAACAAATTGCTTGGGCAACAGGGCACAGTGTGGTCAACCACAAAGTCAGGATGCATTTCCCTGCCATCTTTTTAAAGCAGGCTCACTGTTGCTCTGCATTTCTTGAAGACACAAAAAAGACCTTCCTATTGAAGAACACCAAAATATTTTACTCCTACGTTGACCAGAAGAAGCTCAGTTGACTTGCTTTACTGCGCTGGAAACTTTGGTTTTACCTCCCAAAAATACTTGCAGTACTTGCCCTTAACTTTGTATAATTTTGTAGCCAACCATTCAATAAGAAAAATACTGATGATCAGATCCTATATCTACTCAGCCGTTAGTTAACTACTGCAGGCTGTTGAGTATATTTAGATTTATAACGTATGCTGTTTAAATGACATAACTAAAAGTTTGCAAGTTTTTAGTACTCTGTACTAAAATGCAACATATAGATTCCATCTACCATTACCAGTACCCATTAATAATAGTCCTGAGTCAAACTGAGATTCATTGCCAAAGTACAAACCAGTGGTAATTATCCATTCATCTCTGCACTTAATGTGAACATTTTAATTATCCACATTTATGCTGTCTTTGTCACTTAAGCGTACTATATTGTAAATAGCATGATTAAAATGTCATGGAAGTTGTAAAACCTCATGGCTAGGCATTTCCAGGAAAAGACTCTGATCAAATTAAAATACGTCAGGGAAGAGTATCTACTAAACGCATTTGAGATTAGAAACTCTGTATTACTGATGCGGGAAAAAAAAGTATTCTCTTGTAATGGGATATTAGATCCTTTGCATACTTGTGGGAAGCCCATTTGTATGTGAAGAACCATGTGATGAAATTCATAACTGTGCATGAGTCACTTCTAAAGCAGAACACATTGGCTGTCAGACGCGGGATATGTCAATGTAATATCCTTTCTGACACAATCAGGATTGTTTCCCTCGTCGCTTTGGACCTGTCTGAAGTCATTAATCTTAGAAAAGGGGTTAGCTGGCTGCAGCATTGAATTCAACACCATGCCACATTATAATTTGATAAATTTTTATATTCATCTCCTAAAGCCATGTGAAGAATATTTTTACCATGGCAGGAGATGAATGACAAAATAACCGGACTGAGAGGGAATGAATGCTTTTTTTAAGCTATAGTTACTAGGTACTTGGTCATTTCTGACCTCCAGAGGGTTACAAAAAAGGTGAAAATTGGTTAATAATAAATGTTAGCTGGAGTTTCAAGATGGGCATCTCAGTATGTCTTTTTTTCTCTCATTTTACTGGGGTCTAATATTTCCTTGCTTTGTAGACTAATTTGGTCTGGCTTAAGTAGGGGTATACCGTGCTTTTTGTGGCTTTCATTTAAGAGACAGACAGCCTTCTTTCTCACAAAAACAGCATCACAGCTAGATAGGCCCCTTGCCAGCTAATATAGCAATACCTACATAAAAGCTAAATGTAAAGCTGTGACTGCCAATCAAAGCTTTAACTTAACATGAAAGTGACTTCTCAGAAGCAGACCAGTTTGGAAAACAAGCATGCAAGCAAACAAAAGAAATCTACTCAAATAGGTTGCCTGAGAACTGAACGATGTCCAATAACAGCTCAGCTAGAGGTGTTAAGTTTATATCCATAGAGACTGATGATTGCAGCTCTGAGCATGTTTGTTTGATGGAGAAGTAAAAAATCCAAACTAACAAACAAATAAAAGAAAATCATATGCCAGTGGTTTACGGTGCTTCATTAACATAGAATAGCACAACCTCAGTACTGAGACCAGGTTTTAAGGTCTGGATAAAGTGCGTCGACCAAATTATTCAGAAACAGTATTAATAACAAGGGAGAACCCTGACTTAGAATGAATTCAGACACATGTCAAAATCACGAGTGTTATAAGTAATGCATATCCCAAGTGAAACATAACTCTGAGCAGCCAAATGTATCTAGGAAAGAAAGTAACAGTCCATACTGAAGACAGATCACCTCAGCATAAAGCATAAAAAATTCTGGAAGCTAATCTTCCCCTAAGTGGCTGCATGTAAAAAAGAAATGGGTAATGGAGAGAAAGAGAAAGAATGAACTACGAGCTTTTCTTTAGTGAGTGGTTTCAAAAAGAATATCCATTTAGTTAACTAGTCATTAAAATACATGAACCTAATTAATAATTTATTAAATAAAACTTGACATACATACCAGAAAAGTTCATCTACTGTTAGTCCGAAATACTGTGATTATTCTGAAGCTCTCTTCTATTTGTATTTTTCTCAAATTGTAATACATGTAGCCAAAAGCAAAATGTTTTTGTCATTTAATGTCATTTAATATACAGTTAATTTAAGTGCAAAGGTTTATAGCCACCTCTAATTTTTTAAATGAAGTTATGAGCACTAGTTCTCCAGACATTCTGACGGTCTTTCACAGTTTCTCTTTGGACATTGGCTACTTTGTCCACTCATTTTCAGTCCATTTCTTGTGCCTGACCATTTTCAGACCTTTGTTTGTTTGTTAATAATGAATGAATCATTCAAGTATAAATTGGTTTTTCTTTTCTTCCTCTGTACTAAAGGAATGAACCAGTGTTGTGTCTAGATATGAAACTTAGCAAAGAACCAATTTTAAATAGTATGTGCATGTCATAAAAACACATAATTTGTTCCCATTTCTTTAGTCCGATCTAAAAATCTCAAAGATAACACAGCATGAAAGGCACAAAATAGTATTTTTGTATCAGCAAGGAGCTATTAGTTAAAACCTTGGTATAGCTCCGTATGGTGTGCAGTGTGTCCTCAAAAAATTTGAGGAAATTGGAAGAAAGTTGAAGACAAAAGCAGATGCAACCGGCCTAAGATAAAACTAAACTCTATCTAAAAGCTGTGCACACAAGAAAAGGGGGAAAAAACTGAGCAACAGTACAAGTTAATAGAAAAACACACAACAGAAAACTATCAATTATGGATTGACCTTCCCAGAGCCCGGATCTCAAAATTACTGAAACAGTGAGATCATCAGTGAACAGAACAGACATAGCACAGGACAAAAGGCAGCCAACATCCAAAGTTACAAAGTATCCCGAAGACTACTTACATAAATTGCTTAAGAGAGTTCAGGATGTGTTGAAGAATAAAGGTGAGCATACCAAATATTGACTTTTAAACTCGAGCTTTGTACAAACTCAGTTTTTGCCTTATAAACTATATTTCCAGGTATGTTTGTTTGTTTTTCAATCAATTATTTAATCTTTTACCCATTTTCCTAGCAAAGTATAAGAGAATGAAGGAAGTCTCGAAACCTTTGCATAGTACTGTATATAGATATACATTTATATATAATTTTCCCTAATAAGATAATTTACATGCAATTTGCTACTTGTCAACACCAACATAAACTTAATTAAAACTGGAAAATCTGTAAAATCATAAGAAAAATTAAATTACATTTTTTGACATTGAGATGACCTAATTAAACTTTGAAGGCATACACAGTGATGCTGGTAAATGTACTGTGTAAAAAATATATATAATTGTTATTTTTCTAATAATTCTTCCAAAATTACTTTGACATGATCAAATTATTTACATTCAAACAGTTTTCCATTTTTAATCTACACCACAAAATGTTCCTCTTCTCTGGAGTTAATTGCACACAACTTGGCACGATATGAAATATATACTTTTATTTCTTTTGTTTTTTAACATGGTAACTGAGGTTAAACGGGTTTCTTTTACTTAACTCAACTCATTGTTTTCAAAAGCTGTTGAATGCAATTAATTGAAGTGATCTATATTTCACCTTTACTTTTAATGTTTAATAAATGAGGTTAATTGGATTGTCAAAATCTTTTGAGATCTTTTTAAAATGGAACCAGTGATTACGTGTACAGTTGAAGCTAAGGAGCCCTTTGACTTACATCATTCCACCTGTCTCAAAACAAAAACAAATGCGACACAATAATGCTCGACCATATTTTAATTAGTTACTTTATTTGTAAGTATTTCCCTTCCCATTATGCAGTGAGTGTGATGATTAAAATACAATAAAGGGCTCTAATTACACAAACCTCCCATGGCTTTATGAGAAAAAAACTCATAATGGAATAAAGGGACAGTAAAAAAAAAGCAGCTGTGTTAAATATTTCTGAGGGTTGAAAAAAAACCCAGACAAAAACTAAAAAAAAAAAGTTTCCTGCTAACACTGATATTATCAACTTCATATGACCTTTAGCACCTTTACCTGGCATTAAAAGGTGACAAAGCAGAGACTGTATACAAAATGGTGTTCAATGCGCCAGAACAAGAATGGCTCATAAAAATATAATTCCTTCCTTTTTTTTTTTGTTATTTTTCCCCCTTCTACCACTGAGATAATCCTCTATCTCCCACTCTCAGGTTGCTACCAAAGCACATAGTGAAGAATGACTTTATGGTAAGGAAGTGCATCATGTTCTTCAAAAGATTTGTTGCACCATTCCAACACAAATGTATCATGGAGCAAATTTGCACACCTCCTAAGCACAGCTCAGACCTTGAGGCTGCGTGTTACAAACAGCCCTTTGCAGTTTTCTGCTGAGCAGCTCCACTGGAGCAGATGGGAGCTGAGAATTGAGCATTGTTCAATAATTTACTCAAGCCCAAGCAAGTCTTGACATTTGAACCACTCACCTTACTTTTCTCTCTAATTATTTGGGGTGCCTCCTCCGTAATACACCACAGTTTATATTTGCTGAAAGCTACCCTCACTAATGATAAGCAATGCATCATTTCAGTTGCTCTCTTCCATGTGAGAACTGACGCGCATTTTTTGCCAAGCAATGGCGTTAATCATTCATTTTCTCTTTAACCACTGGTCCAGTAAATAGTTTGCTAAGAGCTCGTGGAAATGAGGTTTTGAGGCCTTTAGTGGAAAATTATCTTCGGGTCAGAACCATCATTACTTTTGACATCATCACGAAAGCTATTTCTGTGAATCCTCCACCACATCTGCTCACATTAGTCCTCTACATCTGTGGGAAATGAGAAGACCATCAGATCGGATGACGATGATGTAGTCTCCCACACTGCTCTTTGGATCCACAAAGGAGTCATGTTCTTTTAATTGACCCCCCCAACCTCACTTCATAATGTTAGGCAATAGAGATAAAAGAGGAGAGACACACATCATTCGCCTCAACACAGACATGTGAGCATCCATCAGCAACCAGCACAGAATGTCCCCATATCTGCCTTCGCTCTGAGAGGAAGTGAAGGCAGGAAGCGCCCAGTATTAGCAAACGGCACCTCCAGCAATCACTTTATTCAAAACGGCCTGGTGCTGTACCACAGTCCAATCAATGGCATTTATATGCTCTTTGAAAAAAGCCGATAATGGGATGAGGCAGTACAGGGAGCGAGGGAAGGCGGGGGAGGTGTTAGTGCTCTAAAGTGCCGAGTCTCTTTATGTCCTTTGTTTAAATAGAAATAGAACATGACAGTGCTGAATGGACGATTAGCCTTAAGGGCTAATGTCAGTCAAGAGTCTATGGGGATCAGGTGATCCAAACATTGGGCTGGTGTGAATGGGCACTGTTGTGTACCGCAGCATCAAAAGCGTGATCTGTCATTGAGACTCATACTGTGGCATGAAAAGGTTCAGACAGATTCCAGCAGCGAAAGGGACATCGTCAAGTTTTTTAGGGTGGTGAGATAAATGCCACTGAAGGAAAAGATCTAAACACTGAAGACAAACGCAAAGCCATGGATAGCTCTGTGATCTCACCACTATTTGAGTTGCTTTGGATACTGGAGGGAAAAAAAAGAAAGGAAAAAAAGCCGTATTTTAGTAATTCAAACGCAATCGGAATTTTCAAGGGACTGCATTTTTAAAAGCAATCCATCCATCGGTCACTCGGCGGAAGGGTAAAATTGGAGTAGAGTATAATTTAGGGAAAGAAAATGTTAATAATAGTAAAAAATAATAGCAAATCAAGTAATATAAAAAAATTCCACTCTTGCATCATCACGTCATCAACAGCTCTTTTCCAGCTGGTCTGCATACCTGGAATGACACACACCTCTATGCTTACCTTGGAGTACATGGCCCCATTAAGGACCTCTCCATTGCGGATCCAGATAATTGAGGCCGCAGGTTTGGCATTGTCAGCATGGCAGGTCAGATTGAGTGGGTCACCGGCCCTTAGGCTTACAACTGGCCCTCCGCTGATGACTGGGTCTTCTGGAGGAACTATTGATCAGAGACAGAGGCAAAGAAAGACAGGCCGTTGGTAAAATGTGCAGACATGAGATCAAGCTATTGTTTAATGTGTGATATATTTATGTTGATAGCAAAGTTGGGCATATTGACACCCGTATAGCATTATGATCCAAAAAGTTCCGATGACCCAAATAACACAAAACTGCAGAAAAGTAATGCCTGCTACGAATTCACAGCAAAACCCTAACTATATATCAGAGTTAGTTTCCTTTTAATGGGTGCACTTATGATGCCAACAGGGGACAAAATGCAAGTTCATTGTATTAAATTAGGTTTCTTCAGAAAACAAAACCTGCAACTAGTGTTAGGTGTTCATTAAAGGCAATGACTGCAGAGAAAAATGTATTTACCACACACCTAATGGAAAACTCAGTGAATGGTGTGGTTTCAAAGCAAGGAAAGCTTTGCAGACTGAAGTCCCAGCATGACTCTCTAAACAACAATAAACTCTATCATCACTCATTGCAGACTCAGCACATATGTGTCAGCATTAAACATAATTCAGACACACAGATGTACATTTCCTCCCTTTATTTCTTACTGTGTTGACAAATACAGCAGAAGGACAAAAGAAGTGCTACAGTGTTGCATGTGTCTCTAAAACACTGATCAAAGTCATATTCCCATTTTACCCATGAGCTGATCTGTTTTCTCACTCTTTTTTTTATAAGTGAAACTGCAGTGAATTATTGATTGACCTGAGTGCTCATTACAATGCAGATCTGGGGCAAGATGAAATCAAAGGCTGCAGGCAGCTGCCATATTCCCGTGCAGTAGCATCATGATTGGAAGAAAGGTTGTTATGGGTTAGATTTATGCTGTCAAACAGATGTGAGAAGAATGAAACCAGAGAAAATGCAATTTGGGTTCTTTCTGGACATTGAATGACAATATGTATAAAAGCACTCTTTAATGGCAACATTAGGGTTGGATGGCGTGCACTCAGCTATGCTGCTCTGTTGCTCACACTTTAAATAACTGAAAACAAATGTTATAACTTAACTTAGTTTTAGTTCAACGTTGCTAAATGTGTTTTTAACAACACCGCTAGTTAAATCTCAGACCCAGATAGCTGCATTTACAGTGAGAAGAACATTGTATTCCCTGCATATATTTCTGTTTATTTCCAGCGCCGTATTTTAGACTCACTTTTGTTTCCCACTCAACACTCTATTAAATTAGACATAATGCAAAACAAACCCTTCCGACTGAGCTTACTACATTCAGTATTCAGTTGTTCATTTTGAAGCAGTTACAGGAAACAGGTTCTCATTGAGGTTAGTGGTAAATACTGTTTATCAGAAATATACTGCGCACAATAATAAGGTGACTATTTTGGGATTTTTGTCTGCAGATCCCTTTTAGATACAGCAGGAAATAATCGAACAAGAAGAGGCGGCGCTCATCTTGTACTGTGGCTTGGAAACATGTATTCACTGAGCAGATGCAGTTTTAGAGTTTTAAATTGCACTAAACAAAGACCAATTCCTATGTTGACAAAAACGTCTTCAAGCTGTGTTTACTGCATTTTAAGCTGTTGTATTGGTAAAATGGTCACATATCTTTGTAGTTTGAACACACATATAGAGCCTGGTCATAAGGGTAACACAGCACTCCTGTGACAAAGACGTGCAGATCTTGGTCTTCATGCTGTGGTTGATTAGTGTAAGGGTAGATTTATGCTACTGTGACTAATATCATTGTATTACATAACATTATTGATTAAAACATGGAAATGGGAAAAATCTTTATTAAAAAAATAATCTGCAAGCATAACCATCACTACCACTTTTTTTGAGTAAATAAAGGCTTATTCAGACCAGTGTGGGAACAATGACGTCTGTACTCTGGCTAGACCTAACTCTGACCAATCAGACCAGGAAAACTGCTATTTCAAAGACAGTTCAGACTCACTGATTCCTATTATGTACTTGAGTGTGAAAGACAGTGTTAATTCTGGCTGGCTCCCTTTCATCTGTACTTCATTAATATGCGGAGGGTTGGGAGAGGTAGAGGAATCTCAGGTCAGCACAAGCAGATAAGACAAGACAGTGTGCTGATCTAGGCAAGTAAGAAAGAATCTTTGTGAGAATGTGGTCACCACCTGGTTCTTTATCAGCAATTGGAGCAAGGTCAAAAAGATCACTTCATGTTATTCTTTTGCTAAGAATAGAGATTCAGCATGGCATGCAAATGCGAGAGAGAATAAGAGACTGAAAAAAAGGCAGCATCATGAGCCTGGACTATTCCAGAAAGCTCTGCCATCTGTCAATAAATAAAAAAAGTGAGGCTCAGTAATGACACTTTGACTGTTGATTGCAAAAATACAAACCTACTGGTTTGCTGGCAGCGTTCCTTTGCACATATGACTGAAACATTAATTAATGACAAGCAAGAAGGTTTTATATGGAGGGGGGATATAAGAGCTATTAGGAATTGCCAAGATTCTTTCGCTAATCGTCACAACAGCAGCAGTAACAACCTCGATCACGACAGGATGTTAGCTGCTAATGGATTTAAAAATGATAGGGAAAATTTTGGTCCGCTCTCCCATACAAAATAGTCCCAGTTCAAGATTATATCAGGGATACCTTGACTTAATTAATTAATTAATTTTTTAAATGTTTTGAATCATGACACAACAATCGGCTATATTGAGGTAAAACCGCTCACTTGGTCATGGGCTGTCTTCTCATTCAATCATTCTGTTGCTGGCTTATTTTTGTGTTTTCGGCCATTGTATCGTTGCACCATTCAAACCTTTCCTAAACTTCAGGTCAACACATTTTTTAATTTCACAAAAATTTTCCCTCAGCGAGCCCATGAAGGAAAGACCCTCTTTCCTTCAGTTCGATCAGAGAGACTTTGCTGTTTGTTTAAAACATGCTACCAAGGCCTAGTTGAAGTTGTGGTATGTTTCTCTTAGCACACCTATTCAGAGTTTTCCTTGTTGTGAACATGTGCTGTTCCATTACTCTTGGGTCCTTTAGAAATGTTTATGTAGTTCTTTTTTCCCGGGGATGTACATCTCTACGTTTTCGCATAAAGCTGTGATCAAGTCATTACCAGGACTTTCTTGCAAGTGATGGACTCGGGCTTGAATAGCACACATTCATGTAAGGTGATATAAAGCTTAAACTGACTGAAGTCTCACATAAAAGGTCTTTTGCGTAATGTTCAAGGAAACTTTCCTCTCTTGCATACGTTCTAACAAATCAGTTTTCTGTAAATAGGTGCTCAGCCAGGGTCATAGGGTGATTCTAGTAATGAGTGTTGTTATACTCTCCCAGGTTGTTTTAGTAAATAACTGTATGGACCCTTTTGACCTTTTTATAGTCCCAGTTGTTTATTATTCAGCTTTACGTATTCCTCTGAGAGGTGCAAAGTGGACCGTGCAAGAGGAGTTTATCATTTCATGCATAGTGCCGTTACATGGAAGAGGGAGTCGCAGCGAAAACAGCACTGTGGGTACGGTTTCAGGTCATGTCTCTCTGGAGGGATGCTTGCCAGGAAAACACAAAGGGTAAATGGGGAATATAACAAGGAGATGAAGGACATGCCTGGCTGCCTCCATCCAGCATACCTTTGTATCTTTCTGTCCTTCAAAGTGTTTGAGGTCTTATGCAGAGTGTGTCAATATGGAGACAGTTTGTGACAGCCTGGGCTGAAATTCTTGGTTGTGTTAATAAAAAAAAAGCCACAACTTGTGATCATCGCCACTAAAGGAGCACGGAGAATGTTCTATTCAAAACAGAAATGCAGTTAAACTTGGCGCAGAGGAATTGGGAACATCTGACCAATAACCTAGCATTCATTGAATATATAAATGACCAAAAAGTATGATTAAAATAGATCTTTCTCTTCATCTAAGATCTTTCACTGATATCGCCTTATGACTGCCAGGTCTGACAGTTATACGGAGGCCAAACCTTGAACTTGAATCAGCCATCATCATTACTGGGCTGTTTGCAAACTCGGCAGTCCCTAATGGTTCTAAATTAGCTCTTTACTGCAGCCATTCGATGGACTTGGCATAAGTGTGGTCAGTGGTACAGATTGATCACTCCTCTTTAATTACAGGGCTGACTCATTGCAAACTCTGCTCCACTCTGTCCATTTTTTTTTCTCTCGGATAATAATTTAATCCCTTTCAAGGCTTTCTCAAATTTGCATCCGTCTGTGCAAATTTCCTGGCGTGAATTCACACGGACATCAACTTTTGCAGGTATTTCGGTGAGTACACGTTTAATACAAATAAGCAGACGACTGATTGCTGAATTGCCACAAAGCGGTTTGTTTTACGCATGTATTAATCAAACATGCAGCATTGGCAGTGGCTGCAGCTCAAGATTTAGGTAAAGACTAACTGTAAGATACAGCCAGTTCATTACTTTCATCATTTGAAAGCTTTCTTTGGGCCTGATTTGAGTGTGTGTTTTGATCCGGTGGCTTCAGATCATAAATGTCATAGTGGGTTCTAAGGAGCCTTTTATTTATTTCTGGGATAAATCCAAATTGCTCTGTCAAAACTCACATTCATTTACCTCATCTGATGCTTCATAAGTCTCAGGATTCATTTATGTGCTTCGCATCGCAATAAATGTCTGACTACATGCCCTACCTTCTATCAGAGTGAGTGAAAACAGACAACGATGTCAGAAAAACATAGAATTCAGTGAGATCATTTACTGGTAGTGTATAATCAATTAGACCACAGCATATTGATGTGTAATTAGCAGTGAAAAGCAGTAAGTCTGTCAGCTCCAACGGGGGCTTGAATAAACCCATCGGATCATAAAGCTGCCTTTTGTCTCATGGTACATATGAATTATCCAAACACCGGACATAAAGCTTGAATTTATGTGATAGCTTGCACTAGAGTTAGCTCGTCGTTTTTAGGAAACCAACACTGGGAGAAGTCCTCCAAAGCAGCCAATGAAATCTTGTGAGCACCCCAGCTTTCCAGGAGTGCGAGCAAGGAGGAAAAGCAATTTGGAGGCAAATGAATGAGAGAGTTCCACATAAGGTGGCTGGACGATGTAGGGGAGGGGAAGGCTGGCAACGTGTTAGCTGTGCTTCGGCGGACGTGTCCTGAACATCAATGTGATTCCTGACTTTCCTGTCTATTCCAGGAGAATACTTGCACGGGCTGCCTGTCACCCTGCCGCGACGGCTTGCAGAGTTTGTGATAGACAGATCAGGAAAAACAGAAGAGTAGAAGGTATCCACCCAGCGCAGGGTGGATACAAGAGACATGTGTGGCTCACTGGCCCAAATCACCGGCCCTCTTCAAGTGCTGTCATAGTACATCTGTTTGGAAGCAGAAGATCTTCAGCCATGACTGTGCACATGCATGAGACAGGAGAACAAGTAAGAGTGAATAAAAATGAAATGAAAAGGAAAATAGGAGAAACAGACAAAATGGCAGATTGCAGTTGCAAAAACAACAGCACAGCACTGATTTGTAGAAAATCCATGGCGCCGTGGTGGAAATATGAAATAATAAGTTGCTAGAAAAGACAAAGAAGAGTAACGAGAGTAAAGAGAGAGGTAGAGGAAGAAAGGAGCTGGACGCCAATGGGACAGTAAGGGGAGATGATCAAAAGGTGCAAACTAACTCATTTTCGCTAAATTTTAATATGTACAGTGTAGAAACACAGCACGAGTCGGCATCATGATCTCTGCGAACACTGCCAAATAAAATGGAGGGAAGGAAGGATGAAGATGAGATGAGGAGTGGGTAGATGCCAGAGCTGTCAGAGATGTGCACTGCTTGCTCCGTCACAGCGCAGCCATGTGCAGCCCTAAGCTGCTCTCCACAGATTGGGAGGGTGCTGACATTGCTTCTCACCACCCAGCTGAGTTGTGCTCTATAATTACGTGTGTATTATGTATGTATGTTTGAATTTAAGGAGTGTGGTGTGTATGTGTGTGCGCGTGTGTGTGTGTGTGTGTGTATGTGTGCGTGTGTGTGTGTGTGTGTGTGTGTGTGTGGGGGGGGTGTTAGGCAAGGTCAAAATCCAAGTTCCAACTCACAGTTAAAAGTAAAAACTTTTCATTCAAAATTTCTGGCAGTTATCAGCCCTTGTTGTTATATTTCTTAAGCCAATCATTAGTTTGCTGACAAGAATTACAGTCAACTGAAGAAAACTGACTCACTGAGTAGTGCGGTGCATTCAAATTAGCTCAGCACCTGTACACAGTCGGTACTGTTGTTTCGCGGCACATGAATTCATGTTATTTCTTCTCCTTCTGTTCAAATGCTGAGAAGGAAAAAAAAAAAACCCAACAAAAAACCAAACATCCTACATACAGCCTGTCTGCCATAATCGCACACCTGCTCACTGCCTCTGATACCATAGATGTAGTTATTGTCCCATCTCATGTTGCAGGAAAAGGCAGTGTAATGTGAATGTTACAGTCAAGTTTTCTCCCAGAATGACTGCCGTTTAGGACACCTTATCTCTCATTATACTACTGAGATGCTTGGCTAGGCTTAAATTACCTTTTGTAAAAGACAAATTGGTTACTTACAAGGAAATCTGCAAAGAATTTAATAAGGGTTCCTCAAAATGTAGCTCAAACAGCAGTATCCGGTAAAAAGGATACTGATATGGCTGACTTCGGTGACTGTAACTTTAACCTTTAATGAAAAAACGAAGAATCAAAATCTTAATAAAAGAAAGATCACGTGCAACTAATACAGAAAATACAGGTCTTCTATATAAGCTTTTACTTGCCCTTGGACTTACTGAAACATACTTCAAAGGCAGCACTTGAAGCTAAAATGCACATTAATAAACTATTTGTGATAATTTGTGGGGGGTTTTCAGCACAAAAACTTCTAATTCTACAGTAGCTTTCTTTTCTTTTCTTCTTTTTTTTTTAGCCCTGCCCTCAAAGTTCATTTCCATTACTAAAAAGATGGCAGTGTGATCCTTGAGAAATAATGAATTCAGACTTATCCACAGAAATGGCTGATTCAGCTTTGGCAGTTGAAAACAACAATAACAAAAGATACCCTTGGGCTTTTGTGTACATGAATATTGTTGCTGAAGCATGGGCCCAAAACATTAACAATGCAGGAAAGGGAAAACAAATATCTTGCACACAATGGTTCATTCAAATGGCGTGCTATCAATTATGTTTGTCAGACGACCAGCGTAATATTGTATTTATGAATGCTTTTCATTTCCAAAGATCTTCTGCGGGGGCTTTGAATTTCAACCGCAGCACCAAACTGCACATTGGTTCTTCCAGAAGTGAATCAACCACATATGGTTTAATTGTAAATGTAAATGTTGAAATGCTGATGCGCAAATATGCAAGATTAATAACAGAGCTTATATTAGGAGAAAAAAAGGTCAAAAATGTATCTTATTGCACACTCAGACAACTATTTAAGCGTAACTGGATAAACCGTAAAATAAAGGGTCACATTTCAAACTTGATACCAGCACTTGGAAAGATATTCAGTACTATTATCAACACATGCAAAAAACAGAAAAGGCAAAACAGATGTGAAGAATACCAATCCTTGCACGGCTCTATAGCCATGTTAATTTCCTGTGCTTTTGGTGGCTTGCCACCATGTTTTTGTTGCCGATCAAATAGAGCTGTTAAGGTAGGCTGTTGCATTTTCTGTCTAGCTGCTGGTAGACTATTCTCTGCTTCAATCTGTTACAAAAAAAGAAACACAGCACCCCGGTCTTTCTTCATAAAGGTCGGGGTGCCAGACTTGAAGGTGCTTCGCTGAGTCTGTTGCGCTACTGTTTAAGTGCTCAGCTGATAGTGAGAGGAGGGGCTCCGTGCCTGTCTGTCTGCACCACTGCTGTGTGAAGCTGTGTGTCAGCTGGAGGAGGCGACGACAGCAGCGCTGGTATCAATACCGTTACAAATGAGTATGTGATCCCATAGTTCTTTTCAGTATCCGTTTAGCATCTGAGTACCAATTTTTTGACATGATTTGGTACATATGGTACATAATAAACAAAAATTAAGAACCGTGATATCCAGAGACACTGGTGTTACACAACAAGTGATGCAACATTTCTGAATGGGGGGGATTATTTTCTACTACACAAAAAGCTTTGCAACTCTTTTTTATTTCCTCCAGATAACGTCGACATCTTAAAAAAAATCTCCTGTTTTTATATCCATGCTTCAAGCCAAAAAAGAATCTCATCAAGGTTAATGGATGATCAAAAGAAATACTTGAGAATAGCTGGTGATGATAAATGAACAATATTGGGCCTAGTGGCCAGGCATTTTTATCTTTTGAGTTTATCTTTAGTAAATTTTAATGAACAGCCAACAGTGAACAGTGTGACAAAAGCGCTCTTTTGAGTTTACAAATTAACAGTGTCCTTTTAAGACAGGATTCAAAATTAAGAGAACTAACTAATTAAAGGAATTCAAGGCTGTCCATTAAGTAGGAAGGATTCATTAAGTGACTGGGGAAAAAAAGGAGCGAGTAAATGCAGATGGTGACAAAAAAACCCCACTTAAAATAAAGACTAAAATGTCTGTCAATAAATGGCACTACAATTCATTAAAAGCATATTTCTTTTGTGTAAAGGATTACCACAATCCAGTTAATTTAAAATAAACCTAACACCTTAGATAAGTTTTTTCAGCCAAAGACCTTAATCAAACAACAGTGATCCCACTACCTTTTATTCCACCGGTCCCCAACCAAAGGTAGAAAGATTAGAGCAAAGGTCTGGAGAGGTGCCAACTAGCTGCAAGGGATATAATTAGCCTCAAGGGTCTTTTTTGGACCTAAAACCCTCCATTCTCTTCCTTCATGACTAATTCACAAGACCTTGATTCTCCTTTGGCATCTGAGAGTAAGCCTGCAAGCCATGCAAACTCTTAAGCGCACTATCCATTTAGTTGCCAAAGCTTTTCGATGAAGGGACTTCATTACCGTTTATAAATGTTGATGTAGTCAGTCTTTTTTAACTTCCTTACTCTTCCCCATTTAATTATTGGCTGAAATGAATAAGAGTGAAGTAAAGGCTTTCGCTCTGTTTTCTAGTGAATGGGTGGGTTGTTTACATGTGTAGTTTTTACAAGGCCAAACTCAGTGAAAAGAAAAGAGAAAAAAAGACAGAAAACTTGAAACATGCAACTTTATTCTTTAGCAGTATGAATATTTGTGTTCTGTGTTTCCAAAGATATCAAAGTTAAGTGTTGAGAAGTTACTCTGACATGGCACATGGATGTATATGGGCTGAAACGGAATTATAAAAGATGGAGAGGAGAGCTTTAGATTTATTCTGCTGTCAATTTGAAAATGGAAGACTTTGTGTGCGTGTGTGTGTGCACTGGTGGGTGTGAGGATGCATTTAGGCATAATGCATATATGCCTATGTGCCGTATTTGTGTCTGCGTGTACGCATATAGGCATGTGTGTGGCCGTAGCTGCCTTCCAAGTTGATAGACACACTCTGTCACCGCTGGCAAGTAATTGACAGCTAGGAGTTTGCAGTGACACAGGCCTTGCATATATTTCCTCCATTACCTTGTGTGTAGATCAGCCTGGAGTTCTCCCTGGCAGCGCATTGTGGAGTCATTGAGCTTGGCAGGGGATTAAACAAACACCTACCATTCAGGCTCATGCGGAGGTACGATAAACTCTCTCGCTCTCAATAAGTCAAATACGAATAAAGGTGTTCCCTTTCTCGTAGCTTATTAGCTAAGATAATACAGTTCACCCAAATGCTGCTTACGGTTGAAATTTCAGGGTTAGCAAATAGTGCTTTATTGCTTTAATTTACTTGGAATATGCCAAGATTGGACCACATGGAGTACAGTGGGGGGTGAAATAAAACTGAAAGTAGAAAAATATTTGCATCCACTGCTAATGGCAACTGTGTGCTCCCATATGAGCATCCTTTCACTGAAAGCAGCTTTTACCTAGAAAATTTCCAAGGCCACTAAGGCTAAACAAAGTGGTGTTTAGCATCATATTAAAGAAATAATACATAATCATAAAGAAAAGTAATGATTTTTTTTAAAAAAAGAAAAAAGGTAAATTAAAAACAAATACAAAATAAAAAGATTATAAAGGAAGAGAAGGAAGAAATGATAAAACATTATTAAAAAAAACAAACAAATAACTCAAAGTGGAAGCAAAGAGAAAGCCAGCGTATAAAAATATGTCTTTAGAGGGATTTAAAAGGCGATAAAGAGCTTGCCAATCTGATCTCTTCGCTGAGGTTGTTCCAAAGAGTGGGTGCCCTGATAGAAAAGGCTCAGTCACCCTTGGTCCTCAGCCGAGATTGTGGGATGGCCAGCATAGCCTTGGCTGAGAACCTCAGGTTACGACATACTTTGGTGTGAGCCCAGAGCTGGCCTTGAAAAACATTATTAAAATCTTAAGATCAGTTAATATTAATAGGTAACCAATAAACCTATTTATTTATTTTAGTTTTGTGTCTGACTGCTGCACATGGACAAGCTTGATGATGTTGATTCAGACATAAAAATCTATTATAGTTTAACTGTAATATTAGCATGTGTAACTGCCTCTAGATTTCATTTGGTTACAATTTGATTGCAGAGCAACAACCTTTTTCAGACACAGGGAATAAAGGGAAGTTTAGACATGGGTCCCAGCCTTGTGTGAACATAAAATGATTTGGCTGAAATTTGTCAGAGATTATTTTTATCCATTCAACTAATAGCATTGTATTTATATAATTAATAATTATTAATAATTAAGATATTATCATTATTATTTTTGAATAAGTCAGTGATCATTTTAACATATGGTGCCACTAGAAAAGAAATAAAATATAAAACACAACTTCCCAAAAAAACCCAAAAAATCCAAGAAAAACCAAAAAACCCAAAACATCTTTACTTTGTCTCTGTAAACACAAATCCACAGAGCTAGAGAGTCGGTCCTTAAAAACCTGCTTGTGGAAAAAATGATGAGGGGAAAAAAACTTTTAGCCTTGAGTAGCATGCTATCCCCGGCTCACAACGTCTGCTTGAACCATGCACATAGTGAAAATACTGCCCGAAGCAGCACAACCATAAAACACAACAAAATCATTTTTTCTTTTTGTTTTCTTTTATTTAAACAACTGAAAAATAGCCAAACAGCAGATGGTGCTTCTCTATTGGTCACAAGTTATTTGGGAGCATTTTTACTTCTTTCCCGTTGTTGAGTGCAGCAGCAGAGCCCATGCCAGATGTTAACAAGCCAGCTAGCTAGCATTACCCAGCATGGTCTTCAATGGTGCCATTTTTACAAATAGGGTTTTATTAGTTTTTGGACTAATTTATGCCTCAACCGAATACTGTGTTCCAGTAATGTGTTGAAAAGAGCTGTGGATTACTAATTGTTCCAAAAAGTTGAAACAACCTTTTGGGGATTTTCTTACCTAGATGATTGAGCATGCATCAAAACATTACTAATTTTTATTATATATTAATGAGTGAGTGATAAAAACTGTGACTGAGTTAATATAGACCTTTTTCTCCATACTCTAGACCAGGGGTCTCAAACTAAAATGAGCTGTGGGCCACTGCTGGCACTGTCATCTCATTGGAGGGCCTCTTTAGTGTTCAAGTAGTACAAAACAAACAAACAAACAAACAAGAAAACACCCCAAAATATTCCCGATAATGTAGTGTTTTGTTTGTGTTTTTACATTTCAATTATTGTTTAACAACACAAACTGCAAACGTGAACGCAATTTTTTTTCTCACTCTTAACTGAAGCCTTTCATTGAACTACCAAATAAACAAGTTGGTACTCTCTTTCTGGCCGGACACGTGGCAGCACTTCTGCTGTCATTTTGTTCGTATTTAACAAAATAAAAATGCAGACATAAGTGTACACATTAGCTTTTGACTGCAAGTGAAAATTGTTTTCTTTTCAAACAACTCTCTCACTGAACTAACACAACCAATCCCTCAACATGTTTGTACTCTCTGCTCATATTAAATCATTTGTGTCTTTTTAAAGAACTTATTTTAACACTGCACTCGACAACAAACACGTCTACCCTAACAAAAAAGTAACTTCAAGGGCCAAATTGCATTATATTTCTTCACGTCAATATACGGCCCGCACTAGGGGTGATGTGGGCCGCAAGTGGCCCCCGGGCCACGAGTTTGAGATCCCCGCTCTAGACTGTAGAACCTTTAAGTGGGAGGCCGGTGTTATAATTCAATAAAGTTGCTTGAAAAGCCAAAGTGGAAGTTTAATGTAGGAGAATCATGCATTAAAATGGGTATTGCGTCCAGCAATAACATCTTGAATTGCCTGTCTGGCTTTTTTTCTTTTTCCCCTAATGTCCCCTGAGTGTGAGGTCTGATTGCAAAGTTTCTAAGAAAATCTCGATGTTAGAGCATCTGAACTTTGAAGGATGTGAACATGCACCCTAAAAAGGAAAGCAGTAGATGATGGGAAAAGTGCAGTCACACCAGACATTTTAAACTCTGAAGAAGTATCCATAATTATTCACTTATATCCATTTGCAGGGAGGGGGCTTGTGCTGCCAGAGAAACATTATGCTGCAATTTGTCTTCCCCTCTCTCGTTTTCTCTTTCTGTTTTCTCCCCTACAAAATCGTTAGTTTCACTTTTCATTAGGCTGGATCAATATGGCGGATGAGTCGCTAGTGGTGAGGGCGTCAGACATCCCACAAATTCCCCACTCTTTTCACTCATTCCTTCCTTCGCTCTCTTGCTCTGCCACCAACGTGAGTTATCTATTCGGCGCTCACCTACTGAGGAAGGTTAAGGGAAGAACGCTTGAAAGACCCAGGTAAGAGGCGTGAGCCAGAGGTTGGACTAGAGCTACCCAATAAGGCAGAAATGAAAACACTGAATGATAACCCAATAAAGTTTAATTAAGAGCCTGTCACCTCTCAAGCTTATGGTAATAATGGAAATGGAGGCTGCATGCCGAGGAAGGAAATTAAAGTGGAAATAAGGTTCTGTAAAAGTTTTGTCATATTGACACTGTCTGCCAAATGGGAAAAAGTTATCACGGATTCCTGATTCCCTTTCAAAAGCTTAAATAAAGGATCTTTTCTGTTCAAGATTCGCAACATCATTTTTTATCATGTTTTGGAAAACATCACATGAAATATTAGTTTTGATTTGTTGCTGGAAAGTGGGAAGAAAAAAAAACCCTAAAACCTTTTTAAGCATTGAATTTGTTAGTGTTGCTTTGAGCTCTGGTGGTGCTTCTATCCAGTGCTTAGGTCCAAGAATACTGGGATTTAATACATGTATACTGTTATTACACTATTGTATCAAATAATTGGAACAAAGGTGTTTACTTTGTTCTACACATTTCCCTAAGTTAAGAACTGATAGTTGACAGATTAAAAAGAGAGAAGCCAGTGCTTTTTTTTTTTTTTTTTTTTTTTTTTTTTTCCACAAGCCATTTGGTGATTGGAGCCTGCTGGCGCTGGTACAGTGGGTTTGTTTGGAGTTGCCGTGTGCTCAGTGTTGACTTACCCAGAACAGTGAGGCGGGCAGGACGGGACCTCATGGCAGCCTGAACTGCCTGGCACTCAAACACTGCATCATCCGTCAGTTCAACACGCTGGATTCGCAAATGATGCTCCCCTGAACCATGGTCGCCAATCACTGTGTAACGAGGGTAGCCTGCAGTGCAAACACATTTGTCCGTTTGAAAATGAAAATACTGTGCACTCGCCAAAAGCAAGATGATAAAATGATTATTTTTAAAGCTTTTAATAACAAATTCATTTTGTAAAAAAAAGGAAGAAAAAAGAAAACACTGCTTTGTTACCTTTCACAGTTCAGCCATTAACATATTAACTTTAACTGAGCTGCAAAAGCATGTAATTTAGATAACAGAGAAACTGATTTTACAACGACTTTATAGGTGAACATAGCGTGAATGTTAATTTATACTTCACTCACAATGCATTTTCATACATTTCCATGTTTTTACAGCACTCCTGCCAATTTTAAGGAGTAGCTGTAGCATTCAGGATAATGATTTTCTTTCCTTTTTTCTACTTCAGCTATAAACAGGAATTAGTTTGACTTGTTCCAGCAAAGCTTTCTGAAATGATTTACAGCTTAATAAGGGAAGAATGGAGAACAACATCCAAGAGACATGGACATTTTGCACAAGTCAAGAGAGATGGTTTCAAAGAAATCACCCTCAACTATTATCGAAATGTGCACTGCGAGTGTTTAGCGGCACGCGTCCCTCGATGGGGTTAGATGAGCAAGAAGAAGAATGAGTTTAACTGGGCGGCTCTGTGGGGTATTTTCCGCATGCTTTTGGATTTGCTCGTTTCCTAAGATAGATTCTCTTTTTTTTCATGCCCCATATTTTTAATTACTGTGGATACAGTGCTTGGAAAACACAGAGAATGTGTGTTTATACAAATTAAACTCCCACAAATGCGAGTAACTTCCAGCTGAGAACTGCTTTTTCCTCCAGTAGCGCTTATAGAAATATCATCGATGAACCTTGAGGAGTGAATTGGAGAGTTTTACAGGGGAACAAGGGCACTCCAAACATTGTGTATTGTAACAGGAAACTTCACACTTTCTGCACACATACTTTTGTTCCAAAAAAAATAAGTTTTGGTTTCTTACCAACAGATTTTTGGGAACAAAATATGGATTTTCCAATAACAACCACCTTATAAGTCGAGTTCACTTCAGCGATCCCTCAGAATCACTATAAAGGGTTTGCTCTCTGATTATATGTTTTACTAACCACAGGGAACATAACAGACTGGGCAGCCTTATAACAGCTTTTAAGTCCTTGAATTTGTCTACTGCAAAATCCCATCGTATGCTCAAAGTCCAATTACTGATGGTTGCTTCATTGAATCCAGTAGCCTTTAATAGAGCATGAAGTGGGCCTCATTATATGCTGGTGGGGTGAGTTACAGCCGATTAAACTACTCTCTGCATTTCATCTTCCAACATGTAGCTTTTAATCTTGTGGGCCTATACACTGGGAAGAACAAAGGACAAAAAAATGCCTAAGTATAAGCAGCACAACCAGGCAGAGGACACAGGAGAAGTTTAAAGACGTGGCACGCTAACCAAGATGACCAAAATGCCACCAGCTACTGTTATGAGGGAATACTTAGAACACAGTTGATGTCTTTTTTCTTTCAGTGTCATATGGAGGAATGGCAGTAAAAAAAATGCTGTACATACAGTTAACACAAGCCCAATCACAAGTAAAAGCTTCCATGAATAGTATTAATAACCACTGCCTGTAAAGGCGCTTTCTACTTTTCCACACTCAGGAAAGAAATAGTAAAAAAAACAGAAGCTTAAATGAAAGGATGCACCATTATGTTCACAAGGTCACCCGGAGACCCATTTTGCTTCAGTTTTATGTTCACTGATGAGATTCAAAGCAATAGTGCCATTTTGGATCACAAGGGTAATGATCATTGCGCAAATCTGAATTATGTGACCTTGAGTTGACTGCAGACTCCACAGCCGAGCCTTAACTGCACCCGGGAAACAAGATGCACTTCACAACTTCGCTTTGCTGGTCTTAATTGTGGCAAGGTACGAGGCATGCAAATTTCTGTTACGCAAACAGATGATCTTGCCAATTACCTCATCTGTGCCTCTGGCAAACTAAGAATAATTTCGCTGTGTGAGGACATGGCTCCGTTCCAGTTTCATCTCTGTGCATCAGCCGAACCCGAAAGGAATACAATTTGCATTTGCCGTGGATAGTAAATGACAAGAATGTGTCTAATTTCCAAACAGTATAAACATGCTGAAATGTGTTTGTCATCTCATAAGCACCTTGATCATGTATTTTGCCAATGTGACTGAAGTTATACTGATACACATGAAGACTGATCACCTCGGCACATGTGACGCGGGTCATTGATCTTAGATCTCGGGGAATTTCAAAGACACCACGCGTTACCCAAAGCAAACAATGTAAAATAGGCCCATTAAGGAGTAATGAATCCATCAGAGGAGAATGGATTTGTCTTCGGGCCGAATCAATGGTGACCGTGCGCGTGCACGTGTGCGTGTAACTATACAGAGACTTGAGGCGTGGCCTAGTGATTTATGGCGTTTACCTAGAGCACATTTCACACAGTGTAAGCACTGGGGGATAGAGAAAGGTTTTGCTGCATCTGTGAACAGATGACCGGAGTGTTCAATTGGATCTCATGAGAGGCAGGAGTAGCACCTGCTCGCATCTAAAGGTCTGCCATCAGTCTCTTCTCAAGAAAGCGTCCTCCTGGAGTATATCCACAAGTGCATGGCAAAACGTATATAAACACTTCCCCGTCCATCTTGTTCTGCGTGCACACCGGGAGAATTCACTTATAGCCGCTCTGCCCATTGTCGCTGTCAAACTGTGCAGCAGTTACATATTCATGGCATTGACTGGCATGTGGAGCTGCTGTGGGGCTACTTCACTTTTCTTTAATTAGAGTGGAAAAGCATGGCACAAAAGGGAATGAAGAGGAAATTCAGGGACAGATAGGAATCATTGGCTTTTGTGCTATGATTTCTCGCACTGAATGGTGAAAGAGTTCTCTCAGTTTAATCACTGCTCCTGTGAATGGAAACAGGTCCCAGGCGGAGCACGCTGCCAACGCAGCTTCTTTCTATGAATACCCAAGCAGACCTATATTATTGAAATGCTCCATGCAACATTTGATTCGTCGCACTTTTTATGTATACAGCTGCCAATTTCCTTTCTTTGTGTACATCTTGCAATGATGTACCATCACTCGTTTACTTCTGCATGCGTTACTTGTTTAGGTAGGCAGGAGCAGCAAAAGAAAAAAGAAAAAAGAATAAAAAAGGGACAGCTGTGGAGTGCTTTATTTTGAAAAAGTGTCATCTGCTTCAATAGGAGCCACTCAGCCTCTGTCCGTATCACAGGGTTGATTTCAGCAACCTTTCCTCCCCCGACAGGAATCTATTCCTCCTTTATATGAAACCGTGCACATTTTTAAACTCTCAAACTCTACACATCGGGCCTGATCATTCACCCAAACAACAGGAAGAAGAGAGCTGATGGCGAAGGTCAGAGTTTCTACATCCTGCCCGTGGCTGGGAAATTATTTACAGATGCGCTGTTAAAGAGTGATCTGCTGCAGTTCTCCTCGGTGTGACGACCCGACGTTCTCTCTTTCCTCTTTTCTCCACCTTACTCCGACTTTACCCATTCTTGAAATGAGATTTCATCTTGATCGTTTTGTCTTGTTAAATCAATAAAATAGAAGAGGATAAACATCTCTGCTCCACTCTGACCCTAAATAAAATTGTGCTCCCTCTTACTCCCTCTCTCTTCCATTCTATCTCCAGCAATCATAAGTACTTTCCCCATCTGCCTCCTTTTCCTCCAAAGAAGACGCGAAGACTGTGGGACTATTGTTTACAGCTACCTCTCAGCCTCCCCTGTGCCTGATAAGGACCTGAAGAGAGAATAAGATGGCTTTACTGGGGCTCTGTCAGCCACTGAGGTTTAATTACAGACCGCGCTGGTGACAGGAAAAGGACTTTAAAGAGCGTTTGCTAAAGGTCAGAGGGTAGAGGACCTCAAATCTGTAGAGCAATACATATTTAATCGCCGGTGATCACGAGAGACATTTGTGTTTTGAAAATGGCCACAGTTGGATATTGTGACACTGTTCCGTGAATCGCAATTAACTCAGATTTCTCAGTGGTCACAGAGCAGACGTGCACGAGGCAAATTAGACAGCTCTAAAATAAAGACTGTGCCCTTAAAGAGTAATGCATCCCGCTGCATACAGAGCCCTGCATAAACATTAAAATCAATCTCTGTTTCAGGAGAATTTTATGAACCTTTAAATAAATAATGTAACAGCGACATGGTGTTGCCGGGTTTTCTTATCCAGCAGCTTTTGCGCTTCAGAAGATTGTTCAGGTTTATTAAAAGGAGCGATGCGTTTTCTTGAAATTCATCAAGGTCGCCAGCACACAAAGCTTTGATTGGTTTGACAACAGGCTACTAAGTGACAGTGCAGTAGTCACTTTTGCACTAAATTAAACAATTAAGACAATTATGCACGAGGTGCGGTGTAATTAGAGGACACCAGGTACTCTTCAAAAAGCCATTTAGAAGCCTGAAGCACCAACAAAGACCAGGGCAACAACTCGTTTCGTGCTGCAGTTGGTTTGAAACTATGAAAGATTCAACTTTGCATGTAACAGAGTGACATAAATGAGTTTTCTTTTTGCTCATTCATGTTGAGTGATACAATTAGTGCACTTGCAATTCTTGATTGATGAAACACACTATTAGGGGCCCTGCTTTATCTCTCTGTGGATTCATGTATTTGGCAAAGGGTAGCTTGTTGACACGTGTGGACTTGAGATGACAAAAAGCAGCCATTTGAATATGACAGTTATATTAGAGGGTATAATTAATAGATGAAACAGAGGGCAACACAGAAATCCAGGGTAACATGCTCAAGGGAGATAGATGCTTACCAGAGAGGTCTCTGCCCACACCCAGCGCCAAGCCGTTTTTGATCCACAGGACGACGCCGT
The DNA here is from genome assembly GCF_963576455.1 of Neolamprologus multifasciatus. Taxonomy (NCBI): domain Eukaryota; kingdom Metazoa; phylum Chordata; class Actinopteri; order Cichliformes; family Cichlidae; genus Neolamprologus; species Neolamprologus multifasciatus. The sequence continues at coordinate 25,173,927 of NC_140452.1, read as the reverse complement.
GATAGCCGGGGATACTGCACGGTAATGTCACAGGTTGGCCTGCCACCACCACCAGGTCCTGTGGCTGCTGGGAAAACATGGCCTCTGTCCCTTAAAAAGCAAAAGAAAGAAAGGCAAAAAAGAAAGGGGATGGGTTAACCGTAAGCAGATTAAATCATCGCGCTATTTTTAATGTAAGCTAGTAAAGTGAAGAGGGCAAGAAAATGTTTACATCAAAAAAAAGAAGGAGGAAAGAGAGATGTTTTTATAAGCACCTGCTTTCAGCGTGCAAAATACCGAGTGAAGAGAGAGGGAGTCGTGCACAATCACGTTGAAGCCTAAAGGGTGATATACAAATGTGGCACATCCTTTCAGTATTCATGATACTGAGGCAAGATACTGCGCATGCATCAGAGGTGTCAGTGCAGCAACAGGACTGAAGCACAGGCTAAGAGACAGCCGTCACAGTTCGGCTTGGTTCATTTATGAAGGATGTCACCGTACAGATGGGCTGGGCCCGTACACACCACAGCAGATAACACAATCTTGTCTGCCAACACAGGCTCTAGTGGCATATATTAACTGAAGCTCACACCCATGTAGTCCAACTGTGTGCGACTACTATTAGATGCACTCCTCTACTGCATGTTCAAGCGGAAAGTAGTGAGTAGTGAACTCCATTAGAGGCAGAGTGTGTTAATGGGGAGGCTGTTGTGTGTGTGTGTGTGTGTATGTCGCACGGGGGTAGAAAGGGGGGGTCAGAATGGAGGGTACAAAGTGGTACTGATGTGTAGTTCAAAACACTGGCAGGCTGCCGATCAACTTAAGCCTACACACACTGACGCACATTCATACAGACGCCCTCAGACTGTTTTGGGAGCACAAACCGCAGCAAAGGTTTGAAAAGTGTTACTTGCTCTCTCGCTTTACTCAGTTTTGTTCACAGCGTTGTCTTATTTTCAGACTTCTGAGTTCAATTGTTTGGATTTGATTTTTCTAGCCCTTTTCTCCATTAGTGTCCTGGTTTTCCAATGTGCTGGCAAAAAGCCGGCATATTTTACAGACTCCTGCTTTTTTTTTGGGGGGGAGGGTTAACGCCGAAAGGGGCTCACGCGCACTCACACATGGACATGTTAGTCACATGCAAATAAAAAAAGCTGACAGAAGAGTAACATGTAGTCAATTACGATGATAAACAGAGCAAAGACTGTGTGGGACGTTAAGGAGCGTTTTCATCTCGCATCTCTGCATCGCGCTGCTTTCTTATATGCTCGCCTTTATATTCAAAAATAATTATTTATCCTTCAAGATTTCAAACCACAAACAAAGGGAGGACTGCTGTCGTACAAGAAACAGATTTTGAATTCAACTGAGGAATCTTGCAATCTTTCTTTTCACTTTAGAGCTGAATTTCTATGATGGATAACTCGTTGAAATTGTACTTTTTCATATTCATTCTTGCTCTCGCCTATGTACCCTGTGAAGGAATACACAATCCAGTACAGGGTTGCCTTTCGATATCCATCTATCACTAGCGCCATAACCGGGAAAGAAATGAAAATAATAATTAATGTGTTCTTTCTCAAAACACGGAATGGGTTTTTCATCATCTTTCGACTCAACATTTTCTCTCTGGATCACGAGGCCCTTTGAAAAAAGCATGTACATTGTGAGCCATATGCGTTGCCCTTCAGATCAAGACATCGTCATTCAGCCTTTGCTGTGTTTCCATGTGTGGAACTAATCTTAGTGCTATTTTGCTACCCATTGAACACACAGATGAAGGACTCTAACATATAGACCACAACTGAACAGAAATTGTTCAGAAAAACCATTGTTAACAAAGGACATCACTGAATCTGATGAGCTATGGCATTACTGTTAAACCGACTAACTCATGTCAATCAATTTACCTTTGGAAGGCTGGAAGCACACATAAAGTCACACTTTCTACATGTCCCGTATAATCACTCGTGTCTCACATCTGTGGATGTAAGGATGTGGATTAAAGATTAGCCATGTCACTTTGTTTTGTAAAAAGAATTTAAATCTAAGGACTAGTTTTCCTAGAACTACTACATGCAAACATCTGTGTCTGAAAACGGTCTCTTTAAAGGTGTCATCAAAGGTGTGCCTGCGCACCTCTCTCCCACACATGAGGTACGTATGATATGCCACCCATTACCGGTAGACTTACTTGAAGTTGTGTCTTCACTGAAGCACACCACACATTTTGAGTGTTAACATCAGCTGTAGCGGAAAATACGCTCGCTGTACTAGTGTGTTGCTTAATTGGGAAAATTTCCACAAACAGAATGCGTTGTTAAATGTGCTCCTGTGGCTGTTTGAGTCTGGCTCCTGGCATCACATTTTAACACACTTTGTAATCCATTCATTTAGAATATGTAGGTATGTCAAAGATCTATGTAGACAGACTTCAGGACTCCCACCATGAGTCTGTAATCAAATGTCTCTGCCGGTGTTGTAGAAGTCATAACCCAGAAAACTGAAAATCATCTTGCATATTGGAGAAACCTCCATAGTTGAATTCTAACTTCTCAGTTAGGCAACAAATTTGTCTTCTAGCAGAAATGTTTCCAGGTGACACAAATAAGTTATGGCCCAGCCTGTGACTTTTGAAGTTGCTAACCAGTCATCAGTGGTGTTGAAAAATGAGTTCTAAGTCCAGATATTCCCTAAAACATTACAAAGAGACATTTAGAAACTTTCCCAGGGGACAAATTCACAGTGTGTTTCTGCATTTAATATTTGTCCGTTTGCCTCTGTGTATTTGAAGATTGATTAAAAATAATTAATGCGTTCTTTCTTAAAACACGGAATAGGTTTTTCATCATCTTTCAACTCAACATTTTCTCTCTGGATCACGAGGCCCATTATAAAAAGCATGCACGCTGTGAGACTTTATCAGTTGATTAAAACTGTTTCTTAAACTATCGAGCACTGAGCACCTTCGAGCACTGTGATTGGGCGAGTTCTTGTGTACTCACCTTGAGCACTCAAAGTACAACATGTCTCTACTGCACACACATTAGTTCTATCTAACATTCGGACACATTCACACCCTGATGAAGGTTCAGTATCTTGTCCGAGGATACTTTGACATGCAGACTGGAGCAGCCAGGGAACGAAACACCAACCGACTTCTGAACTATAGCCATGACATAACCTGACCCAAGAGTGACAGAAAGTTAATTTGAATTTAATTTAATGTAACTTAAGTTAAAAACTTAAATTCATTTCAAAAGCAAATGTCTGACATAAGACAAATTGGAGCACTAGGATAACATCACTGTGCATACCCAGTACATTAAAAAGTGTCAACCAGGGCTCATCTGTAAGAGTCGAGATAAGCTGGAAGTGTCATGTGTTGCATGACAATGTAAAGACCGTTCAAAAGGACAATGCTGCACACATGCATACTGTCTAGCAGTCTGGGCCTAACACATGACGTAGCACATCCACCACTTTTGGATCTTGATCTTAACTTAAAATGAATCTACAACACTTTGACATTGGAATATTAAATTGCTAAAATAACCCTTAACCTGAATGTGATTATTCTTGGCTTTAGCTTGGGCACACCTTAAACAACAAAACTGTTCTCCAGCAAAGACTGAGGTTAAGTGAAGAACAGATGGTTTTATTCTAAAAAAAAAACAACAACCCACAAACCCGTGGGAACTTGAATGCAATTTCAGCTTTGCTCATTTTAAATCAGGACTTGACACTCGAGACTTCATCCGTCTTTATTCAGAAGGTATTCTTTCAAAACATTTTCTTTTAAATGCTGCCACTGCAAAACTGGTGTCCTCAGAGGACCATCAAGCCAGCGATCAAGAGAACGTAGGACTTAACCGGCACCAGCCTGTACCTATCACTTAAGCAGTTAAAAAAAAGTGACCTCCTTCATTCAATTTAAAGCCTGGCTGGGTTTTGCAGCTAATGTGTCTTCATAAGGGAGCAGCAGCAATAGTGACATGGGATGATGTGTGTGGGTAGGCTGATGTGGCTGCATCTTATCATTCATCCATCCACTTTGCACCAAAAACACCCATTTCCCAGAGGTATCCATCATCGGGGCATCACAGTGGTGGCAAAAAACCGAGCCACCAAAATCTACTTTGTCTTTATTTGCCTGGCATGTGCGTGTCAGAGCAACAACTTCTCTCCTCACTTGTTCATGAAGAATGCTTTCATAGCTAAAAAGTGCAATTAGTAATTAATCCCCTCATTTAACTCTTCATTCCTGACAGGAAAAAAAAGGAGGAGGGGGACTGGGCTCGGGTGCCCACAGAGCCAGAGATCCACATTAATAGAAGGAAAAAAAACAGTTTAGTCGAGAGCTTGCTCGAATAAATAAATAACTAAATACAATCAAATGGAAAAGAGTCTAGACATGCCAATTTGCTGTGAGTCAAATGGGTCTTGACTTCGGGGGTTAGGTTCTGTAAATGTGTGGGCACATAGAGCAGACACAGACACCTTTTGTCTGTCGCTAGAGACAACAGACAGCCCTATGGGTTTTTCTCACTCAGCAACAGCGAGGCTGTACTATGAATAGAGCTTAAGAAAACGAATAAAAAAAGTCAAGTACTTATTTGGCTTTCATATAATGTCTGAAACAATAAGTCACATAAAGAAGTGTTTTACAACTCTTTAGTTTTGGCAAATTGAGCAGTTTGCTCAAATCATTCACATGAGCTATCCACCTATTATCTCACATCCGCCTTTCGCTAAGCCGGCTCTGTCAACAAAAACCGAGATTGTTTCAGAGAAAGCGAAGCATTCCCTCTCAGCTCATCAATATTTATCCGCATTTAACGCATGTGGCAAAACATAAAGACGTTTTCAGCATTTCCATATCCTCATATTGTTATTCATCTTTTATGTATTCGATGCAAAGTAAATTACAGTGTATGTTTACTCGCATGAAATGATTATGATTCATGCTTTTGATTGAATACCTTGCCTAAGAAGGTGAGGCGGCCAGAGATCTTTTATGAGGACTGCTAAGTTGCTTTAAATGGTGTAAAAAAAAAAAAAAACACAGGTAGTCAAAAACATAGCATGGAGCCATATTCATAATGTGGACTGGCACTTTGCATCGCCTAATGTTGTCATTTCACTTCAGATAATTTGTTTACCATTGGACGGCTGCTGCATTTCCACACACTCCAGCACTATTTTCCCCTCAGTGCTAACTGCCCCCAATTTCATCGCTCTTTGCCAATCAGGCCTGGAAATTACCATTGCGGACACACATCCGTGTACACACGCACGCACACAAACACACACACACTTCAGAGAAATAATCAGCATGCTGTCTGTGCGGCATGTGGCCACACAGCACCAAAGCTTAGCCCAGGATCATTATCAAAAACTATTACCCCTCTGGCCTGGGCATTTTATACTAGCAATTTAGAAGCACAGGAGAAATTCAGAATATGGGGGAGTGTGTGAGTTACTCATATGTGTTGTTATTTGGTCGCCACTGACCACAGATTCTGCTGGTAGTTTTCAGTGGCATGGAAGTGGAAGAGCATTGGAAGGAGGAAAAGGTTTGAGTGAGCGTCTGGAGGATATGTTTTATCTTCTTCTCATGCGCTGTAGCTGCCATTACAGTCAGGTTGTTTGTTAGAAGGGTGACGAAAAAGTGACTAAATTAAATGATTCTTATCGAGTGTATTCCCGTGACCACAAAAAAGAAGTACATTTTCTAAGCACATGACTGGATTTCCATTTTGCTGTTTTCGCAAAGCTCTGTAAATTATTACTGAACACTTCAAAAGACTTGAGTAGCTGGAGTTGTGAGTCACAAATCCACTGCAGTATTAATGCTGCTTATCGAAATCTTTAGCTCTAGCAACTGAATTTAAAAAACAAACCTAAATATTCAAATACAATGTACTTCCATGTCCTCCTTCATCAGACACTGATTAGTCATAAACCCACAACTGGGCTCCATTCCTCTCACTTTCCACATAAATCTAATGGCAGTGGTATCTGCACTATAATTATCTACAGCTTGAATATTATTTCAACAGTGCTGATATGTAGTATGACATCCGTCTTGCCCGCATCTACAAGAGTCCATTCCACGTTTGTGAAAATCACTGTTCGATTGGTGAAAAGTGAGTCCCGTATAATGGCTGAGAAAGCATTCTGACATTTGTGAAAAGAAAAACACACCCCAATTTTGGAGGTGTTAAAGCGACGTCGCTGCAAATGTGTGACAGAAACTTGGCAGGAAAAGTGCCAGCTAATTATCAGACATAACCAACCAAAGTTGCACGTCAATCAACTGTTCAATCGCCTCTAATCAAATTTATTCACAATACAATTCCAGAAGTTGCCCAGTGATTTTTGGTTTGTTGCAAATGATCAGCGGCTTTGTAGGAGTTTAATTAGGCAATTACGAAGTCATTATAGATTTTTGGCAGTCAGAATGCACCCTGTGCAAACTACCTCAAACCACACTGTACTACATTAGCGTTAATTTTAGTGCTAATTCTGCAGATGAAAGTTACTGAGAATGCATAGTTTTAGTTCCCTCCAAATAAATCTGTGAAAGTAGCGAGAAAGATACAGTATGCAGATACAATGAAAAGGGTCACATCTACAGTCAATGAACAAGAGAAGTGCAACACCAATAATTTTTTAAAACTCGCTGCATTCTAAAAGAAATTGCATTCCTTGCGTTCTGAATGGCAGAAAGGACACTGTGAACAAACATCTACTTTCAGAGAGGAGGGGAGCAGCAGGAATGACAAGGCCTCAAATATTTGCCTGAGTATCTATCATAAGTCTGCTCTGGGTGGGACATGATATTCACTGTAATAATGGGATTTTTTTTCATCCCTGTTAGATGAAAACTGAAATTCAACTTTCTTTCAAGGTTTTACACCCAGAGATCTCAAAATGTAACCTGTAGGCCAGTGGTGAGCCTTCGCGACATTCTGTGTGACTCACAAGCACAAGAAGGAAAGATGAAGCATCCACACTTCATGCTACGCCTTATGTCCACTATATGGACAACAGCATTGTGCCAAACTTCATAATCTTTGAATTCACCGCCACAAGTGACTAAAATCAAGAACCTTGCTTGATCGATCAGTCTCGAGTGAAAAATGGGTCAATTTAAAAAGCTGGCTGAATTAAAGTGTAGTACTGTAATAGGATGCCACCATTAACGAACAAGTCTAGTGAAAAAAAAAAGCCAGCGCAAACCACCATTCTCCAACCACATGTTTCACAAACACGAGCTAAACGTGTTCGTGAAATGCCATCAATCATACCCCTGCTCGTAAACTGGCGCGTCATAGTCAAAGCTTTGAAAACCCCCCGTTTTATACGAACTCTAATATGAAATAACGCAGTATTTCTCTGAGTCATTAGGCTTGTCCTACACGGGCTACTTTATTAATATAAAAATGCGATCCCTCAGACGCAGCTGGCAACGTTACAACAATAGTAGCCAATGATGAATATTTCATAAAGCTCTATCAAGCCCATTAGAGGAGGCATATATTACTATCAATCTGTCTTCCTCATCAAAATGTTCAAATCCCCCTTTCCTGCCTGTCCACTTGTAAAACAAACACTGTATACAGACTGATAATACACTGGGCCTATCTACGCTGTGATGCCTGCCATTATGAGTAAATTGTGTCTATGGGAATGCAAATTCATGAAGCAGGGAAGATAAACATCAGTGTTGCCGGAAGACTCTGCATTTATGCCCCCTCTCACACTGTGCATTAGTGGAGCATGACAGTTGCCAAGGCACAATCAAGATGTATCGCCCCCAGTGATGACTTCTAAAAATTACAAATGGCAACAGCGGGAAGGCCTTGCAGGAGCCCGCTTTATCATCAGCTACATGGCCAGAAGAAGTAAGATTTCATGGGCATCAGAAAGTGGAGTATCAGAGCCGACAAACCGCTTGTTAAATTTCTCAAGGCTTCATCTTTCCTGGCAGTCTGCATACAATAAGCTAGAAAAGCCATCCATGTAAAGCAAGCTGGGGGTCGTAAAGGTCGTCAAGGCTGCTTCCAAGCAGCCAGTGAGCATTCTGAAATGCCGCATAGCTCACAAAGCAGGGTGCTATACCTGTAAGATGTATATGTGATTCTGTATTTATATGTTCTGTAAACTCAAGACCTCGTCTGACCACTAATTGTAATTACTGTTATAAAACAAGTCCTGTGGGCTAGTTTCCAAGGTAACTACAGTTCAAAGAGAACAGTTCAAATATTCCAGTTAGCATAAATGCAACTGAACACCACATACACCCCCCCCCCCCCCCCCCCCCCCCCGACTGGTATTGATTAAAAAGTGTGGGGAAATGGAGCGACTCACTTTGTGAACTGGACTACTTTTTTTAGCGTGCACTTTTGCATAATAGGAAGCAGGGACATAAAAGAGATGCAAATTAGTGAGGAAGATGGAGAAGAGAGGGAGTTTGTGAGTTCAGATGGGGCCTGATTGAACAGGAAGGGTCCCTTCTGTTTCTCTGCTCCATTATATCCGTTCTGTGTCCACTTTCCCCACTTCATGGCTTCCAGCCTCTTCACTACCAATCCTGTTACTTTGAGTCTTTGTTAAAATGTTTGCTTTAAGAGCTCAGGGCCAGCCCTGTTATTGTCTTGTTGCTGACATAAAGATGTCGGAATATGGATATCGACACACTAGATGATTCATAAAGGATACTCCGAAGAAGGGACCGTGGAGGGTGTTCAGAGCAGGTGTACATTGGGATTGATCACATTCATTAAGGAATGATGAGTATTTGAAACAGACTCAGGTGGCTGATTTGATGGATGCGGTGTAGAGAAGGTCTTAGTCCAATAGGGCATACACTATATTTTGAGGCAGAGCCACATTTTTCTATTATACGATATGTCAAAGGGACAGAAAGCTGCATTAAGTTGTCTTTTGTCCAGCCATAACTCATATTTTGTCGGGCTGACAAGATAAAAGTGTACCTAGACTTTCAAGACTTACTTTAGTATTTTTATTTCTTTGAGTGTGATTAAATAAAGAGAAAGGATCAAATTGTTTTCAAAATATAACCAAAATGCATGGAACGGTGTGTCTCGGAGGTGTATAGGAAAGGTTTCCAATTCATTTAATTTATGTTATCCATGAAAACAAAAACCTAAAATGGTATTTATTCAGTTCAGATTCATTGCCAATTGGGAAATAGATTTAACTTTATAACAGCAACTGTAAAATTATAGTTGGTTAACACATTCCACTTCAAGGCCCTAACCCCTAGTAACAAGGATTAGGGGTTAGGATTTAGGGCTAGAACCTTTAATTGCACAACTTCAGTAACAAATAAATATGCACTGCTACTCTAAATGAGCACTCAAAGCACGTTTTACAACAACACTCATTCACACACATTCATACAAGCAAATTTTTGTATACCTAAGCGCCTTAGCTAGCATCTCTGAAGGATGCATCAGGGGGACGTTGGAGTTTGATTATCTTGCCCAAGGGTACTTTGACATGCAGACTGCAGTAGACAGGGAATTGGTAGATGATGCTCTCTCTCTCTCTCTCTCTCTCTCTCTCTCTCTCTCTCTATATATATATATATATATATATATATATATATATTCTTTTAGTTTACATCTATTCTAGTTTAGAAAAAAAAACAAAGCAAAAAAAGACATCTTTACAGAACAGGTGCACTGAGAGGAGGGGTTTCAAATAGTAAGATGCACCATAAATAAACCATACATAGCAGCAGTAAGTCACAGTGCTTAGTGGTAACTGATTTTCACAAACTTTGTTTTCTTGGCTTTGAAAAACTCTTTTAAAGGGAATGTAGACAGCCATAAACAACTGTTACTTTTCTGAAAGGTTGTATTTATTTTCACTTGGATTTTAACAATCACCAATCTGGAATTGAAAGGGTATTCTGAAAAAAAATATGCAGTCACATTAAAAGAGGCAATTTTACTGAGCTTTCTCTGACTCAGAATCCCCATTCGACACCCTCTAGACAGTGGAGACATCCATTTTCCTCTCATTGTCTTCAACTATTTGCTTCCCTTGGAGACAGCCTCATCTCATTCTTCTTCCCTGGCTGCTGTGACATTGAAAGAGACTCCTAATCAAAACATTTGTCTTTCTTTCAGCCTGCGCTCAGACCGGTGAATGAGAGCTGACACCAGAGGGAGACGTATTTGTCCCAATCAGGGCCTCATCTCTGTGTCACCGCCGGGCGAGTGTTTCATCTCGACAGGGCACTGATGAATCCACCACTTAGCCTTGATTTGGAGGAGCGGCTCGCCGCCGCCAAAGTGCCAGGTTAAATCACAGCGTCAGTGGCTCAGCCATGGCCATTACAGGCAGCACAGGCATTCTACCTTTACCATAAATGCTTGGAAATGTTACAATAATGATCCCTGCCTTGTCTATTCTAAAGTGAGCTGTAATCATATTATTATAGTACATGGAAATGAGATTCTATTATAGCAGAATTTGTGTGTTTATGATTTCCCCATAAATGCTAATTATCATTAGGTTGTCGTACCTTTTCAATATCTTTTTTTTAATCTTAATTTAGGTAAATGCTGAGTTGCAGGATGTCTGTCTTTATACTGCAGGCAGTGAAAGGCTATGGCTTAAAAAACAGATATACCACATTTAGACACTTATTTAACAAAGCAGGCTGCATGTCACTAATGCCCCAATGCCACATAACAAAGCTTAGTGAGGTAAGAGTTCAAGTGAGGAATGCTGTTCTGTTGTGTCACTTTCAGGAGGAGGTGTTTGAAAAGGAGGGATCCGATGTTTCGTAACATCCATATTCCCTCTTATCCATCGTGCCTACCTTGTGTAAATTTGAAAACAACTCGACGGGTTTGATTTTCGAATGGACAACTACTGCCGGCTTGTTTGGCATACTCAGTCTTTCCATTGCACAGTGTACAACTTAATTCCGATCTTGTTAGCAGAATGTATGGTGTCAGCAGCTCTAAGCATTAAAGAGGGCGATTGGGATGAGCGGGATCAGTTAAACCAAACGTATTTCTGACACTGCAGCACTGTGTGCTACGTTAATGGGAAGGAAAAGCAAAAAAATAAAAATAAAAAATTGGGGAAAAGTGAAAAAAGCCTTGCCTTTTGTGTGTGTTGTGTGTAGTGAGAGAAAGAGAGATGAGAGGCAGGATCCAGCTAGCTACAGTACCTGTCAGACAGAGTGGAATGTTGTTACAAGACAAGGGAGGAAAGGAAGCTTTATCAAGGTGTGCAGGATAACACTGACACGAGATAAGAGACCTGAGCAGGAACTACATTATGCCACACCTTCACTAAGAGAACTCTGTCAAGACACGAGTAAAGAGATCCATTTCAGTGTGGGAGCCACCATAATACTTAACTGCAGAAAGCCATTACCTTTCAAGTATACACTCTACCTTTAAGTGCATATAAGGCATTAAGCAGACACTCTATCCTGTAATTTCATTTGGATTCCCAAAGCCTTTCTTTGAAATCTGCCCTTAAATGGACAAAAAATCTCATTTCCAGCATGCTGGACGCATCATTTTTAAAGTGGCTGGAAAGCTGTTGGGTGTTTTGAACTGGAATTTCACTTTTACAGGAGGGGTGGTTCGCAGTGAGAAGACAAGACGAAGACCGTCCGCAAGGTCTTTCATCACGCTGGGGCCTCAACTTCATGTCTTACAGCGTCCCCTAACCAACCGTTTCGTCACAAAGCCCCAAATGGGACCACAAAACGTCTCCCTTTGGACTTGCTTTCACATTGCCACTTTGTACACAACGCCATTTTCATGAAAATCCCTCAATCAAAGCTTAATTTGCATTTCAAAGTAGCACTTTACAGCTATGGTGAGGACATAAAATCACATCTGCCTTCAAATAAATAAATGGGAATTCAAAATGGTATAAAAAATGATATAAAAGCCAGAGCTGGCAGAAAACTAAGTTAGTCGTATTTCATGTCATTTACAGTACATTAGCAAATGCCATAAAATTGCACAGCTGTGCGGAATGCAGTAGTCCAACAATTTAGGAGACTTAAGGCAGCAATATAAATGTGATGGCGACGAGAGAAAAAGAGGTTTACCGGAAACTGTGGCGGAAAAAAACCATCGGAAACAGTTTCTTTTACTTTCACTTTTATTGTAATATTATAAGCAATTCAACGTCTTTAAAGGGCTGATGATGAAAACACTTAAACGGAAGTTAAAGCTCTGTACTCGCATTTATTTCAACAGACCCTTCATCATAGCAACAGACTCTAACCTTTACTGGATTTTCTGAAGGGGTTTTCTTTTAGATATTTGAAAGTTTCCATATGGACCAAAAGGACTCTGGCTGTTAAATAAGTGAGCAAGTTTATTATTTTTTCCCTATTGGTTTAATTGGGTTTACTCTATCTACTTTTACTGCTTGTGTGACAATCTGAAAACATTCAAGGTCATAAAAATCGAACTGGCTCACAAATGTTCAAGCACCACTTTATATGAGACTATAGATTCCCACTTCCCAGATTTCACAAAACACTGTGGTTACTGAATATTGCAAACAATAGAGCAAGAACCACTCAGCTGAACAAATTATGTACCTCTACTTAGCACCTCTAAATAATATATATATATATATATATATATATATATATATACATATTAGTGCTGTCAAAATTATCGCGTTAATTGTTAAGATCAACGCAAAATGTTTAACGCGTTAAAAAAATTTAACGCTGATTTTTTTTAAATTAATTTCCTGTAATCTAAGACCTTTAAACTCATGAGCACCTCTGGAGGAGGGGGCAACAGTGTGCTATGCTGGCGTTTGGCCTGACAGAAATGATTAGAAGAAGAAGTGACACCATGCTACTATCTAGCTAACACTAGCTAACACACGCAAGCATGGACGAGGGCGGACTTTTGGGTGGAAAGTTTCTCTTTAAGAAGTTGCCTGATGGCTTGTTGGACAAAACGAGAGTAAGATGCACAATTTGCAAAGCTGAATTCAAGTACCACAGAAGCAGTTCATCACTGGCGTATCACCTGAGAGCAAAACACCCAACTGAATCCACCTCTACGGGACCTCGCCAGTCTACGCTTCAGGAGTATGGTGCTCGTGGACGAATAACAAAAAATGTGAGAGAAAAATTAACCAATTCCTTGGTTGTTTGGATAGCTAAAAACTGCCGACCAGTTAGCATAGTAGAAGATGATGGACTGAGAGAAGTCATTCGCGCTGCATCAGGAGATGAGTGTTACAATCTGCCCTCGAGAGGAACCATTGTGTCGAGACTGCACACTTTGTATGGGGACCAGAGGGATCAGCAGTGTAGCAAGCTTGTGCAAGTAAGGACCGTCGCTCTCACCGGAGACCACTGGACTTCGGTGAACAACAATAATTACTTGGGGGTCATGGCGCATTGTATTGATAACGACTGGACTATGCAATCGTTTGCACTAACAGTGAGTAAAACTGAAGAGAGACACTATGCTGAGGCGTGTGCTGACCATTTTCTGAATGTTGCAAACGAATGGAAAATCAAGGACAAGGTAACCACGCTTGGCACCGACAGTGCTCGTAACATGGTTGCAGCCGCCAGACTACTTCCATTTGAACACATGCCCTGCATGGCCCACATTCTGCAAAGAACGGTCACAGTTTCTCTTAATGACAGCGCATTTGAAAGGGCTCTGGCCAAATGTCGCAAGATTGTTGGACATTTTAAGCATAGTCCAGCAAACGCTCAGGAATTAAAGGCACAGCAAGCTGCACATGGACATCAAACAGAACCGCTTGTTCAGGACGTTCCAACAAGATGGAACTCCACCCTAGAGATGATCAAGCGGATCCAGAGAAACAAATCTGGGCTGACCACCATCCTGACTCAACAAAACAGCAAGGTGACCATGTTGACTGACCAGGAGCTTGACAGACTGCAAAAGCTGGAGGAACTACTGGAACCTTGCAGGTAAATAATTTTGTTTCTCATGATTGTGTGTCTATCTTTGCGTTCTAGCTTTGTTTTCAAGTATGTTCTCCACCTCCACCTCTCTGTGTATTTTCATATGTGGTATTTATGTTTGTCTCTGTGTGATTAATAGAAAAATACAGACTTGATCTTTCTATTGCAGATATGTTACCGAACTGCTGGGGGGAGAGCGGTATGTCTCCTGTTCCATGGTGTTGCCAGCCTTGTGTCATTTGTTCAGGATTATGGAGCCCTCAGATGATGACCCTGTCTACATTTTGAGGTTTAAGAAGGTTTTTACCACAGACCTAGCTCAGCGGAGGGACAGCAGCAATCTCACATGGCTGAAGATCGCTACTGCCCTTGATCCCAGGTTTAAAGACCTTAAATGCCTTTCCAAAGATGAAAGAAGAGAGGTGTGGGCATCAGTACATGATCTTCTGATGTCAGAGACAGATGCACACCAACCATCTGCTCAGACAACAGAGGAACCCTCACCAAAGAAGAGCAAGATGTCCATCTGCTTGCTGGGTTCTCCTGATTCAGATACAGAGGAAGAGGAAGATGCTATAGACCGCTGTCTGAATCTGTACAAAGCAGAGCCCAAAATTGACATAGGAGAGTGTCCACTACAGTGGTGGTTAAAGAGAGAAGGAGCACATGCCAGGCTGGCACCTATTGCACGCAAGTACCTGTCAACCCCTGCAACCTCAGTGCCTTGTGAGAGATTATTCTCACTCTCAGGTCACATCATTCAAAAGAAGCGTGCTTCTTTGTCATCAGACAATGTAAACAAAATAGTCTGCCTCAGTAACTGGCTGAGTGCAAAGAAGGACTAAGCCAGATCGCTCCTTTGAAGTGAAAAATGTTCAACATTCTGGGTTTTCAGCCGTGTCTTTTTGTGTTTTAAATACTTGTTTTGTGCACCCTTTATTGTTATGATATTCACTTTAACCTGTAGGCCTGGGTTCGGTCACTGTTGATGGCCTTAAGGGTTTTTTGTAAGTTTTCACTGTGTTAAAGATTGATGAAAACTATTAAAATTCTCTTTGAATTTCAGCATACATTCTTTGTGTTTATTCTACATTTACTTCATTGTGTTGCATAAATGTCTGTTACAATCTTAAAATATAAAGAATAAAAAAATGTAATTGGAGCCAGGCTATTAATCAAGTAATTGAGATTAATCGCAATTAATAACAGAAAATTGTGAGATTAGTTAGTTAATTTTTTTTAATCTATTGACAGTACTAAAATATATATATATATATATATATATATATATATATATATATATATATATATATATATATATATATATATATATATGAACCATTTGGCTTTAACACATGCTATAAATGTTCTCTAATACACAAACCAAACCATGGTTACCAAAGGCAGCAACTGAAAAAGCATTTCTACTGAAGAAGTACTAGACAACACCGAAAAACTTTAAACTCTCTCTCCTCATTTTAACCAAAAAGAGCAAGCCCAGCCAACAGAACTGCTCCTTCGTGCTGTTACAGAGAAATCAAGTGACCAGAAAGCGTAGTCGTACTGTATCACAGGAGTGGTTTGATGCTGAAGCTCGGTAGCTCTCATCTCAGGTTACTGTCTCTTAGCGCTCCTGGCCTCCCCTGGGGCACTTTGCCACATCCAACTCAGCATCCTGGTTACTAGACTGTGAAGCCTCAAAGCTTTTTTTTTAAAAACTACACCCTCCCCCCCATTTTTTTCCACACCTCTTGAACTTTCTTGCCAACAGCATTGCCTGGAGGCATAATTCTGCTCCCAGTGGTAGGAGAGCTTTGAACCCCCCACGCTCCTCCCATCACTACCTGCAACCCCCCCACCCGGCATTGTGTCTGTCTTTTGCTCTTTCTCGTTTTTCTAATTTGATGCCCGCTTTAACACTTGCCAGTTTTCATCCTTCTGTGCAGTTAAAGGCGTTAAGAAGTGTAGCTTTTTTAAAAAAAGAATGAACACTGCCTCTTCCACACTTTTAACTTTTAGCTGGGTGTTGATTTGATTTGACTAATGATTCTGTGTGCGACAAGGACTTTACAGAGGTAGTCAATCTGTTTAGTGCAGGCCAGAAATGATTAAGTCCCTTTTTTGTATGTGTCACTTCACCAAATTAGTCAGACTGGCTCAACAATCAATAATGAAGTTAGTGACTGAATAGTTCCTTTCACACTTTGTGTCTCATTAACACCAGAGGAAAGAGGCAGGTTACTGCCAGTGACTCTTACTCACATTTAGCTCTAGTAGGAAAAGATGCAGCACTCAGAGACTGTCACTGTCCCTCAAACAATCAAGTATTTACAAAGGATTTACCAAATCAATGTATTTTAAGTTTCAATAAGCTATACAACAGTAGTAAAGCACAGCTAAAATAGCATGCAAATCCTCAGTATTACCTGACTGGTTTAGGTTTATAAGAACTCAGATAGGCCTAAATAAATTCTGTACAGAAGAGGTAGATAGCCAGTCTCTTAAAAAATCCTCCTCTATTACCCATAAATCCAAAATGCAGTGGTATGTAGTGAAATTATAGCTCAGGGAGAAGATCTACCACACTGTAAGCACAGAGAAACACCCTTACACTATGGTATATTTGCTGTTTCTTAATTTGTGGATGATATAGAATTAAAAAAGTTTTGGCTTCCATTGTACAGTGTTGATTACCAATATAAACTTTGGATAACTACTATCATAACATGAATCAGTGAGTTACAGAGGAGGTGTTCCTATGAGGCTGCCAAATTTCCTAGCAACTGTGTAATTAAATCTGAGTTATTATCTCATTACCTAAAACAGTCGCAACTACACGATACTTAGTTGAGCTGATGGGTCACTGTGGAAATTATTCTAGCTGTTACCTACTTATTATCTACTTATTATAAGTGTGATATAGCCAACAATGCACTATAATTTACCAAATATTTACAGATAAATAGTTTATAATTATGCTGTTCCAAATGGAAGAGTTACTCATAAGCTGGTAGAAAGAGTGGGAGAAAAAAACAAAACAAAACTGGATGACCACGATGGGTTTTAGAGTGGGGAAACATGCTGAACTGCCTCCACTTAATGAGAGCTCATTGGGAATGTAGACTGTTACAGCCAGAATGCCAAGCATTAAAAGCAGTCATAAAAACTGGGCCATCTACCATAGAGTTCTCTCCAGAGACCAGCTATAAGTCATTATATCAAACGAGCTTCCATTTAAACCTGTTCATGATTCAGGGTAAGGTCCTCTCCATCTCTCCATTTAGTGCCCACGACTACTGGGTTATGGAGGCGTATCTTAAACCACTGTAAGTGGTGATGACATGGGTTGTAAACCAATTAGATACCCTCTTAACAAGCGGTGGTCACGGTCTTCTGCAGGTTTTACCGGACCACTTATAGGCTCTTCTGCTCTTGCTTTTTGCCCGGTCGCCAAACTGCCTCTATGACTCCAGCACAAGAGGAGCTACCCTCGGCTCTTACCCCTTGGCTCCCGTTGCCTAGGTAGTCGGAGCTTTTGTGGCAGGAAGGCAGGAGGCAGGAAGCCAGTCGCAAGCTAGAAAAATTCTACAAGGCATAGATGCAGTATGAGATGTGCACCCAATCATATATGATCTCAGAAAAACACAGAGATGACCGCCTATACAAATGGAGTGTCGCTTTTTGTAGTCACTAATGGAGATCATGTTGCACTATTAAAGTTCGGGTTAAGCGAGATTAGAATGGCTGCCACATAGTGACAGTCTGACCTTTAGGAAGCTAGTCCTCTCTGTGTGACTTCTCTCCTGTTGCCCTGCAGAACTGTGTGTCAATGCCTTACTTACAGAGGCTTGTACTGTGCCATAATCATTTGAAACATGAAGCTTTAAAAAAAAAAATCAGCAAACATATAAGAATTCCCCCACACTTAAATTTATGAAACAGTGAAAAAAACAATATCATCGTGTGGGAGCAAAACCTTCTTTTTGAGAGTGAAAAATCTGCTTGTATTAATCCTACACACACCACCGAAAATACCTTCCCTGCAATTCAAAAGGAGCTATAAACGGACAGTTGCATGGAGAGGTTTGGATCCAAGTACTGTAGAAGCACATGTCAGTGAGTTTGTTTGCAATCAGCTGGAGTGAGTTGGACTGGCAGTGTGACGTGATGCCCTTTGGGATGATAAACATCTGATTCTGTTATGCTTTTGCAGGCAGTAAGCGTGTGCGCACAGTGAGTGTCAGTGCTACCTGTCAGGTGTGAATGAAAAATAGAGAAACGACTACTCCCAGGCAGTTTTAGACTTTACAAGATGCCAACTCTCTGCTGCACCTGGCTGCAGAGGAGCAATTAACATGTCACAACCTGAGCCTTCTGTCCTTCTGGCTCTGTCTAGCTCCCTGGGTGTCCATTTCTATCCTTCTCTCTATCTGGACCTTGGTTTTCACAGTTTCTTACCGCTGCTGCCATACTGTATGCAGCCCCAGAGGGGACTGAATAACCACAGCTAATTCTGCAGAGGTTGATAACAAGTGCCATAACTGTTCCCAATTAAAAGAACAGACCCGTGGACAACCTTGGACTGTAAAACCATAAATATGTAACATAATACAATAGAAAAAAATTCATATCCATTACTAAAGATTAATGGCTGTTCACATACATAGTTGCCCAAACCATTAATGTTTAGTTTTAGCTTTAGCATGGGACAGTTTAACACTAAATAGCAAAAAGGTTTCTGCCAATTTACTCATAAGTAACAGAAGGGAATAATAAACCAAATATCGACTGTTCTGATGGAAATAAAGGACATAAGCAGATTGCATTAACATGCATCCCTGTAGTGACACCATTACGGCTGTCGTTCTTTAATACCCACGTTTAACCTTGGCTCAAATAGTGCTGAATATGAATAACGGGCTGCAGGTGATAACCTGTGCGCCGGCGTCACCCTGTGTTAAAAATACCCTCAAATGCATTACCACGATAGACCAGTATGCATAATGTCTCCCCATTAATTTGCAGGTTCGTATTTTTTATGAATAATTATTGCTGGTATCACGGCATCTCCGCAGTAATGATATCGTCACGTGGGAGAACAAGCAGGGAGAAGTATCAGAGGAATGAGATGTGCAAGAATAATGGGGGCTGAGGCCACTGAAAACCTCCTTAAAGGAAGAATTAGTTATAGAAGTCAACGCCAACTAAGTTCCACTCCAACTGAAAAATACCTCATAATCTCAGAAAATGTTTTAGAAAAAAGAAACCCCATACTCTTGACTATCGAAGCACACACAGTAGTAATGTGGAATACTAAAAGCAACTGAGAAAAAAGGAAAACGGCAACTTTTTCTGTGAATATGTGCGTGTTTTGGGTCAGCACAGCAGGATTTATTACCCAGCTGTTGGATGATATACCTAATGATATACCAAATGTTACCACCATTAAGCCTGTTGCAGATGTACTAATTGATAAGTATTAATCCTGTTAGTTTGTGCTTTAGTTGCGCATGCATGCACACACACACACACACACAAAACCCTGCTTTTCTTCAAGCAGAAGCTATTTGAGTTTTCATGTGGACTACAACAGATTGAAAAGTTCCAAAATAATGTTAAAGTTACCAATGGAAGCTATTGATTATGGAAGCAAACACCCAAACTTAATCAATGTATCTACCATGAAATATCAAATATAGCACAGTATAGCATCTACAGTCTAAAACTGAGCTCTAGCAGATGGTTGTTTTACCAATTTTATCTAGAGCGAAGGACAGATGCTAATGGCTGTTTACATTTATTCTCACAGTTGGCTCAAAGAAATAGAAATGATTTATTTCCATTTTTTTTCTAATGGAAGACTATTAAAAATTGATGCTGATAACCCTGCAGAAATGTTGATCGAATAGCCTTCTTACCCACAGTATATCTGCCAGCTGTCTCATCTGCGGGCAGCATGCATCAAAACCGGGTCTGACATGATGCAACTTTTCATCTGCAGGCTTCGGAGTCACATAGGTATAGATTAGGTCCTCTCCCTCTTTCTCTCTCTCTTTCTTCTGTCTGTCTGTATTCACGCTTTCTCTCTCTTTTTTCCTCCGAGCCCAAAGCATATAATTTGTCATCTGGAGAAATTGTTCCCCTCTCTCTTGCCATCATGGCGGAGCATATTTCCGTGATCTTCAGGATCAAGGGGTTTTCAATAAAAAGACTCTATATCATCCAGTGACCCTGGCTTCACGCAGCAAGGCTCCTAATGAGCCCTCAGCAAACGGGCTGATTTTTTCCTTGTCTGTGCCATTGAGCTGTGACCCAGCTAAGGCCTTGCAAATCAAAGACATCTTCAGTCTACTCATTATTTACTTGTGACAGCTAGCAGGGAAACATGATTAAAGCAAGTCAAATGAAAAAGAGGGTCGAAAGGAAGAAACGGGACCATTTAGATATGTGAACCGATTTTTATCAAACATTTTCTTGGCGGTGGAACACAGCTAAAGGTCACAGCTGCCAATTGCTCACAAAGAAAAGGCTGTTTATTACACTATTTTATATGTGCTGAAGATTTACACAAGCTGGGTACTGGAAAACTTTAATTAAGGTTTCTTGCTTTGACGCTATAGGTGTGCTGTGTATACGAGCACACGGGCAACAAATATTTTCCAGTAGGTCTCTGAGGAAGACTGGAAGGATGACTAAGCTGGGTCTGCGGCTCTATCCATCACTGCTGGGTTCACACATCTCCCACACCTCTAACGGCTCCAAGAAGTCACTTTGTCCGTCACCGCTCTGTGTCACTTTGCTCAAGAACATTCCGGTCAGCTTACTCGACACACGTTCCATACTGGCGATGATGAGTGTTTAGGAAAGTCATTACCCTTATCAAACAGTGGCACCCATGAATCAGCGACGCACACCTTCTAAAGAGTCGCAAAAATCCCAGCCTGCTGGGGACATTTTTTTCTTTTTACAAAGAAGGCATATCTGAGCCAGTTACACCAGATAATTAGACAATACCAACCCAAAGATTTTTCTTGTCAATGAAAGTCTCCATTAGTAAAGGTCCCCGATGATCAGAAATTCTGAGATGTGTACTGGTTCAGAGCTTGTGTGTCTCAAGAAAAATAAAGGAGCTGACAGTAGATTTTTATGTTATCAAAGTTCCACTGCTCAAGCATATGTTGGCACAGACAAACATAGTTGCCAGACACAATTTACCCATTAGAAGGAAGCTTTTAGATGTCAAGGCAACATGTCCTACAGGAAGTGATAGAACAGGCCTCAAGGGAACTTAGAGGGAGAGAGAGGAAAACTAAATCTAGCATGCCCCCACCAATGTGGAGAGGGCTTAATTAGGGTCTGGGCTTTTCATTAAGGCAGCCATTAAAGTCAGCATCATGTAGTCCAACACTGGCATGCCACAGTGGGGCACTTGAGCCATCACACACATAGACACACATGCACATGGATGCAGTCATGGCAGTTCTCATCCAATGGACCTGAACAATATGCAGCGGGGCAAATTTCTTTCATTATAATTAATTAGAAAACCTTCCATCCCCGATACATATTGTATCCTCCACCCGTTTTTCTTACACGCACAGAGGCCATCCGTCATTCTGCCTTAATGTGTTTAGTTGCACCACACAAGGACAGGGGATTTTGATGAAATCATAAAGGACACTTAAATTGCCGTTACATGCAAGAGGGGATCCCATACATCACACCCCAGTGTGTGTTCATTTCTAGGAAATGACTCTGCCCCTATGCTGTAATAAATGGTTGAACACTTCCTCCATCTCCTTTTCTCCACCTCATAAATATGAAAGATATGGGAAGGCGGTAGCAGGCGGTCTTGCTGCAACTTTATCATGTTGGGAAATAATCACTTTCTTTTGTTTTGTTTCCCCTAATGATAAACAAAACATCTTGGCGCAAAAAAATCATAATCTTCGCTATATGCATTGGGAAAACGCAGCGATGGTGTACAATGTGATTTTGCTCAGTGTCAGTTTAAGCTGAGCCACTGTCTTGCTTTCTGCCAGCCTGCTTTCCATTCTTTCCAGTCAACTGATCTCTAAACCGTTTGTTAGCCTCTCCATGCAGGGACTGCACAAGTCATCCCATGAAGGGATTGGGAAGATGGGAAGACAGCAAGGAAGAAAAACAAGTGAGTGAGGGAGAGATAAACTCATCTCTGATCTTAAGTGACAATTTGACTAGGCATTTTGCCAGGAGAACGCCGTACTGATGAAAGAGTGCATAAATAAAGGATGCAGCGAAGATGTCAGCCAGGCACAGAAGAGTGGAATAGACAGAAAGGGAAAGAGAATGGGGGGAAAAAGACAGGGAGGGATAGTGAACTATTTGGACACCTCTGGCTAGACTCCCCCTCGCCCATTACGCCGTCTGGATCTGACTTCACATGCTATTAGAAGCAGTGTAAATCAGCAATTAGGTGCACAAATGAAGAAATGTCAGCAATTACCTGGAGCACAACAGGCCAGCAGACCTTGCCATGGTGCATTCCAGCACAGCCAGGATCCCTCGTCTTACAGCCAGTCAACCACCCACAGAGGTATGTGCGCACACACACACACACACACACACACACACACATTCTCCAAGCGTGTCCCACGTGCACACCCACCCACGTGGGCTGCCACTCACTGTTTAGCTGAGCAATTCCTGACTGGTTCTGGCATCGGGATGACACTGAGCTATGTGGCTCAATTGGACAACTTGTTTTATTTTATGGTAAGAATGACAACCGTTCACTCTGGAAGAGACAAAATGTTTTCTCATTTCTGCAGAACTACAAATCTCAGTCAAGTAAAATGTTTAGCGAGCCAGAGAGGCAGTGGTGACTTCCTTCATTATTAGAATAGTGAATGAAAACTAAACATACTGTACATGAAAATTACACAGCGATAAGGGCTCATTCATTTGCAGAAGCTAAGGCTCTCTGTTCTTGGAGGTGATTATTATTAATATTATCCTTTCTTTTATCACATTTTTATAATTTCTGAAGGGGGGTGGGGGTGCAATATTGTAAAATCAGACCATTTTGCAGCACCTTCAACACAGTTGTTCTAATTATGCAGCCACCATAACGGAGCCATCTGTAATCCAAAGGCACGCTGGCCTATCAGATATCCTGCAAATACCAAATACCACTCCACCATCCCCCATCTCCCTCCACCACTAACCCCATCCCTACTCCGTGCACGCACGCCTGCACACAGCACAGACGCACGTGCATTCTGGCCCTGCACCCTCACCTCACGCCTTCAAAGTCAAAGACATTTACGCTGTTGCGATAAGATCAGCCATAAAGATGCGGGACAGTAGATTATTCCATGTCGGGGTGTTTGTTTGCCAGTGTGAACGGCAGGGTGATGGGAGCGCTCATCTTGCAGATGCAGTACCCTCTGGGAATCTGCTTACTCCAAGTTATTAAAGCAAAGATCTACATTAGCCAAAGGGAACCTTTTGTGTGAGTTGATGCTCTCCATATTCGGCTATGAGAAGTACAGCGGTGACATAAATATTCAGCATTTGCACTGCACACAACCGAGCATTCTGAGTTTCACTGACCTCTGTGTTTTGCTGCATTTACCTACGCTTTTTAACCCCTCCCCCCAATAGCCTCCTTGGTGATTTACTTGGTAATTAGATATATTCCCAGTGTTCTGCACGAGCGCTAAATGTCATTATACACCTCATATACAGTAGCTTCTTCCTCTGAGCTATGTAACACATTATAATGAATAACATTTTTTATTCCCATTCAACCATCATCCACAATGTCCACCTTCACGACACAACGCACACACACACTCCTCCTCTTGCCATACTAGCACCTGGTCCACAGTGACATTTTAGGTTCATAGTGTGATACCAGAGGCGCTATACGGGCAAATTAAAGTGACACCAATTTGCTCCTGTAACCCTAGGCCACCAGTGCGTTTGTCTGGGGAGGAAAAGTGTTAAGTTAAAACATTAGTTACGTAAAAAAAGTAACATCCCAAGAGGGATGAGCGTGAGGCGTATTGAGTAGACAGAAAGTGTAAGAAAATGATGCACACTAATTTGTGATTAATTCGATGCGTGTTAGCATTTAGGGCGTACTGTGTGATACCTCATAATCTGTGCGCGTACATGAAGTCTAGCTTCTGTTACAACAACGTAAAAGAAGTTATGTTTAGGGATGGCTGAGGGGATAGTGAAAAACTTGTTGACTGTCTGTCTGCAGCACCTGTCTCCCGCTAAAATTCCAGATGCTTTACAAGTAGCAGAAAGCTGGAGGGGTTTAAAGATGCTGAAGATACTTGGAAAGACGGGGCAGACAGCAATCATGCTGCTGAAGGCAAAAGCTCTCTGCACAGAGATGCATTTTTCAGGCCAAGCCTGGCAGCAAGTTTGCACTGCAGCCCCCCCCCCCCCCCCCAAAAAAAAAAAAAAAAAAAAAACGCATGACAGACGTGACATAACAAAAAGCAAGAACCATTTCCCAGATGGAATACAAGAAGATGCCATGTGAGTCCTGTTATGAAAGGCATGGAATGATTTTTCCCCCCCCAAAATAAAACCGTCCATCTAAGCAGAGTTTATATTCTTGCTACATCTCCGCTCACATACGCACAAACTCAGCTGAGTAAGCACAGATGCCTGAACGACTTTTTACCTTTGCCCAACTTCTTTTTTTTTTATTCCTCTTGCCAGATGCTGTTTGTCTTCAAACCTCATGCTTATGGTATCTGGGGCCATCTGAGCAACCCTGCAGTAGAATTATGCACTGCTGGGTTTAGAGCGGTGTGTGGGAAGGATTAATGTGACAGAGCCTCCCCAATGTGCCACAAAACCATCATCTTTAGCTCTGGCAGCAAGAAACACACACAAAGGGGGTTAGTAAAGATGAGCTAACTGGCTGGCTGCTATCTACCACAAACCCCCCACAACTAAAACAGGGCTTTGTATGCTAATGAAACTCTGCAGATCAGCAATGGCAGGAAGGAGAAAAATGTGCAAGGCATTAAATCGTTTCTGTGGTAGCATTAAAGAATAATAATAATGGAGAACATTGAGACGTCTCTGGTTATTGATGTGTCTTTTATGACAGACCTCTATTGAAGAGAGTGTGACACTAATGTCTGCCCTGTGGCAGGAAGGGAAGGGGCATTAGAGGCAGCGGCCGCTGTTCATTTATTTGCATGAGGGAGGGAAAAAAGAGCGCTTTGTCAAAACACATATGCAGTAATAATTTCAAAATCCAATTTAGCCCCTTTACGAGACTTGGAAGTATATATCAACAATACACCAGAATTTACACGCAATTCAGTGTTATCATTTCAAGTTTTTTTTTTTTCATTTTATAGATGTCTGCTCAAATGGTTTTAGAGATTGGAAGAGATGAAATACTTATCAAGCTGGCTGGAGGGAGAAGACATCTTATATTGCAGCAGTTTTTCTTCAAAGCGCCCGTGGCCTGATTGTAGCAGAGTTTAGTTCGAGAAGACTCACGCCCCAGGTGCCACCGTGTGACAGTTGGGCTCAGATGGATCTAAACCACCATTTGCAGCATTGGCAGCACTTTGCTTCCATATGCTGTGAAGTGGGCAGGCAATGTGGGACACTCAGCTGGCCATGCGGAGTGGGTCAGGGGGACAGGGTCCTTTGCCCAAGGCTGTCTAGAGATTTGCTGTGTCTTTGTGTGTTTGTTCTGCGTGGGTCTGGGATGATGCTGGTAACACAGGAGCTCACGTTAGTCAAACAGTGGACAGAGATACTAGAAAGACACAAATCATCACTAATGTGGCGGCTAGATTTGCCCGACTAGACCCTAATGTGAAAATATCCCACACGGGTATAAAATAAAGCTTCTATTTTGAAATTCACACATCATATTAGTCCCTGTTCTTTTACATTTCCTTTTATTTTATTTTTAGAGCTGCTGCTATGATTCAATAAGTTCCCACAGAAGACGACCTTGCCATGCAACAAATGTTCAACGACACCAACAATACTTACAAGCAAATGAATATGAATCTCTTTATGCAGCTCAAATAGGAGCCGTTTTATCACTTTAGTTAAACACTTATTGATCAAATTAGCTCACAAGAAATGAATAAGGATGGATCCCATTACTTTTTTCAGCATCCACAAGGGATGGCTGCCAAGCTACAAATACAGAAAGATGCTAAACTGTTTCTGCTTTGCTTGTGCCACTAATAAAATGCAGGGATAAAAAAACAACAAAAAAACAACAAACTGCCATGGGAACAGGGTGTTGACAAAAAGTGATGTAAGATTCAGGCAATTACACTGATCTCTAGTAAAAATCGAATCATCCCCCTCCATAGGAATCAGTTAGAGCGGACACAATGTCGCACTGGAGATTGAAATCAGCAAGCATGTGGTGTTACACAGCAGAAACCTACAATAACATGTGTTTAGATACCATTTTGATCCATCCCTATCATTCTTTCCTTTTCTGCAGCTTCATAGTGTATTCTGACACTGAGGTCCTCAAACGGTCAGTTTTGCTTCTATTTCAGTTTCACTTTTTTCATCCTCTTTCTGTGTGCTGCGCTACTTAAATTTCCAGAACTCCACCTGAATGACCCCACCCAGCACCTAAGGCCTGCCTGAGCAAGGAACCTCCGGCAGATCTCTACGTGCTGTACATGATTCGCCAAATGTGTTTGTGCTTTCCTCTGAGGGTGAGGGTAATGGAATAGCATCTTCCTGAGGCGATGGCTGAGCGCAGAGATGCTAGAGAGCATCGTTAAAAGCATATGAGCATACTCATAAGAGAGAGAGGCCAGGCTGCTCAGGAAAGGGCAAGCTTTTACAGGGACAACCTTTGGCTATGAGTGCAAGCAATCAACAATCAGCATCTTTTCTTTGTCCTAGGCTCTCAAGAATTCCTCTTTTTTTTCCTTATTTTTACTTTATTTTTGCTTGGCTCTCGGTGTCCCTCTGAAGTTTGTTAAATTTTCCTGTCACATGGCCGTGACAAAATGTTGAAGCAGAAGGTCAAAAGTCTCTAATAGGTTGTTGGTTCTTACATGCCATAATAGCGCTGATTCACTTTCTTTATAACAGCTCGGCGTTAATGGGGGGGGGCAAGGGTGACAGTAACACCAAATGAAAAGAATGGTGTTTGCCATGTACTGGCTTGTTGATTTGCAGCCTGATGGATTTTTAATATTCATTGCTGGGTCGTTCCGGACGGTTGGTTGTGGCTATTTAGCAGCTCAGTGCTTCTGGACGGGAGCTGTGCTGCCACCACAGAGAGGAGGCAGGGGCTGGGAAAAGACAGAGAGGACAGACACTTCACATGAATGATGGTCCGTGGCAAGCCCGCTCCGGTCTTGGCCGGTCTTAGAAGAGAAGATGTATGTTCAATGACTAAAAGGTTTGTTCTAATTAACAGAAGTGACTGTGTCTGCATGGAGAGCCAATAATCAGGTTTGGAAAGACGAGAAGGAGAATGGGGACGCAGTGACCTCTTGGGGGGGGGGGGAGGTGAGCAAACAGAGGGACGAGGAGAGAGCAGTGCAGGCTTGGTTAACTGGCTGCAGAAATGTACGTCCTTGTAGCGACTCTCTGGTGTCTAAACACCTTGATTGCAGAGCCACACAGGTCTGTTTACTCAGAGAGTGAAATGGATGTCTGAGATAGTTGCACAGTAACAGCACTGCACCTCATTCGAAACACAGCTATGTACTGTTTCTACAAAGAGAAGCATTTAACATAGTATGTAAGCAATCTCACTTGCACAAATCCAAAAAGCGTGGGGGCTGCACGATAAAAAACATTTTTTAAAAACGGTCAAACCCAAGCCAACAGTGTGTGAGATATCCTAACTTGTTGTCAGACTTTAAATATTGAAAACTTAAAAGGTATCCTTCATTGCATTTCACCAATGTAATTTTTCATGCTCTTTGCTTTGTAGTTCAGGTCTTCTGTCACGTCCTTGAGCATATACTGACGCTGATGACATTTTCATTTGTTTACTCAAACTTTAGAAAGCTCACCCAGCCAAATAAGGCACTTTCTGGATGACTAAATTTAACTTTGCATTGGTGGTCCGAGAACTTAAGAGACTTGGCGATAAATCACTCAAATCATTTACAATGTGGAAATATAAAAAGAGAAAACGGGTGAATGTCAGGCACTGTGAAACAAGGCAAACGCTTCTGTCGAACATCGAACATAATACATAATATAAAGCATTGAAATATACAGAAGTAAATTCATTTTGTAAGTATGTTAGAAATGTATTGATTTTCAACCGAGCCCACTCACTTTTTAGTAATGCGATACGAGACGTATTGTCAAATTGAGCTGGTTAAGTTTCCAGTGAAAGCATTCCGTGGTTTGTTTGTGACAGAGATCACTTACTTTCTAATGACTTCATAGAAGATCTCATTGCGGGTTAGTTACAGTTCTGCTATAACCTCATCTGTCTTAGTTCAGAGGTCTGCACTATTTGCACACATAGTTGGATTAATCGGGAAATGTTAATCTTTTTTTATTGGAGTGAGGGGAAAATCAATACAGGGTAGTATTATATTTTGCATGGAGATGCTGAGAGACAAAATGTTGATCAAATATTCTAGGAATACTAAGAACAAGAGGGCCCATCTCATTCACCACCATCCTAAGATATCATTAGCTGAGAAAACTTAGATCAATACGGCTCAACTGAAAAAATGAAATACTGGACACACTTAGCTTATCAAAACTGCCTCCTAATTCAGAGTTAATCTTAAGTTGATGGCTCAGTCATATGGAGAAAAATAAGATAACATGTCCTTTTTTAAAAAATCAGTAGCTACCTGGTGATTCTACTATTTTTTTTCTTCACATTTTGCAACCGATTGCATATTGTAGTGACTAAATTGTTGTCCAGAGTTTCAGGTTGTTGCACACTCGTGACCACTTTCAATCGCAAGGCGGTTGCACAGGTTGCCAGATAGGAGGCATCCTTTCTGCAAACGGTTGCAGTCTAACTTGGATCGACTGCAGTCACTCTCAGAGAGATCATTGGAGGTTTGTAAATAACTGCTGTCTAATTTATAAATGCAGACAGATTGCCAACATGTTGCCATCAGTCTGAATGAGTCTTTATCAATGAACTCAACTGGAGGGGACTCGACCCAACTTGGTCGCCAGCTGGTTGTACTGTGATTATTTTCCTATAGAACACAAAGGCTGCTGAACACAGATGTAATAGTTAAACATAAAATTCTGTTTTGTAAATAACAACAGATATGCAATTTTTGACATTCTTTTACAGTTAATTGCTGTATTATCAGAAACAGATTGCATGTAATCGACAACTAGACCCTATTCCATCGCGGACTGACAGCAGACTGACTCATCTTACGGCAACATTTACAGCAGGTTTTAGTGACAGTGCTGTTATGCTTAAAAACCTAATTTTGCAGCAAAAAAATAAAATAAAATAACTGCAGTGAGATAACTTTATCTTATTAGCTAAAACCAATACTGGCAAAGTTTAACTTAGAAGACATAATCTGCAGTTGAAAAGGCAATAAATGGCAATATACGTTATTAAAATACTCAACATATTGCAAAATGTTCAAAATTTTAATAACATTTTATCGTGCATAAAGTATTAGGATAATATCGTGGGGTGGCTGGTGATTCTCACATCTAGTATTTGAAATGTCAAATCTTTCTATATAACAGGTCACGTAAAAACACTGTCTATACATTTCCAGAGTAACCCCTTATATCTAATGTTTCTCTTTCAAACTACAGACTGTATGTGTCTCAGGTGATGTGTTATGAATTCCCCTCCATTTGTAGGTAGGCCTAATTTGACACCTGCCTCATCATTTACAATTAGACATTATGGGATGTAATTGGCCATCTGCCCCTGCCATCTTGTGATTCTGGAGAGAGGCCATGTTTGTCTCTGGCTGGTTAGAGAGCTTTTATACTTGGAGATGCTGTTGCTCTCAACACAACAGTTTTTTTGCCAAATGAGTAGCAAAGTAGGAAGTATGGGCAATATTATATACATATAGGGACCAACATGAGGTATTAGACGCTGTACTATTAAACATTGCTCACCTATTCCGACTGGAAAGCAATATACGCTTTAGATGGGCGGTGCTCCGACTAAAAAAAGATTCTGAAATTTGCAGGTAAATAAAACCCTTAACATCAGGGCTAAGAGCCATTAAAAAAATCATGTCTGACAAAAAAAGTGGCGATTAAAAAGATTTGAAGGAACAATATCTAACATAAGTTACATATTGCCCCCTCAATTATCCTCACCTCTAGTGAACTCAAAGCCCTTGGCAGGCACTGTAATTGCTCTGTTCTTCCTGTCAGTCACAGTTAACTCTCTTCATAGCCGTTCCCACTTTTAGTTCCACCTGCGCTTCGTCGCCAGCTCACTGTGATGACAGGCACCACATTTCTAATGACAGGCAAGAAAATCTTGAGTGACAGCGGCTTTCATTTCTTCATCCCCGTCACTCATTCTGGCCACTGGGAACAAGTTTCAACCTTGCTTGTTGTGTCTGTACTGTAAACGCAGGGCACTGACAGTAAGAAATTATGTCTTCTCATGTGCATTTCTCAGGCTGATGTTGAGATTAAAGGGAAAAAAGTCTTCAAACCGCTGTAGCAGTAAGTAAACAATCTCACGCACGACACAATGATCACAAAATATTGTTGTTTTTTCCAGCAGGTTTTCTTTCAGCTTCAGGGCAAAGTCCCGTGGTCCAAACAGTGCCACTGAAATGACTACTGTTCTCCTCTGAAATGTGTTATTTTAAGTCCTCGATCAAAACACAGAGGCCACAGCACCTGTGGCACTTTGATGTGTTTTCTTACTGCCATACTGTGTCAACAAGAGCTCAATCGCTCCGAAATGCTACTCGTGGCAACAGTTTCAGGGATCAGTCTTGTTTACTATATATTTTCGTTCTTGATACGTTTTTTCCAAAAGATATTTTCTAGAATAGTTTTATTAGAAAATGGCATTTCAATCAATCAAAACATCAAAAGTCCAAGGACATAAGAGAAAAGCAATTAACAAAGATTTTCATTAAACAAAACAAAACAAAGACAATTACTACATGACCAAAACTGAAAATGACACCGCACCACGCTGACACAAACAACTTAATTTAAGAACTTATTCAGATTTTAGCCCTCGGTTTTTCAGTGTGAACCCCGTGCACTGCATCTGTGCTGTCCAATCCTACATCTTCGCTCATTAGAATCTCTGTTCTCTACATTATGATGGGTTAATTATCATAACTCAATGAGCATGTGGACACATATGCAGTGTTTTCTGACACTGTGTATGTGTGTATGTGAGTTGGTCATGTCACTAATAATGTTTTTTACTTTGCAGATGATACAGCACTAATAGTACCCCTCCTTAGATAATCCATGAGAATACTATCAGCCAAAATCCCAAGCCCCCCAGTTAACCGTGATAAAGTAGCCGTGTATGTCAAGGTGCATTCGTTAAAGCGAGCCATTACATCACAGCCATATTTTCACTAACAGTCTGAGTTTGTCTGTATTTGTGTTATTTTCCAGTTTATTTGCTTCTCATAAGTTATCGATTGCGCATTTCCATTGCATTTCAGATATTGCTATGAGTGTTGTGTAATATACATCGTTCCAAGGCACTGGAAAAAACAAAAAAGGGAACCGATCTCAGAAAAAGAACCCACACATAAAACTTTAAACTTTTCCTTAGACGCTTGTTTATCGCTTAATGCCATAAGTCAATTTCAGACTTGGATGCTAAAGAGTAAACAGAAGCCCAGATGAACACACCACGCTGTGCTAGCCAGCAGACATCTTAGAGATTCGCTTCACTTTTTCTAGGTTAGATCTAATCAATTCATGTTGACAATCAATACTTGGTTGAGCAAACTTGAGAGAAAAGTGAATCAAAGAGAACAGTTTTGCACAGAGTATTGTATAAGAGCAGCTCTAGGTGAGATGGTTTAATGTACAGTATCTGTCTCTGGAGTCTTGGTAATGCAGTCATGTGGGTGCAAATTGGAGATTAAGGTCAAGCCAGACTTGTTCTGGGTATTTTTTTTTTTATATGATCATAAGACAACATAGTGCAGAGGGCCTGAGAAACTAAGAGCAAATAAAGCATCCTGCTCTGACTCCAATCTAGAAACTTGTACAGCAAGTTGGTATGAATCAGACGGCTGGGTCAGCGTGACACTTCATGTCTGAACTTTAAACACTTTGTGCACTTTTTTCAGCTCAGTTTCTCACTTTTCGGTTGCTTTGCGCAACCTCTGCTATTTATGTAATGTAAGTACTGGTAAGCCTCATTACCACAGACACTTAACCTCTCTCTTTTGTCTGTTTTCTTATATACATATCTATCTGCACGGTGACAGAGGTGGGAGTCGGCTGGTTGCTGTATCACAATGACAAAACATGACAGATGTGTTTAGGCAGTGGAGTGCCGGACCTGCCACACAGTATTAAGCTCATACAGTCAGAGAGGAGAGCACTCGGTATTTCCACACAGGGAGTCCAATCATGAACATAATAACGGTTTGTCCACAGCGAGGATCGGAAACCTGAGCCGGCCTGATCGGGAGTGCTGTAACTCAAATCTTCCTGGATATCAGGATTCACCGTTGGGTTTGTTGATGTGGAAGATTTCTAGGAACAACTTGGTTTAATGGGCTCGCGGCGTACAGAGAAGTTCAATAGCTGAATTCAGATGACTTACCGCAAATTACTGACATGAGCTAACATAAAGTGATCAAAGACAATCTCATTATTCTTCCATCATTCACCGAGACTTTTCACAAAATCCTGATTAATCATTAATTCATTATAAGGGGCCATGAACACAAGGTTTGGGCAACTGACAGATTTGACAGGTATCCTAACGCAGCTTTTTATGTTCATTTCTCATCTGCTGCTCAGCCTGTCTGAAACCAATCAGTGAACTACAAGGAAGCCCATTGTTGATAAAAATCTGAGCTGATGACGAATCCCTCTTGAAAAATTCAGCATGTTTGATGAATTATGGAACAGTATAATGGAAGTTGTGGAAGACCTTTCTTCTAATAGAGGCCCGTGGTCAAATGCGCCGCGCGATATCCTCACTCACTCCATAAAAGAGCTGACTTGAGGACATAATGAACACAGCCTTTTGTTCCTATTAGCAGCCCACCTGTGGCCAGTTTTACTGTACTGAATTATGGCAATTACCTGAAATATCCCTGATAACAACTTCAACTCAGTGTAAAGCCAAAAAAAAAGTACAAAGACATGACTTTCACAGCAACCTTGGGAAAATGGGGCTTTGATTACCATAAAATCTACTGTCTTACAGAATGCTTAATAACACGTTATGGGTAAAATGTGTAGTACTTCACTCTGTACCATAAGGAATACATGCATGGGAACTAAAACTAGTCAAATACTAAAAACCTAGGCAACACATACAGAAAAAAGATCAATTATGACAAAACTGCTCATGAAATGCGACGAAAAAGGCAAGCTGACTATGGGGAAATCAACTCTTTGTTACTTTACATTTTATCATTTCGGTAGAAAATAACACAATATATATAACTAAATCATCACGAGTCTCCATGTACATTTACCTAACCTGTTTTACTGCCAAAGCCCACAAACCAACAACAAACATAAACCTGTTAGAATCAACAGAAATGCTTTTAACCTTCACTCACATGAGTTAACCAGCAGGGATGAGTACGTTTATGTCAAAAGCAGGCTGTGCCACTTCGGCTGTTTGTTAGTGAGTGATACATCACTCCATGGCATGATTTTAGAGCCCAGCTTGAGCCCTATAAATCTTCCTATAACCTGGTCTCATCACTTAAGGATAGTGGACACATCATGCCTGGGGGAGTATGTGTGAAGTGCAGCTGCTGTCAACATGACTGTGGTCACAGCAGAGGTCAGCAGTGCTTGAACCCTCTGGCTAAGGAATGGGTTCTCCTCAATTAAAGATCTCTGTATCCCTCTCACTTTCCATCCTCCCTTCTGAATAACGATCCCGACCGTGCTGACTTAGATGCGTACAATGGTTTACACTATTTTTCCACCTCTATCTTTAATAGATGCATGGACAAACTCATAACACTCTCACACACACACCAAGAGTGAAGTAGATTTGCTGGACTCTAAAGTCTGGCAACACGTACATGATAAAACTCCGAAATTGTCCATTAATGAAGCACTGATGCCTAAAAGCCTCACAAATTTTACTGAATGACCACCCTCCACTTCACTACTGTTCACTCAGACATCCATGATGAAACAACATCAAGCTATCATAAACAAAAGCAATATCAGTTTAAGTGGCTGCATAAGTAATTTAAGTGCCTGCAAATATGGCACAGTATGTAACAAGCCCACCCACTGTTCCCATCCTGAGTCACTTGGCTGTCGCCATGGCAATTCAGTTTCCTGATGAAAGCTGTCCACCAATGAGATGCATACGTCACTCTAATCGGTCAGACAGCCTGATCCTGCTTACAGCAATAAATCTTCCCACTAATTTGTCAGCCGTAGGCTTTAGAAACTGCATATTTCCTTTCTTCCCCGCCCTCCATACTTACAAGAGAGCCTAATGAGAGCGCACGTGTTTGGCTCTAGACTGAGAGTGGTTCTGACTTTATACCTTAAGCTAGGACTGAATTCAACACTTGATGTTGCTGTGCGGGTGTGACATTTCCCAGGCAAGGGCATATTCACACACCTTTCGCAAGCCTCTGCTCTGGGGCTTGAATCTAAAAATAATCTGAGGATGTTGTAGTGATGCGGTTTCACAATAAAACCTCTCCTGAGCCTCAGTCTTTTACTGCTCCCTAATTGGCAACAGGACCTTCTCACCTACTTTATTGGATGTTTTGACAGTGTAAGAGCCCAAATACTGCCAGCAGCCTTGCAAAGTGTTTTTTTTTTCTTCTTTTTATCACTATTTCACCTTTTGGTCACAAACGGTATGAGACATAGCTTACGCATTTTAACTGTGTAATCAGTCAGATGTTTTGTTTGATGACCTTGTCATTCTATAGGAGGACGTTTTTGACCGTCCTCTAATACCAATAATATAAAAGCCATGTAATAGAAAAATTAGATAATATTAGCCTCTCATTGATTGTGGTGGTCACTGGCCTTTAAGAGAGAAAAAAAGCACATTTGAATGCATCATCTTTGACGGCATTCCTTCTTGGGGTCGATTAAACCTGCCCGTATCATTCAGACTAAACATTTTGTCTCTTCCAGCTTTTGTTGTTGGTCTCTCGGATGCCGTTGTCAATGCAAAGTGAATTGCACACATCAAATGCAATATGAAAGCCATACTCCTTGGCTTTCCTGCATAACATTGTTGATCTCATAAAGCTTTGATTAGGTGTTTCAGAAAGGGGATACTGCATAATTTGAAAGGGAGAAGCACATAAAAGATGACTGTACTGTCTTATTGAATTCTCGTATGTATTTTTTCTTTCTATTTGTTTTTTCTTTTTTAATTTAAAAAGAAGACAAATCAG
This sequence comes from Neolamprologus multifasciatus, assembly GCF_963576455.1. Lineage (NCBI taxonomy): Eukaryota > Metazoa > Chordata > Actinopteri > Cichliformes > Cichlidae > Neolamprologus > Neolamprologus multifasciatus. The sequence continues at coordinate 25,138,389 of NC_140452.1, read as the reverse complement.
CACAACGCTACACTGCTGTTGCTCATATTTAGTCCAAAGCATGGGGGGTTTTTCCATCCGCGGGCTTTGACTGGTAGTCGGAACGTGTGTATTATCGACACACTTGCACTCCAGCATGCATGCCAGAGAGCATAGGGCTAATGGAAAAACCTGCCTGAAGGTGTGGCTTTCCACCCTCCGGCATTATTGTGCTCCTGAGCAACATGGCCCCAAGTAGCAGGAGAATTAAAAACAAGCCCTGCCAATTTTCATTATTAGGCATCAGGTGTTTTGCCAGGTCCAGTCGTCATGCTTGACTGCTCTCCACCATCCTCAGAGCCTTTTAACCCTAATTGACAGTCTTAAGTCCACTATCCTGGTGCTGCTGAGGAGTCAAACACACAGGAAGGGAGAGAGGTAGGATGAGCGAGTGGAAAAACAGAGATTCAAAAAACAAAACAGCAGAAGAAACTCTGAGGTATTTTCTGTGTAACCAAATCAAATTAAAATACTTCACCTTCACAGGACTAACGTGCGACAGCTTTTTTTGTGTTTTGCAACAAATCAGCATATTAAACCAAACACACAATGTATGATTCCATGTTTTCTATTTTTTTATTTAGTCGTTTTGGTTAAATAATTAAAAAATTCTCTCAGCTCTTATCATTTAATTGAGACAATGCCTCCTATTTCATTGTCTCTTACTCCCGAGTAGGTGAATACCTTTATCTGCTAAACACGGCCGAGCATTTACCACTGAACAAGTTGACTCATAAGCTGTGTAACCATCCCTGCTGCTTCCATCGCCTCGCTCCACGCTGCAGTTAAATGCTGAAACCGGGCAAGCCATGCTAATCGGTGGAAAGAGGTGACTAAAGCTACTGCTAATCCATTCTGGAATTACGGGGGAGAACAAATTAAGAAACTTCAACTCATTAGCGGAGCTTTAATTCACCGCCCCTCCTGGAGTAATCCCTAAACTCAGCTGCTCCAGTTAATTATACCGAGGCCCTGGATGAGAGGCCCTTCATTGTGTTCCCGTTGTTGTTGTGCTGTGTTAAGTTTGTTGGTTGTGCATGTGTGCCTGTTTGCCTTGGTGGTTTTTACTGAGAAAAAAAAAAGTCTGGCTAAAAGGAAACATCAATATCACATGGCTATCCTACACCGAGACTCACATAATACTAAATATTCTCCAGTTTGGGTAAGATAAGTGCAACACTTTTACAATTCCAGTGATTTATCCGAGCTCTAAGGGAAGATGTGTACTTGCGTGCGCGGAAGCTTTTCTTCCTTTGGTATGAAAGTAAACTACATGAAAAAATAAAAGCCTTCGATCACAATTATTCTCCAGCACCTTTCTGCGTGCACGCTTGCGGGAGCTTTTGGGACCCCTGTGTGCACGTGGGAAATGACAGTGCTGCTGTGATGAGCGAAGGCAAAGCGAGAGAAATCAAAAGACTCTCTTTTATATAAAAAGTCACCTGAATTCGGCTGCATGCTAAAGGATTCACATGCTTTGGCATTTTCCCTAAGCTCGGAGGACTCATAAATGTATCATGCTTGCCATTTTGAGCTGGAACCAAAGAAGTAGCGTTCAGACCGTGCATCTTTTGAAAGCTTGTCTGTTCTTTTAAACGTTCAAATGTCTGGACTATAGATTAATGCTGCTGAAACGTGGCAACACCCCGTTGAACGTGCTTAAAAATTCTCAGAAACTCGAAAAATAAATATCAATCCCTCCTCTCAAAAAGGCTCGTTCTGAAGCGGATTTAGATCCTGTGCGCACAAGAGTGCTAAACTTGTTTTTAGTCTAGAGCCACATAATTTTTAATCCTTTTTATAGACTCCAGATACTTTCTAAATTGACAGTAGTTGCTGTGGCCATCAGCACCTTTGGGAGAGGATTTCAATGGCTTTTTGAGATGTGCAGATGGATTCACATTTGAACTTTGTCATTACATGGGTGATAAGCCACCCATAAGAGAGGCTTTTGTAATTTCAAATATGGCTAAGAGGCGGTAGAGGATCAAGCAGGAGCGATGGATGGGTAGATGGATGGAAAGATAGATGTGCGAGCCTGTGCTTTAAAACCACTTCATGTGCCTCACTTATGTAGCCCAGAGGCATGTGGTGATTGCTGTAATCAGACAAAGGCCTCAGGGAAGCCTAATATGGACACTGCGTAATACCTGTTCCAATTTGATTTGTTTACGCTTCATTCGCACAAGTGGCTCCGCCATTTGCGATCACCGCCTCAATAATTAACCCCAAGTATTGTTGTCCGACAGACAGGACAGATGCTCTTGTTGTCCCTCCCTCACACATCCTGTTGTGATCACATTGATTTGTGGGCCACGGAAGGTTAGTGTGGGGCCACTTGCCACGGATCTCCCATCAGGCTAATGAGGCACGGCGTGACAGCTTTGGTGATTGGGTGAACGGAGGACGCTGCTCGCGGCGTGTTCTGTCACTGAGCAGTACATACTGATGCCAGTCCCCTTCAGTACAGTGCTGTCGTTCTACTATAGGGACTTATTTAAAACATAGGGGTCAATATTTTCAGCAGTTCTTAAGGCGCATTTTGACGTTCTAGTTAAAATCACAGATTGCCACCGGCATGGTATATTATTTGTACACTCGCAAGGACTGTTTCGGTAGAGAATCTGAGGAGACTGAGGGGTTTGTGTGTGTGGTCACATGAAAGAAAATAAACTTAGTGGAGGCACATGCTTAAAAAGACAGTTTTCAATTCATTTTGACAAAGAAAGAACATGGGGAAGAAAAGGAAACAGAATAAAAATCCTTGATCCTTTTTTGGTGTTCTTAATTAGTATTTTTTTTCCCCGTACGTAGAAAATAAGCCTTTGCTTTGTTTGCCTCACCATTGTTCCATGTCTGATAGCCTTCTTTGTGTAGCAGATGTCAAGGTATAACAAATGTTTTTGATGTCCACTGAAAAAACAATGGCGATACGGAATTTTCATGACTGCTGAACCTTCGGCATCGCTCTCAGGCGAGCTCGCTTCTCGTTACCGGATTCTGTCACCCCCGAAGGTTCAGCGTTACCCCGGGTGAGATCTCATCTGATGCGGCGCGAGACCACATCCGTACTTTTGCCGGCAGCTAGAGTGGGAAAAAAATAATCTGTCTTTAATACCTGAACCTAATTAGCTCTGAAATCTGAGGTTAATTAAACAAAAGGAGGTTAAATTAAGTGACTGGGATTTAAGTGGCGACATACCGGATTAAAAACACCCCCGTCTTTCTCTGAATCACTCATCCTTGCTATCCACGAAAATCCTCTTCTCTCATCATCCTCTTGTATTTTTTTAAGACATTCGGGCCTCGTGTAAAGTGTAAAGTGGCCTATGCTTTGCTACCAAAACACTTGCTGACGTTCCTTCATTTTCCTACAGCTGCTTGACTAGCGAGCACTCGGCGGAATAACACCAGATGAAGGAACGACTAGCAAAAAATGTACGTTGCTCACACAAAGGTCAACATAATGAGTTGATTAGTAATTAGTCATCTCACCGCAGTGCATCTGTTTGTGACTCTCTGTGGCACACTTGAATGCGGTATTAGAATACCCATCACGTCAATAAGCAGACAGTGGGAGAACATTACCATCAGGTTTGTCACGTATAAGCAGACTCGAAAGGGATCAGAGCCCTTTAATAAATGCTTAATTGGTTTATCAACTAATTGTCATCGTATACATCATAAAGCAAACTAACGACTCCGTGCAATGAAAAGCTTTTGTGTCAACATAATGCCTGTAAACTTTGGGTTAACGGAAACATCTTTATATAATGGACTGCACGGGCTTTCTAGCGCATGAATAAAGAGATAATTTTGTGTGACTGCAACTGCACAGAGGGGAATTTTGGCTCCTTTTGCACTGCATAACCTTAATTTTTTTGTTTTGTTTATTCATTTAAAGGGTACCCTGCCCCAGTCGCCACATTCATGATTGCACAGAGCAAAAAAAGTTCTCCTCACTCCCACTCGCACAGTGTCCTCATCCTCCCTCGCTGCACTGTAGAGCTAGATGGAGTGTTTTCAGCACAAGAACACCTGCGATACACTCACATATTTCAAATGTTGTTATTTTTAAAAAAAAGTTATACAAGCTGGCAAGTGATTTTTTTTGTTTTTTGTTTTTTGTCTAATGAAAATGGAAAATAACTCGAGAATTTAAATTGTAGCATAAATATTTTACCTATGCAGAAGTCTGTGTGCACTTCCACCAAGGCCACTAAAAAGCCTGTCGCGTTTTGTTTAAAAGCATTGCCTCTCCACAAATGACCTTTCATGGGTGGAGAGAAGAAGCAAATTGGCCATCCATTCCTTTTTTTAGGGACAGAGGTGACATGGTGATAGCCCAGCCATCGCTGGCACTTGAAAGCCCACTACTCTTATTGCTGCCACCTGTGTTTGTTGCACAGGCTTGTCTGCACTCAGGCTTTCAGGGCTGGTTACTTTCTCTGCAGCTTGCTAATGATGTTTGCTAGACTTGCAGTGAGAAAACCCAGATCTCCATGAAATACTCTTTGTATCTTAACCTAATCAATAATGCCTCGTACCCACTATAGAATGTCACTGCAAATAACCTTAAGAAGAAAACAAAGAGAAAAAAATCTTCCCTGTGGCAAAGTTTCTTCCATTAATGTCCTTCACTCAACCTGGTATCTCACAGTTTTCTTCCAAATGGTAGCCCGAGTCAAAAGGATGGCAGCAAGACAATGAGCAACTGTTTTATATTATCACTGTGCTGCATACTGTGTATGTGATAGTGCTATTATTGAGCTGCTAAACCGAGAGAGGCGAACAGGCTGCTAAGAAGTCCCGACAAAGGACCAACAGCTGGATGCATTCCTATAATCATTGGATTCCTGTGTGGGTAGAGCCCTTAGTTTAACCACCATCCCCTAACCACCCCAGATCTATCATTATCATGTAGAGAGCAGCATCTTAGTGTCATTATTGACACTCAGTGCCCACCTCTGCCGGATTGGCTCTATATGGTGTGTAGGTGCAAAAGTATAATTCTACTGCACCTCCCTCTAACTGACCGCTCTGCCCATCCACCCACTCCCCTCCGCAGCACCCCACACTGATGCATGCACACACATTCCTGCAGGATGAAAGGACTGGCCTGAGGGGGGTCATTTGTATCTGCTGCCCCTGTTCCTTGTCTTTGTTGTCCAGCCTGTAGGCCATCTAGTCACATGGAACCAGGTGTCAAAAGGAGTAATAGCACAAATCGATGTCAAAGGATGCTCTAGCAATGGGGAAGCATCCTTTCCCCTGTATTTTGTCCTCCCCACTGATTTAAAACACACGGCTGGGGAGCTAGGAGGGGATTTTGCATATGTGTGTGTGTGCTGTGGGGTCAGAAGGGCAACACGCACACATTTTTTTTCTTTGTCTTTATGTGCCTGTCTCACACCCCTGCAGCCAGAACATATTTATAATAAATAAAAAAAATGGGCAGTTTGGGCGGCAGCTAGGTTTTGATGATTTGCAGTCAGAGCCCGTCGACAGAATCTTATTTAGTGTGATTTTAAACTGGGGGATAAAATGCATACGTATTTCTCTGCTGTCAGAGAAAGTACCTTTGATGTGAAATTGTTTTAATTGCTGATTTCAGATAAACACTGGAAGTAAACGATGCTCTTTCCCAGCAATTTTGAACAAAGGCAGAATTTCTGGAGAGTGATAGTAAAAACATGCAGGTGGGTATAACGGTGAGACAAACGTTGACTTTCTTCGAGCGCTGACGTCATCTGTTTCCTTGCAACGCAGAGGAACGTCCACATCGCCGCACGCTGCTTGCTGTTCCATAAACCAAAGCCTTTGGAAGAGATTACCGGAGTAATCATCAGAATGAGGTTCCTCCAGGAATCAGCTATGAGAATGAATGGATTACATGAAAGTAATTCCAAGCTCAATATCAGAAGCTATCCTGAAGCCAAGAAAACAGATTCTGATCTCATACTGTTGCTGTGTCCTCTGGCTCTCTGTAGCCGTCTAAGTACCTTTGAGACTCATAAACCACCTTCGGTTTATAGCACCACGAAGGTCAGGAGTTCATTTGGTGATTGCCCGCTTCTCTTTCTACACACTTGCCCAGTGTTTTCAATGTTTTTCTTCTAAAATAACAATCCTTGCGTGCATCCACATCAGAGAAGTACCTAAGTAAAAAGCCAAACACAATAACAAGAACAGCAATTTAAACAAATCTCAAGTCTCTAAAAAACAAAACTTCAGAACAAAGGAATTTCACTCAGTGTTCTTTCCTACAGTAATGACATGGGTCCACATCTGTCACCTTCTGCCCATGGCAAGACCCCATCTCCTGAGAGAGAAGGTAACAGGCAGCTAATCAGCTCCCTCTGACATCTTCATCACGACCAGCACACACTGCTGCTCAGCTGCACACCAACAGACACACACAAACGTGCCCGAACAAATACAGAGACCCACAGACACAGCGCAGACAGATAAAAAGGATTAGGGTCTAACAGGCCAGCAGACAACAGGACGACGGAAGGACATGCTGTGTGTGTGTGTTATGTGTGTGCATGTATAACTCAACCAAAGCCCTCTCTCGATCTCTGCACGCTAGATTATGTCTGTCTCTCTTACCTTGCGTACACAAACCTGAGCACACAGTTCCACCTGTGAAACCCACATCTCTGCTATGGCCAGCGCGTTGTGATTAACGAGTAATGCAGAATTGCTTATTGACTTGAACAAAGGTTATTTCTAATATCATTGTCTAGCTCTTCTTAGGTCTCCACATGAAACGGCAGAGTGGCAGCTTTATGCTTCAGCCAATGGATGGGGTTTTTCAACAAAAACATCGGCTACCACATGCCAGGTTTCATTACGTCCTGTTTTGCATATGCACAGCGTGCGTGCACACAGTGGCGCAGCAATAGAACCGAGCATCTTTTGTGGATTTGAATGCAACAAGGTGCAAGCCATTTCAATTTTAAGAATCCAAGTGCAAGAAGCTAAGAATCTGAAAATGCCTCAGTAATGCAGTTTCTAGATGAGATCAGTGCAAGGGTAAACACAACAACAATAAATCTGATGTCGTTCGCATCTGATCCGAAATGTATTGCCCGAAAGCAAAACACCTTCTGTACGCTTCATTTGCCAACATGTTATAAGGAAGTTAAAGGAACATTATTGTCCTTGAACTTTGCTTGTGAACTGCTTGCAAATGCTTTGCAGTTCTGATTAATGACGAGAAACATTTCTGACAGACACTATTAAACTCGGCTCCTTACTGCGATCACAGGCTTGCAAAAAAAGTTGCATGTCCCCACGAACCCCACGCACTCGGCATTCATTTGATATAACCATGGCAAATTATCATAGATCTACTAACTCGTCGATCAAAGCGTGAACATTGGAGCCCAGACAGCTGGGCTCACACTGATTACCCCTCTCACCACTGGTATAAATGAGAACATGGTTCTTTATGCAGCGTGGGGCAGGTTCACTTTTAGACTAATGTTCAGAAAGGGCGAGAATGTGCCTTCCAATTAATGATTAATTAAAGTTCAACACAAACGGCTATTTTTCTCCACTTTTGGCTCCAGGATGAAAGATTTCTGGCTATTCTGTTAAGGACTGAGAGCTGAAAAATGTCAAATGCCATATGTGTAAATCCTCTGAGCACCAAAGAGTTCACCTACTGTTGCCCGGATTACCGATGTAGCTAAATGCCTATACAGATTACATAACTGCCTCATCAGATGTTCTTAATGGTCCTGATAATAAAATATACACAGAATACAAAGAATACACAAGAGCCTGAATAGTTGATCGATTTGAATGACTATCTGCAGGGACGACACTTGGTCAGATGAAACCTTCAAGACGTCCCGAGTTATGGGTTGACAATACCACTGTGGTCATAATATTGAACAAAACATGATCAGCTGACATGCAATGATTATAAAATCTTGACTAGGTTATCCACAACAGCACCTTGATTAGATCCAGTCCACTAATAACATAAGGAATATCTCAAATTGGAACTGTTTTTTTGTTTTTTGCTTTTTTCAATCTAATTTGTACTTTGAGTATTATATACTTCAGCTCTCTCACCCTGCTAAATGGCCCTTTTTTCCCTTGAGAGGACTCTTCTGTCAAGAGATGTCTCTGCATTTGGCGCCATTATCATCTTTCTTTTTTCTATACACGTTTTTTCAACAGAGACCAAAAAATCTCCTGATCTTCTACGCAATTTCAAAGAGAAAGCTGAACACACATCGCTAATGAATTATATGAAGTGCTTTCTTAATGTTCGACCTAATTGATGCACCAATATGTGCCCCAAAAAAAGAAGTAGAAGAAAAAAATGGACACAGGCAGGCACTTGGAATGAACATTTGACAAGATGAGCGTGGTAAAAACTGGCTCAACACCTGTCTGAGCTGCCAATGCACACCTGCTGCCAGCTGGGGTTAGATCAGCATTAGCCTGACATTAGCCACAACCTCGGCACCCTAAACCACGGGCAGAGGGCAAGCACCTATTGGATATTTTGCAGGAAGCAGCTGCAAAAACGACGTCCGATGCCAAGTGGAACACGGGAAGCCAAAAGGTTAAAAAGCCCATCTTTCTCCTTTGACTTTCTATCACGTCACAGACTTTGTGCCTCACTTCTCACCTCCTCCCCGCTCTGCGGCCAGGCCATTCTCCCTCTGGCTCAGTCCTTCTTGCTTTTACGCTCGCTCTCTACCTTATCCTTTCCTTCGCTCATGCATAAAATATATGTGTGCCTGTACTTAATGCACGCACACGCGCACGCGCACACACATAAAGTTGAATCTTGACAACCAGTGGGCTAAACCTAGCATTTACCTCAACAGCTGGGTTCACCACCAGCTACAATTACAACCATTAGCATGCTTAATTAACAGATTCACTGGCAGCTCATGCAGGCTGAACATAGTTCCCCCTCGTGCCTCAACCACCAGGTCTCCAGAGATCCAACTCCCACACTCCTCTCTCATAAGGACGGTACAATTTGGGGAAGCACGGAGAGCACAATTGTGCTGTTTAGCCCCGAAGGAGATAAATATATAAAATAATGATAGCTATTTATTTGATTTTTATTTATTTATTTATTTTGCTTGATTCTGTTCCACTGTCCTGGGTTTTTTGTTGTTGTTGTTTTTATGCACACTGCCGCAGCAGTGTCTCTTGACGTGATGTGCACGGCCAGAAATAGTAAACATGTAAACAAAAGCTGTGTGAATGAAAACATCAAAGCTGTGCTCCTCGTCATTGTGGCTCGCTGGGGGGAGAGACACTGACAGCAGTGCCAGCTCTGGCACAAGTCCGGCACATTTGAGAATGCCGCTGAGCCGCACCAATACGCCGTTTTCAGAACCACTCCTTGTTTTGAGAGAGTAAAGGTGGTGAGAAAATGTATAAAGTTTAAAGTTCAAACCATATATTCGGATTCATGATATATTGCTTCTTTACCTGCAGTTGGATAGTTCTTGCCTCTAAAAGAAAATCACAATCGAAATCAGGGATGTCAAACATAAGGCCTGAGGGCTGGGATCGGCCCGGCAAAGACTCCACTAAACAGCTTTAGAAAATATGAAGGCTTGCATCGACTTTAACTGTATTTTCATTAGTTTTCTAGCTTTTTCATAAAGACTGCCCCAATTGCCATTCATACTAAACCAAAGCAATTAACAGATAAACAATTTAATTAGTTTTCATTTCATTTAGTGTTCATTTCAGATTCTTATAATGCACTTTCACTAAACACCAAAAAGAAGCTCTTGCAAGTTTTCATTTTTCTCCTTTTTCGAGTTTTCTCTTGGTAGGTGATGTCATTGAAACTTGAGTGAAAGCAAGTCAAATGAAGTGCATGACGTAAAGAGCAAAAAACAAAAACAAAGTAAGGTTTCATGGGTGGACAATCCTCAGTAAAGTGGTTGGGGATATGCATATAACTTCATACAACAATAACGTAACGCTACAATGATGCTGGAGGAGGTGAAAACCCAATTAGATGTGGGCACTGGTGCACAGTCCTCCAGAGAGCCTGACTGGCTCTGTTAAAAATGTATCATAGTGCTCAGCTTATTAAGATGTCATCTATGCAAGCTCTGCAGGTTCAGGATAAATACCCTCATGGCGTATTCTTCTGTGAGCATGTCGATCCACCCTGTCACCGCTTTTGCAGTCAATGGCTCTTTAGTGGCTGTCACTGGCTGCCTAGAATGCTTCATAAACATCTTGTGCTTTTTCACCTAATTAAGCTGGAGGGATTTCTTTAAAACAGGGGCAAGGTGGGGCGGGTAGGTGGGAGCAGTACTGAAGACCCTCTTCTTCTTCTGTACCTCTTTCCGGATACTAACCTAGTGCTCTTACTTCACTTTACCTCCTCCCCTGCTCTGTACTTTTTCAACTTAACACTGCCACATCTTTTTTTTCCTTTCATTTATTAAAGTCCACAGTGCTAAAAATATGTTTCTTTAAAAACAATCATTGCTTTATTTTCAGCTCTAATTTCTTCCTGTTTTATTTCACCAGTGCCATGCACACCCCTTTTCTCTCTTATTTACATATTTTTGGCAGACTTTAAGTTTATAATTGATTTTATATCTCAAGCATTGTCTACTAAATGCGGCACTGCTCCCAATTAGACTCCCAGCAGAGACAATACCCGTCTAATGCAGTTATAACATTTGTTAACCCGCTTGCACTGTATCAGATTTCTGCCAACATTTACACACACATGCATTCAGATGCATACATATTCATGGCCGTGTATCACACACGCAGTGTTGAAATGTGTGAATGAGACATCTCCATAACCAGACCAGCTGACCTGAGACTTACAGAGCTGCTGGTGACTCCAGGGAAAAGCATAATAGAATTTCTCCAGCCGCCTTCCTGTTAATTACAGCAGACCTTGGCTCTGAATAAATATTTATTCAGAGCATACAGCAAGCTGCATGCATATTGTACACGACCAGGCTCGGGCCAGGCAGGACAATGGTGCTGCAGCTAAACAATATCAGAAATAAATGACGAGAGTAATAATAGTTGTATAAGTAGAGACGTGTGGGTCTAGCATTATGCTGTTTTTAATTACCACCAAGAAAAAAAAGGTTAAAATAGATGCACCAACATTTATTATTGCTGTTATTATGAGCATGTATATGCCTTTTGGAGAAAAATGTTAAACTAAATCTGTAATAGGTACAGACTTTATTGAAAAAAAAGTCACCAACAACAGTTGGTGTTTTACATTGTAAGATAAAGACCCTACAATAATAAAGAGAAAAGACGACCCCCCATGAGAAAGCACCTGGTGGAAGTGGGAAGGAAAAAGTCCCTTTTAACAGGAAGAAACCTCGAACAGATCAAGGCTTCTTTTTTAACTGCTAATATGCTAGGGCTTCTTTCTGATGTCAGAGGTACAGAAGAATTACGGGACAGTTTGTACTAATTTATCTGTCAGATGCAAGCTTTGCAAAACCAATCAAGAAGAACACATAAAATTGCAGTGCCTATGGCCAAATCCAGACATATACCTTGAGTAGACAAGAATATGAAGAATCAATGTGGATATAACCCTCTAGTACTCATCAACTCCATATTTTTTCTGAATTTACTGTATAAAAAACTATAGATTGTCATTTGCAGATAATAATAATGTGCATTGAATTTCCTGCATTACAAATCATACTGAAAGAGATCACACACAGCAACATAATGCTGTGCTGCAAAACTTTTTCCTTGACAGATGGGATGGGGGGGTAAACTATAAAACTATAGTTTGGCTAGTTAGCTGGCGGAACAGTTGGCAGAGAAAACATTGAAGCAATATAGAGAAGGAAATGTGACATGCTGTAATATACCGAGGTGACTGAGAGATGGAAAAACAAACTTTTTCTATCAATACTGATTCGAAATGCACATGTACATCTACATACAAATAAATCCAACCTGATTACGTCTCTTTTTTGTAATCCACCCTTTTTTACTCACACCCCCACACATCTATGCACACACAAACACACACACACACACAGAAACATTCCCCTTTGCTCTGTGGGCCAGGCAACAGCTGTGTTTGGTGCAAGTGGAAGAGCAGCTAATGAACCAAACAGAACGCTTGACAATTCACATCTGCTGACACTCTCCAGCTGCTGCCAGCAAGCTGGCCTTTGCAACCCTCCCTAGACCAAGACCTAAAGCCAGGGTAAACACCTGGGAAAGATCCTACAGACATACACACACTTTCAGGCATATAGATACAAACATGCACATATTCTTCAAAAATTGGAACAATCTGCAACTATACCAAAAAGCCAGAGTCTGATTTCAAAACAAGTGAGGATGCAGACATTAATGCGGAGGCGGCGGCAAAGCGAATCCATTTGACCAGAGTTAACACAAAATGAAAGCACAAAAGCCACAAACGAGTGGCGCACGCCTACCGTCTGTAGGTGCATAAATTACCTGATACAGTTTGTCACATGCAGTGTTGCCTTGTTATACCTCAGAGCACAACATACACCAACAACATGCTGTTCGTGCTGCTATCTATGATACAACACTCACTGCCTGTGTCTCCCTGTGCAGTGACTCTATTTATAGCTGTGTCTGAAGAGAAAGAAGCCCTGCTTTGATATATACAACTAACTTTTCCTAACTATTAGAGAATTACAGCTTTATGGACATTAACTGTATAGGTTCAAAGATAACAATAAAATAACACATTACAGACATAATGTGCAGCATACACTCGACCCACACATGCTGCAGATAGAGTGATGCTCCATCTGCTGTAGTAACACTTAGACACAGTGATGAGGTACACAATGGTGAATGCAAAAGCAAGCTCAGTGCAGAGATGGTAAGATGAAAAGTGTTCTCCTGGGTGCTTGTCGCTGCCCTACTCTGTCGCCTCATTTAGTTAGAAATGGTTCACCTGTGCAGTGAAACTAGGAACATATATATAAGCGCTCTCACACCACACACACACACACACACACGGGTCCCATGTGTCTCCCTCTCCCTACATGCTGCACATTGTGATGAAGCATACCTGCTTTCCTGGTACACCCACCCTCCCACATACCTATACAGAAAACATTCATATAGAACTTCCCTTTCATATCCCATCCTTCTCACCACCCACTGTCTCCAATTTGCCCGAGATCCTAATGCAGTGGTGAAAAATGGCTTCGACTTTTCTGATTGCATTTGATAACAATTTTATCAAGGCTCCTCTGGCAGGCGGCGAGGAGCAGTCCCATCAGCAGCTGTAGCTAATTAGCCACTATCGCTAGCTCTTTTGGCTCACCCTCTGCTGCTTCCCTTGGCCCAGTCGCTTCTAAGTATAAATTATTGGATTGTCGAGATAAACGAGGGCTGGCAAACAAGTGAGCAAGAGAAGAAGAAAGATGAGAAGGGATCCAAGACAGAAAGCATAGAGAGGGGAAAAGCATAGAAAGGCTGGTAATCAGTGTGACTCACTGAGTTTGGTCATCACAAAAAGAAATAATTATAATAAAGAAAAAAAAGGAAATGAAAATATAATCGATGTTTCTTTTAAGATGTACCATGGTGAAATCAATCCGATTCACATGTAGGCTTCTGACTAACAACTACAAACAAATCTGATATAATACTAATATAAAATAATGAAGACACAAAAGAAAGTAACTATGCTTTCCCTCTCCTACATTACTGTTTAATAAGCACACAACAGAATGCCCTTTCCCATAAATTTCCTCATAAATACGTAAGACTGAATGCTGGAGATAACACCAAAGCAGCAAAATCCCAACTCCAGAGGACTTGGAGATAATTTGCTTTGCAACACCAAGGTGCTGATAGTTGCTGACCGTACAAGGAAAATGCCACCGAATTATTGTGATAAATAGAAAGTGGCCTGATGAAAACACTAGGCAATCACGGAGAACAGAAAGTCTAGTCAAGGACAAGCGGCGAGCAATAGGACATGGGACATCTTTTATCCCCCTCTGATTAATTCCAGTACCTCTGTATTGTAAACTGAATACAGTGTCATCAGCAACCTCTATGTTATTGGAAGTTTCACCAGGGCTGCAGGAATCTAGCCCATAGAGAGCTGTTAGTGTACCAAGATTAACCTCTTGGCCATGAAAGGCATTTGTTTGCTGTCATCCAACATCCTGCTACAGATATTGCATATGCTATAAGCTAGCAGCAGGAGGAGAAATAAACAAAAGCTATAAAAAAAACAGTATCCTAAGAAAAGGAACTGTTTTAGTTTATTTTAAAAAGGTCAATCAGTAGATCTTACTAACCGAAAGTAAATATGTCATATGCTGTGAAATAATTTGAGTAGAAAGTGTTGATCAAAATATAAGGCCCCTGAACGCACGAAGAGGCAACTTAAAGCAAAAGAAATTAACTGGAACTCTGGCTCATTTTTTTTTATTAGACCAGTTACTGGTCGGACGATAACTTAATGAGATAGATGGCAGCACACTGGAGTTTTACTGAAGAAATTGTTGCTTACGTTTTTTGGAACTGTCTCTCTAAAATGCATTAAGGCATGGCGCATCATCAGTTAGCATGCTGTATGAGCCATTTTTGGCAGTAAGCCAGTAAAACTTACAATGACTTATGAAAAGCAAAGGTTTAGCCCACCAATTTCATCTGGCCATCCCGCTGATGATAAATGATCTGTGACCTCACACTGTAATATGTTTAATATGTATCTCAAGCAAATGAAAGCGCACAATGCGCAAAGAAACTATATTATATTCTGGGAAGTGTTCGCTATGCAGGCTATATGTCAAGTATATATTGACTTTTTTCTGTTCTTTTTTTTTTTCTTGACCAATCTCAGTGATTTTGAAGAGACATCCTGCCATGCCGCATGCACCTACCTCTCCCACTTAATCAAGTTGCAGTTTTGCTCAGATCTTGAAAGTAATCCAGCTTTGCCTTTTTTCTGCAGATGTCCCCACTGCATTTCCCTTTTATCAGCCGAGGCTCTAACATATTGGATGTTCAAACCACATGGGCTGTAACTGCTGCTGCCGTTCTGGCTAACAGGTTGACTGGGGAAATGGGCTGCAAGCAGTGATGATGGTCTAGTGTAGGCTGGCATGATGTGCAGCTGTTAGCAGTATGATGCATATGCAGAATGCATACTGTCCAAAGGATTTCAGTAAAACTCTAAACACGTAGATGAAATCTTGACAGTTTTGTGAGATTTATTGCCTAAAGCTGCCATTTCTAAGACGTGGCACACAGCAGGTGATAGTATGCATCAGGCTCATTCTCACTATTTGAAATTATTCTGGTTGGTTTGTTTGTGCATGTTGTGTGGCATGGGTGGAGGGTACCGCTCACTACTGCTTCTCTGGGCAATTACTTGTGTTATTACCAGATTGGCTCAATCAGATACTTTGAGGTAGAGAGCTGGGTCAATTCTGTCTGTCTCTAGAAAAGTCAGCATAATGGCTAAAAAAGTCATCTTTCAGAAGCCAGTGGAAGAAAATGGAAGTTTCTGTTACTCATCTGCATTTAATGAATAAAGAAGATTATGGAAGTCAACAAAGTCTCCCCAAGTTGACGACTGGCGCTAATTGAACAAAAAGCCCCAGAGACCGTGTGTGTCAGCTAAGGTGAATGTTTCAAGTGGTGCAATTTGGTTCAACCGGCTTATTTCTAACACCTACCCACACCGGCAGTGTTTTTGCCACATCTGGTGCGGAATGTGAGTTTGTGTGGATGTGCGTATTCACACAGATTTTTTATTTATTTTTTTTCGTATAGGATAAAAGAAAGCAAACAAATAAGTTACTGGCAGCCCTCAAGAAGCTACTAAGCAATATGTGTTTTGCAATTCGTACACTGACCTTCACAAGTCAGAAAAGGCCTACATCAGAGGGAATGGCATTGCACCGCTCATACTTTGTGTTTGTGTCAGTGTGTGGTTGTGAGAATGTGTGGTCTTGTGTGTGTGTGGTTTAAGGTTGGAGCTGCCATTGACTATTAAACATACACTAACAAATGCAGTCTATTCAGAGTGAGAGGAGGAAATAAGAGTTTTTGTTATTGTAGAGAGAGGATGTTGATACTGTGTGAACTAATAGTAACATGAATGGGATGAGTACCTGATACCTGACTTTTTTTTTAAACCCTTCATCTTCAGTAACATAAAAAAATCATTCCTAATTCCTTGTTCCTTGTTTCATCAATGAAGGTCTCTGTGTGCATCATGGTGGCACAGTGGTTTTAAGATCACCTCCTGTTTTAAATCCCAGCTAGGACCTTTCTCTGTGGAGTTTGCATGCTCTCCCTGTGCCAGTGGAGGTGAATCCAGGTACACTGGATTCCTCCCACAGCCCAGATGCACGAATTTTAGGTTAGTCAGTTATTTTACGTTCAGATCAGATGTAGATAAAGTACTTAAGGTGTACAGAATAAAGTACCCTATGAATGTAATGTTAAATGTGGCTTGTAGTCTGAAGCACTTTAAGTGGTCGGTAAGAACAGAAAAGTGCTATATAAATGCCAGACCATTTCCATCCCATCACTTGTTTCGTTTTCCCCTCCTCCATTTCCTCCTCGCCATTCTCTTCTTTTTTAACTTAACACATCAGTGTAGTTCCCGGGTGCTCGTGAATGACAAACTGTCCTTTTAATGAAATTCTTTATAAATCACACAAATAACGGCATACACCCTCACGCCATGCTTGACAGGTAATAGACAGATTGAGGGTGCAGCAGAGGTGGCATCAAATGACACAACCCATTAGGTGCAGGGTAGAGCTATTTAAATCAATACCTCTGTCTTGTTACAAAAAAAAGAAATAAATAAAATCACCCGCTTCCTTTGAGGTCCAGACCTGTCAGATAATGACACCTCTATTTGTTTACGCCGTTACATTGTCCCGCCCCTCACACGCGCACGCCCGCGCACACACTTTACATTTCTGCAATAAACCCTGCACAAAATATTATGCTGTGACCCATCAAGCAGTCTTTTGAGGCTGCTTTTCACTGTTTGTTGTTTATGCCCCTACACCTCTATCCTTCACTCTTAGACATTAAGCGTAAACAAGCGAATTTCTTGGATTTTCCCAACTTAATTTTTCCTTCTACAAAATTAAGTTCTTTCCAAGCATTTTTGTTCCCCCCACTCCAGGAGAGAGCTCAGCTGACACACCAGTACAACATAAAGAGCATAAAACGCAACTTTTCAAATGGTAGCACACCACTTTAATGAAAGCATTTCATGCTGTTCTGTACCCACTGTCCCTCAAGAGTCCCTCAGAGTATAGTGACTTAAATGGAGCATCACATTATTATTTATTTATTTATTTATTGGCTCAGCTGTTTGGCTCCAGTTATTTTTATTTATTTATTTTTAACATAAATCCAGGACCCTTGATTTTCAGTTCACTGATATGAGGCTGGCTTAAAATTAAATGTTAAAATTAAAGTTTGAAATATGAGATGACTTTTATCAATCACAAAGTAAGACATGTCTGTCTGTCTTACTTTGTCGCTCATGGCAACGCAATAAAAGAATTGAGCCAGGCAAAGCAGTCACTACACTGGTAGAGCAGAATGGTGATCTGAACCCAAAACACAGAGGAAACAGGCACGAGAGGCCAAGATGCTTACCACTGCAAGAGGCTTACTTCCTTAAATAAATTCTGTCACACTCTTGGAGGCAGTTTGATAAATGGGCGAAAGCATAGCATGACATTTAGCATTCAGAGTAATGAATTTGTCTTTGTGTGTATAAGATATACACACAAAGATATATATATATATATATATAAGATATATATTACATTAAAAAAATCCTTAAAAAAACCACTTGTAAATTCAAAAGAAGCCATCCCGCTGTGCTCAGATCTAGCGAAGCGGTTGAAGTACAAAGAAGAGAGAAAACATGAAATCAGAGTGGGTTGTGACTGATTGTTTTTGAGTAATAGCTCCACACAGTGTTAGATCCTCCAGGCCCGCTGCACTGCATCTGGCCAAAGACAAAGCTAATCGCACAAGACGGCAATGTGAGGGATTGCGGTGGACGGGTCCACCGCAGGGCAGCACGGCTCATGCTGGGTGTGATGTTTGTGTGTGCGCAACGTGTGTGTGTGCCACTTTGATCATGAGCTCAGTGCAAGGGTCATAGCATAAACATCACAGAGGCTTACCTCAAACTCTACATCTTGTGCATGTGCCCCCCCCCCATCCTTCTTTTGTTTGTCGCGGATGCGTTACGCACATGCATTTGAAAGCTTTGTCTTAAAAACTAAGACCACCCCAAGCTGTGATTGCTTCGCAGAGCATAAAAAAGATACTTTCTTCCTATTTTTTGTGGCTGACTGTTTACAAGACAAACAACATTAGTCATCCTCGACAGTTGCTGCTATCGGTTTGGTTTAATGTTATTCCAAATAAAGTGGACTACATTGTCTCATCTTTTTTTATATGTCTCGTATTTGTTTACGCGCATCGGGTACGTGAGTTGACAAGAATTGTGAGGCCGAGCATGCCAACGCTGCGCTCTGCATTTTGCATGATAGGCTAAACTTAAGCTTCCCCAAGAGTGTGTTCTCTTGAATTGTAGGGTTGTAGAACTGAAAAAAAAATCTATTTCAAAAGCACTTTTTCTGTCACTGTGTTTTTTTTCTACTTCAGCATCAATATGTTCTTTATTCCTCGGATCCATGTATGAAATTATAGCGAGCTCTTAGCATAATGACCAAAAATGATTCACTCTAGGTACATTTAGCACACAAAAGAGCTAAAGAGGCCCGTCACGTATTTGCAGACTACCGAACCCACGTGGGATAAGTTTAGCGAGCGGGCCGTGTAAAGCTCTTTTACTGACTGGCTTTTGAAGGATGGAGACAAAAACTTCCAGGCATCTCCGGTGAGTGAATGATGAGCACAGTTGTATTGCTGTGGACCGACACCGTGTTAGAAGAATGGTATTGGAAGGAAAGTAGTCATTTGCCAACTCTGACACTGCAGGGAGGCATTGTCAAACACGAATGAGAATACTGAATGAGCGATGCATAGTGGAGTGAGACAGTGAGAAAAAGAGTGGCCTGCTGGGTCCTCTGCACCCGAGCAAACGGGAAAAGTAGCGGAGATTGTGAATAACAAATTAATTAGAAATGGGAGCAAGATAGCGATGGATGAGAGGCCCGACGGACAGGGTCCAGGGAAAGGAAGAAAAAAAAGGAAAAAAAAAAGCCAATCATGGAGCAGTGAGCTGTGAGCCCCATCCATTATGTGGGGACTGACAAGTTACCAGCAGTCAGAGCAGGAGCTGCACTTAATAAATCAAAGCTGACAACTCCTCCTTGGCCCTATCTCAAGTACAGCTTTCCTACTTCCCCTTCCCCAGCTTCCATTAAGCTTCACCTTCTGCAAATACAAGCTCTACAGCTGCCCACCTTCCAAGGGCTTTGTGTGGACTGGATTTGTTGATCCACCAGTTGTTTCTGAAAATATGAACTTGAACTGGATTAAGCAGTGGATGTGGAAGTCGCCGGGCAGTCTAACAGGTTTAAGTTTGGGATGAATGGATTGTTGAGTCATGTGATTGCAGTTTAGAAATAATCTAATTAAAAGAAATACAAAAGAACATATTATATGGAAAACCCACAATGACAAATTTCTAAGCTTATTGGAAAGTGGAATGAGATATAAATGGAGCTTGTTAAACTGCAAAAAACAACAAATACCATGTAGATTAAACATTCGGTTTTATGTCCCTGAGTGACAACTTGATGTATTTAACACAGAAGAGTCCTGAGGTGATAATTGTGTGGAACTGCATTAAATGGGTCTATAGCCTTTACATCCACCTGTGCATATTGGAAAAGCTTTAAAAGCATGCAAGTAGAGTTGCCTGTTTCAGAGGGGTGAAAAACATCCATCCAATGCGTCAGCGAATCAAAGGAGCTGAATGTGATCATTTAGTACTAATAATTTAACACCATTTGTTTTTAGTGATTGCAGAACTCCAGAAAAGTCACATTTTAATTAAAAGAAGTTTGTGCCTCCAACAGTAACAAGTTTTTTCTTTCTTTCTTCCCTCCTTTTTATTAAGTCAGAAACCTTTCGGAGGTGGATCAATTAGCACCTGCCAGAGAAGCAGAATGTCTAAACAAGTCCTGTGCAGCGCGGCACAACATTTTCAGCAATTAAGACTCTTGCTTGTTCTAAGTGGGAAAGGCTCTTTAGGGAACGCTTTTGCAGATACACACACACACGCGCACACACACAGTGGGTAAACAATTACTGTTGCAGATGTTTCAACTGTAGACCTCACTGGGATCAATTGTAATCAAGTGTCTAAAGGTTGGAAATCAGCCTTGGCATCCTTTTGTTTTCCCCCTGGTTCCAATACCTAGGTTTTGTAGTTTGCTTTGTTTTTCTTATTAAACCGCAAACACAAACATCACAGGTACAAATCTTAATTTTTGGTTCAGTTGTCTCCTTAAAGGCTAAAGGGTGAGTTTAGATCATTAAGGTCACTGGAAACACAAACATATTCAGAAAAAGAAGAGCAAAACACTTAAATCAGGTATGACTGTGACATTTTGCGTGATGACTTTGTGACTGAATATTTGCTTCGTTATTTAAAAAGTGGTAAAATTATTGCAGTGGTTATGTTCTGCACCTGATTGTGAAAATGTTTTCAGATTGTTGTCACGGTTTGCATTTTTTCTTTTTTTTCCTTCTTTCTTTCTTTTTTATTTAAGACAACTTTGTTAAAGGAAATGGAAAAGTAAGTAGCCTTTCAATTAAACAATCACAGCCACGCTGTGCCGGTAGGCTAAGATCGAACAAGTCCCGCTGAAGCGCTGCGTAATTGCGGCAAACAATGTTCTCACCCCTGACCATTTAGATACTCTCTGGCCTGCGCTGACATACAGTATGAACTGTATACCTGCAGTTTTCTGATAAAGGGAAGAGAGATTTCAGAGATTTACTGAACACAATGACTCACAGTGAGATAAAAAATGCCACTGTTTCCCTATCACAACTAAAGCTTTTGGAATAATATGTGCAGTTTCATAATCTGGAGATCTTGTTTGATTTGATAATTAAAAATGCAAATCCAAAGAGGAAGCACAGATAATAGGCAGCAGTTGAACTCATCTGAAATCTGGCAATGCATTTTCATCTGTTGGAAACATTTGGCGAGTTGATTTGGAGTTCTTTTTTTAAGTGTATCCTTAATGCTGCAGATGAGACAGAATAAATTTATTAAATATAAAGCAAACATATACATGAATACATAGTCAGTTAAACACAAAAACATTTTCTCCCAAGCCAATGAGCTAAATTTGGGGGTAAAACATCCTAAATTGTATGTTTCCATATAACTAAACTGTCTTTAATGACATTTTTAGCATTTGTGACCATTCCCACGTGGGTTTGAAATCACTTTCTGTCTTCTGCATTTACCTTCTTGCTTTCTTAATGTCTCTCCCTTCCAGGAAGTCAATTATATATTAGACGAGGCAACGTTTGCGCCAAGGCTAACCAGACAATGGAAGAGCAGATTCTTTGTTAGTAAAGTCTATTTTTTTTTCCTTTTATACCAAAACCACAAGTGTTTGCCCTGAACCAAATCAAGTAGTGTCAGGTGTTGAAAAAAAAGAAAAAATCTTTGTGCCAGAACCTCACAAAAGAATCAGGGAGAACAACAAATGTAAACAAAACTTCAGCGCAATGCCTAAAATATAAAACCTAGTGAAGATATGAAAGCAGGTATAAGAATAAAACGAAGTGAAAATATTCTACAGAAGAGTCAAACCCTAAACTTCTAAGTGAAAGTCTATCTAACTTGTCTCCTTTATCAGACTTCACTGGTTTAGTTGTATGGGAAAGTTGTCCAGTTGTTTAGAAGATGTTTGTGGATTTGCATATACATTATCCTGTATCCAGGCAGACCAGAATTAAACTTGCTTGTTCCCTTTTATTCTTTATGTGTCACGGCTGGCGGGGTGAGCCGTGTGGTGTGGAGGAAAAGGAGGACCCAAAATGCAGACAGCCGATATGGTGATATGAGTGAGGGTTTATTTACAGTGCACAAATAACACAACTGAGGGCAGGACAGAACATAACCTAAACTGGGTGAGCTAAATAACAAACCTGAGATCATACGAATGGGGTGGGAGGCAGAGAGACACAGACGAGGAACAGACACCATGAAACACAGACGAGCCGACAACGAACACAGACCGACACCCACTATAAATACACACACCAGGTAATCAGGAAATGGCACACAGGAGGGGACACAGCTGGAACTAATGGACATAACGAGACACAACCCTACAAAGTAAAACAGGAAACACACAGACTGTTTTACATAACAACACGAGGACATGAACAGAGCACCGAGGGAGACGCAGGTAGGGAAGATAAACACAACCAAACCCCAACCACCAATACAAAACAGAATAAACTAGAAAATACTAATAACAAAACTCAAAGCGCTGGGTCACCGACCCAGGACCATGACATTATGGCCACTGGTGACTACAGAATATACACACAAGATCTGTCCTATCGCTATAGCAGTGCCCAAGCATATTAAATAAACAAAATAATATTAATAATATGAGTTTTAGGAGCAAAGCACTCTAAAGATAGCATCCAGAGGCTGTCACGATAGGATAAAATAAGATAAGATATCTCATAGTGTAAAAAAAATAAATAAAGGCTGTAGCTGAGCAGATTGGTGCTCTAATTTAGCTTTGACCTTCCTGGCACGAAAAATCAGCAGCATGCGGCAACAAGCCTACTCCAAACCCTATTTAACACATTTTGTGGGTTTAGTTTAAACCTAATGCAGTACGATGGAATATATATACATTTTCTTCTTTGAGGACACATTTGTCAAGCAAGTGTAGTGTAATAGTGTATTAAATCACACCCCTGTGCATATGATCTTAGCATGCTATTTTTAGTGTCATTTTTCAAAAAGCAGGGTAGTCTGGAAGAGTTTTAAAGAAGTCCTATAGCATCTGAAAAAGAAGGCCTGAGACATAAACCAGATGTTCTCTGCTGATGTCACAGTATCAGGAGTCATCACTGTCATAACGAATAAAGTGGAGGGCAAGCATGTTGCAAATGCGATAAAACTCCCTACAAACCCATGCTTAAGAAAATTTTCCTGTAATTTGGTTATGTAAACCTAACCAAGCAGTATACAAAGTAAATAGAGCTTCTACAGGGGATGTAAACTCCAGTCTTTTGGATGGAAGTTATGAGAGTTAAAACTCTGCTACCCCTCCAACTCATGATACAGACTGCTGTGAATTTTTAAGCTTGCCAATATGTTATTTGAGAGCACAAGCTCACACATTGAAAAAGACAAGATCTCTTGAGGTACCAATTGCTATGCATTTACTCTTGGGGGGGGGGGGGATATTGAGTGGAGATGGGAACTTTCCCACATGAGGAAAGTTGTCACTTCACTACATATGACATTAGCTTCATCCTGAGTTTCGGATATTGGTGTTCCTGTCTCTTGGCCCAGAAGGCTAGAGGTTAGAGGGCTCGAAAGAATAGAGCAGGAAAGGAGGCAACAGTTCACTGGCAGTGGGTATGCCTTCACAGAATGTTTCTGATGAGGTCCCATGAGCTCTGTGCATCTGCTGCTTCAGATAAGCATACCTAAGATGCCACTGGGAGAGGCGAAAAAAAGAAAAAAGAAATGGAAAGATGAATCTTTTTTCTCACCTTTCCTATTTCAGAATGAAATGGAAATAGAACTTTGCCCACAGTAAAACATGGGAATTCACAGATGTTCAGCCCCATGTTGCTAGTGTTATAGCCAGGCCAATGTGACATTGTCGTGGCCGTTTGAGATGCTGTGAACAGAGGGGGACCGGTTCTTATGCCCTCACGTATGTAAAACTTAGCTCTTAAACACAGTCACAGGTTCCCTTTGAATTTAACCTAGCCGAGAAAGATTCTGTATAGTAAATACTATTAGACAAAGAAAAGATGAGAATCTTAGATAAACTCTCATCAGTCAATAGACTGACTTTGCTGTGTAATTCTCAGGTGCTAAACAAGGATTTGACAGTGCATACTCTCACATATCTGAATTAGAATCGAGAAAAAGTAAGAATCCATCTTTGTCTGGTTTGACTCTTTCCTCCCGAGGCCCTGTGACAGACAGATGGCTGCTGAGATTATACTAGCTGGATGTGCTGCCTGCTTTCTCCCTTAAGTCACTGTGTTTGATGTTGCAAGGCCAACACTTTCAAAATAATAACAGGCACACAGTCAGTCTCATGCATTATGAAGACAGGAAGGAAACAGCAGAACTGCAGAACATCAGCAACAATAATAACATTAGCTCTGGAAAGAAAAACAACTCAGTGACAGTAGCCTTGGCTTAGTGTTTAACTTAGCATGCTAAAGATTTTCCACTTTTCTTCTTTGAAACTCACAGCCAGCAAGCAACAGTCCAGCTGAGTACATGTTTATGTGATAGAGTACTACGAAAAAGAAAAGGGATGCTTGGCTTAAGCTATGCGTTGATATCGAGCACAGAGCCGATACCAGTGTTAACTTTATATGGCGTTGTGCTCACTGTAGGGAAAACACTGGGGATCATTCTCTTATATAAATACAATGTGACAAATACATACAAAAAACTAACATCTTAAACTGCTATTCATATGCAAAGTCATAGATAAAAACAGAATCAAAATAAATAATATCTAAAATTATGAATGTGAGGTTGAAGTTCGATTAAAAGGTACTGCATGAAAATAAAATCTGTTGATGATTAAGTAAAAGACCTCCAAGCAACCATGGCTTTGCTGTCAGCTTTCTCACTGCTACTTCAGCTCTTTCATAATTGATCAAAACAACATACAACTGAACTGAATCGATCGACCATAGGCCACCAATGTGCCATCCAGGTTTTCGAGTCCAAATAGTTTGGCTCTCCAATGCTGACTATGGTTATGAGCTTCCTAACAACAACATCTTGCAATTCCACTGCTAAAGTTACCCTTTGCTTGACTACTCAAAAAGTATCATCATTTCTCAATGAGAAATGATTGAGAATCAAATAATTCCACTTGGCATGTATTTTTACTTACATGAAAATTACTATTTAATCAAACTGTCAGAATGCTTACTAGCATTTCAACAAATTTTCAGCATATGCAGTTCCCAGCATACCTGCAATTTTTGCTGCGATCACACAGTGTGTATCTCTGGTCAAGACATGGTTAAATGGCTACAGGGGAAAGTACTTGATCTCCCTTTCTTGCTTACTGGGGCTATTTTTATGACTGGTATGTTCAAGGTCAAACAAAATATGTGCAAAAATTCTTCACTGTGCTCTTCTGTATGATAACGAGGCATCTGTTTGCTAGCATATCATTTTTTTAAATAAATGTTTTTTTTTCTGTTTTCAGTTTACTGAAAGCCCAACCTCGTACGAAACAAAAGCATAGCTTTCTTTCTCCTCACACATGTACAGTGAACCTCAACCTGACTGAACACAGCAAATTGGAATCATCCGACAAGACAATCTGAGAAAAGGTCAACATCCTTATCCCTTCAGGTCCCGCTCCACTCTATGTGACTTTGCCACTGTTCCTGAGTAAATGCCTGCCTTAATTAAAATATGGCTGAGATGTCTCTCTGTGAACACCTGTACGATCGTAAATTCAGCTGAACTGCGGAGGCGCTGTCAGCCTGAGAGGAAAGTGGGAGAGGAAGGTTGGTGTGTAATGTGTGTGTGTGTGTGTGTGTGTGTGTGTGTGTGTGTGTGTGTGTGTGTGTGTATGTATGTGTGTTTGTAGGTGAGTGGGTGTTCTTGGGGGACTATTTCCATTCTTCTACCGCCATCTCTGGGCTGCAACACCCTTGACCTGCTTGTCACCAATCCGTCATGACAGCTGAGTGACGGCCCCAGCGCATCTCTTAACCTTCTTTTAATCAACCTGTCTCTCTGCATCACCTTAAACATAAGAAGCAGCTTAGGAAGGACAGGGGGCATTTGTCTTTGCATTATAGGCAGACAATCTCTCCTTGAAAAGCCCACCAGATTCATCAGTGTGATAAAGTGATGTGTGCACTCCTTAGAGGAAGCCTTGGGAAACCAGGAGGAGGGACAGGTACAGCAGCACTGAGAGTGGTAAAAGAAAACTTAACTATCAGTTAGTGAGGAAGGGGGCTCATGTCACTACATATATATGTGTATATATATATATATATATATATATATTGCAAACATAGAGGACAGTTACAAGTACCTGGGGATCCCGCAGGCGAATGGGAACCATGAAGAGGCCGCTAGGAAAGCTGCAACCACCAAGTACCTGCAGAGGGTCAGGCAAGTCCTGAGGAGTCAGTTGAATGGTAAGAACAAGATCCGGGCCATCAACACGTAAGCCCTGCCCGTGATCAGGTACCCTGCTGGGGTAATAGGCTGGCCAAAGGAGGAGATAGAAGCCACTGACATAAAGACAAGAAAGCTCCTTACCATGCATGGAGGGTTTCACCCCAAGTCCAGCACCCTGAGGCTGTACGCTAAGCGGAAGGAAGGGGGTCGGGGACTGGTGAGTGTCAGCACCACAGTCCAGGATGAGACAACGAACATCCAAGAATACATCACGAAGATGGCCCCAACTGACAGCGTGCTCAGTGAATACCTCAGGCAGCAGAAACCCAAGAAAGAGGAGGGAGACGAGGAACCATCATGGAAGGACAGGCCCCTGCACGGTATGTACCACCGGCAGATAGAGGAGGTGGCTGATATCCAGAAATCCTACCAGTGGCTGGACAAAGCTGGACTGAAAGATAGCACAGAGGCACTAATCATGGCAGCACAAGAACAAGCTCTGAGTACAAGATCCATAGAGGCTGGGGTCTATCACACCAGGCAAGACCCCAGGTGCAGGCTGTGTAAAGATGCCCCAGAGACAATCCAGCACATAACAGCAGGGTGCAAGATGCTAGCAGGCAAGGCATACATGGAACGCCATAACCAAGTGGCCGGCATAGTGTAAAGGAACATCTGTGCCGAGTATAACCTGGAAGTCCCGAGGTCAAAATGGGAAATGCCCCCAAGGGTGGTGGAGAATGACCGAGCTAAGATCCTGTGGGACTTCCAGATACAGACGGACAAAATGGTGGTGGCTAACCAACCGGACATAGTGGTAGTAGACAAACAGAAGAAGACGGCCGTAGTGATCGATGTAGCGGTTCCGAATGACAGCAATATCAGGAAGAAGGAACACGAGAAGCTGGAGAAATACCAAGGGCTCAGAGAAGAGCTCGAGAGGATGTGGAGGGTGAAGGTATCGGTGGTCCCCGTGGTAATCGGAGCACTAGGTGCGGTGACTCCCAAGCTAGGCGAGTGGCTCCAGCAGATCCCCGGAATAACATCGGAGATCTCTGTTTTGAAGAGCGCAGTCCTGGGAACAGCTAAGATACTGCGCAGGACCCTCAAGCTCCCAGGCCTCTGGTAGAGGACCCGAGCTTGAAGGATAAACTGCCCGCAGGGGCGTGCTGGGTGTTTATATATATATATATATATATATATATATATATATATATATATATATATATATATATATATATATATATATATATGATTTGCATCTTATATATATTAGCAGTTTTATGTAAGATAATGTTATCAGATAATGCAACAACCAGCATGAATGGAGCAAGGGAAAGAGGCTGCGGGCCTGCTATTAACTTTTAGTTGGACCTTTTTTCTTTTCTTCAATCATTTCCATACTTTTCCCCGTAACTGTTTTGATGATTATTTCAAGGTTGCTGGCTTGTGGTTGACTCTGACCACTGATTAGCTTTAGCTTTAGCCTTTGTTAGCTTCCTTAAAATGTCCAGTGGTGGAAGTGATTTAAGTGTGTGATTAGGGCTGTTGTTATGAGTTTTTGTATGGTGTTCCCCTCTCATTTTACTATGACAAACTTTTGTGTTTTCACTCATAGTGAAGAGCTGCCATGCTAACAACACGTTAGCATGTGGCTATAAGTGTGATCACGGTTAGTTGCCCGTGCCTGTGGCATATACATAAAACAGACCAGCTTGTAATTGACATATGTGAGATATCTGGGAAGACTGGAAATGGACTGATTGCGATAACTGGCCATTCAGTCGGTGTATTTCTACTTGCTTATTAATATAAAAAAACAATATACAATTCAGGTGGATGGCTATTCCAATATTTTGATTGTTTTTCTATTTCCTGTTGAGATAAATGATTATGAATAAAAACTAATATAGCAGACTTATCACCAGATTTTGTCCTTAGTGGCACAAAAAATGGACGAACATGAAAACAATAACAAGTATATATATATGCCAAGTTTAGATGTTCACTATTAACTCTAGTGAAGATGTACATTTCATCAATTTCAATCAACATCATATATTGATTAGAAAAACAAGACATGATTGTCCAAACCATTATTCTCCACTTGCTCTTGTCACAGCTCTCGACAGGCTTCAACTGAAGAGGCTTCCATTTTATCCCTGTGATTTCTGACAGCAACAGGCTGGTTCCTCCTTAATGTCTCCCCCTACCTGTCATCTCCCATCAACTCTAGCAGTGCCTTTGTTTTACCTCCTGCCAAACCTGAATCTTTATGACTCACCCAGAGCTTCCTCCTCCTCCACATACTATTATTCATGCTAAATAACTTTCATTCTTGACTATAACTGGCAAACGCTCAAGCCGCCCTAGCCGCCCAAGAGGAGGCAGCCTTAAGCATCATGCTTCATCATCCCAACACAGTGCTAGACTCCTTTACAGGCTGAAGGTCGACGCTCCATCAAACAGGCTTTTTGGTCATCAGGGAGGTCCACTTCCTGAACCAGAGGGCATGTTTTAATCCTGCAGAAAAGCTGACAACCTAATTGAGTGTTTACAAAAATCTCAAAACCCTGAGTGTTTATACGAAAGGTTGAAAAGAAAATCTCATTAGAGAAGTCTTGCCACATTGACTTCTCCAACTTTCTTAGTGTAGTTGGTTAATTAATGCAGCAGAGTTTAAGAAATCCCCATCATTTTCTTAGACTGCTTTAACTTATTTTCACCCAATTCTTTCAGCTGTGCAGAAAAACACAATTCGCTCTGTCTACTAAGAATCTAAAGATCACTCTAGGCATTTTCTCATCTTTCTAATGTTTCAAGGACAAACCCAATCACAACATACTTCATTCTCTTCGTAAACAAGGAGAAACTTCTAGACAGAGACTTCATACCTCAGTTCATTTCATATACCCAAGGGTGGAGATACACACAGAAATCATTAAAAACAATATTTCATAAAAGGCATAACAACACAGTCTTATTCACCTTTGACTGTAAATCTAAGTAGCAGCTAATTGATTACCTGCTGAAATCTAAAAAGACTGAAAAGGTCAAGGTATGGCACCATGCAAAGGACAAACACCACAGGCAGTGAGGAAAGGTCACAGCCCCTTTGCCTTTTTGAAGAAAGGAGCCTTGGATGAGCTAACAGGAATCCCAGGGGAGCCACAGCATGAGTAATTTTGGGGCAGACGGCAGTCTTGTCTAAATATAAGCTCTCAAGCTGTGCTGGCTGGCACATGTTCAAGACCCAGCCTTGAGACAATGTTGAAAACCAGGTCAGAAGAGAAAAAAAAAGCTTTGCTTTAAGCTATAAGCTGTTCTATACTCTGCTATAAACAGTAGTTAACACTGACTGCTTTAGTGTGATTGACATTTACGTTAAGATTTACTATATAGAGATACTAGCTAAAAAACGGCCAGATTTAATACTTGAAAACACAGACGGTGGCTTGGCTATATGCAGAATTCCTCAGATTATGTTCCTAGTAAGTCACTGAAATAGTACTCACTGACCTAGCAGCAGTACCTGTTGTTCACCTTTGTTACAAAACGTGAAATCTACATTTTTTTTTTTTTTTTTGAGAATGAATCAATAATGGTCACAACAAATATAAAATACACATGTTTACCCAACCTCAACTGCCCGATTTGCGTGCATTCGCTGAGATTTACATCTGTGTTCCCACTCCACCCGTTAGATCCATTATCACAACACACAGCCATTGTCTCAAACCTCAAGAGCCTGGATACTCAGGTCTATTATTATGTTTTGGAGGACTGTTTTTTAAAAACAACAGATCCATTTATTTGTCACCATAGCTGCTTTTAGCTGGCGACAACACTCTACTTTGGCCTTTTATCCACCACACCCCAAAAAAAAGCACTGAAGTGCAATGGTGGTGACAGCCACATCCTTGCCGGAGCAAGCCAGACACTGCTTGTTAACACACGGAGAATGAAACAAGACGAATGTACACTTCAAGGGCAAAGAAAAGGGTTGAATAATTGAAAGCCCCACTCTCACTAGAACTATGTGTTAAAAGAGCCTGACGATCACATCACGTTGCTTTCGCTTTTTCATTTTCTTTCTGCTCTAGTGCTGGGCAGCTCCTGTCGGCACACAGGCATTAGGTATTCTTTCACGTAAGCTCTGTTTCTCCCACGAGTGCTTGAGCTCTATTCAGGGTACAAAGGGGAGATAGTGTTTGCAGTCTTTGATTTACTGATGGGGGGCCCATAAGATAAAAGGAGCTTGGGAGTCAAACTGCTCCAAATACTGTGCTTAGTAGACAGCAGTTAACCAACAAGGCTCCCTTAGGACCCGTGAGTCCTACTTGTCAGCTTGACATGCTACGTATTGCCATTTGCACTTTTACCAAGGAGGTTTTGCCTCCCTATGGGGACTATGGAAGACTTTCTTCTTAGAAATATTCAGCACGACAATAAAATCAAAATTCATGGCAGTTGCAGGTCTCTTAGAAATAGAAGCGGTGGTTCATGTGAACGGTTCATCTAAATCCAACTAGCCAAATCCTAATCTCACGAGCACAGCAAACCACACACATAAATTAATCGATGTGCAAAGACTCGCACACACACATACGTGGTAGCAGGTGCAAGTACATTAAAAAATTCAAGAGTTATCGCTAAATTAGCTTAGCTGACTTGAGCAAAATCTGACACCAACTGCCAGAGTTGCACTCTTCGCCTTTTTTTTTATTGTTTACTTCACAGTTTTATAAAGGTGTGTTGAGAGGGCTACAATTGCTGGATATGCTGCATTTGCTGACATGATTGTTTCAAAAAGTGTCAAGACTCAAGCAACTACCAGGGTGGCCTACGGGGCTCTAATGACTGTGACACATGGTGTTAGCATTAACACTAAATGCACAGCAAAATATTACCTTGTTTCTCTTCTTTCTAAAAGGTGAGTTGCTTATATTTTCCAAAACATAAACAACATATCCAAAGTTAATGTCAGAGCTCTGCAGATTAGGACAACCCACTAAGACTCCGATGATCATTCACTGCCACAACCCATCAGTCAGATCAGAGGTGTCAGCAGATACAAGCTGCTTGATTGATACTTTGTGTCATTGAGCTGTGAACAGAATTTGATTTAGGTGGCTACTTGGAGCCTTTGGGAAGTTGAACAGTATGTCCCTTGCCAATCTATGATTAGCCAGTGGCTCCTTTGTGGTGAGGTAAGGTAACATTGTGAGTCAACTGTCAGCTTTAGCACTGCTGTGTTTCTGAATGTTACATGTTAATGAATTTATAAATATCTAGTTTTTCATATTACTATCATGGGATTACTAGCAGTAGTCACTGTTGTTTCAATAGACTAGACTTTAACCAAACCATTCAAATTTGGTGGTTAAACTCACTCATCTCCTTATTGTATATATGTGTGTGTTGCAGCACGCAACGAGCTTTCCAGATCAGAGGGCCTGCTGTCGAACTCATTAATGGATGGGGAGGAACAAGAGGAACAGAGATCATATTTACGAGATGAAACACGCAGATGAACGTGTGTGAGTGCATACACACAAAGCATACTCTTCCCAGACAGTAGAGTGATGGCATGTAATTATTTCCTCAATGGCCGACCATGTGTTTATCAGAATGTTAATGTATGCATAATAACAGGCTCCGCAACGCCTGCAAGAATGTCAAGGCTGTCGGCCCGTCAATCAAGCCTCAAAATAGAATGGCAAATAAGTATGCACTGCTGTCAAACTAAATGACAGACAGAGCCTCTCCATAGCCCTTGAGCAGACAAATATCAGGGCAATGCATGGGGTGGAATTGTTGTATCAGGGAGCATAGCGAATGGGTGGTCATTTGGCCACAGGCGAACCAGAACCTGAATGTGGGGAGCACTGAGGTGTGGAGCTGCAGGAAAGGAAAACGATAAGACACAGAAAGAAGGCAGGGGAGGTGACGTAGTGGACAACAGACATCGCAAACACAAGAATGAATACAGTACGAATCAGAACGGTGATTCAAAGTATATCCACTATGGGGAAGAGAAGACAGTAAAAAAGCAGATAATAAATTAAGTACCCACTTGTAGCCAGCTCCTATTGATTGTCTGTGGCCTCTGTGGGAGACCCCCTAAACTCCACCGAGTATTTAACTTAAAAAGAAAGAAAAAAAACATATAAGGAACAAAAGAAAATCGAAGACTGAATCCGTTTTAGTCCTCGAGTGACAGAGTCTCCCTTTCTTTTATTTCTGCCGGATCTTGTTGAAAGCACGTAGGCCTGGGAAATGTGAAAAATGAGTGCACCTGGGGAAAACAATGCATGAGGTTAAATCGTCATTGTCATCGAGTTATACACATCCGAGTTCTCTTAAATGGAAATTGTTTCTAGCCATCACTGCTAGGTAAAATAATAACAATCTTAATCAATGCAGCTCTTTTTGTCCCCCCTTTATCGGATCCCCCATTGCTTGTCAGCATGGCAGCTTTTATCTGCTTTGCCTTATTAAAGAGTGGAACCTGATTATCTGATTTTCTTCAGATTAGTTTAAAGATGGTTCTTTAACGAGGGGACATGTTGAAGAAGGAAACGGGGACAGACGAAGAGGTGGGATACCAGTTAGGCTCCACGATTGCCTCTGTGTGTGTGTGTGTCCGTAACCCCAAGAGCCTTATCTCAAGATTTTAGCTCCTGTCTGGACCACACATTGTGGAGGATTATGACCAAGGTGTGAGCTGATCTGTTTCCAGAAGACATATGAAATTAAGAGTCAGGCAGACAACAAACATGCACAGCCTGACACATATGAAATAGCTGAGTGAGTTGACTGTGCATGTACTTAGAAATAATTTTGTGAGGACGTTTTTTAGTCCGCTGTGTCAGAAAATGAAAACGCTCATAGCATTGGATGATAATTTTTTATTTTTTATTTTATTTTATTTTTATTTTTATTTATTTTTTTTTGGGGGGGGGGCTTTGCATTGATTGCAGTCATTCATCACAACAGAGGCATCTTCTTTGTTAAGAAATTCCAAGCTCAGTCCACAACAGCGAGGGTGGAACAACAACTCATCAAAGATACAATAGCTTTGTCCTTAAAATTTTACTCATGAGAACATTGCTGTCATACCTGTCACAGACTGTCTGCCACCACAATGCAGTGCATCTCAGAAAACAAGTTGTTTATTCTCCTCATATTACCCATGCCTCAAGCAAAGCTTTAACAAAATGAAGAAGGACAAAAAACAGAGTTTACGATGGGGGAGCAACCCATAATTGTAGAAGAGATGTATGAGAGCCTGCCTGGCCGATTCCTTTCTTCTTCATCTGTTAAGGCAATAAGAGCTGTGGCTGCCACTAGTGAGCTCCAGGCACTTATTGGCAAGGACATTAGGAGCAAAATCTCACCAGTGTAAATCTTTAAACAGTGAGGTCACCTGCACAGATTTAAAAGAATTAATGCCACGGCCCGGGGGACAGGATGACATGTCAGTCTGTAAGAGCGAACGCCACTGAATCGAGTTAACCAAGCAGAATCATCTTACAATAATCAATTCTTAATTTCATGCTGAGTGCCTCAGATTTATCTGTGCAGCAAGGAGAAAGGGGTGCGCTTTGATTTTCAGCTGTGTTACACCGCTTTTTCAATGCAAAAAGAAACAAAGCACGTGGAAGTGGATAATGATGGGTGGGATTTCTCTGTGCCATTCAAGGGCATGCAAAACACCAACCATATGGCTAAAAGAGTTATGATACTGAAAACCATTGCAATGATAGCAAGGAGACCACTAATGGATGCCAATTACTGCAGATGATATAAAAGCACTACGTCAGGCTAAATTAAAAAAAATGTTTTCTGGAACCCACCATCAGTCTTGGTAGCTTTAAATTAGAGAGCCAATAATATGTGGTTGCAGTAGCAGTGGAAAACTGCATGATGCATGGAGACATTGAAAGCCTGAAAATGCTTTTCCATGGGGATGTTTCACAGTATCTTCAGCTATTCAGTTAAGTGACCTAATCTCATAGGCTGATACAAGATGTATGATCTTTTTTAGTGTATAATCAGCAATATCCAAGTCAGATCAGTAAACCCCAGTGAACGGTTTATTGAATCAAAATGAACAGATACTGCTCGGTAGGCAACACTGAAAGCATTAGACGTAAAATATACTGGTATGCAACGTACAATGTACAATACACTTCTAATGAGGCTGTCCTCTGACGTGACCTTGATCAGTGCTCTCACATCAAACTGTTAAGAGCACAGCATGCATACACACAAATACATTTGGGCTCGGGATGCACTTGCTAATCACTGGGGCCAATCTGGTGAAAACAATCACTCAGTTAATTGAGAACTGTTTAGTGGATGAGTGTATCAAACGCATACAAACACACACACCAGCACAGTGGAAGAGAGCTTAAAGGGACGTCTTAGTTATTTACTAACTCATTTCTCTTATCACTTAGGCTTTGTAAACAGCCAATGGGGAGGTAATGCAATCTCCGGTGCTGCTCACTCAAGTCTCAGATCGAAAAGAAAAAAAAAAAAAGAAGGCACATCCCCCTCCTCCTCCTCTGGTCAATCATTCATGGCAAAGCAACTACCTCACAAGGTGATGTTGAACGATGTTGAAAGACTCCTTTGCTCGCTCTCTCTCTGTCTCTCCAGATAGATAGACAGATAGACAGATAGATTAAATAATATAATTACAGGTCTATGCCTCAGTCAGTAGCATGAGACAGAGTATGACTTTTAGATTGATTTAGTCGTTTACCTTGTGTAATTTAATTATAACTAACTCTAATTAACATTTAGAGTTGGAACCATAGTTGTAAGGGAGTCTCACACTCTCCTGTGGTTTGTACTATATATATATATATATATATTAGGGGTGCAACGATACTCGTATCGATATCGAACCGTTCGATACAGTGCTTTCGGTTCGGTACGCATATGTATCGAACGATACAACATTTTTAATTTATTTTATCAACTTTCCTTCTGACGATGCTGTCTGTGTTGAGCGCTCAGTGGATCTGCGCTCGACAGTGCAGCCTAGGCGGCGTAGTCGAACACAGATTCACTGAGCGCAGGGCAAGCTAGCGAGACAGAAGCTAGGCTAGTTGCAACATGGCAAATTGAACCTCCCCCACCCTCATTCAGATCTGGCGTTTGGAACTATTTTGGTTTTCATGTGATGTATGACCCTGAAGGTAAGCGAGTCATGGACAAAAGTAAAACAGTATGTTGGATGTGCCAGCAATGCTCAATTGGTGGGAACTAGTGTGTTAGCGCAGTTAGCTCGTTAATGTGTTGACGTCTTCCAGCCCCACTCATGAGGTGATCCGCGGTAGCTCGTTAATGGAGATTTGCCGTGTTGTGACGTTAATGTCATTTCAGATTAACGCTGACAGCACTAGTGGGAACACAACCAATATGACTGCACATTTACTCGGACATCATCCTAGTGCAAAGACAAGTGGAAGCAGACAAAAACAAGCAGGCATGCTACAAACGTTACCCGAGTCATTTAGACAGCCGTTAGCACATGATTCTCCTTATGGGGACCTGATATGTTTAATATGCTGCTGAGAATATAGCCCAGAAGAAGCGTATAGTATAGCTTTTATTTTGGAAAGAGACATTTCTCCATAATAAACTCTCTTTTCCAAAGATGAGTGATTCCTCAATCAGATACAGGGCTCGCAAAATCGCTAGCCCGACGTCCTGGGGCTTTTTTCCAGTCGGGCTACCAAAATCTATCTCTGCCCTGCCCGTCGGCCTATCGTAGGAAGGAAAAATATATGTCAATGCTTTTGCATTCTTTCGGAAATGTATCTGGGTAATTATGTCATTGGCATCGGCCACTGTCAATATGTGACATACTGAAATCGCGTTTGAATTTGCGCTTGTTTTTTGCTTTCACTTTGCAATCGCGTGAACTGTGTATAGAGAGCGACAGTACTGATTGGTGAGTGATGATAATTTGCGCACCAATTCCTCTGACATCGTCTTATCAATCGTTAGCTTACTATGCAAACATGACAAGTGAAATCTCCTGCAGCTTAAACATGTGAGAGGTTGATCGCGCAGAGAATCGCTGAGCGTTATGTTAGTGCGTGTGTAAAAGCAGCAGGATATATATTTTAGTTCTGCTGAGCCAAATAAGACAGGTCAGGGTGAAGAAGTGACAGCCAAAGAAAAGCTTACCACAAAACGGAAACGTTATGACAAATCAGACTATAAGGCAAAAAGAAAGAGCAGCTTTATGGTTTCATGGACAAAAGAATTTTTGTGGCTGCAATATGACGAGCTAAATAACCAGGGCTGCACATAAGTGGTCCGCAGGTGCGCATTCGCTGTCAAAATAAAAACCCGCACAAGATAAGAAGTTGCAACGCGTGTTTGCGTACTTAAGATTTTCTGGAGGAGGACAGACAGAGCTCTTAAAGATGTCGAAGAAGCTCCTTTAAGCAATTACTGTGATGTTCCTCCACCTCCAAAGAAATGTCAGAAGGAGTCCGAACCACAAAAGAAGCGCGTATTCTCGGAAAAGTGGTTGCAGGAGGTGAGCTGGCTTCAAACAAATGATGAACGCACAGAGATGTGGTGCAGAATGTGCCGTGAAAATTTAATAAATGACAAATTAATAAAAAGGCATGAACATTTTTTTTGTATCGAAAAAATATCGAACCGTGACACCAAAGTATCGAACCGAACCGAACCGTGAATTTTGTGTATCGTTGCACCCCTAATATATATATATATATATATATATATATATATATATAGATAGATAGATAGATATAGAAAGAGAGAGAGATAGAGAGAGATAAACACACACATACTGTAGCTGAGGATTGATTGCTTTCAAGTAAAACAGGCATAGAGTATAAATGGTTTATTGCAATTTTTCTGCTATTTTTGTTCTCAGAAGAGAAGCTTCAGAGTGAACAGCAAGTAACATTTAACCGACCATTACAAATTACTGGTTTGAAAGTGACAAAGTGGGTTGTTCCACTTTGTTATATCTTTCTCCCAACCACCCTCTATTCCTACCTCCCCCACCATAACGCCTACCACAACTACCCGCACACCACCACACATTATGATCTGGGAAAATGCCTTCTCTTCACATAATACAAAGATTAGGATTCTATCTAACACCTGTATCTGTCGAGTGCTATTAATTTCCCAGCTCTTCCCATTTCGCTCTGAAGATCCGTACTGTGTGCATCGTTATGATAAAGTCACTTAAATGGATGGCTCTTTGGCTAACTGTAGATAATCTTCTCTGAAGAACAGTTGTTGTTGCAAATGCTCACCTATGACTTTGTAGCCATGCTGTAATGTATGATGGGCAAAACAGTCAATTTGTTAAGCAACAATTTCTGTACACCAACACTTGTCTCCTGAAGACAAGTTCTTAATGAAAACACGATAAAATCCATCTTTTGCCAAAGCTGCAGCTCTATGATGTTATTCTTTTTAAATTATGATTCAGAACTAATCATTTCTTGATGGCAATAAAACACTGATAACCAGCCAACATGATAATGTTCAAAATCCCTGTAAGTAGGTATAGCATTGCAATACAAATTTACTTTACTTACTAAACTCAGGTGCATTTATACTGCATTTTTGTCTTCATACC
Organism: Neolamprologus multifasciatus; assembly: GCF_963576455.1. NCBI lineage: Eukaryota > Metazoa > Chordata > Actinopteri > Cichliformes > Cichlidae > Neolamprologus > Neolamprologus multifasciatus. Next base: position 25,100,335 of record NC_140452.1, on the reverse strand, counting down.
CATTTCCAGATACATGTTCAAAGCTATGGTTTTTGCATTGTTTTTAACCATTCTGCTGTCTTTAAAATGCCAGGAAAGTTTCCTGTAAAAATCCACCAAAAAGCCATAATGACAGTCGGTACGCCTATAAACAATTCGAGACACATACCATGACCCTATGATGTAACAGTTTACTTACTTCAGTGTGACTGTGTGTGAGGATTACACTTTTGGCATGACAATAAAGAAATGCTCAGCTTAGGGACGTCGACTTAAAATTTCGATCGTGCTTACGAGAGTTTGTGAAAGAACACATTTATGCTGAGAAAGAAATGAAATATTTATGCCGTCAGCCTCTGTTTCCATGTGTTCACCACAACATCCCACAAGTACCATGAAATGGGGAGGGCTCTGTATGCGTTTCCATCTAATCCTGCTCATGCTAAATGAAGGAAGCCGCAATCTTGCATAAAGATATGATCGCTGCATCGACAAACCTAGTTGAGCAAAGCACGTTAGTCATCCATATTGAGCCGCACAAAGAATTCTCCCAACAACATTGCTACTTCACTTATTGCCATAGCAAATTACTCTAACTACTCCCAACTCACAATGAAGAGCTGGTGTCTCAAAAGTAAAGATTCAGGATAAACATTTTTATTGATACACATATCAGTGTCACATATTTGATTTGACATATTTTTTTAACGTCAAATGCCCTTCCTGATGCCACCCCAAGGGATTTTGAGTCATGAGATCAACCTTGGGGGCTTTCGCTTGTTAGGCAATTATGTAAACCATAAGTAGCAGATTGGCTTTTCAATATGTAATCTGTTACTTATATAAAGGCTGTTTTAAACATAGCGTAAGTCAGCGCCTGTACCTCAATCAGTTCAGTTCTATAATGTACAGCTCACATGTCCAGCACAATGTACTGGACATGTCCTTACTAGCTAAATTATTTAATGTCACTATACAATAACATAGTCTTTCATCATATGAGCTCAACAAGCCGTCACAAACTGTTAAATTGAGTGCTACCAGGAAAAAGGCTTTTTAATGTCTGACTGATTTGGACATTTGCATTCTCTGAAAAGGATTGTCTGTAAAAGTTCACGGCTGCTGTTCATGTATGACAACAGCTCTTGACTCATACTTGAGAAAGCACACTTCCATTAACGAGAATTACATAAACAAATGTGACTGCTCTCAGCAGTCTAATCCTACTTAAGTTCAATTGCTCGTGGAGTATTATTGTTGGAAAGGTAGCCATAGGTACTTGCCAGTTTCTTTGAGACTACATTGTCTCAAAACAAGATGTGAAGAGTCTAAGCTCCTCTCAATGAGACAGTCACTTATTTTGTTTAGCAAGGACACGAGCTATGTACTACAGCTTTAGCACACTGCGTGTTGTAAGGGATGTTCCATGACAATAGACATAAAGATGAAGAAGATGTAGATGCTGATCAAAAAACTCCCAAAGTCAGAAATATTTAGTTTTCAAAGAAATAAGCATTTTAAAGTAAGGCTTTGAAATCAGCAATTGCTTTTTCAAAATCCAAAAAGTTGAACTACCTGTAAACAAAGCAGAAAAAGTTTGCTAGTATTGATTAGTTCTTTCATTCTGAAAGTAGGAGCATAAAATGTGTGGGAAAAGGTCCTGTGCCATGTCCTTTGAAAAGACATATACTGACAGGAAATATACAGCTGCAATAAGCCTCCAGGAGATTTCAATTATAACAAGAATAGCGCACACACACACACACACACACATATATATATATATATATATATATATATATATATATATACACACACACACACACATATATATACCAAGTGGATTCATCAGTAAAAGTCAAGGTGCATTTCATTTATCAGGATTCTTCATCCTATCAAACTCAACAGCTAGCCAATTGGTATTTCAGGTCCCTGAAATTGGCCTTTAGCCACAAGGCCAGGACCCTTTCTTTCCAATGGTGCACAGGCAGAGTAACACATACTCTCTTTGGTGCGGTATTGGTGGATGCACTTTTTATCCTCTCTTACTGTTAATAAAGGAAAACTAAATTGTGTTGTAGTATTTCTCAGCATCCACTTTCCATCAGTTTCAATATGTATTTGAACCCCCCACCCCCCACCCCCACTCACCCACACACCCACACAGACACACACAAACACGTACACCCACCCCCTAACCCCCCACACACACACACATACACATACACATATGCAAAAAGACCTAACATATTCCACCCACATCAGGCTTGCTGTCAAGGCATCTCCTTGTAACCGGTAAGACTTCTCGTTTTGCATTTTCCCCTGCATTGCTGATATTCAAATTATTATTCCTGTTGTTGTTAAATAAGCAGATGATGAAGACAACATGAAACCGCACTTGCCTTGACTTACAGCAGTTAAGTTTAGATTTGACCACATAAAATGAGTTTACACCTCTTTCATCTAAGAGACAAAAGCTTACAAGAAAACAGTGACGTGAATATATTAAAAAAAGAGTACATATTAAGATATGAAGGAAGAAATTTGGTTTCTAGATAGACACAGGGTCCAAGAGATGTTGTACCTTCCTGTCCAGTAATGTGGGCTTGCTAGGTGGATTAAAATAGGTCCTAAGCTGAGTGCTACAGATTGTCAGGATTTAGGGATTTGCTGGGGAGGGATTGATGGTAGTGCATGTAGATCGGGATGGAGATTGAGAGCAGATGGCTGTGATTTGGGCATGATTATCCAACCGATATTGTCACTGATCTCCATCATCCCGTTTCATTTTCTCGTGAAATACAGCTCATCTCAAACAGAGATTCCAACTGCCCCAATCCCAGGCAATGGACTCTGTTAATGGGGAGGATTAAAGGAACCTCGCTATTTGCAATGCCTCTGTTTCCTCTCCCAACCTGATGAAGTCTAACCTTGATTCACAATCACCGCTTGTACAAACATTATGTAACATCTGATTTGCAAGTTTCTGAATTGGATTAAATAAGATTCTTTTTTTTTTAATACCTCCTTCAAAATAGAGGCTTTGACACATGTGTTGCAGTGAAACCGCTGAAGCTGTAAAGATTTTGACTCACTGAGGTAGGTGAAACCAGAGCAGATCACAGAATTAGATCATAGGCATTCAGAGAAAAAGGCATTCTGCTTCAGAGAATGGAACAGAGGCCAAAGCGGCTTGCCAAAGAAGGAAATTAATTTGAAGCTATAGCAAGTAGTGAGTGCTGGAAGGCAAACAATATTAATCTCAAACATGAGCATATGTCATCAGGGTGTTTCTTGGCACTGCGAAGTCCATTAACAGCCAGTTTCTATCAAGTGTGATGGTATGTCCAAAGCATAGGCCGCACTAAGGTCAACCAATCTTCCTCACATGGCATATTTAAAACAAGGTTAATCCTGGTGCTGTCTCTGCCTTATTGAGGGTGCACTAATCTGTGCGCTCCATTAAAAAGCCCCAGGAACGTTAGCTCGGAAGCCTGACAATTGAGAAAAATGCTTATTTTTTCTAAACATGCGCTCAAGCATACACTCAAGCTTACACCTGTGCTTATAACCTGTCAATGTTTCAGCCTTCCGGAAACAAACATTGTTGACTTTTGACTTTCATTCTTTACGGTCAACATCTCAAAGGCATTGAGTGTTATTGCAAGTCAAACTTCCACAGAGCAAAAAAAAAAAAACAGCCACTTCCATTCATGCTAATCTTTTTTGTTTTTTTAATGGTAGGGATCTAAGGTAACTTTGTCAACCAACAAATATATATAAAAAAAAATACAGACACAATATTAAACCATGCCACCTTTGTTTGTGACACTTCATCTGACTTTTGATTCTTTCCCAATTTTTTGCGGTAGGACGCTCTGCGAATAAGACTGGTGGCATAATTTACACCAGAACAGGGTGTGAGTGTGACTCCCACTACAACAACCTATTAACGAATCCTCACATTGATATCAGTGCCTTGCCTGTGTGATGGAAGCTGTCATGTATGTGTATATGTGTATGTGTGGGTGTTGGGGCCGACATACAAGACCCAGGGCATATAACAAACATAGGAGCACTAAATCTGGAGTCTGCGGCACCATCAGTAATGAGAGTGAGAAGACACTATGGGGCAAGACTACAACCCCTGACCTCTTCTTCTTGTCTCCATTCAGTGCATTACTGCCACTTTGTCACTTCAGTCACACAAAAATTGAGTGCGTGGGTTCAGAGTAAGAGTTGTGCCATTGCTACCAACTGTCTCCAGTTGTTGAAGCTTGCTTTTGTCTTTGTGTTTTTTTTCTCTTTTCTATTGCCTCCTTTCAGACATTCAGCTGGGAAAAAAAAGAAAAAAGTTTGTATAGTTGTGTTGACTTCAATGTCACTTTGTCAGAGAACTGTTTAGCTACTTGTCGCCGCAGATTATCTCTAATGCTTCAGCCAACTGTTTCAATGTCAGCACATTCAGTAAACAACATGAATCATTTTCTGCAAATATACAATTTTCAGAAAGCATTATAAGGTCTTAAATCTCAAATCTTTTTTGTTCTTTAGATTAAGTGGACCCACATAGTGTATGTTTAGATTTTCTGGTGAGAAAATAGAGCAAGAGTACTGAAGCATCTGTTTTAATGAGTTATAAGAAAGTCAGAGACTTCTCTTGTATTATTGAAATTCAGATTTTTTTAAAAACCTGGGCATAAGAAGAAAAAAAAGGAAAGAAGAACAGACTGGCTTTGCTATGTGCGCCACACACTAGAAGAGTGTTTACTAATGCTAATGAGACATTTTAAGCAGAGGTTAACATTCCTTTTCACTGAAGGCTACTCTACTCCTAAGTATGATGGGGAATGGCATGGAGGGACACTGATATTAAAGCTTCAGACTGTTTTTGTTTTCAACCTTGGGAAGGTTTCTAACTCTGTGCTATAGGAATAGAAGCATTATGCTAATGAGAGCTTGCCCTGTGAAGAATACATTTGCTGTTGGAAAACATTTTGGCTTCCGCCTTGGGAGCTAATTGAGTACTCTGACAATGCACTGCTTGGCTGGTTCATGTACACACAAGGGTGGAAAATTCAATTTCGCAGCAGGTTCAGAGCACTCTGCAAGAAGAAGCAAAAGAAAAAGTGGTGCCTGGATTAAAGAGTCTGAGCTGGCTCCGTGGCTCTGTGTCTGGCTCAGTGGGTATACTCTTTTCATTGCACCGTTGTGTTTTATTGTTTTATTGACCGGCTGACAGTGAGACTGAAGATGTGAATATACATACATAAAGTGCTTGGCAAAGGTCTTTTAAAAAACGCATTTTGGCTTGCCCCATTAGCATAACTGTGAATTTATTATAAATATGCAAAAATGTAAGTAAGTAAGTTAGTTTCGACCTCTTTTGTTATTATGGAGGACGCAGGCAGCAATCAGTCTAATGTGGTAAATAGACCAGCAAAAATGTTCTACTGTCTATATAGTGAACAGTTGGAATTCTATCACAGCATTTTAAGAAAATTTGCAATAATGATATTTCTGACTATACAGAATAAAAAATATTGAACGTTTTATTGATGCTTGCAGCTTGCAGGCTGTCATTAATGACAGACTGCCTAATTTGAACAGGGAATCAAAAGCTTCCAGCAGCAGTGCCAGTATTATAGTGCAATAGTAGTGACGTGGCAGTATATCCAGTAACACAGTGTAATTTAAATGTAAGCACAAAAGTAGCAAAGGTAGTGTTCTCCTTGGAAATGTACAAGCACAAAATCACAGCTTAACATTGTAGCTCAACAAAAAACAAACTGGCTCTTCAGCAGCCTGCATATTACTGTCACATAACAAAAATAAAAAAATATTTGATACCTGGGATGCTTTATCTTGGGTGGAGCTTACTGCTTAAAACTCTTGTTTCCCCACTATTTCATTTTAGTTATTTCCAATTACCGGTAATTGGAGTGCAGCTAGCAAGTGCTCCACTGGTTTAGTTTGCACATCACCAGCTGCTAGCATCTCCTTCATCGTAGCCTTATTGTTCCATGTACTAGGGAAAATAAATAGCATTATTCTGCCGTGAATTTTTTATATCACATAAAAATTGATACTGGTATTATCACGGACAATATGATATGCCGCAGCCCTGCTATACAGATGGATATTAACACCTTTTTGCCTCAGATGAAACAACAGTGTGATTTTTCTGTCCTGTCTCTTCATTTGAAAGAACGCTGTGAAGATCAACAGCCACTGGCAAAACTTGTGTTTTTGGTGTCCCCTGGATACTTTTTCAACCTCAGGCCAAAGGTGTAACACAGAAAGACAACAGGCGGCATAATCCAACAGTGAAAAAGAATCAGATATGATCAGAACATTGATATGGGGTCTACATGCTCTGTGGTCCGTACTATACTGTGTGTTATTATCAGAGTTGGCAAAAGTACAGACATTCTGTACAAATACTACCATTACAAAATAAAAGTTGAAAGGTCGATTCAACTTCATTACTCAAATAAAAGTAAAAAAGTGCAGGTTCTGAAATGTACTCAAAGTAAGAACGCAGCTCTTTGGAGGATGTTTCTGTTTTTGTGCAAAGCTAACTGAACCTTGTGTTTTATTAAAATAATGACAAAATAATATCAGTAGATTGGAATATAAACTTTAACTCTACTGTTTTTATTATAATTATACTCAGCTTGAATCTGAAGAAAAAGAAAATAACAATAGCTCTATTTTGTGTTGCCTATTGTTGAGGACGACTTTGCATCTAAACAGGAAAATGAGCACAGTCAGGGGTTAAAGTCGCATTGGAGGTGGAGGAGCCCTAAAACTGGTTGTAATAGCTCAGTGTGGGGAAACACAAACAACACAAAGTCACAATAATTTATAGTGAGAGCTCCAGTAGATTTTCTTAGTGTACAGGCTGTGATCAGCTGACCTCCTGCTCTTTGGGGATGGATACAGCTGAACTCAACATGATGTCAGCAGATGTTTCATTAGTCGTCCTGGCTGATTTCCATCCTCTGCACTGACAGTCGATGGATCTCAGAATCATCAACTAAAAGTCATGTGAATCTCTGCTACCCTTTTTGTATCCTTAGTCTGACCATGAAACCACAGCCACTGTGCACCAGTCACACACTGTTCTTTACTGTAAATCCATCACACCACCTAACCTGTTTATCCTGCACTAACCTGCAGACCATTTTCCTGCAGCCTTTAAATAACACAATTAGTCAACCTCAGTTTGACTTGCATGTTTCAAAATATGAAAAAACATAATGTCACATGTACAGACCCATGATCTAACTTACAAACATGACGGCTTACATGTAAGTTTTAAATGAGCAGCCATTACCTTTAAATACAACCTCTCATATTCCTCTCCTGGCCCCTTTCTTATCTTTCTCCATCTGTGAGTGAAGTTAGCTCTTTCTTTTCTCTCCCTGTGAAGTACAGCAGCTGGACTTTTAGCTAGCAACATGCTGTGAGACACTTAAAAAAACGTTAATCCATCTATGCTAGCTCCTCTTCAGTAGGGCTAGCTAGATGGCTAGATGCTGAAATACTTGTAGACACCTGCAGTTGTTCCGTTGTTGTGTCAAAAAGGCAAAAACAAACAAACACAGTTTCCACTTTTAACCCCTGGCTTTTGCACACGTCATTTCTTTTTATGCGACATCCCCCGGTGAATAATAAACAAACACCACCGCCTTTCATGTGTTTCGGTTTAGGCTCAAATTTTGATGTTTGGTGTTTGGAGGTTCGCAGTGATAGTACTTTAAAGCTTAAGTAACAAGCCTGTTTTGAAAATTAAGAAGTACAAAGTAAGGATATTTGTTTAAATGCAGGGGGTAAAAGTAAAAAGTATTCAGGAAAAAAGTAAAGTAAGGTACAGATTCCTGAAAATGGCACTTAAGTACAGTAACGAACTTCGTTGTACTTTGTTACTTCCCACCTCTGGATATTAAAGTCTCTATGGGCCAAAATTACAATTTCTAAAAAGCAAAACACACTGTTTAAATGGTCACTTCTTTTCATTTCTGCAGATACCGTTAAATATGTTTTATTACTACATTTTTATTTTATTAGTTTCTTTATAAGGCAACCATATATACATGTAACACAATGATTAATTAACAAACAAGTGAAGCCTGCAAAAAACAGACAAACAAACAAAAACCTATTTAAAGAGCTACTAATTTGAACGCTCTTGAAGTGTAATGGAAGTCTTAATTAAAGCCTTTTTAAGGCCAGCACATTGAAAGGCTCCTAATTAAGCTTGTATATGTTAAAACAAGTCTCAGTTGTGAGACAAATACACATACACATTATCTGCTTGACTGAAGTAATCAACCTTTGTCGATTAGATCGAGGTTACGTCACGATAAACACAAAGTCAAAAACAAATAAACAGGGGTCTTCCAGCTTCTACCATCCAGCTTCCTGGACTTAAATGAAACCCTTGTCCAGGGATGTCAAACCCACTCAAAATATCCACTTTGATCTTAAGTGTGCTGGACAAGTGAAACTCGCTTTCTGTCAGTGTAAAGACGTTTAACAGCATAAATTAAAGAAGCACGGCTATGGAGGAGGTCATCATTAGCAGGAAAAGCTGTAAAACCTATAAAAAATGCAGTTAATCCAAAAACGTATGCCCTCCTTCATAGGGCCGGATTGAAGTCTTTGCTAGGCCGATTATGGCTCCCAGGCCTTATGTTTGGCAACCCTCCCTTAGTCTTTGAATGGAAGAAGAGTTAAAATATCTCCACCAGAGAAAAAGTTTTTGATCCAAGATTAGGCACAATCCTCATCTTAGAAACTAAGTTCAAGTTTTTGTCACAGTGACCCTGAAATCCATCTGCGCTTGTATGATCCTATCCAAATATGTATTGTAAGTGGCAGAGGACCTCAGCTGGTACTACTACTACTAGCTCAGACCTTGACCCGGCCACAGCACTGGGGTCAGCTCCAGTCATAGAGGATTGCTCTTTATGCCTGTCTTGCTGATACAGCGCACAGACAGACGGTACAATGAAGTGTCAGTGCATGGCCCCAAGAAAACTGGGGACAAATCAACAGAGATGAACTGGCCTCTCACACAGCCATCAGAAACACACCCACACATTCACTGTGAAGTATTCACTATGACACCGTTTTCATCAGGTTGCTACATTTTACAAATGAAGCCATACTTTATGGATAAGTCAAATATCCATAAATAGAAATAAAGATGAAAATGAATGAATGAAATGTGTATATTTCTTCTATTTTTATGCCAGAGTTTCAATTCCACAGCGATGTGTTGTTGATAACCTTTAAAAAATGTCAAGACAGTAAAGAAAGTTGCAGAGAAGATAATGCTGTAAAAAGGGAAAAAAAGCAAGTGCACTTTGAAGGTAGGGTTACAACACTTTTGGGACAGACTGCAGATTTCTTATTGTCATAAACATCGACATGCCCCTTGATCAAAGGCACACACTGCCCCCATTGTTTGAACCGCAGATGCAGGGGGAAGAAAAATACTTCCTGCAGTGCTCCTGAATACAGAGAAATCTATTTGTTTCAATTCCCTTTGAAAGAAACACAGCTGAATCAAGTTCTTGTCTGACAAATTAAAAACTGTGCACAGACCAAAGTGTTGCTTTGTGCTCATTGATTATGGGGCCCACAGTCAAAAGCCATATTTTCTCACAAAGGTAGTTTTCTTGTTTCTTGTTTGATGGAATACTTTGAACCTATTAACTGTGTTGTTTTCCTCTACCATTGTAATTACTTGCAAAGCTAAGCCCGGGTTTAAATTTGCATTACAATGTAGCAAAAGCGCACTCAGAAGTACACTTCCAGAGTTCTATGCAAGATAGCAGAGAAATTAGCTTGTAGGCATCGCAGTGCTAGGCTGAACTCAGTTTCTCGCTAAATGACTCTTAATTCAGAGAGGCCTTTTTCTCGCTTTGAATACCGAGCAATTAGCATTAAATGCTAGAGGTGCCATAGATTGTGCTTTGGTATAGCACTGTAGACTGTAGAGCCTCTGGAAGAAAGGACAATTAATGTTAATTTCAGTACGGGGGTGGCGAGTCGTGGGAGGATGAAGTTGAGATGCATAGCATTTACTTAGTGAGAAGTACCTACCACATAACTAGTTATAGAGGTAGAATACCTCTATAACATAGATACCTGTCTAGTTATAGAGGTATAACTAGATAATTGTAAGGTATTCTTCCTATATAGCTAGGTATTTATCACATATCTAGTTATAGTAGAAGAATACTCTATACCATAACTCATTTTCACCTTATAGAAATAGAAGTCCAATAGAAAATATTTCACTTTAAGCCTTTGGTATTGTTGCGGATGCTGCCCTTCTGCAAAATACCGACAGGTCTGTGGTCAGTGTGGGAGAAAGAGACTGATTGAATGAGATAGAAAGCAAATATAGGCCACCTCAGAGCAGCCAGGGTCCTCTGAACAAAAAAACAAGTTCATCTTTTAGTCTGGTGTATGACAGGGTGATGTGGTATTGTACTCTGCCCGTTCTTTTAGATGGTTCAAAAGTCCTTGGCATTTCTGCAGCAGTAACAAACAAGCCGAGCCTGCACGTGGGCTGATGTATGGTATGTTCATGTTACAAAAAGTTCCTACAGATCCATGTATTCGAAGCTGAAACTTGCAGCTCGTGCCCCAGTTCTCTACTGCTTGCCTGAAAGCAAACCGAATGCAGAAAGGGAGACAAATGTAAAGTCAGTTTTCCTTATACTGTTCTCACTTCCCCCTTAAGACATAGTACTCTGCCATCAGTCATCTATTTGCTTCACTGTCACACAGGCATATGTTAGAGTTGTCCTGTCATGTTGCATTTTGTGAACTTTAAGATGGACCTGACCTGCTTTATGTCGCCGCGGGGTGAGGAAGCTGCAGGATGGCATGATGGGATGTGGGCTGGTGTGCAGTGTCCCAGCATGAGTCTCTGGGGCCAGGTATAAGTAAGTGCACACGTGATATGCAGTCATGTTAATACTTGCATGTTTCTATTTATTTCTTTATTTCTCTGTTGTCATCCTGTGCTTCCCTAGCATGCTCTGGTTCAGTTTCCCAACTCTCACTCCAACCGTGTGACTTAATCAGTCTGACAGACTCTGGGTGCCTGGGGAAAGTCTCTCTCTCTCTGCAGTCCCCTTTCTCCTCAAGTTTACGCGCTCTGTGACAAACTCATTCTGGCACCTTTCGAAATGCAGTGCTCTCTGTTGGACGGCCCTCCATGGTCTCTTCACACACACACACACACACAAAGCCTAAGTGCAAAACCTCTCTAGAGTACACGCTATACACAAAGCATTCATAGATGCACACAGGTACAAGGGGGAACACACAAACACAAGGCCGTACAAACACATAAATACACAAAGAATGTAGCTAAGAAGTGGGACGTACATTATTCCCAAGGCACTCATATTACGTCTCACACCCCTCTCCCATAAAAGCCCTCCTCATTCCTGCGTAAGTGCTTCTGAAAGCCGCTAGCTTGCATAGAGAGGTAGCAGTTCCTATTACTGTTTTACTGTTATTGAGTGACATTCTTAATTAGTTTTAATGAGAGTCTCGTGGTGTTTGACCTCTCATGTGTTTTTTTTAAAAGCAATGGGATTCTATGTCCACCATGTAGGCAAACCTTGGCTGAAGTCCAGCCTGGCTGGCTAACAAAGTGGAGTAGGGGAAAAAAAAACAAAATACAAAAACCTTAGCTCGTGGTTAAGAATGTCCCTGCAGGGCTCGAATGCTTTACTGTTTAATTCAGCATCATAACAACACCCCATAGCATCAACTCTCTACTCGAAGAAGAAGAAGAAAAGAGAAAAGAAGAAAAAAAATTATTATTTTCGGGAAAAGCTAAATGATCTTCCTCTGCCTCTCATCTTTTGGGACCTCTTTAAACTTGGACAGCACGTATTTTCTCAACGGCTACAAAAACCACTGTTGACAAAGCTTGCGATGGCTTTTCAAAAATCATAACCTAAGCTATGAAAGTAAAGAAGAGGGTGCAGGCAGGGTGGGGCGGCTGAAGACAAGTGTCAGGGGGGATTTGTGACAGAACGATAGTAGCAAGAGTGAAAGGGAAGATTTACATGATGATAGTGAGACCTGCTATGATATATGGTTTGGAGACGGTGGTGCTGACAAAGAGACAGGAGCCCGAGCTGGTGGTGCCAGAGCTGAACATGCTAGGATTTTCTTTGGGAGCGACCAGGATGGACAGGATTTGGTACAAGTGCATCAGATGGACAGCTCAGGCTGTGCTGTTTGGAGATTAAGTTAGGGAGGCAAGGTTGAGATGGTATGGACATGGGCAGAGGGGGGATAGTGGATATAGGACATAGGACATAGGATGTTAAAGATGGAGGTTCCAGGCAGGAGGAAAAGAGGAAGACGACAGAGAAGATACATGGATGTAACGGAGGAGGACGTGCAGATGGTTGGAGTGACAGAACAGAATATTAGGGATAGGATGAGATGGTGGCAGGTGACCGCTGAAAGTGAGCACCTGAAAGAAAGAAAAATGTATACGCACCTTTGTCATAGCAAATGAAAATAATATAAAAAATAAAGGGTGTCTTTAAGAGGATTTAATCTAGTGCTGCAGGGGAATATAAACCACTCAATTACAATGAAAGAACAAAACAGGTATTTGCAAAGGCTTGAGTCAAACCTGTGTGATTGACCTAAGCTCTTTATGGGGCAAATTATTAAGGTCTGCTTCAATTACCTTTATTCTATCAAGTTTATCTGACTCGAATTCCTGCCCTTTGTTCCAGTTAACATCTCCATCTTGCCAAAGCAGGAGCTTTCATCCTGTCAAAATAAGTGTAATAACACTAATTGTGCACCTGACAGATCATATCCTCATGGGGTTACTGAACATTTGGGAGCACTTTAGCAATTTTTAGTTTAGTTCATTTTACTTATTTGTGCAATTTGCCTCTTTATTTTTTTTTACTTTTTTTTAGACAGAATGGAGTGGTCTTGAAAGTGGACCCTCTCTGACCTGCCTTTCTTTCAAAGGTCTCTATGTGCAACAGCTTTCATACTGATGGTACCTGACAAACGTTTCCCCTGACATACCTCCCATCTCTTGTCGTTCTCTTCCACATGCCTAAGCTTTTTAATGACAAAGGCTTCCAGGCTTTCTCCGGCTTGGCTGAATTGGTGGAGCAAGGGTCCTACGGAGCAGAAAAATCAGCAGCAAAACAAGACGAAAGGGACGAGAAATGCAATGCAGAGAGGCAGATTTTGAGGAGTCTGATAAGGGACATTTTAGGTCTGCTCAGGATTCTCTCATTATTCTCCATTTTGAAAGGAAGCAATAATGAGAACAAAACATTTCATATCTTTCAAAGTGGCAATTTGCCCATTTAATGCCTGTGCTATGTAGGCCTGACATCCTTTCATCCTCTCTCTTTGCACTAATTTCATTCTTTTTTCCTTTTATTTCTTGGCTGATAATTCTCACTTTATTTCCATTAAGCTTTGTTTGTTCACAGAGATCTGTTGCTGTAATTTATTAGAGCTGTCAGCTTAAATGATGTGGCATGCCGACACGGCCCAGCAAATAGTGGCTCCCCCTTTCCTTTTCTCCTTTTACGGAAAGCCGCCCTAGTTTTTCCCCTTTTTTTCCTTGTTTTTTTTTCTTTCATAGAGGAAGAGAGAAACATTACAATTAAGATGGTGACATCGACCCACTGGTGACCATGCTCTGGGACCAGATGTCCTGTCAGAGAAATGCTGGCCGTCACCTCGAGGGAGCTCTGGGTTGAAATCTGGTTCATGTCTCAGTGGGGGAACTCTACAGATCCTGTTCCTTCATTAATTCAAGAATAACTCATTTAAGTTGTAGTCTCTGTTTTCTTTTCTTTTTATGTTGCTGGCATTGTTCAAATCTGCTCGATAACATAATACTGAAAGTCACTTGCAAATTCTCATGAAGGAAAACTTCAGGACCTCTTGGCCTGAAAATTCTGCATTACCTACTGAGTCCAGTTTAAGCCGAAAGAAATGATCTTTTCACAAAAGCAGTCGTTTGCTGTGTTTTTTAAATTGATTCAAGATTGTTTCATTTATTTATTTATTTACCACCACCCCTACCACCACCCCATACACACATATACCCACACACACACTTCCTTAAGCCCCGGTTGTTTGACAGATGCCCGGCTATCAATGCTGCGTGAAGTACATGTCATTTTCCTCACAGGAGGCCTTAGAGGAAATGCGATCACAACGAGACCCCACAATTTTTACTGTTTCATTTTCAAGCCCGGGATACTGCCTTTCTCTCTTATTTCGTCCTGTACTTCTTTTGTACGAGGCAGCTGCTGTTTTTTTGAGATGAAAGACTGTTTGGCAGTCTTCAAAGAGTCACAGAACTCTAAAAGTCACTTGTACAGCAGCGCTGTTCATTCTCCATTTTATATCCAATATGGAGGTGATGATCAAAAGGATCTGAGCTGAGGGAGAAGCTAAAAGATGTCTGCTTTGGAGTAAACAACAGCAATATCAATCCCCAGACCCACATGGGGCTCTGGTTTAAGGACTGTCCTTTAGCTAATGCCAGACACAAGTATTACTATTTCTGTATTTGAAAGAAACCTGTTATGAAAAAATAGATTTAATAAGGAACAAGAGTGAGAGGAAGTGATTGTTTTGAAATAAATAAATGCGTTCTAATGCAACACGTATATTAAGCAGCCTGCCGCACCGATACTAAACATCTCATCTCATTTAGTGGAGGAATGTAAAATCATTAGGAGTCTGCTCATGAAGACTGACAGCAAAATCCAAACCATTAACTCTTCCCTCAGTGTGGAGCACACCCATCTGGAAGAGAGTCTTTGGGCTGCAGGAGATCCAACATATATTTATGAGAAGGCTTCTCCATGTTTCAAATGAGGCTGTGTTGCAGTTGTGCAGCTGGTCTGAGCAAATTGCATCTTTTTTAATGAAAGCTGCATTAATAATGCATACTAGTAACCTGGGGAAAGTTTTGGGGCCATGCACTGGAGGTGATGAGGAGGGGGGTTTGGTTGAGAACTCTGAACATCCAACTGTGTGCTGCCACGATCATCCTTAGATGCCCTGCTGCATTTTTAATGTCCTGCTGTGCCACTGTCACACAGGCTTGGGACAGGGGCAATGACTCCTCTCAACCAGATCATAGTGGGACATGAGCTAAAAAGTCACATAAGGGTATTCAGAAAAAGAATAATCACTTAAATGACTGTGCTACTTTGCACAACGCAAACAGTACGGTATCCTTTGAAAACAAACATTTGGAAGTAGTCTGAACCAAAGCTGTTGAGACTAAGATAGGCAAACAATGCAAAGTAATAGAATTAGCATACAGCCAAAGTGAAAAATAATCACATTTGTGCTTGTTCGCACATATGCACAAATACTCTACTTAGACAACAAATGCGCTGGCATTAGGGATTAGGGCTGCAAGACACAGATATGTTTTAATTTCTGACAAGAAGGCCATTCCTTTAGAGATGGATTTATTTCCATTTTTTATGGCTTTGTTGTTCTGTCGTCTCCTCTCGTTTCCTTTCCTAAGGACTAGATATCTCTGTTTACCTTGGAAGGCATTGTGTTGCCATTACTATCATCTGGCTGCTATTAGATGGATAATGTTGTCTTAAAGCAGAGAGAATGTCCTCTAGTCATCCCAGAACAATACTGCTATGAAGAAGAACAGGAATTTCACCTAAGTACAACTTTACCACTTCACCAACACTCCACAGCATGTTTGAAAAGTACTGTTACGGGTAAAGACAAGGAATTTTGAAATGTAGATTTCATATATCATGAAACCAAACACTGCCTTCAGGGATTCTACAAATCTTTGCAATAACACTTTTCCCCCCAGATGCCTCGTGGTTATCAGTGATGTAATGGGATCTAAATTGCAGCAGACCTGAGCACTGTACCTCTCTAAACTGGATACACCTGTGATGATGACACTGTAGGGTAACCAGGGCGCCAGCAACTGACAGTCCATTTTATAGTGACTATCCGCTAGTCCTATTTCCTGCTTTTAAAGGAAGATGAGTTGACCATAGTGGACTTGCCTATTTGCCATAACTATCTTGCCTGATGTCAGTTCTTTACAGGGTGCTGTCCACTCATCCGTCATTACATGGGCCTTTCTGTAGTAACATTATCGCTTTAGATAAGGCTTCAATAAACTGCCACAGCTTTTAGGGCTCTCTCTCTTGCCACTCTAATCCAATCTATGATGTGGAGTCTGTCCATCATCATGCACCGCAAGGCATTTCCCGTGTCCCTGTGCTCTTGGTTGCACAGGAAATAATGGATGGCCTTGCCCTTGGTTCACGCCAAGGCCTTATGGTACCTTTTCAACTGTTTGTCTTCAGGTTGTCTTAAATGGAGCTGCACTGTGGTATTTTGATTTGATTAAATCAGGTTTAAAAGGTTAGATATAGAGAGAGGGAAAGCATTTGCCGTTCCCAGTACTGTGAGCCAGTCCTTTGCCATTTAGCATTGGGCATTGGCCAAAGGAAAGTGGAAAACTGAAATGACTTCTGTGCTCCTTTGTGATTTGCGCTAATGTCCCCCAGGGATTGAGCAATGACCACTGTGAATTCCCCCAGGACGCCAGCCAGATTGAAACCCCTGCCAACAGATTTGAAAGGATAGCAAATCATTTAAACTCCCCAATGTGCATTAGCATTTTTTTTTTCATTGCCCAGGCCAGCCTCCACAATATTAAATTGCACTTGATAAAATAAAATAAAAATCAGAGAGTGCGACAAGAGCTCTTCAACCTCCAAATCAGCAAAGTGAATATTGGAGTGGCCACTAAAAATTAATTATACTTTAATTCACTTTGTTTACTCTATCAGGTTTCTGTCATCCACTCAAAGAACCCAGCAGAAAGAGAAAGGACTTAAGACAGAAGAGGAGCAAAGGCCTTAAGAGGTGTGCGGTCGCAGAGACCCACAGCAGAGGAAAATATATAAGGATTGCCTTTAGCTGATCCTGTCTGTGACACCAAATTATTGCCGCGTATAAAAATAGGACTAGTATTAAAGTGGGCAGAGTGAATCCTAGCAGTGCCATGTAAAAAGAAAACAACAAAGGCACAGGCTAAAATCAATAGAGGCGTTTTTGCTTGTTTTCTTTATATTAGGATATATTAATATTTGAGGATCAATACAAACCTTTATTTATAAAGTAGCATTAAATGAAATCTACAAATACTGGTCAGTCCTTAACACTCAAGGTTTTCTTAACTATTATTGTGCTCAGCCAGCCAGATAATGCAAATGAGGTAACGAAATATATGCTTTAGTGTGTTTGCATATGAGTATTATGACAGATGAAGCTTTGATGTGTAAACCACTGTTTAAGGTGCAATCAAAAGGTCTCATTGGGATTCCACATAATGTTGCATATTTTTTTTGACCACATCAGCACATTTGTGATTTTCATTACAGAGGAGCAGCACTACACTGAACCCCATGATCTCAGATACAAATTCAAGTTTAAGGGTCACCACCGTAACACAGCGTTGCGCGGTGCCTTTACACGCAAACCTTTCCCATGTATAAGCATGGGAGGAGAACCTGAAGCAACGTATTGCTGCATAGGGTCATAGGGTCCAATATAGCCCCCAAATGGATGAGGGCTATATTTAAATTTGACATATTTGCTTTATAAATGCGCAATCACAAAAGTTGCACTTCATAAAAGTGTCTCATGAGACCAACTGAGGATGGTGTTTTACCATCTCAAAAACTCTCTCACACACACACAGGCTGTCGTCAACTGCTCTTGCTTTCACAGAAACCAAAAGATAAATAGAAAAGAAAGAAGATGGCACAGTGCCAACACCGAGGGGTTCGAAAAGAGTTTGGGAAAAGGGAGGGTATGCTAACACCGAGATCCCCACTAGCGAACAGTCCTTTCTTCCCAATTGCTTAATTGTTTTAGTGGGACAGGCAGGTGGCTCAAAGCCCCATTTGGCATCTGGTTAAAAAAGAAAAAAAGAAAAAAAAAGCTCATCTACATCATGTATGAAAGTATTGGGGTGGGTGCCAGCATTAAACATGCACCCACCCCACCCCACTCCTAGGCCCCAACACCCACTAGTAGATTTCAAAAGTTTGGCTTGGCTCAAGAGCAAGTTTGTGCTGCTATTGTGTGAGCAATGCTTTGCTGAATAAAACATCTTTTGGTATCAGTGGCAGATCAAATAGCTTTTCAAAAAGCCATGCCTCTCACCACTGGTGCCTGGTACCACAGAGAGAACTGTTTTCCAACCCCGTTTAATAAATAGAAGCCACTGTGCTCATCCATTTAGCAACGTTAAGCACAATTTAGATGTATCTACGAAAATGGAAGCACACAAGCAGGGAAGGCATCTCACTACGGAGGCTGTCCCACACAATGATGCTTTACAGCAGTTCCTGTGAGTGTTCTTTATTATATTGGGGTCCAGACACCTACAACAGCCTCAAGGTTTACTTACAAATTAAAGTACTATACATTACTATCCATTGCTAGTTTTTAAAACATGCGCAGCAGTTATAATGCCAGGCAGACACATCGACATCAACATTCACCCACAGGTGAGAAGCTTCTCTCTTCCTTAGATAGAGCCTGTACACGTTAAAAGGCTGATTTGCATTTATATTGCCATTCAGGGCTTGCAGCTGTAATTGCAGGAGCACAGTAAAAGTGCGCTGATGTACTCACATGTATACACAGGCGGACACAGAATGCATGTGAAGTTTGTGCTGCTAAAGGTATGAAAACCTTTTCCTTGCGTCCATTGTTATGCATCTTTGGCATGAGAATGTCGGAACGACTACAAGGAGAAAGAGATAGGGAACAAACGGGAGAGAGGGGAGGAGGGCGAGTTCACCCGAGTGTAATATTGGGCTGTCCCAGAAACTTCCAGCCAAACACTAGGAAGTTGTTATCGGATCAGCAACCCAATTCCTCAAGTGACTGCTGTGCTGAAGCGTCACATGCATCTTCGGGGCCCCTTCCAAGCACAGCCTTTCACCATAAAATCGATGTATTGCTAGGCTGGTTTGCTAACAAATTCCCTGAGCAGTAAAACAACACAGGTACGGTGCTGCATCATGCTTGCATGCAATTTAATTAAACTTGGAGGTGACGATTTGCAGAGATAGCACCGCCCTAAGGAAAAATGAGCCAGAAATGTTAGGACAAGACAGTCAAGATTAAAAAATAATCTTGTGTGACTAACTCTCAAAATGAGGAATGCTCGGATTTTTAGCAAAATCCAATCCTGTGCCCACCTGATCATAATATCAAAGCAGCAATCTGTCATTTTCTTCAGATTCAAACTGCAACAGAGACAACAATGCATGCACTTTGTTGATGTTGCAAACTAACTGTGAACTAACTAAACTGCTCAGTTGCCAGTAAAAAAATGACAAGATTGAGCTAATAATTTCTTATTACTAATGTACTGGACGCAGGTTTAACTCAATGTGTTGTTTGATCAAACTCCTTTCTACAAGTGGATGTCTGTGAGAACAAAAGGATGATCTGAAAAATGACTAAATAATAATCTCAAAGCCTTGTGGTCTTTTCTTATCTATTAAGTCATGCTCAGTGGTTTAATCCCAGGCATGCTAATGTTGAGATTTTTAAAATGCATACATACATATATTCTTTGTGCTCACGTTATGAGTGAGATGATCGATTTTTTTTCTCAAATGAAATTTGTAGCGTAAATCTGCAGAAACAAGATGAGAAGAAAACATAATTGACTGTGAATTATATATTAAGGTTAAATGTAGGCCAAAATAAACACTAATCACAGGCAGTCGCTGTGTGGGAATGTTTTAAACAAAAGACTTATTCTTGCCTCAGGTCTGCAAAGCAGTATGCTGACAAGTTAGGAACAAACTGCTAATCCCTACATTGTCTGAACCCATCTAGCTATCAACAGCTATGTTCCGCAAGCAATTACAGATCCTAGCAGCAAGTTAAAAATATATCAAAACCACAGCTGGGAAAGACCCGGATTAAAGGAGGAAGGATACAGTCATGTTAAACCCATCAATATATTTCTTGAGGCCCAGATATGCCAATGTTTACCCTCTCCAAGGAAAGATAACACAGTATGATCCAGCAGTGCTCTATATACAGCACCCCCACATCTGAACACACAGTCCTGTAGAGCCGCCTTTAAAAAAAAAAAAAAACATAGCCTGTTGTTTCCTGTGCATTAAACTGCAATTTAGAAGCCGGTAATCCAACCCATAATCTGTCACCAAATAAAATCCTGACTGGGGTTAGAGAGGGCTTCCACATGCTTCTTCAGCATTAGTGAAGTATCGATATTGTGGTATTATTGCACTGGTCTATTTAAAAAAACTTCCCTGTTCTCCGAGGATAAAGTCTCAGAGGGACGGAGACATGACAAGAAAGAGCAGAGTGAAGAAGTGCAGCTGCTAACCCTGACTTCACAGGTGACCCAGCGATCACAACAGCATCTGGTTGAATTACTTAACACTGCCGCCCAACAGACATGTAATCCGGGATAATGCCCTTTTGCTGAGTGCTCCAATCTGGATAAATTCATCCCAGAGGAATGGGATCCAGCAGCAGAGACTCGGAAAGAGAGGAGATGAGGGCCTTGGGGTTTTGATTGGTTGGTACTAAAGAAAACTGGGAAGAGCGTCTAGATAGATAATGAGGCCCAACAGTAAACAGCTTGATTTTGTTGACAGACTGACTGATGGCATGAGAGGAGCAGATCATTGCCTGGTTTTCCAAGAAGACTCTGAACTAATCATTTTCCCTTCCCTGGCTGACCTGAATCCTGGCAGACTGAAAATGAGGTTTTCATCCAGACCATAGTCACTGGATAAACGACACTTAGGTTTCACATTTTAATATTTGTAAACATGTATGTCAATATAATATTATCTTAATACATTTTTTTCATTTCTCCATTCGAACAACAATCAACAAAACTCTGTTTTTAATCTTTTTTCCTTCTTTCTTTCTTAGAAATAGCATCTCTCTTTAATGCCAAAAGTAATTCCTAACATTGAGGCATTACAATTTCCAGCTGTCCAGCAGCAGCCTCTTAGATTATTTATTCATATGTTTACTTATTACCATAAATATCCAACAGGGCACTCGGCTCAGAGGGATTACAGTGGGCTTAATCTATCGTGGCATAGAAATGAGCAGGAGTCACAGTGGATGAGGTGACTTAAGCTGGCTAGCCTTAATGGGACATGCAACACAAACAAGGCAACAGACTGCATGCCACTGGGCTCCATCATGAACTGGTGACATCATCCGTCACTCACTACATGACTGTCACGGTTAGTGGAAAAGTCATATGACCTGGACAAGGCAAGGACGTGCTTGCGACTCGTACCATGCATTTTAGTAATCCTGTACCGTTTCAAAATACAGACAATGCTCACGACCAGTACAGGGGACTCTTGTTATATTTCCACTGAACATATGACTTCTAGAACAGCATGTTGGAAAATTTACACCGTTTTTAGCATTCCAATAGAACTGGGGTAAAATAATTAATTACCTCTGAGTTATTATAGTCATAATCCATGCATTAGACAGCAGAGTGTGTTGCTTACAAATAACTATTCATAATAATGAGGCTGAAAATTGGTATTTCTGTTTGAGTAGTGTTGTGCAGAGTCATGAGCTGTATTTCTTCCCCTCTTTCCCTCCCCTCTCTGAAGAAGCAAGAGTGATTTCCCATCTATAAAAAATCCACATATCCAAACATGACATAGAAAAGACATTTAATTATACTTTGGTGGAGAAATATGTATCAAAGCCTGCCGCCCATGAAAAGCGGATTTAGAGTCGTCAGACAGCAGTTAATAGACAGTAGTAAATGAAAAAGGGCTGTTTGGGGGGGGGGGGGGGGGGTACTAAGACGTGCTTTCCAGGACTAAGAAACGGCTTAGTCTGGCTTGGTGGCAAAATCAGGAGTTCCGACACCACATATATTTAAGTGGTGGGAGATAATGAAGGTGACGGGGGTGGGCAGCAGATTTTAAGGAGATTTTAAGATTGGGATTTTCATTCCTGTGCAGCAGCAACACCCCTAGTGGCTAAAACCCACATTAAAGATACCCTAACAGAAGACAAAAGATTAGACACTTTGTATGTTGATGTCACATTGTGAAGAGAAAGGAAATTACATGAAAAAGGGCAAGGAAATACAGGCAATGAGAGGGATTAAAAAAAAAGGCTGTACACTTAGCACATGTTTAGTTTTTCTTTTGGTCATTTTGGTCATTTTGGTCATTTTGGTCATTTTTTTCAGAGTCTAGCACATTCATTAGGAGGAACTGCCCCTTTCCAACATATTCAGCTTTTGCCCTACACAGACAATCAATCACCCAAAGTAAGAGGGAAAAAATTCAAATAAAAACAAGGAGTCAAAGAAGGACACTCGGTGAGTACATGACAGGGAAATGTGCCACTGCAAGGTGAGGAGTGAAATCGCAAACAGGCTGAAGAATGTGAGAGATGCTATACGGTGGTTTAGACGGCAGGAGAAATGAGGAGCGGGGAGGTGGTATGAAGGGATGGACTAGGGCCTGGAAGAGTTTGGCCTGAGGTGAATGTGTTCCTGGAGACTGTCTCCCAGATTTCTGACTGGAGCTATGTCATCTGTCACTGGCTGAAGAGGTGACAGCGAAAGAAAAGGTGCCCTAGATGCGATAACAGTGCAGTCAGGAATGAGAGCAGCTCACAACAGCTTTCCCTCTCTCCTTATTCTCCCCCTCTCCGTCTTGTTCGCTTTGGACCATTTACTTCTCAAAGTTGAGAGAGAGAGAGAGAGAGAGAGAAAGGAAAAACTGCTCAGCGCCACTCGTTTTGGACTGACTCCTCTCTCTCTCTTGCTCTCTTTCTCGCTGTCTCACAGGATAGCTGCGTCGAAGTGTATGCCTGCAATGGCCACAACTCCCCACTGTCCCCCATGTTCATAAAAACAAGATTGTTTTTCGCAGCTTTCTGCTGACACCGGCTCGACACATAAACAGAGCCGTAATTTGTACAACAACAGTAAGCTTCAGGGAAGCACTTTTTTCTCCCAAGAGGCATGAATAGAGAAGGTAGGCTGTTATCCCCCGTTTACCTGGCAGGGAAAGTGGTATTTTATATTATGGTAATAGCCAACTGTGCTGAAATGCACAATCCCATCTCATTCCAGTTGTAGCAATCGTCTCATTCCAATTGGTATATATGAGATTTGGTGCTAGTTGTTCCCCACAACTGGGGCTAAACCTGCGATGATGGGAATGAAAATGTTGAGATTTAGGAACAAAACAAAATGAAATCTTCTAATGTTCAGTGTTGAATGTCTTCCACAGCTTTAGTTTTATCTACACCAGACATGGAAATCAAGTACAGTCAGAATATACTGCTTAAGTCAACTGCAGATAAAATACTTAGCAGATGCATAACAAAGTGGGAGATACTAATGAACGATCATGTATTTCTGCATCACAATAAGCACAGATGGCACAGAAACACTTATGGAATCAGGGGAAAAGAATACAGCAAAGCAGCACAATCAGGAATAGCATCGTCTACGGTGTTTGATGGACCACAACTTTCCATTCCCAAAGCCAAGAGAGAGAAAGACAGAGAGAGAGAGAGAGAGAGAGAGCGCTTCCACTGCTCCAACTGCCCGTTGTTTCAATTTACACAACTAGCGCTACCGTATCCCGAGACATATGCTGTCGTGAAGAGCACAAACCATAAAGACGCTTCATCTGCAAAAGCTCTACCCCCTGTTAAAGTGTGAGAGAAGCCGAGAGGGGGCTTAATTGCTCCATCAGTCAGTTTCAAATAGGTCTGTTATGATATCATTATTTTCTATTTGCCCCTACATGAAAAATAAGTCAGCTGAAAAGAAATATAATCACAGCAAATTGCTGCGTTTGACGAGCAGTGCATTTTTTTCGCCCCCCTATGCTATAGACTATAAATCATAATGTGAAACAGCTGAATTCAGTGCAGAAGAAAATGATCTTGTTTACCAAGTTTCATTTACAGCTGCTGTTTTATCAGCATGTTACCAACTTTGAGCTGTCAGTTTCCGCACAATGTGTCAACAAACAGAGATCTCAGGTTTTTTTTGTTTTGTTTTTTTGTATTGGAGTTTTTTGCAGTTTCTGAGCTGTGGTTTAAACAATAAAATAAAATAAAAAGGTCACAATTACAACTCCCCGTGGGAAACAGCTAAAGGCACACAGACAGGCATTTGTTCAGCCACTGCCTCTTTAGAATACAGCCCAATGTGACGGGGGTCAAACCACTGTAAAGAGGTGGTGAGTTATTGGCTCTTGCCCCCTGTAGTATAAACCAGCGCGCTCATTAACGGGGAGGCATGATGCTGCAAACCTTCCAAGCTGAACTCTGACTGTCTGATTCAGCTCTGTGTGTCTCTGCGTCTCCCAGCGCCACAGAGGTGTTACACAGTGTCAGACTTGTGCACTACTTTACTCACTTCTATTGTTTTCCAAAGACAACCACCTGGTGGCAAGCAGGGGAAACAACTAATCCATCCTCATTCTGTCCACAAACAGACTGTCTAGGAATAAAAATAACAACAGCAGAAACTGTCCAAAGGGCTGGGGTTGCCAAGCTATCCACATGGGTCTGCCTTCTGAAGCACTTTACCGTTAACTTTCCTCTCTCTCTACATTCTTTTCACCAAGACCCCCTCCTCCCTTTAGCTGAAGTCAATGTGGAAAGGGCTGTCAGTTCAAAACAATGTGACTCAGGAGTGAACGCTCGACTGAACTGGACTGGGTTTAGGGGGCTTTGTTTGTGTGTGTCTGCGTGTGTGACAGGAATAACAAGCCCGCATAGGAAGTATTTAACTTGTCTTGCCTGAACAGCTATGAGCAACTGACGGAGAAAAGTGAAAACTGCACTATTTAACCTCCACTACAGTCATAATTTAACCTCCACTACAGTCATAATTTAACCTCCACTACAGTCATACAGACTTTGTTTTTTTCCCCTTCTTCTTCTTTTTTCTCTCTCTCGCTTTCAATTTTCTCCTTTCTCATTCTGCATCAGACATCACAACGCACACGAGAGCGCTATATCAGAAACAGTTTTTGTTTTTTAAAAAGGAAGAAAGAAAAGCACGCAGATGGCACAGCAACAAGCGCAAGAAAGACGTCGCAGCAGCAAGACATGGGTATAGAGACACAGTTCTCAGCCAGCCAGTCGCACACAGACACACACACAGCAATCATGAGAACGAGAGATGTGATGAATTAGCAACTTTAACGTGAAAAAAAAAAAAAAAACTTACCATGTCCGGAGATCCACGGGAGCAGCAGAAGGACCCAGAGGATCATGACTGCGGAGTGGAGAGGGGCAAAACCTACAAAAAACAGTAGGCGAGTGTGAAATTGAAGTTGGCAGGCACAAACACATGCACGAGATGAGACAGTGCTCCTCTGTGCTGCTGGGGGGTGGGTGGGGGGATGCTACAGTCCCTCAGTGGTGTCTTGTTTTACCAGAGGAAAGCTGGTTGTCTGTCTTCTGTCTTCCTCTTCTTCTGGTCCTTCTTCTTCTCTCTCCCTCTCCTGTCTCTCTGTGTCTTTTCCCTCTGTGTGTCACTCTTGAGTGTAGCCGGTTGTCAGCTCTGCCTTTGCGCGCTCTCTTTGTGGTGTGAGCTTGTAGACTTTCTGTGTCTTCGCCGCTGACTCTGAGAATACACACTCGCTCACTCTGCCTCTGTCGCTCGCACGGTTTCTCTTTGCCCATCCATTCTGAGTGCCTTCAGCCCTCACTTGCCCGCTCTCTCTCTCTCTCTCGCTCGCTCTCTCTCTGTTGCTCTACCACAGCAGACCCTGTCAGGGGATAGAGCTCCACTACTAGACTCCTCCCTCCATCGCTCTCTCTCAGCCTGGCTGTCTGGGTGGCTGTGTGCCTGAGTGAGAGTCTGGGAGGCTTGGGTCTTCACTCTGGGAACCAGAGCTGCCATGGGAGAGGGTGCAGCTCCAATTAGAATGAGAATAGGAGGAGATCTCTGTAGCTACAAATTATGCAGACATTCACAAACAAAAACTGCACTTTCAGACCCTCCTCCCTGTTAAGACCTTTGTCCTTTTGTACAACCCTTTTTTGGATTCTTTAGAAGTGGATTTTGGAATCTGTAGCTTTTTCTCTGTGAATGAATGAAGACCAGATTAGCATTCACCACCAAAGCCGTATGATTCATTAGTATCCAGTTTTTATTAAGGGGGAATTAGATTCATAGTCACTCATTCAAGGAGATATGATGCAAGGCACCATAAAATAGCCAAATGCACTGCATGCTTACTGACAAGTTCTCCTAGTTATGCATGTTAAATATTTAATAAAGGGGAATTTTTTTTCATACAGGGCAAGCAAGGTTCATGTGTAACAGTATTCCTCATCTTGTACTTGACTTTGTTGCTGTTCAGAAAACCATTTTAATATCCACCGGGTCTCCTCCGAGTACTCTGGCTTCTAAATTGTGTTTCTAAATTGCCTATAGATGTGAATGCGATGTGAACGGTTGTGTGTCTCTGTGTTAGCCCTGTGACCAGTCCAGGGTGTACCCCGTCTCTCACCTTATAATAGCTGGGACCCTCCCAGCCAGTCACATCAGATCAGCCCGCTCTGAGGCTTGTTCTGTTGGAGTTTTCTTCTTGTTAAAAGGGCGTTTTTCTTTCCCACTCTCGCCAAGTGCTTACTCATTGGTGGTTGTTTGATTGTCTGGGTTTTCTCTGTATTATTGTAGGGTTTTTACCTTACAATATAAAGCACCTTGAGGCGCCTGTTGTTGTGATTTGGCACTATATAAATTAAACTGAAATGAAAGGTGGGATATACCAGTTTCTGCAAATGTTTTTACTTAACACGTAGCTTGCCATCACCAGTGTGTGTGAATGGGTGGATGACTGAATGAAGTGTAAAGCGCTTTGGGGTCCCTAGGGACTAAGTAAAGCGCTATACAAATACAGGCCTTTTACCATTTACCATTTAACAAGGAGTTAACAGGGGACAACAGTGTCTATAGATATAAAATGTCTTAGTCGGTTGTGTTCTCTCTTCATGTGACAATGGAGTATATAGTACAGCTCTACAATTTTCATCAGAAAGTGTACACATTATTTTTTTCATTTAAACATTTTAAGGTGAATAGTTTTCAGCGTCATGAACATCTCCATTACTCCAGAGATGTTTTCACATGGGAACTGTTGAAACTCGAAAATGCCAGAGAGTCATTTCAGGACATTGTCCGGCTGCTGGCCTTTCTCACACGTGGCTCATGACCTCTTTAAAGGGAGAGAGCTGACAGACTAACAGCAGCATACATGACACCAACGTGTTGGAATGATTTCACTCAACCATTGCCAACACTTACATATGGATATTAAATTGACTTAGTGCAATAAAGATAGAATAAAAATTAAAAACTGTTTCATGTGCAATCCAAATGACTCTGGTGTTTGCAATTTTGTATGTGACTAATTCTTGCATAAGACTGGTAATCTTGAGAAAATGTTAGGAACAAATATATGAAATGAGTCATGACTCAAATTATTGAATCGCTTTTTTTGTTTACAGCATTGCAACCTCATGTGTGCACTGCCGCATTTTTATAAACTCGGCACGACTGTCAGCTTACCAACTAAAAATAAAGAAAACAAACCCTTTGTCTGGGACCGGGTCAGGTCTTTATCAAAAATAGTAACCTGTCAAAGCAGTTAGCTAGTTGTGAACCATCTAGTCATACAAATGGTTGTTTTGACTGTGCAATTTATCAGCCTTGTTCCTGCTTTTAATTCAGTTTAAATTCCCAGCACGGTAAGTTGTTAATCCACAGCTACTGTAATTAACGCTGTACAAGTCTGAGTACTGCTCGGTGTCTGATATTTAAAACAGAACCTTTTTATATGTCCAGATAATGAATAAGGGTGGGAAAGGAGGAGAGAGGAAAAAATGGATAATTGCCAGAAAAGAAACATGAAACTAATAAAGGAAAATGATCAGTTTTAAAAGACAAAAACGTTTCTTCCTTTCTTTCTTTCTTATAATGCTGTAACACTGATATGGATTTAAATACCATTTATCCAGTGTCATCTGCAACTAAGCAAGATCTGTAAACAATTCACATGCTCGATAATGAGAAAATTAGTGAAATGGGACTGGAAGGATACGAATTATTTACAATGAACAGGGTGAATAAAAAAGGAGGCGGTGTTGCCTTATATGTAGATAAAGTTTTGAAATGTAGTCTGATTGAATGTATGTCAAGCACCATAGATAACGTATTGGAATGTGTCACTATTGAAATCCATGTTGAAAAAGCTAACAATATAATTATAAGTTGCATCTATAGGACACCAGGTTCATGCCTTGAGACATTCAATGAAAAACTTGCTGCTATGTTTAGCAACCTAAATGATAAAAAAGTGCAAATAATTTGTGGTGATTTTAATATAGATTTGCTAAACCCAAATGGACATCAGAAAACAACAGATTTCATAAATACAATGTATAGTAACTCCCTTTTCCCTGTAATTATAAAACCAAGTAGAATAACAATTGATACAGCTACATTGATAGATAATATATTCACAAATAAAATTGACCATGAAATAGTAGGTGGACTTCTTATAACTGATATAAGCGATCATCTTCCTGTTTTTGCAATTTTTCAAAATTATTTTGGGATTAAAACTAAACAAAAGAATCAAATATTTGATATGATACGACTTAGAACAACAAGAGCCATTGCTGCCCTCCAGGTGGACTTAAAGGAACACAATTGGAATGAGGTTTTTGCAAATGAAGATTCAAATAGTGCATATGATGCATTCTTATCAACTGTAATTTCACTATATGAAAAACATTGTCCTTTAATGAAAATCACTAGAAAGCATCACAGATCAAATAAGCCATGGATCACAAAGGGGATAGAAGATGCATGTAAAAAGAAAAATAATCTATATAAGAGATTCATAAAACAGAGGACAAAAGATGCTGAAATAAAGTACAAGTTATATAAAAATAGATTAGTAAATATTATAAGAACAAGTAAGAAAGAATATTACCACAAATTATTGGAGCAAAGTAGAAGTAACACACAAGAAACATGGAGGATATTAAATAGTATAATCAAAAAGGGCTCAAAAAATAAGAATTATCCAGATTATTATAAAAACGATAAAGATATTGTGCTTGATAAAACTAAAGACATTGCAAATGAATTTAATGATTTCTTTGTAAATGTTGGCTTTAATTTAGCAAAAGAAATTCCAGAGTCAAGAAATAATAACGACCTAAATAAACATATTACTCAGAATGTGTCCTCCATGTTTATTGGTGCTGTAACTCATAGAGAAATAATTAACATTGTGAAGACATTTAAAAATAAAAAGTCCACTGACTGTTTTGGTATTGACATGATATTAGTTAAAAGTGTTATAGAATATATAGTGCAACCTTTCGCATACATTTGTAATCTGTCCTTTCAAACTGGTGTATTTCCCTCACAAATGAAAATAGCAAAAGTTATTCCAATCCATAAAAACGGAGAGAGAAGTCAGTTTACCAATTATAGGCCAATATCACTGCTCCCACAGTTCTCAAAAATTTTAGAAAAGTTATTTGTTAATAGACTTGATAAATATATTGAGAAGCATAATCTCCTAAGTGATAACCAATATGGCTTTAGAGTGAAAAGGTCCACTTCGATGGCAGTGATGGAACTTGTAGAAGGGATATCTAATGCTATAGATAATAAGGAATATACTGTTGGTGTTTTTATAGACTTAAAAAAGGCGTTTGATACGATTGATCATTCTATATTAATGAATAAACTAGAGAGATATGGCATAAGAGGGTTAGCATACAAGTGGATGAAAAGTTACCTGGATGATAGATATCAATATGTCGAATTCAATAATGTAAAATCTAAGCAGTTGAAGGTAACTTGTGGTGTTCCTCAGGGCTCTGTGCTGGGCCCTAAATTATTTATATTATACATAAATGACATATGTAGCATTTCCAAACTGTTAAAATGTGTATTGTTTGCTGATGATACCACTCTGTATTGCTCAGGTAAAAACCTAGAACAGCTTCTGACTACAGCGGAAAAGGAGTTAAATATATTAAAAAACTGGTTTGATGTAAATAAGTTATCATTAAATATAAAGAAAACAAAATTGATTATTTTTGGCACTAGACAAATGAAAAATGTATCTAAAATCAGGGTTAATGGAATTGAAATTGAAAGAGTGTACGAAAATAAATTTCTTGGAGTGATAATTGATGATAAGCTGAGTTGGAAGTCTCATATAAACCATGTGAAAACAAAAATGTCAAAAACCATTGCTATTCTCTATAAAACAAAGCATGTCCTGAACAAAAAATCATTATACACACTCTATTGTACTCTGTTGCTTCCATATATGACTTACTGTCTGGAGATATGGGGTAATGCATATAAAACGAACACTCTTCCTATTTTCAAGTTGCAAAAAAGAGCTATAAGAATTATAAACCAATCAAACTATATAGAACCAACTAACATTTTGTTTATTAATCTGAATACCCTGAAATTTTATGATTTAGTTGAATATAAAATGGCACAGATAATGTATAAAGCACAAAATAACTTGCTTTGCCCCAGTACTCAGAAGCTGTTCAAAGTCAGAGAGAGTCAATATGACTTAAGGGGAACAGATTTCTTTAAAAAAAACAAGATAAGGACAAATATAAAGCAGAGATGTGTTTCTGTTAGAGGAGTTAACCTGTGGAATAGTTATGACAGTGATTTAAAAAGGTGTAGTTCATTTTCCTTGTTTAAAAATATATTTAAAAATAGAGTATTAGAAAAATATATATATCAAGAATGAAAAGAGCAAAAAAAAAAACAAAAACAAAAAACAAAAAAACCTCTTGATTCTTTTGCTTTGATGTAGTTACTTACTAAGGTGGAAAGTTTTTTGTTTTTTTGTTTTTTTCTTGTTTGTTTGTTTGTTTGTTTTGTTTTTGCTTTGTTTGCCTTCTCTCACTCCAACCGGTCGCAGCAGATGGCCGCCCCTCCCTGAGCCTGGTTCTGCCGGAGGTTTCTTCCTGTTAAAAGGGAGTTTTTCCTTCCCACTGTCGCCAAAGTGCTTGCTCATAGGGGGTCATATGATTGTTGGGCTTTTCTCTGTATCTATGAAGCGCCTTGAGGCGACATTTGTTGTGATTTGGCGCTATATAAATGAAATTGAATTGAATTGAATTTTATTATTTGCTTCGAGCCCTGTGTACAGGAGCTGCATGCTAAAAGATCTTTTGTTAAAAGGGTTGGCGTAATAAGCAAATGCTTCAGCCAATACCTTTTGATTAGCCTTGTCTCATGCTTTCTTGCTTTGTGGTAAATCTTTGTTCTGTCTTCACTGAGATATTTGAATGCTAATCAATAAAAAACATATCACTTCACTTCACATAGTGGATAAACTATATTGCTTTTTAGAATTTTTTATTGCATATTGAGAGATTGACAGGCTGCCTTTGTTTGTTAGAGATAACTGTTTGAGGTAGAAAGAAGTGGTATTTAAAAGTAGAACAGAAGGCAGATCTTTCAGCTTTCAAGTCCCTCGTATATGGAACTTCCAACTCTCCCAGCTTGGATTCGGGACACAGATACCCTCTCTACCATTAAGATTAGATTTAAAACGAAGCATAATGTTGGCTATGCCGAAGGTTTCTCCCTGTTAAAACTGAGCTTTTCCTCCCCACAGTGGCCAAGTGTTTGCTCGTGTAGGGGTGATCTGATTGTTAGGGTTTTCTTTGTATTGTTATAGGGTCTTTACCTTACAATATTAAGGACCTGACAGGTGACTGTTAATGTCATTTAGTGGTATATAAATAAAACTGAATTGAATTGAATAGAATAGAAAACCATCAGCCCACGTCTTTATCATCTCAGCCTGTGATTCTATCATTGAGGTGATGTAGGTTTTATGAATCCTGTGTTTAACTATTAGACCCTGGATGATTTATTGAAAACACAATTTATATGAATCAAGTTGGCACATTATAAATTGTATATCCTATATTTTTTTCTTATTAGTAATGACTGATATTAAAATCCGTACTACAGGGATGGACTCCACATGAGTACGAGAAATGCTTAATACATCTGGATCAAAGCTCTTGTAATGACACAGTAAGCACTGTATGAGGGCCTAGTCTATTTTATATCAATTTAATCCATCCTTCTGACCTCCTAATCTAATCAAAGGGCCAGCAGATGACAGGTGGTCTTTTCATCAGTGCAACTAACAGCTACACACAAAAACAACCCCTCTGCGGCCCGAATCAGAGGATAACAGATTTGCATTCCGCCTAAGAACATGATGAGTAGGGGCAAAGAATAACAATGGAGCAATGGGGGTAAAGGAGGTAAACAGGCAAATACATTTGTACTTCCAGTGCTCACAATCCTCCATTTTGTAGGACAAACCTTAACCTGGATTATTTTTGTATAGGACGATGGAGGGCAGACGTAATATATCTAAACAAATTACAAAGACTGTAAATGAGATTATGACTATGACTTCATTTTGAGGTAGGAACATTTCCATTCTTTATTTTTTATTTAGCCAAGTCTTACAGCTTGTGTCATTCACATCCAAAATTCTCAAGTAGTTAAAAGCACACCAGAAAAGCCCCCTGCCCTCTTACAGACAAAACAAAACAAAAATCAACATGCTTTGTTTTGTGACGTCCCTGCACAGAGCTGATGCATGCGGAGATGTGATGTCTAGTGAAGGGCTCTTACGCTCTTAAACCCATAGTGCACCCACAGGGGGCATAATCTTAAAAGACTCTGGAGAGAGGGAAGTCTTTTTTTCTCTGGGTTTAAGAGTCTCTTTATATCAGCTATGACCATAATCCCCAGTCAAAAGGACAAGCTTGAAAGGAACTGAAAGTGAGCTGAAACAAAGTATAACATTAATCGCATGTTGCTGCCTGTAAATCACCCACATTCTTAATTTCAGGTCATCTTCATCATATAGCAGTCAAGGTCATTCTGTCCTCAAGTAATAATGCAGTTTATGTGTGGGTCATATGTAGTCATGAGGAAATAATCTGTGTGACTGATGGGTGTCATGTGGGCAATCTATTAAAGGGTATTGCTTCCTTCAGCTGGAGCACAGTCACCACACGTGTTAAAAATCCAGTCTGGGCCCAAACATTTGTGTCCACTTGATCGAGCTGACTGACATCAAACAGGCTTTTCTCCGTTGGAGAACGATCTGTCCAATGAGTGCCACAGGAGGACTTACCATTAGCCCATCAGGCCCATGGGCGGGGACTAAGACCATTGTCGTGCTGTTGTAAATGATTGTCAAGTGGTGTGCTGCCACATTAATATTTTAAATTGCCGGCGCTCACTTGTTTTCAGCACACAGAGTCGTTCCCACTGAACAACAAATGGAGAAACACGCTGAACCGCTTTTACTTTGCTCTGCTGAGCTCCAGCAGGGTAACACATCGGCGATGACTTCAAATAACCTTAGATTCAGGAGGATAGTTTGTCCTCTAGTAACTGTTTAATGGCATTTGGATCTCTGCGCTAAAAATATTTGTAATTAAAGGAGTTCTGCACCTCTATTACACTCTTGGAGTCGCAATAGGCAGTTCAGAGAAAATATGAAAATCCATGTAGGTAATTCTAGCAGTAGATAATGCCTCAAGCTTTTAGTGTACGGCAGAGACGATGAGCAGACCATACAAAACTCTGTCAAACTCACTTATTTGTAACACTGCTCCTGCATTTTTCTTTTCTTCTTTCAAATTTAGTCTTTGTCTCAGTTTAGCAGATTTTACACAGATGTCAACAGTGCCACAAAGCAGTTTAAAAGCTTCAAGGACTTCAAAATGTTTACATACTGAGTTAGGCTACCCTACTCCCATTATTCTGATATTCAAAATGAGTGGATGTTTTTTCTTTTACATTTCATGGCCTCTTTGATAACCTGTAAAACAGGAATCAATGCAGCTATGTAGATGCCATTTTACAACTGTGGTATGGTTTAAAATAACACAAAGCCTCAGTCCTAATAAAATATATCTGAAGCCTGTGAGTTAGGCCTTATCATTTAACTTAGCTGCACAACAAAGAAACAGAGATTTCTATTGAAATTGCAATACTTACGCCGCAGTATCGTAAGTATAAAGGACTGATTTTCATGTTATTCTGACTTTCAAAAGACAGGATTATTCAAGGCAGCCAACAGTTTCCTTTCAAGTGAGAAAAGGCAATAAATCTTATTTATCCAGAACTTTTTCATGTCTGCTCGTCAAAGCTCAAGCTCATCTTACACCGCGCAGCAAAGCAGCAGCTCTAAACTAATTTAATTAATTAGGTTTGGTTACAAAGTGACCTTTGAAGCTTGAAGGCTTAAAAATTACTAGGAGCAGATTGAGAATCAATCCAAAACTGAGAGTATAGGAAAGAAAAATGCAATTTAGAGGTTATGAGTAATTTTCATGGTTATCAACTGTTTAAGGAGAAAAAAATTATAATGCTTTATGGATTAGGGCATTAATCTGTATTTTTGTAACTGTAAAGCTGCCATGGAGAAAATGAGATTTTTGAAGTGTTGAAGCTACTGTATACTGTTTACCTTTTTTGTTCCACCCATGAAATCTTTTGCCTCCCCGCCCTTTTCCACACTTCTACATCAGATGAAATGCAGTCTCGTTCACACACTCAAAAAATGACACGTCGAGATGATAGACAGCCACCGTGTTTTTGAGCTAAATAGAAAGTGACATATCTGTTTATTTCTCTTGGGCCTGCATATCCGTTGTTGAGACACTGAAAGCTCTGAAGCACATCTGCCTGTAGAAGTGTACGTGCATCCTAGTGTTCATGTGTACAGTAAGTGTGTTACCGTCAATTTGTATTTTGAAATTAACAAATCAGCCAGTTGTCTTTCAGGGAAGGACATCCACTCAATCTTTGTCAGTCAGATGATTCCCTAGAGATGCTACATCTCTAGCCCTGATGGCTAAGATTCTCATTCTAATCAAGCCTCCAAAGTAGCAGAGCAGAGGTCTAAATAAATGGAATTAAACAGTACGGCAGGGCACGGGGAGAACGCTTAAAGAGTGGCGACATCTTATTTTTCTCCAGAGCACATCTGAACAGGACATTTACTGGGAGAAAACCAATTCCACTGGAATTTTGTTCATTTAACTTTTATTTTGTATCAAAGTAGAAAAATCAAACAAACAAAAAAACTGGGCAAGAAATTAGTTTTGCAGTATCTTTTAAAATTATAATTAACACTATTCCCTTTAAGGTCTTTGCTCATTAGCTTTTAACCTTGCTGAATGCTGAATGGCATTTCAGGAGCTAAATTGTTTATTAGATACATTTTATGAACCTTCTTAAGCTTAAGAGGTGTTTTCCCCCAAAGCATCCGAACTAATGCCACTCTTACACTTAATTTGATAAATGAACACATATACCCAAGAGGAAAAGGATGAGCATCTGAAGAAATTCCAGAAACTGAATTATCACTTTTGAGCCTTAAAAAAAATTATGTAAATTTTTCTGACACATGTACTGAAAAACGTATTTGTACTTTGATTCTGTCAGTCCCTCCCCACACTCGTCATTCTCTCTTGTTTAATATCTCTTCTGTCTGATGCCTCTGTCCTGTCATTATACAGGGTGGGCCATTTATATGGATACACCGTAATAAAATGGGAATGGTTGGTGATATTAAAGTCCTGTTTGTGGCACATTAGTATATGTGAGGGGGCAAACTCCTCAAGATGGGTGGTGACCATGGTGGCCATTTAGAAGTCGGCCATCTTGGATACAACTTTTGTTTTTTCAATAGGAAGAGGGCCATTTGACACATCAAACCTATTGGTAATGTCACAAGAAAAACAATGGTGTGCTTGATTTCAACGCAACTTTATTCTTTCATGAGTCGTTTACAAGTTTCTGACCACTTATAAAATGTGTTCAATGTGCTGCCCATTGTGTTGGATTGTCAATGCAACCCTCTTCTCCCACTCTTCACACACTGATAGCAACACCGCAGGAGAAATGCCAGCACAGGCATCCAGTATCCGTAGTTTCAGGTGCTGCATATCTCATAACTTCACACCATAGACAATTGCCTTCAGATGACCCCAAAGATAAAAGCCTAAGGGGGTCAGATCGGGAGACCTTGGGGGCCATTCAACTGGCCCACGACGACCAATCCACTTTCCAGGAAACTGTTCATCTAGGAATGCTCGGACCTGGCACCCATAATGTGGTGGTGCACCATCTTGCTGGAAAAACTCAGGGAACATGCCAGCTTCAGTGCATAAAGAGGGAAACACATCATCATCATGTAGCAATTTCAAATGTCCAGTGGCCTTGGCGAGTGCTATGCTGTGGGCTCTTGCTGAATGAAGCTAGGACAGCCACTGATGTTTCTTCATTAGTGACCGTTTTCTTGCGTCCACATTTTGGCAAATCCAACACTGAACCAGTTTCACGAAACTTAGCAAGCAGTTTGCTAACTGTAGCATGGGAGATGGGTGGTCTCGTAGGGTGTCTTGCATTGAAATCTGCTGCAATGACCCAGTTACTGTGTTCACCAGATATCAACACAATTTCGATCTGCTCCCCACACGTTAACCTCTTCGACATGTCAATGGCTGTGACCAAAGAGAAACTTGTAAATAACTCATGAAAGAATAAAGCTACGTTGAAACCAAGCACACCATTGTTTTTCTTGTGACATTACCAATAAGTTTGATGTGTCACATGGCCCTCTTCTATTGAAAAAACAAAAGTTGTATCCAAGATGGCCGACTTCTAAATGGCCACCATGGTCACCACCCATCTTGAGGAGTTTGCCCCCTCACATATACTAATGTGCCACAAACAGGACATTAATATCACCAACCATTCCCATTTTATTACGGTGTATCCATATAAATGGCCCACCCTGTATTTTCAGGATCTGTGTCTCATGGTGTTTTCCACATGCTTTAATGCAGCATGTCTTCTATGCTACCAAACTGGCTGTTATCTAGTGAAATTAATTCGGATGTGTTTTGCAGGCTCTTAAGAGTATTGTTTAAGAATATATTTATATCTATCCATGTTAGGCAAACCAGTGTGATCAGAATCCCACTATGTTGACATGCCCATTCACATCACATCCAGTGCAGCTTTACTGTGCAAACATGTCCTTTTGTTCATGTAATCTGACCAAATGGTGTTTCTGAACCAAAGTATACAGTCTGCTTTAGCCTGGAGCTCTTCTCTGACTCAGTCAAATTCCCACAGCTCCAGAGCGGTTGGGTCATTTGACTCTTCCCAATTTGAATTTCATCTCCTTTGCACTGTGGAAATTAGGTTTTTACATGCAAAATGCTGCTATAGATTTGTTTGCCATGCTCATCGGCAAGGTAGGTAAAAAGCAGCTGTCAGCATTATGCACCTTAGGAAAGGTTCTTAGGGGTCACAGGGTTTTGCATAAGTCAAGTTGGTTTCTTTCTTTGGAGGGAAATTGGAATAAGTTGTTTAACATCTAATGGCTAAACTGTTGACATGCATTGCATGCCCATAGCTGACACACTGCGTGGTAAATAAAAGAAATGTGGTGAACTATGGATTTACCCTCAGGCTTGGACTCTCCGTATGACAGTGGGAGAGAATACGACAGCTAAAGGATAAATATTAACCAAAGACAAAATGTATTTATGCTACTATAATCATATTTGGTTAACCAGTGTATCTTTCAGAATATGGTATGATAACTGTGTCTTCCCTGGTTTTTAAATTAACATGCAGAAAAATGAATTTGAGAACAAATGGGGAAAAAAGGATAAGAAATTGTAAGAAATCCAAATTTCACCTTGTGAAAATTTGGATTTGATTGTGAGTTTTTCACCCCAAATGCTACATTTATTTCTTCTTCTTTTTTTTTTAGAGTTCCAGATAGAAATATAAAATGCCTTGGGGTAGATTTCCAAAGGAAGTAATCCCAGCAGAGGATATGTTACTCTGAAGTGAGTAGCACAAACATGAAAATGGAGTGTTTCTTAAAAAAAGTAAAATGCTGATGTGCAGAAAAAGCACATATGCTGAATCAGCCGATTACTAGCCCTGCACTAATAATATTCAGTTAACCTAAGGTAAGTGTTTTGCCAGCAGTCTTAATTGAAAATGCGGAATGAGCCTCAAAGTCTTTGCATCCAAGATGCTCAAAGCCAAGCATTTGCCTCCGTACACAAATTACTCTGTGACAACCAAAAAAAATTATATGCAAGGAAGGTTGTGTTACAGTATATTTAAATGTGTAATTCAGACAGCCTTACAAAGATGCAGGCCTTCGAATATGCTAGACACTATTTCAAATCACCACCATGGTTAATGAGTCTACAAAATGAACTATGCATTTTTAAAATAAATATCTTTTTATTTTATACTGATGGTGTGTGCACACTAATCCCGATGTTAAAAATTTCATTTAGCTTTGAAAACCTCAGTTACGCCCATCACTAACTTTTGAAAACAATAACACACAGGCACAACACTTACGGATGTGTTTTTTGTTCATTGGATGAACTGTCCACAATTAACAAGAAATAACTGAAGACTTTATGAAAGCTGTTCAATGAGCCGGTCAGATGGGTGTATAAAAGACACACTCCTGTGCCTCCGCTCCTGGCCGCCGCCTGTCACACAATGCACCCGACCCCTACGGCGCTTCCTGTGGGTGGTGGGCCTGCGGGAGGATGGGCCCATGTCCTCTTTTCGGGCTGTGCCCGGCCAGGCCCCGTGGACTGAGGCCCGGCCACCAGACGCTCACCCTCGGGCACCCTCCCCGGGCCTGGCTCCAGGGCGGGGCCCCGGTAACCCTATCCCTGGCAGGGTAAACTGTTCCCTCGATGTTTTCGAGGGGTCTTCTGAATCGCTCTTTGTCTGGTCCCTCACCCAGGACCAATTTGCCATGGGAGACCCTACCAGGGGGCAAAAGCCCCTGGACAACATAGCTCCTGGGATCCCTGGGGCACACAAACCCCTCCACCATGTTAAGATAGCGATTCACGGAGAGGTTGAAATGACTTTCCTTTTTAAAATGTATCAGCACTCATGGGGGTTTTATTGACCTCAAAATAGGAAAAATAATTAACAAAGCCAAGAACTTAAACAGGCAGACCAATAAAGGAGGTCAACGACTGACCAGCTGAAATGATACTGGCTTAGCTAAACCATATGACACACAAGGGGAAGACAAAAATGGCTGCCATATAACCAACTAGCACAAAAACAACTAAACAAACTCCAAACACCCCCCAGACAATGAAGCATGTGGTTCAATCCAATGAGGCTGTCAGCAGTACATCAGATTCCCCAGCCCTTTGTCACACCTTTTGCCAACCAGGAAGGAGAAGCCAAACCTCCAGGTAACTCAAACAAAGAAAGATGTAAGAAATTTGACCTTGCACTGTTGATATGAGTGCACTCCATATAAACATTGTAAGGTATGATGGAAAAAAGTAAACTAATTTAATAAAGAAACAATATATTGGACAATAAGTAAAATATATTTAAAGTAGTGACTGCAAAGTAAACTAAAGTGAAGCAAAC
This sequence comes from Neolamprologus multifasciatus, assembly GCF_963576455.1. Taxonomy (NCBI): domain Eukaryota; kingdom Metazoa; phylum Chordata; class Actinopteri; order Cichliformes; family Cichlidae; genus Neolamprologus; species Neolamprologus multifasciatus. Next base: position 25,060,641 of record NC_140452.1, on the reverse strand, counting down.
TAGTGGTGAGGTGTCGATCTTACCATGTGTGGCTTACCATCACAGGTGTAAGACACACACAAACAAAAAAAAAAACAATAAATAATGAATATAGCTGTAAACTAACATAAGTTTACAGGTATATTAATTAAGACTTCAGGTCAACTTTATACCAAAGCACTTTGGGATAAGAAGTCAGAGAAGGCTGCTTAATGGTAGTATTTACTGGAGTCACTTAAAGGGCTATAAAGTATTGCTAACAATGATCCCAAAGGCAGACAGCTAAAATAATAAAAAAAACAGATGCAAAAAACAGGTAAATTCTCTTTAACTTTTAAGTGAGGATAGAATCTGACCATCAAGAGTATTTTAAAATAATTAGCCAGCCAAAACTGTAGTCACACCTCCATTCACCTTGGAAAGTGACTGTACAGAGAGAGTAGTGTACAGCTGCTAACTCCATGGTTATGAATGTGGAAGGTTAGGCAGTCTACTTATCTGCCAGTTGGATCCCTTATCTGCCATGCAGAGGAATTCAGAGTTGCTATAGAAAGAGCTGGCAAAGATGAGTTATCAATATTTGTTGGAGTTATTACCAGTGCCTTTTCACTAAGAGTAGGCAAAAACCTCTGTTTTTCATATTCTCCTTTAAATTTCGGTGAACATGTATAAATATGATTAAAACATAGAAAATAGAAACCAAGTGCCTATATGGCACTGTTAGCAGTGTCAACAACTTTTTAACATAATTCCAAATTGTTAATTGGCTTCTGCCCACCCTGATACATAAGAACTTGTAAATACTTATGAACTTCCAGTCTCTCATAAGGGACACAAGATATTCCAGATGTAGCTGCAGTCCAAAAATGCAAATTATGTGAAGTAAACATATATATATATATATATATATATATATATATATATATATATATATATATATATATATAAAATTCCCCACTCGCCCCTGTGGGCGGTCAATCCTTCAAGCTCGGGAGCTTAAGGGTCCTGCGCAGTATCTTAGCTGTTCCTAGGACTGCGCTCTTCTGGACAGAGATCTCCGCTGTTGTTCCCGGGATCTGCTGGAGCCACTCACCTAGTTTGGGAGTCACTGCACCTAGTGCTCCGATTACCACGGGGACCACCGTCACCTTCACCCTCCACATCTTCTCGAGCTCTTCTCTGAGCCCTTGGTATTTCTCCAGCTTCTCGTGTTCCTTCTTCCTGATGTTGCTGTCATTTGGAACCGCTACATAGATCACTACGGCCGTCTTCTCATGTTTGTCTACCACCACTATGTCCGGCTGGTTAGCCACCACCATTTTGTCCGTCTGTATCTGGAAGTCCCACAGGATCTTAGCTCGGTCATTCTCCACCACCCTTGGGGGCATTTCCCATTTTGACCTCGGCACTTCCAGGCCATATTGGGCACAGATGTTTCTGTATACTATGCTGGCCGCTTGGTTATGGCGTTCCATGTATGCCCTGCCTGCTAGCATCGTGCACCCTGCTGTTATGTGCTGGATTGTCTCAGGGGCATCTTTACACAGCCTGCACCTGGGGTCTTGCCTGGTGTGATAGACCCCAGCCTCTATGGATCTTGTACTCAGAGCTTGTTCTTGTGCTGCCATGATTAGTGCCTCTGTGCTGTCTTTCAGTCCAGCTTTGTCCAGCGACTGGTAGGATTTCTGGATGTCAGTCACCTCTATCTGCCGGTGGTACATACCGTGCAGGGGCCTGTCCTTCCATTGTTGTTCCTTGCCTTCCTCCACTTTCTTGGGTTTCTGCTGCCTGAGGTATTCACTGAGCATGCTGTCAGTTGGGGCCATCTTTGTGATGTATTCGTGGATGCTCGTTGTCTCATCCTGGACTGTGGTGCTGACACTCACCAGTCCCCAGCCCCCTTCCTTCCGCTTAGCGGACAGCCTCAGGGTGCTGGACTTGGGGTGAAACCCTCCTTGCATGGTAAGGAGCTTTCTTGTCTTGATGTCAGTGGCTTCTATCTCCTCCTTTGGCCAGCCTATTACCCCAGCAGGGTACCTGATCATGGGCATCATTCAGATCTGGCGTTTGGAACTATTTTGGTTTTCATGTGCCATATGGCCCTGAAGGTAAGCGCGTCATGGACTAAAGTAAAACAGTATGTTGGATGTGCCAGCAATGCTCAATTACATGGGTGGGAACTAGTGTGTTAGCGCAGTTAGCTCGTTAACATGTTGGCCGTCCAGCCCCACGCACGGGGCGATCCGCGGTAGCTCGTTAACGGAGATTTGCCGTGTTGTGGCGTTAACGTCATTTCAACGAGATTAACACTGACAGCACTAGTGGGAACACAACGAATATGACTGCACATTTACATGACATCATCCTAGTGCAAAGACAAGTGGAAGCAGACAAAAACAACAAGCACGCATGCTACAAACTTTACCCGAGTCATTTAGACAGCCGTTAACACATGATTCTCCTTATGGGGACCTGATATGTTTAATATGCTGCTGAGAATATAGCCCAGAAGAAGCGTATAGTATAGCTTTTATTTTGGAAAGAGCCATTTCTCTGTAATAAACTCTCTTTTCCAAAGATGAGTGATTCCTCAATCAGATACAGGGCTCGCAAAATCGCTAGCCCGACGTCCCGGGGCTAGCGATTTTTCCAGTTGGGCTACCAAAATCTATCTCTGCCCTGCCCGTTGGCCTATCGTAGGAAGGAAAAATATATGTCAGTGCTTTTGCATTCTTTCGGAAATGTAGCTGGGTAATTATGTCATTGGCATCGGTGAGCCACTGTCAATATGTGACATATTGAAATCGCGTTTCAATTTGCGCTTGTTTTTTGCTTTCACTTTGCAATCGCGCGAACTGTGTATGGAGAGCGCCAGCACTGATTGGTGAGTGATGATAATTTGCGCACCAATTCCTCTGACATCGTCTTATCAATCGTTAGCTTACTATGCAAACATGACAAGTGAAATCTCCCGCAGCAAGCTTAAACATGTGAGAGGTTGATCGCGCAGAGAATCGCTGAGCGTTATGTGAGTGCGTGTGTAAAAGCAGCAGGATATATATTTTAGTTCTGCTGAGCCAAATAAGACAGGTCAGGGTGGAGAAGTGACAGCCAAAGAAAAGCTTACCACAAAACGGAAAAGTTATGACAAATCAGACTATAAGGCAAAAAGAAAGTGTAGCTTTATGGTTTCATGGACAAAAGAATTTCTGTGGCTGCAATATGACAAGCTAAATAATAACCAGGGGTGAACATAAGTGGTCCGCAGGTGTGCATTCGCTGTCAAAATAAAAAACGCGCACAAGATAAGAAGTTGCAATGCGTGTTTGCGTGCATACGATTTTCAGGAGGAGGACAGACATTTGTTTAGAACTCTTAAAGATGTCGAAGAAGCTCCTTTAAGCAATTACCTCCAAAGAAATGTCAGAAGGAGTCCGAACCACAAAAGAAGCGCGTATTCTCGGAAAAGTGGTTGCAGGAGGTGAGCTGGCTTCAAACAAATGATGAATGCACAGAGATGTGGTGCAGAATGTGCCGTGAAAATTTAATAAATGACAAATTAAAAAGGCATGAACATTTATTTGTATTGAAAAAATATCGAACCGTGACACCAAAGTATCGAACCGAACCGAACCATGAATTTTGTGTATTGGTAGCCCAAAATAAGTTTAAGTAGCCCGAATAAAAGCAATAAGAGCAATTTTTTGATTGATGTTTTGTTTCCTGTTTTGTTTCCGTTACAATATTATACATTAAAGTATAATATTGTAACGGAAACAACACATTAATCAAGAAATTGTTGAAACACAAATTACAACATTGTATAAAAATTACAATCATCAACTCAAATACTTGGTTCTAATTGAACAGAAATTTCTATGAACTTTCTATGAATCAGTCTGTGTCAGATCCTGAATTTGAAATTTCCACAGAAGTCACAGGTAAGAGGCAAGTGGAACCAAGATCTAGGCCATTTGCTTTTTGAAGTTTGCAAAGACTGCTAAATTTTGCCAGTGGTAGTTCACTCTTTGCAACATAGTACGCTGTTCTAAACAGATTTTTCAGGTTTATTTTTAGTATGTTATTTGCAATTGGTGTTTGTTTTGGGAAGGATATTGCAGACTGAGCAATAATGCATTTCTTGCATTTCTCATGGGTTCTAATGGGGGCCTTTCTCAAAATTACTGGTCCCAGTAACAAAGGCGCTTGTTGATTGAGGGAAAACCAACAACACACCCGGCAGAACATTATGTTATTTACACGGGTGCACATAAGTGGTCCACATGTGCGCATTCGCTGTCAAAATAAAAGACACGCACCAGATAAGAAGTTGCAACGCACGTTTGCGTCCATATAAAAGGCACTGTTTTTGTCCGCTAGAGTGGGATTTTCACGGCACATTCTGCACCACATCTCTGTGCGTTCATCATTTGTTTGAAGCCAGCTCACCTCCTGCAACCACTTTTCCGAAAATACGCGCTTCTTTTGTGGTTCAGACTCCTTCTGATATTTCTTTGGAGGTGGAGGAACACCAAAGTAATTGCTTAAAGGAGCTTCTTTGACATCTTTGAGTTCTAAACAAATGTCTGTCCTCCTCCACAAAATCTTATGTACGCAAACACACGTTGCAACTTCTTATCTTGTGCGCGTGTTTTATTTTTTTACAGCGAATGCGCACCTGCGGACCACTTATGTGCAGCCCTGGTTATTTAGCTCATCATATTGCAGCCACAGAAATTCTTTTGTCCATGAAACCATAAAGCTGCACTTTCGTTTTGCCTTATAGTCTGATTTGCCCGTCGGGCTAGCAATTTTGCGAGACCTGTATTAGCTCTTTATATCCAATCTCTTACATCAACTGGGTTGATTCTATCTTTGCAAAGCAAACAAACAAAGGCTCTCTGATTGTGCAATGATAAATCTTTTTTAAAACTTTTTTGTTTATTCCAGCAGTAGTATATCCTTTATATGCAGCCAAGTGTATTTAAAACTTAGCTGCACATAACGTTTTGGATTAAGTCTGTCTTGATGCTGTGACTGGGTTAATCATATTTTCAAAGTAAAAGCATTCTTTCCAGTGTGAAGGATGCCAAAGGTTTCTTTGGCAGGTGTGGACAATCCTGTTAGATGGTGTTTGTGTTACACCTTAACCTCTTTTTCCAGTAAATCTATCTTTTGTTTGTAGAGCTTCCCAGTATGAAGCTTTTCTGCCAAGGAGATTTAAATACATAAGCTGGAGGAAAGGGCAATCTGGTGCTATCTTGGGATCCACATATCTTTCATTTTGTTTCAAGAAATAAATCATTGAACCTCGCTGTTCAATATACTGTATGCCCATGTTGCTGTGCATTTTTCCTTGATGTTGGTCTAACTATTCGTTTCTATCTTCACTTCCATTTACTATTTCTGTTAAAGAGTCCCGAATCCAGTAGCTGAACAACACATGTTAATTTTTCATTGCTACTTAAACATAGAACACATTCATTAATCAAAAGGGATTATTTTTTGTCAATATAGTGTATATAAGGAGTACATAACAGCACTCACAGCTCCTATTTACAGAGAGCAGCCTGCAGCTGACTTTTTCAGCCACTTGCAATAAAACACACACACATCATACAATGCTTGAAGGTTGTAATAAAATATGAAAACATTAAGAAGAGGCAACACTAATATTGCCTGTCTTTAGTCCGGTACTGAGAGAAGGGAATTATCACAGAAGAGATGGAAGTAATAAAGGAGGGCTAAATTATAAATAGTATATTAATTTCTTATTAGTAAAAATATGATTTTTGCTAATGGTTGGGTGCTGGTTCTTAGTAAACTATCTGTGCAAAGGTAAGTAGGGAAAAAGCAAAAATAAGAATAAAATATTCTTCCTTTTCAGCTAGCCCTAATTCTGTAAGAATTAGCACCACCTTATATGTTTAAACCAGTACCTGTCAAGATGTTATCTATTACTTCTTTTGGACGTGTGAATCCTAAGTGCAATAATGGCACTTTTTTCATTCAATGAGAGCTTTATCTAGGTCAGAATGTATTTTCCTTTGACGTCCTCTTAGCTCTCCTGTTCTCCTGCTGTCTTGATTAATGGCCCTGAAAATGTCACACTGACCTGAGATGGAAGGTGTTCAAAACAACACAGTCCAGTACTTATGCTACTGGATTGTCCACCTCCTCTCAAATGAATAAACGAAAAAAAAAAACTGTCATTAATAGCTATTACTTAAAAAATGCAACATTTAATGTTTGATAAATAGCTAGACTAGCACAAGAAAAACTAATGCACTCAGGCTGCACTGTTTAAACATTTTGCTGGCGCTAAGTCATAGCAGCAGGCAACGTTGCTGTGCTTTGATTAGCAGCTAGCATTAGCCAAGTTAGCTGCCTCATAGTAACTTTGTTCTTATATAACAAGCTGATTATTCTCCCACATTTGGATGCCAAACTGAACTTTGTTCTCTCAAGACATTTGAATAATGCAACTTCTTTGGCTGCACTTGAGTGTTTGATGTGATTTGATTGGCTAATGACTTTACTTCAGAAAGTGAATTTCTCACAAATACAAATACCAATGTAAGCTAGGTGAAGCAGAAATCCATAATTCAGTTCAGTGACATGTGACATTACCCCATGCTACATGAATGAGAATCAAAAAGATTGGAGCTTAAAATGTACCCATGCATCCATCATGACAGGCTCTAAAGGTGCAATGCTAGCGTGTGAATAAATGAGGAAACAAGGAATTTATATTTTTCAGGTAGGGCAATTTTCAAAATTATTTTCGTGTGACCTTTGATAAAAGATTCCCCATAGATACACCATAGATTTCTTTTTTTCTTTCTTTATCTTTTGTTTTTTTTTTCTAAGCAGGCAGCATCTGTTACATTTTAGTTGGCTACATCATAAAATAGCATAAGGTAAAGTACACAAAAATATTAATTTTAAAGTGTGTACTTATGGAATTAATAACTGTTGCCTCTGTTCCACTTAAAAGTATATAAAAAATTTTTTGGGGACTGTGCCTTCAGGAATGAAGGACTTCTTTAGTTCTATATATCAGCTTTAGTGTATTTCAAGTGATGACGATATATTCAAATAAAGATGAATTTCTTCACTTACAATAAAAAGGAGAAAAGAAAGATCCTTTATTGGTGAGTGACACTTCAATTAGCCTCTTGTCCTCACTACTTATAATCAGATTGTGAACCCTGTAAAGGACAAGGCAGGTCATTAAAATATCCTCAAAAGCTTACACGATTCACTTCAGGCTGTAAATTTTGCTTGTATTTGCTGACAGATGTAATGCTGAATCCCCCTTTGCCATCCCCAGATGAAATCAAAGCTATCTTGGTGTAATTGCTAAGGAAAACTGATTTGCCAGTGTCAGAAATGCTTAATGTATGTGCCC